>NC_047111.1:76220779-77420779 GCF_902500255.1 Thalassophryne amazonica | reverse complement strand
CTGTGGCATTGTGCTGTGTGATAAAACTGAAAATTTCAGAGTGGCCTTTTATTGTGGCCAGCCTAAGACACACTTGTGCAATAATCATGCTGTCTAATCAGCATCTTGATATGCCACACCTGTGAGGTGGGATGGATTATTTCGGCAAAGGAGAAGTCCTCACTAACAGATTTTGACAGATTTGTGAACAATATTTGAGAGAAATAGGTCTTTTGTGTGTATCGAAAATGTTTTCGATCTTTGAGTTCAGTCCATGAAAAAGAGGAGCAAAAATAAAAGTGTTGCATTTATATTTTTGGCCAGTGTGTGTGTATATATATATATATATATATATATATATATATATATATATATATATATATATATATACACACACTGTGTTCCCCAACTGGAAATTGACAAAAGAAGACCTATGGTCCATCATTATAGTCCAAAAGTAACACTCTGTTCTGCTGCAGCAAGGTGTTATGTGTTGGTACGCTTGGCCTGGTCCAGCTGTTAGTGTCCTCAGGACTGATGCACCTCAGTGCAAAACTCACCATGATCATAGTGTCCAGTTGGCATTAATTCACAAAAGAAGTACTCCTTCTCATCTGGGATGGCCTTAGGTCACTGGTTAACATCCACGCCTCACAACCATACAGTCAAGTGAAGACCAACAACATTTTAAAGAACCTTCCTTCTCCTGCAAAGTTATGGGCATCATCAATGATTTCTGTCCAGTTACCTCCCAGAGCTAAGAAATTTTGTTCTGACCAGATAACTGAACATTCCCTGTCCTGACCTAACTGTGGGCATCCATCTTGGCTGGGAAAAGTTGGTAACAGCTACCATATTAATGGTAAAGTCTTGCAAGATCCAAATAGTAGTTCCTCTATGATTGTAGAGTACTTTATCTTAAGTAGAAGAAGTAGTAGCAAGCCCTGTGTAGGCCCTGAAGCCCATTCGTGCTGGGGCATATTCCCAGGTTCCATAGTGTAAAGCAGATGAGAGCTGGGATGACTGGGACAATGCAGATGAATTAACTTTTTCAAGAACACACAGGTAGTGTGACCAGGAATCAAACACAGGTCTCTGTATTGGTAGTCCAATTCCTATCCCACTGAGCTACATGTTCTGAAGTAGAGACTCAGAATGATTCAGGTACTAGAGTTGAATAATTATAACAGTTACTGATTCCTTAATGGAAAAAAATGATGGAAAAGTTTCTTGACTCTAGAGTAATTCCTATTCGAAAGATGTTTCTGATTAATGTGGTGGCACCTGCAATGCTGTCTCTCCTGCTCTGGAGAGATAGGAATGCATAAGGCACTGAGTTCAAAGTATCTACCATAGACTTCAACAAGACCAAACATTTGGATTCCAAAGTACAGCAACAAGAATATAATCCCACACAAGCGTCCTGCAAAGAAAACACTGCCGTCTGAGCAGCCAAAACTCTCAGACGCATTTTGATTCTAGATCATAATTATTTCATAAGAACTGACTGAAGATATCCCAGATCAAAGTCTTCCATGAATGTGAAACATTTGGTTCATAGGGTTATTATTGTAGGAGTGGTGTTGTGTATGAAGCTGTCACCAGCAGGTGGGCGTGGCACTTTCCTAAAGGAAACTCTGATAACATCTTGACATGGGGTGAAGACGGCAAGCACATGTTTACCTTCTCTGTCCTCAGCATGCGTCTCGATGGCTTCAATGGCCTCAATGGTGGCTGAGGGGGAGGAGGGGAGCAAGTTACTCCTGATAAAGCCATGCAAATGCAGAAAGCAGCCCCAGCGAAAATGCAGCTAGCATTAGGCCAGTCGAGGTATAGAGTGTTCAATGGCAGTGCGACCAAACTCAGGACAGCCATGCATTAATTGTTATTGTGAGGTTAAAAACAAAAGAAAACAATAAGTCTGATCATGAAACCAACAAAAAAAGATTGACAGAGAGATTGAGGCAGGAAAAAAGACTGTAAGATTCACATTCAAAGCACAATAATAATTGACTAGATATCTGAAGAGATTTCACAATTTTAAACAATTTTTCAAAGTCAGTGTGAATAAATTTAAATTCTCTGGTTTACTGTTGGCATCTTGTCTATGAAGTGAGACTTGTTTCATATCTGCACATGTTGGCTTCAAAGTGAAAGAAACACTTAACAAACCCACATGGTCATCAGTCAAAAACATCACGTTGTCACTGATAGATAATTGTGGATCTCACATGAACTCAGCATAGGTTTCTTTACATTTCAGGTTTCATGTGGTCTGGTTTCTGTGTCACGTGTTAAATAATTCAACATGAGATGGATTTCCATCACAGATTTGCACAAAAGTTAAGTGAAATTTCCGGAATGTCAGCAAAAACAAAATTTCGAAATGATGGCATTTCCATTGAGTGACTGCTAGGTTTTATCCTCTAGCAATCACTGTTATTACAGCAAAGCTCTCCTGAGAACTGTAATTTCAATAGTTATGGCAACAGACGAGTAAGTCTCACTAAATATTACCATTTCATAGTTTTTTTTTTTATTCAATATTGCTGTCACACCCCTTATTAACAATCGCTTCATCTCTTTCTCTGTCCACATGTACCACATCATGTATTTTACAACATGACATGATGCTTTCTGTATGTCATGTGACCTCTAATAGCAGACAAAATATGAACTATAGCTTCTTTAAAAAAAAAAAAAAAACATCACCTGAAATCTACCTCGTGAGCAGAAGATGTTTTTGCTCTATTTTACAGTTTTTTTTTTTTTCAAAATGCACATTTCTATTAAGTGAATTTTGAAATCACTACTTCAAACTGCCCAATTTAGAGGGTAATGGAAACCTGTTAAGTATTGTTCATATTAAAAGTTGAAGAAAAGCTAATTCCTATACTGAAAAAGTTCTTTGAATTTACTTTATTCAAATGTGTACATGGTTGTACATGATCAGAATGTGTCCAAATAACATAATTTCCTTTTACACCCAACAAGATACAGAGGAAAAATATGTGAGTTGTACATATTTACAGGCTCTGAGGCCCACCAGACTCCTTTTTATCCACAGACAGTGTAGTGTGAAGTAGATGAGAGTGCGACACTCACTGGACAGGATGCAAATCTATCATAGGGTACTACCTCAGCCAAAGCCGGTTCCCATTTACAGATTTGTGGACATATAGCCTGAAGTACATCTGGAATCAAACCCCTATCTCTCAGACCTTGCTTGCTCTGCAAAGTTGAAGAAACAAGTGCACCACCAAGTGGTACAATGCTTTTTTATACGGTGAACTCAGAACTCAGTGCTGATTTTTATTTATTTATTTGCTTTCAGATTTTCCTGTTGCTTGAGATTGCCACAGCAGATCCAAACAGAGATCCGCTAGAGGATTTGGCACTGGATTTGGTTTTAAGCTAGATGTCATTCCTACAGAGCTCTCGTTATACATGGAGACGTACATGGAGTGTTGGCTTGTTTGACTGATTATAGCTGAGTAGCTAAGGGTCTCCCATTGTCGATTTTTAATACCGAATTGTCAACATTTTTGGTGAAAAAAAATAGTAGTGCTCACTTACAACCCCAATTCCAATGAAGTTGGGACGTTGTGTAAAATGTAAATAAAAACAGAATACAATGATTTGCAAATCCTCTTTAACCTATATTCAATGGAGTACACCACAAAGACAAGATATTTAATGTTCAAACTGATAAACTTTGTTTTTGTGCAAATATTTGCTCATTTTGAAATGGATGCCTGCAACACGTTTCAAAAAAGTTGGGACAGTGGTATGTTTACCACTGTGTTACATCACCTTTCCTTCTAACAACACTCAATAAGCGTTTGGAAACTGAGGACTAATTGTTGAAGCTTTGTAGGTGGAATTCTTTCCCATTCTTACTTGATGTATGACTTCAGCTCTTCAACAGTCCGGGGTCTCCGTTGTCATATTTTACGCTTCATAATGCACCACACATTTTAAGTCGGTGATAGGTCTGGACTGCAGGCAGGCCAGTCTAGTACCCGCACTCTTTCACTACGAAGCCACGCTGTTGTAACACGTGCAGAATGTGTCTTGGCATTGTCTTGCTGAAATAAGCAGGGACGTCCCTGAAAAAGACGTTGCTTGGATGGCAGCATGTGTTGCTACAAAACCTGGATGTACCTTTCAGCATTGATGGTGCCATCACAGATGTGTAAGTTGCCCATGCCATGGGCACTAATACACCCCCATACCATCACAGATGCTGGCTTTTGAACTTTGCGCTGGTAACAATCTGGATGGTCTTTTTCCTCTTTTGTCCGGAGGACACGATGTCCATGATTTCCAAAAACAATTTGAAATGTGGACTCATCAGACCACAGCACACTTTTCCACTTTGCATCTGTCTGTTTCAAATGAGCTTGGGCCCAGAGAAGGCGGTGGCATTTCTGGATGTTGTTGATGTATGACTTTCTCTTTGTATGGTAGAATTTTAATTTGCACTTGTAGATGTAGCGACGAACTGTGTTAACTGACAATGGATTTCTGAAGTGTTCCTGAGCCCACGCAGTAAGATCCTTTCCACAATGATGTCGGTTTTTAATGCAGTGGCGCCTGAGGGATCGAAGGTCCAGGCATTCAATGTTGGTTTTCAGCCTTGCCGCTTATGTGTAGAAAGTTCTCCAAATTCTCTGAATCTTCTGATTATATTATGGACTGTAGATGATGGAATTCCTAAATTCCTTGCAATTGAACATTGAGAAACATTGTTCTTAAACTGTTGGTCTATTTTTTCACACAGTTGTTCACAAAGTGGTGATCCTCACCCCATTTTTGCTTGCGAACGGCTGAGCCTTTTGGGGATGCTCCTTTTATACCCAGTCATGACACTCACAATTAGTGTCCTCAGTTCCCAAATGCTTATTGAGTGTTGTTAGAAGGAAAGGTAGTGTAACACAGTGGTAAACATGCCATTGTCCCAGCTTTTTTAAAATGTGTTGCAGGCATCCATTTCAAAATGAGCAAATATTTGCACAAAAACAATAACGTTTATCAGTCTGAACATTATATATCTTGTCTTTGTGGTGTATTCAACTGAATATAGGTTGAAGAGGATTTGCAAATCATTGTATTCTCTTTTAATTTACATTTCACACAACGTCCCAACTTCACTGGAATTGGGGTTGTAGATAATACAACCAGCTGGAAAAGTGGGCATGGCTAAGCTTCAAAGGTTATATCAAAGTAAAAAAAAAAAAAAACAAATCTTAAAAACCCATCTGATATGTTTTGGAGCTACCTCATGGGTTAAAGCAATAAATTTTCATCTGACTGAAATTTTTTCCTGGCAAAAATCAATGCCAGCAATTCCCTAAAATGTGGCGTAGTGGGGGCACACACTCTTTTTCCCCTCAATAAATACAATAAACACATTATACAGTATATAAATCTATTCTAAATAGCCTCTAAGGAGAGACAGACAAAGCATAAAAAGAATGCAAAACCTGAACATAAAAGTACATAAAAGGGTGGTGGGGAGGTGGGGGATGTTGTAGTCTTGATTCTGGGGGGTCTGGGGTGCTCCCCCAGAACATTTTTTAAAGACCAAGTCAAATTTTGTGTATTCTGGTGAATTTTAACAGGTATGAAGCCCTCTGAATCAAATAAAACTCACTTCAATCTGTAAAGTAAAAACACAGTATTGATTATGGGGGTCTGAGGGTTCTCCCCCAGAAATTTTTTAAAAGAGCAAGCTAAATTTAGTACATTCTGGTGAATTTTAATGGGTATGAAGCCCTCTGAAACAAAGAAAACTCACTTTAATCTGTGAAGTAAAAACACACTATTGATTATGGGGGTCTGGGGGATCTCCCCCAGAATTTTTTTTAAAAGAGTGTCAAGTAAAAATTCTTTGTCTTCTGTAGTATGTTGATCTATTCTAATCCGGTGAATGCACCAAATGGGTGCTGTGTTGCTGGCTGTACAGTCAATAAAATACAAAATTAGGGCTTAAAGCAACCGACAACATTGTTCTGCTGTGCAGAAAGTAACACTGTCACCAGTGTTGAAAACGCATGCACACTGAGAAACTCAAAACTGGCTTATTCACATTTAATCGGTAAAATGCTCTCACTTGTAAAACAAACTAGGGCTGCAACTAATGATTATTTTAGTAATCGATTAATCTCTTTTTTTTGTTGTTTGTATGTTTTTTTTTTACTTACATGTGAGCTTTGCCATTATTTCTTGAAGTGAGTTATTATTAAAAGGCCTTTATCATGCAACATCAACGTTTGAGCTTGTAATAAAGTTATGATGTTATATTCTCCTCAAAAAGAGTCCACAAAAGTATTTTAAAGGCCTGACTCAAGTATAATATGTGATCTTGGCACAGGCACTGCGCTGCGGTGGTTTGAATCATATTTATCTAATAGATTACAATTTGTTCATGTAAATGGGGAATGTTCTTCACAGACTAAGGTTAATTATGGAGTTCCACAAGGTTCTGTGCTAGGACCAATTTTATTCACTTTATACATGCTTCCCTTAGGCAGTATTATTAGACAGCATTGCTTAAATTTTCATTGTTACGCAGATGATACCCAGCTTTATCTATCCATGAAGCCAGAGGACACACACCAATTAGCTAAACTGCAGGATTGTCTTACAGACATAAAGACATGGATGACCTCTAATTTCCTGCTTTTAAACTCAGATAAAACTGAAGTTATTGTACTTGGCCCCACAAATCTTAGAAACATGGTGTCTAACCAGATCCTTACTCTGGATGGCATTACCCTGACATCTAGTAATATTGTGAGAAATCTTGGAGTCATTTCTGATCAGGATATGTCATTCAATGCGCATATTAAACAAATATGTAGGACTGGTTTATTGCATTTGCGCAATATCTCTAAAATTAGAAAGGTCTTGTCTCAGAGTGATGCTGAAAAACTAATTCATGCATTTATTTCCTCTAGGCTGGACTACTGTAATTCATTATTACCAGGTTGTCCTAAAAGTTCCCTGAAAAGCCTTCAGTTAATTCAAAATGCTGCAGCTAGAGTACTGACGGGGACTAGAAGGAGAGAGCATATCTCACCCATATTGGCCTCTCTTCATTGGCTTCCTGTTAATTCTAGAATAGAATTTAAAATTCTTCTTCTTACTTATAAGGTTTTGAATAATCACGTCCCATCTTATCTTAGGGACCTCATAGTACCATATCACCTCAATAGAGCGCTTCGCTCTCAGACTGCAGGCTTACTTGTAGTTCCTAGGGTTTGTAGGAGTAGAATGGGAGGCAGAGGCGGAGGCGTCGTTTTGACCGTTGGGGTTTTTCTGTAATTATTGTATGGCTTTGCCTTACAATATAAAGCGCCTTGGGGCAACTGTTTGTTGTGATTTGGCGCTATCTAAATAAAATTGATTTGATTTTGATCTTTAATAAGTTATTTTCATGAAAAAAGACACAAATGTGTTTACTGCATTTTATTTTTTTCTTGTGTAAAAACACAGCTTAGATCTGGTTTGACCGAAACAAATTGTCATTAAACTTAAATAAAACAGGGATGAAGTGGAGGTTTAAGAGTCACTAGGTGTTCACAGGAAACAGTTTTTTATTTCTATATTTATTTATTTATGTTAATTGTTACTTGGTTTTACCTTTTCTGTTGTGTTTTGCTCCCCCTCTAGCTGCCACCTTATCGTGGTGGGGGAGTTTGCGTACCCGGATGATCCTAGGAGCTATGTTGTCGGGGGCTTTGTGCTCCCTGTAGGGTCTCCCAAGGCAAACAGGTCCTAGGTGACGGGTCAGACTAAGGGCAGTTCAGAACCTCCATGACCAGTAAAAGATCAAGGACCGTGACGTCGCCCGGTATGGCGGAGCCAGGGTCCCACCCAGGAGCCAGGCCTGGGGTTGGGGCTCGCGCGTGAGCGCCTGGTGGTTGGGCCTTAGCCCATGGGGCCCGGCCGGGCTCAGCCCGAAAGACTGACGTGGGACCGCCCTCCTGTGGGTTCACCACCTGCAGAGGGGGCCGTGGGGGTCGGGTGCAGAGAGGATTGGGTGGCAGTCGAGGGCGGGTGGCCCGGCGGCCCGGTCCATGCTCACAGCCCCTGGCTGTTGGGACGTGGAATGTCACCTCGCTGGGGGGGAAGGAGCCTGAGCTTGTGCGGGAGGTTGAGAGATACCGACTAGAGATAATCGGGCTCACCTCCACGCACAGCTTGGGCTCTGGTACCCAATTCCTGGAGAGGGGCTGGACGCTTCATTTTTCTGGCGTCGCCCACGGGGAGAGGTGGAGAGCTGGGGTCGCATTGCTTATTGCTCCCCAGCTCAGTCGCCAAGTGTTGGAGTTCACTCCGGTGAACGAGAGGGTCGCGTCCCTACGCCTTTGGGTCGGGGACAGGTCTCTCGCCGTTGTCTCGGCCTACGGGCCGAGCGGCAGTGCAGAGTACCCAACCTTCCTGGAGTCCCTGGGAGGGGTACTAGATAGCGCTCCGACTGGGGACTCCATTGTTCTCCTGGGGATTTCAACGCCCACATGGGCGGCGACAGTGAGACCTGGAGGGGGGTGATCGGGAAGCACGGCCTCCCCGATCTGAACCCGAGTGGTGTTCAGTTGTTGGACTTCTGTGCTAGTCACAGTTTGTCCATCACGAACACCATGTTCGAGCACAAGGGTGTCCATAAGTGCATGTGGCACCAGGACACCCTGAGCCAGAGGTCGATGATCGACTTTGTAGTCGAATCATCTGACCTTCGGCCACGTGTCTCGGACACTCGAGTGAAGAGAGGGGCAGAGCTGTCGACTGATCACCACCTGGTGGTGAGTTGGATCCGCTGGGAGGGTAGGAAGCCGGTAAGACCTGGCAGGCCCAAACGTATCGTGAGGGTCTGCTGGGAACGGCTGGCGGAACCCTCTGTCAGCGAGGTCTTCAACTCCCACCTCCGGGAGAGCTTCTCCCAGATCCCGGGGGAGGTTGGAGACATGGAGTCCGAGTGGACCATGTTCTCCACCTCCATTGTCGATGCGGCTGCTCGTAGCTGTGGTCGCAAGGTCTCTGGTGCCTGTCGCGGCGGCAATCCCCGAACCCGGTGGTGGACACCGGAAGTAAGGGATGCCATCAAGCTGAAGAAGGAGTCCTACTTATCTTTGTTGGCAGGTGGGACCCCAGAGGCAGCTGACAGGTACCGGCAGGCCAAGCGTGCCGCAGCCCGTGCGGTCGCAGAGGCATAAACCCCAGTCTGGGAGGAGTTCGGGGAGGCTATGGAGGAGGACTATCGGTCGGCCTCGAAGAGATTCTGGCAAACCGTCCGACGCCTCAGGAGGCAGAAGCAGCTCTCCACCAGCACTGTTTACGGTGCGGGTGGGGAGCTGTTGACCCTGACTGGGGATGTTGCCGGGCGGTGGAAGGAGTATTTCGAGGATCTCCTCAATCCCATCGTCACGTCTTCCGAAGAGGAAGCAGAGACTGGGGACTCAGAGGCAGACTCATCCATTACCCAGGCCGAAGTCACCGAGGTAGTTAGAAAGCTCCTCGGTGGCAAGGCTCCTGGGGTGGATGAAATCCATCCTGAGTACCTTAAGTCTTTGTATGTTGTGGGGCTGTCTTGGCTGACACGCCTCTGCAACATCGCGTGGCGATCGGGGACAGTGCCTCTGGATTGGCAGACTGGGGTGGTGGTCCCTCTGTTTAAGAAGGGGGACCGGAGGGTGTGTTCCAACTATAGGGGGATCACACTCCTCAGCCTCCCCTGTAAGGTCTATTCCAGAGCTCTAGAGATTAGAATTCGACCGATGGTTGAACCTCGGATTCAGGAGGAGCAGTGTGGTTTTCGTCCTGGTCGCAGCACACTAGACCAGCTCTACACGCTCCATCGGGTGCTCGAGGGTTCATGGGAGTTTGCCCAACTAGTCCACATGTGTTTTGTGGATCTGGAGAAGGCATTCGACTGTGTCCCTCGGCGCACCCTGTGGGGAGTGCTCCGGGAGTACGGGGTCCTTTGCTAAGGGCTATCCAGTCCCTGTACGACCGCAGCAGGAGCTTGGTTCACATTGCCGGTAGTAAGTCAAACCTGTTTCCAGTGCACGTTGGCCTCCGCCAGGGCTGCACTTTGTCACCGGTTCTGTTCATTATTTTTATGGACAGAATTTCTAGGCACAGCCAGGGTGTAGAGGGGGTCTGGTTTGGGAACCACAGAATCTCGTCTCTGCTGTTTGCGGACGATGTGGTTCTGTTGGCTTCGTCAAATCAGGACCTTCAGCGTGCACTGGGGCAGTTTCCAGCCGAGTGTGAAGCGTCCGGGATAAAAATCAGCACCTCCAAATCCGAGGCCATGGTTCTCGACCGGAAAAAGGTGCTTTGCCCTCTTCAGGTCGGTGGAGTGTCCTTGCCTCAAGTGGAGGAGTTTAAGTATCTCGGGGTCTTGTTCACGAGTGAGGGACAGATGGAGCGTGAGATTGATAGACGGATCGGTGCAGCATCTGCAGTGATGCGGTCGCTGTATCGGACCGTCGTGGTGAACAGAGACCTGAGTAGGGGGGCAAAGCTCTCGATTTACCGATCGATCTACGTTCCGATCCTCACCTATGGTCATGAGATTTGGCTCATAACCGAAAGAACGAGATCGCGAGTACAAGCGGCCGAGATGAGTTTCCTCCGCAGGGTGGCTGGGCGCTCCCTTAGAGATAGGGTGAGGAGTCGAGTCGCTGCTCCTCCACGTCGGAGTCAGTTGAGGTGGCTCGGGCATTTTTTCCGGATGCCCCCTGGACGCCTCGCTGGAGAGGTGTTCCGGGCACGTCCCACTGGGAGGAGGCCCCGGGGAAGACCCAGGACACGCTGGAGGGACTACATCTCTCGGCTGGCTTGGGAACGCCTTGGGGTTCCCCCAGAGGAGCTGGAGGAGGTGTGTGTGGATCGGGAGGTCTGGGCGGCTTTGCTTGAGCTGCTGCCCCCGCGACCCGACTCCGGATAAAGCGGAAGAAAATGGATGGATGGATGGATGGATGGATGTTGTGTTTTGTTTTATCAGGTTCTTTTTGTCAGTTTCTCTAAAATTGTACTGTTGCAAAATTAGTTATTACTTTTGTTGTTGTTGGTATTATTATTATTATTATTATTAATATATAAATAAAAATAAAAAAATTAGAATTCGTAATAGATTTGACTCTTTTACGACAACAAACACTAAGCCATTAATTATTTATTATACAGAAAACATGCACACAAACTGTGCTGAGATGCTAACAGCTTAATGCTAATTTTAACATTGAAAACGCCATAGACATGCTAACGCGTTAGCATCGGTCCCGTTTTTAAGTTATAAAATACATCTATCAACTGTTTTAGAAGACCATAACAGGTCGGTTTAATATAAAAAGGTAAATATTACTCACAGATATATGCTCTTTGGGGTTTTAGCGGGGGAAAATTAAGATAAAGCGAAACCATCGAAACAATGAGTCGGATCAATGCTTCATTGGCTCAAACCAAAGCCACGCCCTGCTCTACTTGGGGAGTGTCTGCCAATGTTCTAACGAAGACAGGGAGGAGAAGGACCGTGGCTCATAGCAAGCAGTAAACAGAGCGGAGAGGAGTGAAAATTCACACAGTCCCTTCCTCCGCAGACCACGCTGACATTGCTGCTGCTTTGATTAGTGCAGAATGGGATGCTGCTTTGACAGTGAGACTATCATATTTCGGCCCCAATACATGCATGACACCACATGCGCACGCGTATGTGTGGTTAAAGTGTCCAAATGATGGAAATCCGTCGTGGTGACAGAGAACTTTAACCCATGAGCTACCTACTAGCAACCCTTGCACCAAATTTCAGCTCAGTATCTTTAAAAACTGCTGACCATTGGCTCTAGATGGCATCTTCACTTCAGTATGGCCACAATGGCAGCCATGTTTGACATCAGATTGCAATGCCTCAAACAAGCTTTGGTGCCTTTATAGGATGGAAGATTTATGCAAAGCTTCAGATTCCTGGCTCAACAGTTACGTAGAAGATGTTTACTCACGGCAATGTCAACAGACAGGCAACCCACGACATAAGCCCACCTGACCTTTGGTCCAGGTGAGTTATAAACTTGCAAAAAATACTAGATTTCATTTTTGGGCTTGCTGATTGCTACCCATGTAGCATATTTCAGCTTAAATGCTGCACAAATGGCTGAAAAATGGCTCTATATGCGATTCTCAAGATGGCCACCTTAGCGGCCAGATCTGAAATCAGATTGGAATGCCTTGGACAAACTTTGGTGTCCTCATGGGTAGGAATATGCATACCAAGTTCCAGCGTCATTGGTACAGCGGTTTCAGAGAAGATGTTATACGGACAGGTGATCTACCGCATAAGCCCACAGGGCCTTCGTACCAGATGAGCTATAAAAAAGATACCTAATCAGGACCTGAAATAGGGTGTAACTGGTGGTAAAAGTACCACTGAAGAACAATGTGAGCAATGGGGAAAGGTTTAAACATGTTTAACAAATTAGTGATGCCGGGATAAATTATTATCCAAAAGCAACTCCGCAAAGCAACGCCGTGATGAAGCCTCACAGGACATGTTCTGGCATGTCCAGCTAATCCACAATTTCTCGGATAGTCACACGACTGAAAAGCCACCGAAAGCAATCTGAAAGCCATCTGAAAGCCGTCCTGTGAGACCAACATGGAGGTGTTTTTGTCTGCGCCATGAGCGGCTCCGTGGCACATCCCTCCGCTTCTCTTTCCATGACAAAAACTCCTGTAACAGTGAAATGTGCCGAAAAAGTGCTGATGTCCACGTCTTCTGCCATTTCTGTGGAAGTCAGACGACGTCCCGGATCAACACAGCCTTCACTTTGGAAATTATCTGGTTGTTTCAGCCTGTCGATCGCCGCTCGGAGTGCACCGCACTCTCAGACGCTGTGGGCGGTCTTTAAACCGGCTGGAGCACTCCTTAATCTGTGTAATCCCCACAAAATCGTCCCTGAAAGCCATCTGAATTTTCCGAATGGTGTCCACCTGGAGGTCTCTCACAGTTTCTGTAAAAGTTGATGCAGCAAAGCTCCAAAACGTTCAGACATTTATTCGCAATAAAAATCCGACGAGAGGGGTGGACCACTGCTCACACAAAGCCTGCTCACAGGCGAATGACGCAACCGACAGGCGTGAAAAAACTCACGCATGCGCACGAAGGTTCAAGCTTGGCTGATGCAATCACACGTGATTCAAATCCATATGGTTTTTGCAAAAAATAAAAAGGTCGCATAGTTTTCTAACATACCTCGTATTTGGAAACGAGGCTCGTTGAATGGTACGTTCCAGCTTTCACCTCATGAAATATTCGTACCATTGAACTCATAAACATTCATTATTTGTATAATATTAAATATGTGGCTACAATATAAGGCTCCGTTTCTATGAAGTATCATGTAGACTGATGCAGAAATCAACACTTTGTGGTCTACAGTACAGAGGAGAGAAGGTGAGAAAGTGACGAGGAGGATCAATAATGTGAAGTGGGAATTGTTGAATTTTGTACTCACCACTCTGCAGTGTCTGCCTTCCTCCAGAAAGAACCCCGCTCGGCAGCATGCCAGTCGGCGTCAGGCCCTTAAGTGTCAACACATTTTCACTCTCCTCCCTGTAGAAAACACAAACAGGTCAAAAAGCTTCGCTGAAGCCCGTTTAAAACTGGAAAGAAAAACTTCAAAGCCTCCATAAACTCTACATTGCATGCACATGGACATGACATCCAGGATACAAAGAAATGTTTTGCATTGAAAACAAGCACAAATACACACGACATACAGATTACCTGAGAACTGAGAACATTTTAGCCATCTTTCCAATAGCACGGATCTTGTTCCTGATCACCTCTTTGCGTGCTGCAGCAACGTTGGCTTCAAGCAAATATAAAAGGTATACGGTCACAAATGGCTGTGACTGTTACGCAAACATTTATCACTTATTTAGACATGTTTTCTTCTGTTTTTACCCAGTTAACATATCACGTTTACTCAAAAATAAGTTATTAAAACTTAAATATTAAACATTACTGTTATATCTCTCTTTTTATTGCAGCTAAATTAGAAATACTCCCAATGGTGCACCATTGGGAAGCACCCTTATATGTGTTTATTATTTAGAACACGTCGTACCATCAAAGATCTCGTCTTCATCATTCATGAGCTCATCATCAGAGCAGATGCTCAGCACGTTTACCAGCATTTCTGTGACTGTGGAGGAAACAAAGAAAAAGTGGAAATACAGAAGGAAGAAAGCTAAAGGTCAGAGAGGCAACGTCTCTCAAGCTGACAGCAGGGGGCTCTGAGTACCTTTCTCTCCCACAAATGGCAGAGACCAGGTGAATACATCCATGAAGTTGGGCAACCAGTAGGGATGTGGTGAGCAGTTGAACTGTCGGATGTTCATGACATTGTTTTCGTATTTCAGTACAGCAGCTGTTGAAGGATTAGAAATATTGTGAAGCGTTTAGTAGAATATGTCAACACACAAACAGCCTCTAAAAATGTAAGTACCAAAGAAGTCTCAGGTTGCACAGACTGGGCCTCATGTATCAATGTTGCGCACTTGTGGCGTAAATTTACGGCGTAAACTTGAAATACACCAAAGTCGCCATGACATGTATCAAGCAGTGTGCACCTGCCCATTTCTGGCGTACGCCTGACGTGATCTTGATAAATGCGGCGGGTGGAAACGATCGTAATTATAATAAACACGCCCATAAATATTCAGACTCCGCTTCAGACACACCCTCATTTTACGACATAGAAGCCAGGAAGATGGCAATGAAAAAGAACTTCACCAATCACGACGCGTGCCAATAGAGCGTCAAAAGCGGCCGTCGTATCAATTGTTTTGTAGTATATAATCAATAAAGTGTTACAGTGGTCCCTCATTAATTGCTGGAGTTACGTTCTAAAAAATAGCCCGAAATACGCAAAACCGCGATGTTAGGCAGCGTTATTTTTTACAATTATTATAGACGTTTCAAAGCTGTAAAACCCCTCACTACACAGTTTATACACTTTCTCAATCAGGCATGACATTTTCTCACTTTTCTCTCGTGTGTAAACACTCTCAAAGTTCAAACCTTAGTAGGAAAATAATACCAAACTGTTTTCAGGCCCAAACATTTGTTTGAGAAATAAAAATAGAAAGTTTTCCTATAAATAATTATGATGGCATTTAGAACTAACGAATTAATTTTAACAATAAACGAACGAGGTCGGACACATAAGAAATTATTAATAGTGACTGACCAGCATGTCACAGATCGCGCCTCTGTGTCCTGACGCCGCGCCTTTTTCCACTCACACCTGGCTGCAGGTGTCTGTTTCCGTGTGACAAACACAGTTATGAGTAGTTGTTGGTGCTCTTTTTTCTTCTGGGCGACAAGATTCTTATAAACAGATACGCAGAACACAGAACACTGTAAAAAAAAAAAGGCATGCAAAATTGGACTAAATACTCCGCGAGACTCCGAGGCCGCGACAGGTGAACGGCGTTATAGCGAGGGACCACTGTATTCTCTTTTCACATGTCAATAATTCTTGACATGTGGATATTTGCTCGCTCAATTAATAAGACACGCCTAATCTGTCAGATTTCTTTATTTTTTAAATGTATTTCTGTATTTATTTTATTGTGACAACCGAATGGAGACGACAAAACCTGGTTGCAGCACGGGCGAATTAAGGGAATGATGAAACTACAGCTGTTATTATCAATTTCATAGTCTAAAACGATCACACCACATGAAGTTAAGCTCAGCGCTGCTCTGGCTCCAGGCTCGAAGTCTGGAGAAAAGGGCGAGCAGCAGCGCTGTAGCCACGGATCGTGCTCCATAACAATCCCGCAAAAGCGGGATTTGTATTGATTATTATGTAGTATAATCAGGAAAGTGTTATTTATGTAACATATGCATTGATTTGTATAATGGCACTGTTTATCATGTTGATCATCTTCATTTCTATGTGGATTCCAGCGCTGGTTCATTTTGGTGTATATTTACGCCACCTCTCGACCTGGTGTATATTTTCAGCGCAGCGTACGCCAACAACCACATTGATAAATGCCAAGTAGCGCAGCCGTTTTGGCGTACACCGCATATACGCTCAAATATCGCCGTACGCAACGTTGATACATGAGGCCCACTCAGTGTGCTGAAATACACAAGGTTACTCTGAGTAGATGTGCTGTAACAACCATCAACAAAGATGACTGACAAACAGCCATTCATTGGCATGTTATCCAGAACCCCACACAGCATAACCTCATAATATATCTGACCATATTATTATTGACAATCAATTAATGAAATAATTGTATAGTACTGTGAAAAGGCTTTTGCTCCCTTGAGCTTTTTTATATTAAAATTTGTAAAATTATGTAAATGAAATCAACTTTGAAATATACATACATCCATCTCCTGACTAGTACAAAGAAAACTGGCTGTAAAAGGGGGCATATCTTTATGCACACATTTACTTTTGGCTTTGATATTTTTATTTAGTTTAAGTTTAAACCTTTTACAAATTTGTTTTCACTGTGAGTTTAAAATGCATCATCTAAGACATTTTAATACAATAAATGTTGAATTCTTTGTTTCACATCTGATGTCATAAAATGTAAAAGTTCAAGGGGCTAAGATGTTTTCACAACACCATACAGCACATTTTAAATTCAATTTACAGTATTTCCATATATCATCAGATAAACTAAATCCTGATGCTGTGTGTAATTCATTACAAAGGACATTTTCCCTCTTTTGTAATTGGTGTGGCTCCTGGTTATTACCTCCGCCAAGGGGGTTATGTTTTCGGTCACGTCCGTTTGTTTGTTTGTTGGTTGGTTGGTTGGATTGTTAACAGGATTACTCAAAAAATCCTCAACGGATTTCAATGAAATTTTTACCAGGGGTGTATCTTGGCCTAACTTAGAAGTCATTAAATTTTGGTTATGATCCGGAACACGATCCGGATCCAGTAATTTTTTTAAGGATTCTTTAACATTGCAGGATAGGGCCAATTTCAACATTTTTGCATCTAACTTCATGAAGATGGGTCACAAAGGCTGAACAAAAATTAAGTTATGACACAACAATAATTTAGCAGTTGTTTCTCCTCATTGAACAAACTTGTTATTAGAAAAAAAAAAAAAAAAACGTGTAGTTCATGCAGTTTGTCTTTATACATACATTTGCTGAAGATCTAAGGATTTAACCCTCTGGGGCCGACGCTGCCGTATACGACAGCTGAGACGAAGCTTTACTAAATTATAAATAACTTTTTAATGATATGAGATAGAAGCTTACTTTTTTTTTTGCTGAAAAGTTAACTGTGGACGCTCAAGCCACCGTTCACCATCTTTGTACTCCTCATAGAAGCTGTGTGATGACATGAGCTATGTCAGTGTTCAATCAGAATTGGTTCACCGTGACATGGTTTTCCAAAATCCAATCGTAGGGCAGATTCACCTCACATGGCACACCAAAGATTGTTTTTAGGAGTGATGTGTTACTAGTTTATTATAGTTTGCTGTGTGTTTTGAATAAATGTGTGTGTAAAATTATTTTCCTCTTTAGTTTTTCCTTTCTTATTTCTGATTGAAAACCTTTATTACATTTAAAAAAACACAACTATAGCATATATATTTTGAAAGTACAGGTTGTCCTGAAAAAAAAAGAGACATAAAATTTGATTGTGGGATGCAGGGAGAGCTGTTAAAAGCAATAATAAAACATTTATGCCAGGCGAGTGAACTGTCGAAAAAATGCCTTCGGACCCCAGAGGGTTAACCACTGAATCTGAAACATGACGGTAGATGCGTGAAACGACGTGGAATAAGTCTCTTTGCCAAAGGGTATTCCATGTGACGTCAGTGACCCTATGGCCTTGGCGGAGGTTTGCGCTCTCCAAGTGCTTCTAGTATTAATCATCTTTTGCATATTATGTATGTAGCAAAACCAGATGAATTTGTTACACTTTTTAGTTCCTACTGTAACGAAAAATCAAGAAACAGTATATTAGTTTTATGATGTTTCATGTGATTGTTAGTATTTATGCATTTAGCAGACACTTTCATCCAAGCAGCCTTAAAATCCTTCACATATTGTTGCCAGGAGATACTATGCAAGCGATTTGACATGAAAAGCGATTTGGGCTTCTGTGTGTCAATCACACATCAACACAGACAGTAGTTGTGGGGAGCAAATCTACCAACCAATTGGTTAACCTATACACCAATTACCCAACTGATATACGGCTGATATTAGCTCCACCAAGGAGGGTTGTAGCTGTTATTGTTGTTGCCATTTTTTGAGGAATTCATGTAACAAATCCCCCCCCAAAAAAAAACAAAAACCTTCAGTCCTATGGTAGAGGAGACACTGTAAAATGTGTTATTTTGTTTTGGACTGTGCATGAGCTACCTCACTGCAAAATCAATAAACACACCGGTATGAAGACACGGTTATGCACATCAGTGTTTGAAAGATCTTTTCAAATGTCTTTAAGCTCTGTTATGTTTTTATTCCACACTGTACATGATGCAGTATATACCCCAAAAAATCCACAACAAACAAAACATGATCAAGCCGACCACTAGATGGCCTAAGTGAGGCCATGGATGGCTGACACTGTTGCATCAAGAGGGACAAAGCCACATGGAGAAAGTGATACTGACAGTCCCTCTCCTGCTTCACATATCCCAGAGCCCATGGCAACCAAGACACAGATCTGAGAGCACAAACTCCATTCTCATTCCTACACATTAACACTTACAGTAACACACAGCTACACTCCAGTTTGTGCTGGTGAAACTTTTTTATTAGTCAAACAAGCCTGTGGTTGTTATTTATTTCTGATTCTTTCAAAGGTATTTTTTTGTGGGTTTGGAAACAGTGAATGTTCCATTATTTTTGTACACCTCCATTCTGCCATTGTTCAGTAATAAAGTGCATACAGGTATTAAAAAGTGTTGAGGCTTGAACTGTTGTTGAGCTATGATTAAATTTAACAGTAAATCTGTGGACGTCACACTGATCATCTCACTTAACAGGGGAAGTGATGTTTTCTGTAGGAATGGTTTGATTTTGGCTTCTCCTATTTTTGATCCATGTTGCCAGAGCAGATACAAAATGAAACCTAATGTTGATTTGGCATGAGGCTTATTGCGAGTCCCCTTCCTGACACATCTCTAACTAAAATGGGCACAAACTGAGGATCCTTCTCATCTGGAGGCAAATCATTTTAAACAACAGTACAGAGCAAATAGTTGCTATTTTGTAATAAGTAAACATAAAACCACCAAATTACATACAAATGCTCATCGGTCAAGTCATTTTATTCATAGGGTCACGTCATTCTGGTCTATCTGGTTTAGAAAAGTCTTATGAATGTGCAAATAAGCGCTCGTGGCCACCACACATAAGCCATATCCGCATACGAGTGGGCTACAGCATATATTACACCAAAAGCGGTACACACAATCGGTAGGGTGTCCGAATAATCAGTAGGCATTTGGTAGTAGTCCAAAGGTACCCAGATGATGTATTACTACCATATTGCACAAACAGAATACACTACTTTGTTCCATGATGAAGTGTAATGGTGTCCGTGCATCTGCGGAATTGAAAAAAATATCCATTAGGAACTAACTGTTTAACCAGTTTGTGATGCCATCATGAAAAGTAAATTAATCTATTGGCTTGTGATGCCATCACAAAAAGCGCCTCATTTTTGCAACGGGAACCCAAATTAATTTCGTGACAGTATCACAAAATGAGTGATGACGTGGGGTGGGGGGGTGGGGTTGTGGGGGTTAGGGTTAGAGGAAGGGAGAGGGTTCGAGTTCAGGGAATGGGTAGGGTTAGAAAAATAGCAAAAAAATAAAAAATAAAAACACATCACACAAATGTGACTCAACCCTGTGAGACTTGGATATGCACATATGTGTCTTCTGTTAACATCCCGTCAAAGGTATGGTAAGATGGCTGTGGTATAGTACATCCAAATTACTTCCCTACTACTCACTTGCTTACTTGTAGTGCATTTAGGAGTAATGCTTGGTTTGTATTAACTAATTCCAGTGAAGTTGGGATATTGTGTAAAATGTAAATAAAAACAGAATACAATGATTTGCAAATCCTCTTCAATCTATATTCAATTGAATACACCACAAAGACAAGATATTAATGTTCAAACACATAAACTTTATTGTTTTTGTGCAAATATTTGCTCATTTTGAAATGGATGCCTGCAACACATTTCAAAAAAGCTGGGACGGGGCAACAAAAGACCGGGAAAGTTGATGAATGCTCAAACAACACCTAATTGGAAACAGGTGAGTGTCATGGTTGGGTATAAAAGGAGCATCCCCAAAAGGCTCAGCTGTTCACAAGCAAAGACAGGGTGAAGATCACCACTTTTTGAGCAACTGCGTGAAAAAATAGTCCAACAGTTAAAGAACAATGTTTCTCAACGTTCAGTTGAAAGGAATTTAGGGATTCCATCATCTACAGTCCATAAAATAATCAGAAGATTCTGAGAATCTGGAGAACTTTCTACATGTAAGCAGCAAGGCCGAAAACCAACACTGAATGCCCGTGACCTTCGATCCCTCAGGCGGCACTGCATTTAAAGCGACATCATTGTATAAAGGATCTTACCGCGTGGGCTCAGGAACACTTCAGAAAACCATTGTCAGTTAACACAGTTCGTAGCTACATCTACAAGTGCAAGTTAAAACTCTACCATGCAAAGCGAAAGCCAAACATCAACAACATCCAAAAACACCGCCGCCTTCTCTGGGCCTGAGCTCATTTGAAATGGACAGACACAAAGTGGAAAAGTGTGCTGTGGTCTGATGAGTCCACATTTCAAATTGTTTGTGTAAATCATGTACATTGTGTCCTCCAGGAAAGGTGATGTAACACAGTGGTAAACATACCACTGTCCTAACTTTTTTGAAACGCATTGCAGGCATCCATTTCAAAATGAGCAAATATTTGCACAAAAACAATAAAGTTTATCAGTTTGAACATTAAATATTTTGTGTTTGTGGTGTATTCAATTAAATATAGTTTGAAGAAGATTTGCAAATAATTGTATTCTGTTTTTAATTTACATTTTACACAATGTCCCAACTTCATTGGAATTGGGGTTGTAATTTCAAAACCACACATTTGTTGAGAGAGACCAACTGAAGTAAGAAAGGTCTGTTTTTGCTACATTCATATAAAGTCCTTTCTGCAAGGTTGAGTGGATTTGTGGCTGTGTTGTTCAGTGTTGTATAGTAACGAAGTAAAAATACTTCACTACTGTACTTAAGTACGTTTTGGGAGACTTTGTACTTTACTTGAGTTTTTTAAATTCAGCTTACTTTCACTTTTACTTCCCTACATTTCCGACCTTAATTTGCATACTTCTACTCCGATACATTTTCTATGCACCATGCTGTTACTTGTTACAAAACACACACACACACACACACACACACACACACACACACACACACACACACACACACACACACACACACACACACACACACACACACACACACACACACACACACACACACACGCACACACACATGAAAAAAGTCGTGTTTTCACCCAGAGACACCACTGACTACTAGTGACTGCAATGAAGTCAGGCCGATTTGTCATGAGGCATGTCCAGTAGGATTTTTTGCAGTTGTGCACTTGTGGGGTGTTTATCAGGAAAATAATAATTACTCTGCATTGATTACATTCCCTGCAGTAGGTCTCTAATCAACTTTTCTGCAGCTCAGCTTTGCTTTGAACCTTGAATCAATCGAAGCAGTGATTCGCAGGTCGAAGCAGTGCTTTGATCTACGATTCGTGGATTTTATTTTGCTTTATCCTAATTTTTTTTCCCGCTAAAACCCTGAAGAGCATATGTCTGTGAGTAATATTTAATATTTGTATGTTAAACTGACCTGTTATGGTCTTATGAAACTGCTGATAGAAGTATTTTATAACTTAGCAACAGGACCGATGCTAATGCGTTAGCATGTCTATGGCGTTTTCAATGTTAAAGGTAGCATTAAGCTGTTCGCATCAGCACGTTTGTGTTTATTTGTGTTTGTTGTCGTAAAAGAGTCAAATTGTAATTTATTTAATTTATTTTTATTCATATATTATAGCAACAACAATAATAGTCTACATAAGAGCCAATAATAATAGACTAATAATGTTACAATACAATTTTAGAGAAAGAGACAAAAAGAACCTAATAAAACAAAACACAACAGAAAAGATAAAACCATGTAACAATGAAAATAAATAAATTCACTCAACAAAAATATAAACGCAACACTTTTGGTTTTGCTCCCATTTTGTATGAGATGAACTCAAAGATCTAAAACTTTTTCCACATACACAATATCACCATTTCCCTCAAATATTGATCACAAACCAGTCTAAATTTGTGATAGTGAGCACTTCTCCTTTGCTGAGATAATCCATCCCACCTCACAGGTGTGCCATATCAAGATGCTGATTAGACACCATGATTAGTGCACAGGTGTGCCTTAGACTGCCCACAATAAAAGGCCACTCTGAAAGGTGCAGTTTTATCACACAGCACAATGCCACAGATGTCGTAAGATTTGAGGGAGCGTGCAATTGGCATGCTGACAGCAGGAATGTCAACCAGAGCTGTTGCTCGTGTATTGAATGTTCATTTCTCTACCATAAGCCGTCTCCAAAGGCGTTTCATAGAATTTGGCAGTACATCCAACCAGCCTCACAACCGCAGACCACGTGTAACCACACCAGCCCAGGACCTCCACATCCAGCATGTTCACCTCCAAGATCGTCTGAGACCAGCCACTCGGACAGCTGCTGAAACAATCGGTTTGCATAACCAAAGAATTTCTGCACAAACTGTCAGAAACCGTCTCAGGGAAGCTCATCTGCATGCTCGTCGTCCTCATCGGGGTCTCGACCTGACTCCAGTTCGTCGTCGTAACCGACTTGAGTGGACAAATGCTCACATTCGCTGGCGTTTGGCACGTTGGAGAGGTGTTCTCTTCACGGATGAATCACGGTTCACACTGTTCACGGCAGATGGCAGACAGAGTGTGTGGCGTCGTGTGGGTGATTGGTTTTCTGATGTCAATGTTGTGGATCGAGTGGCCCATGGTGGCGGTGGGGTTATGGTATGGGCAGGCGTCTGTTATGGATGAAGAACACAGGTGCATTTTATTGATGGCATTTTGAAAGCACAGAGATACCGTGACGAGATCCTGAGGCCCATTGTTGTGCCATACATCCAAGAACATCACCTCATGTTGCAGCAGGATAATGCACGGCCCCATGTTGCAAGGATCTGTACACAATTCTTGGAAGCTGAAAATGTCCCAGTTCTTGCATAGCCGGCATACTCACCGGACATGTCACCCATTGAGCATGTTTGGGATGCTCTGGACCGGCGTATACGACAGTGTGTACCAGTTCCTGCCAATATCCAGCAACTTCGCACAGCCATTGAAGAGGGGTGGACCAACATTCCACAGGCCACAATTGACAACCTGATCAACTCTATGTGAAGGAGCTGTGTTGCACTGCATGAGGCAAATGGTGGTCACACCAGATACTGACTGGTATCCCCCCCCCCCCCACCCCAATAAAGCAAAACTGCACCTTTCAGAGTGGCCTTTCATTGTGGGCAGTCTAAGGCACACCTGTGCACTAATCATGGTGTCTAATCAGCATCTTGATATGGCACACCTGTGAGGTGGGATGGATTATCTCAACAAAGGAGAAGTGCTCACTATCACAGATTTAGACTGGTTTGTGAACAATATTTGAGGGAAATGGTGATATTGTGTATGTGGAAAAAGTTTTAGATCTTTGAGTTCATCTCATACAAAATGGGAGCAAAACCAAAAGTGTTGCGTTTATATTTTTGTTGAGTGTACATATAGAAATAAATAACTGTTTCCTGTGAACACCTAGTGAGTAGCCTACTCTCGTTTAGGTTTTGAAACCTTGTTTCTGTAGTGTTTTTGTATGATGTGCACAATTTTCAGTATTTTGACTAATACTACCAGTCATTTACAAGCCTAGATAAACTTTTATAAAAAAAACAAAAAAAAACAGTCTGTTTTTGATTATTAACATTTAGTTGTACTTTTACTTTCAATACTTGAGTACATTTAGTTGTACACATGGAGCTGTATATAAGAACTAGAGAGCGCAGTAGTGCTGAGCCGCGTGCCGACAAGGAGGCGTGATCGCCATTTTAATTCCGTACAACTTAGTGATTTGCGTGCATAGAAGTTCACTTAGTCTCGTCAAGAAACAGGTGGAATAAGCTGGAAAGCTGTGCATGTTGGCAAAGCCACAAACGGAGGAACAAGGGAGACAATATTTCCTTCCATAAATAAGTGGTTTGGGTTATTCTTGTCACTTTGTCTGTGATATTTGGATGATAAATAGCTGTATGTTTCCTGCCGTACCTGTGTCGCCCGATGGCATGGACCATTAACTCTTCACTTATGTCTAGTTGATATTTTCCACTGCTCAACCAATGTCTAGTTAAAATACTTGTTGTTAATGATTAAAATTGTTCGACAAGACTGGGGATTTTGTTTTTAAATTTGCACCTTAAAATAATGAGATTATAATGCAGGGGTGGTCCTGGAGGCGGGCTGACCGGGCAGAAAAAAATAAATAAATAAAAAAATAACGGTAAAAAAAAACAAAAAAAAAAAAACAAAACACAAAAAAAAACCTGTCCAAAATAAATAAAACTGGGGTGGGGTTGTCCTGACGAGGGAGTTCGTGGTTACGTTACGGCAGAGCGCTCCCCCCATCTCACCTCTCAATGCTGTACAGTGCAGAGTTTGTGCAGGGGGAGGGGGGAATCATTCAATGTTTGGACGAGGAGGTGGTCGAAACGGAGTAAGACATAATCATGGATAGGAAACGATCAAAGCCATCAGGTGCCCAATTTCGAAAGAAAAAGAAAGAAGAAAAGGAGAAACGAGCAAAGGAAAAAGGTATGTATTGATTTACGTATTCCCGCAGCTTCACAGTGCTTTAAACTCTGTGGACACTCAGCGTCCACAGAGTTTAATAGCGAAGCAAAGACTACAGCGAAACGACACGAGTCATTGGATAAATACTGGGCTTTGTCCCGCCCATCGGACACTCAGCATATCTGGGGGTCTATGGGGCAGTGGGCTGGCCTCGGCCGGCCCGGACGCTCAGCTTCTGCATGATGATTGGATGATCTGTCTGAGGCTGAATCCCTTTTTGATTGACAGCGAAATGAGCGAATCAGTGATCTTTTGGTGTAAACATCCGTGGGAGCATTTTTTAATTTTCATTCTGTTCTGAGTTGAACCGGAGACTTTCCTAATCCTCTTGGCGGCATTTTCTTTGTTAAAAACGACTAGCAACAAATCGAGCTTCTATTTCTGGTGTTTTTTTTTTGTGGCTGCTTGTGTTTGGAGACTGACTTCTATCACTCTTTCTGACTTCTATCGCAGTTTCTGTCCCTACCGAGCAGCGGGTGCTGCTGAGCTCCTCCACCGTCACAAAACACTCACAGGCGGACAAACTTCACACTAGCCTCGCGCCAGTCCCAGCTAGCGAGCTAGCTAGGTAGCAAGCTGCACATAATGGCAGACAATTTGAATGTTGTGGACCGGATTTTGGCGAAGCCATTTGATAGTCTTCCTTACGAAGAAGCCATGGCTGCTGTCATGGCTTCAGCTCTCAATGGTTTGCAGGCCAAAGTTAAAGCAACAGCCCCCAGTGCAATGTTTGTGCATTGCTATGCACACAGACTGAATCTGGTTCTGTCTCAGGGGGCTAAATGCTTATCTGAGTGCAGAATATTTTTTGTATCACTCTCTGGGTTTGCCACATTTTTCTCAAAATCCACAAAGAGGATGTCTTTTCTTGAGTCTGCAGGCTGCTCAAGGTTGCCCAGAAATGCTCCTACTCGATGGCATTTCACATCACGGATAGTGAGCACTGTGTCAAACAATTATGATGCCCTCCAAACCTTTGTATATAGACTGTTTTCCTCTTACTTCTTTTGCACTTCTTGTTATTTATGACAAATTATTGTGGTTTGCCATTTTTGCCTTTAAAGAGTGTTAACTTCTTCACTTGTTGCTTCCTGTTACTTATGATACACAATAGTGTTTGTTATTTCTTCTTATGTGTACAGTAATGGGTATAGAATTTACCTCTGTCATTAGATCATTTATTTATGATACATGATTGCGCTTTACCATTTTTACCACTTTAATGTATAGGGTTTTTTTGTACATTTTTTGTCACTTCATGGTATTCTGTAATATACAGATTGTTTAACTTCTTTTGTTATTTATATGGTGCGACTTTAATGGCAGTTTAAGTCTTGTTCATTATGGTGAATGGTACTCTATGATAATGCAAAGTGCACTCTGTTGGTAAAACTGAATGACGTGCAATATTTTGACCATCGGGTGGTGCTGTAGTGCAGTTGTGCTTTCTTAAATACCTGTACTGTACATAGTTGTAATGTGAAGTCACTGAGTCTTTTGTTTTTTATGTTCAAAAACTTTATTGAAATAATTATTGTTTATCTTTGTGTTTGTTATTGCAGTTGACATTAAAACCGGAAATTTGTTCTTGAAAATAGCTGTTGTGAGTTAATTTATGGGGTTGTGGGTGTTCTGGACGAAGTTAGTGTTTTCATGGGTGGTGGGGCGGAGGTGGTGGCCACGTTAGTGTGCGCGGGGGGGGGGGGGGGGGGGGGGGGGCGCATGCAGGGGTTTCGCCCGGGGAGTAAATCACTCTAGGACCGCCACTGTTATAATGACCTGCGCTGTGCCGCTCACAGTCACACCCACACAGAGAGATATGTACCCACACCACTGACTTCATGAATGAAACTCGGTCAATAAAGGATAATTGTGTAAAAAAAAAAAAAAAATAAAAAAAAAAAAAAATATATATATATATATATATATATATATATATACAAGGTCTATTAGAAAAGTATCCGACCTTATTATTTTTTCAAAATCTATATGGATTTGAATCACGTGTGATTAGATCAGACAAGCTTGAACCCTGGGGGCATGCGAGAGTTTTTTCACGCCTGTTGAAAAGACTGTGGCAGAGACTGTCATGCTGGCCCTTTAAGGGGCGGAGCTTAGACACCTCACTGATCTGCGCTCTCCACCCGCACAGAGGCCAGAGTGAGGGGGAGGAAGAAAGGGAGAAGAAAGTGCATCAGAGTTTTGCGGACATCATACAGCATTATGATGACAAGCTCCAGCATCCAGGGCCAGAAAGGGTGTTTGCGGAGATCAGGAGGAAGTACTGGGTACTGTGCGGCCGTGAAGCAGTGCGCCGCCACCAGAGGTCCTGTCCTGAGTGCAGGAAATGGAAAGGCCGTCCCCATCCACCCTAAAATTGCTGATCACCCCCCAGCCAGACTGCACCTGTTTAAGCCCGCATTTTACTCCACAGGCGTGGACAGCTTTGGGCCATATATTATCAAAATTGGACGCAGAAATGAAAAGAGATGGGGCATATTGTTTAAATGCCTGACCACCAGAGCAGTTCATCTGGATCTTCTCCCCAGTATGGACATGGACGCCTTTCTCATGGCCCTGAGGCACTTTGTGTCCAGGAGAGAAAAACCCCAGGAGATTCTATGTGACCAGGGGACCAACTTCAGAGGAGGAGAGTATGAGCTGCAGAAGGCATTTCAGGCTCTCCACCCGGACCTCAGAGAGCAGTTGGCCAGTCAACAGATGAAGTTTGCCTTCAATCCTCCTGGAGCACCCCATTTCGGTGGGTGCTGGGAACGTGAGATCTGTTCTCTCAAGACGGCACTTCAGGTCATCATAGGAGCTCAGACAGTCACAGAGGAGGTGTTACACACAGTCCTCATTGAAGTAGAGGGGATGCTCAATTCAAAACCCCTCGGCTACACCTCTTCTGAAGTAGCAGACCCAGACCCTGTGACCCCAACTGTCTCCTCATGGGGCGGCGAGATGCCTCGCTGCCACAGGTTGTCTATGAGGGCCCAGAGATTCTCGGACGGAGAAGATGGAGGCACAGCTAGGTATTAGTTGATCATTTCTGGCAACACTTCCTGAGATATTACCTGCCAGGGCTCCAAGCCCGCCAGAAGTGGCGGAATGAATCAGCCAATATGCAGATAGGGGAAGTGGTCATGATTGTGGACCACCAGCTACCACGGGCTCTGTTGCCTGTGGGAAGAGTATCCCAGGTCTTTTCAGGTCCAGATGACTGGATCAGATCAGCGGAGGTCACGGTGAAAGGGAGAACCTACGTCCGACCGGTGGCAAAACTCATCAGCCTCCCTGCACTCCCCAAGGACGATTGACACTTTTTATACAGCCTTTTCAGTTGTTCGTATTCACATGTGAATCCGGGGGCGGCTGTTGAAAAGACTGTGGCAGAGACTGTCATGCTGGCCCTTTAAGGGGCGGAGCTTAGACACCTCACCGATCTGCGCTCTCCACCTGCACAGAGGCCAGAGTGAGGGGGAGGAAAAAAGGGAGAAGAAAGTGCATCGGAGTTTTGCGTTATTTGTATTAGGTTCAAGTTTGCTGTTCTTTTTCCTGCCAGAGTTCAAGATTGTGTGCGTGATTGAAAGTAAGTATGGTCCTGAACTTGTGTATAAATAAGAAGTTGTGTTTTACCTGTTTTTACCATGGTTTGCGCATCTTTTGTCACGTGCGCACTTCTCAAAATAGAGGTGCAGCATCATCGCACTTTAGTTAATGGATGTGTAATAAGTGTGTAGTGTTATAGTTTAGCTTTATATATCCACCAGTTTGAGGTTCTTTATTATTGTATTGATGTATTTACATTGTATGTATGTACATTTGTATTGTATATAGATTATTCCTATTGATATTCATATTGTTTTTATTATTCTGTTTATTATAGGAAACCACACACCCCATATCCTCGGACAACTGTAAACAGCATTTCATTTATTAAAGTCCCATACTCTGTCATCTGATTCTGCATTCTTCTGAGTTCTTACCAGACTCCCCACAGCGATTCAATTATCCATACCAATCCTACAGTCATACTTTCCTTTAACGCCTGTCGGTTGCGTCATTCGCCTGTGGGCAGGCTTTGAGTGAGGAGTGGTCCACCCCTCCCGTCTATTTTTTCATTGTTTAGGAATGGCTCAGAGACTGCTGCTTTGCTTGATCAAAATTTTTTCAGAAACTGTAAGGCACATCCGAGTGGACACCATTCGAGAAATTCAGCTGGTTTTCGGTGAAAATTTTAAGGGCTGATGAGAGATTATGGAGTGTTACTGTCGCTTTAAGGACAACCCACGGAACCGGAGGGCACGCCGCGCTCCGAGCCGCCGTCGTCAGCCTGTTTCAAGCTGAAAACGTCCAAATTTAAGCCTCTGTTGACCCAGGACGTCGTGAGAGAACAGAGAAGTTTCAGAAGAGGTCGGGATCAGCAGTTTATCCGGACATTCCACTGTTAAAGGAGATTTTGTAATGAAAGACGTGCGGACGGATTCGCGCGTCGGCAGGCAGCCGCTCATGGCCCGGCACCACAGAGAAACACCTGGTTTTTGCCTTACAGTTTCTGAAAAAATTTTGATCAAGCAAAGCAGCAGTCTCTGAGCCATTCCTAAACAATGAAAAAATAGACGGGAGGGGTGGACCACTCCTCACTCAAAGCCTGCCCACAGGCGAATGACGCAACCGACAGGCGTGAAAAAACTCACGCATGCCCACGAGGGTTCAAGTTTGTCTGATGTAATCGCACGTGATTCAAATCCATATAGTTTTTGAAAAAAATAAAAAGGTCGGTTTCTTTCCTAATAGACCACGTATATATATATATATATATATATATATATATATATATATATATATATATATATAAATGTATTGTAATGGTTTTAGGAGCTGCGCTGCACTGAACACAGCAGCAGCTCAGCCCAGCAGCGTAGCATAACAGCGCGGAACTGTGTAAATTTCAACACTAATATTTGGGAATGTGTGAGTGTCAGAGTAAGCTTAATACTTTCCTGACATAATTTAATGTAATTTAATTTTACTGGCTCGATATCCAGGTCAAAATGGCGTTTTAACACGTATTTTGCGAGCATTTTTCTGAGTGTGTTCAGTTGTGAATCTCCATTGAAAATGCATTAACATCCGGGAACTTCGGTTAGGAGACGTCGTGTCGCTGTGCATGAAGGGACGTTTTCGTTTAGTGTGCAGCATTGGGACTGTGCTCTCTCGTTCTTATATACAGCTCCATGGTTGTACATTACTTATCATACTTAAATACAATAAATACTAGATACTTTAAGGCTTTTACTTGAGTAGCATTTCAATCGGTTACTTGAACTTCTACCAAAGTCATTTTTTAATGGGTATCTGTACTTTTGCTTAAGTGTGATTTTCCGGTACTTTATACAACACTGGTGTTGTTTGAGTTTAAGAATTTCACCTGTGTCAAAGAGGTCAGGTGAGATGCGCTGGTGGCACCAGCGCAACCACATTGGCAGAGACCACCTATAGAACCACATTTTCCAATTTATTTTCATTTATATAGCATTAAATCACAACAGAGTTGCCTCGAGGCACTTCACACAAGTAAGGTCTAACCTTACTAACCCCCCAGTGCAACAGTGGTAAGGAAAAACTCCCTCTTAAGGAAGAAACCTCAAGTAGACCAGACTCAAAGGGGTGACCCTCTGCTTGGGCTAGATGGGAACCACCTAGACAGACAACTGGTTCATCGCCACTTCTCAAAATGAACCATTGTGCTCACACAGCCAGGTGGGCGAGTCTTTGGCCTTCCCCAGCTGCTGGGGTCCTCAACGGTGACCTGGCTGCTGGATCATGCACAGAAAAACATGCCATATGTCTAAAATGCCATGGCTGATGGTTCCTCCAATGCAAGGGATATGCCTCATGTTAGACTCCATTCCTTTGTCAGCAGTACCCAGTGATAATCCAAAGAGACCAAACACTGAACACATTTAGTCATCACCTCAAGTTACTGGTTAGCATCCAAGTCTTGCAATCATAAGGTATGACAGGAAGCACCAGGATGCTAAACAGTTGGACCTTCGTTCTCCTGCAAAGATATTAGCATCACCAAGCACTTCTGTCTGCTCACCTCTTGACTCCATAAAATCTTTCCAGGCTTCTCTTGATCTCAAAGGCCATGGATGCAGAGACATGAATGTCACTGCTGAGATAAGTGAACGTTTGTACAAGTTCAACGCTTTCACTGAATATAGATACACATCTGATGGCCATGTCCAAGAAGTCCTTCAAAGCCTGGATCTTACATTTTGCTCCATGACAGTCACAAATGCATACACTGTGATTCTTCACTCAGCTTCTCAAGTACAATAATCAGGGTATCAATTGATTCCACAAAGATCACAATATTGTCTGTGACGTCTATGCTGATGGAAAATACGGTGCTATCTATCTATCTATCTATCTATCTATCTATCTATCTATCTATCTATCTATCTATCTATCTATCTATCTATCTATCTATCTATCTATCTATCTATCTATCTATCTATCTATCTATCTATCTATCTATCTATCTATCTATCTATCTATCTATCTATCTATCTATCTATCTATCTATCTATCTATCTATCTATCTATCTATCTATCTATCTATCTATCTATCTATCTATCTATCTATCTATCTATCTATCTATCTATCTATCTATCTATCTATCTATCTATCTATCTATCTATCTATCTATCTATCTATCTATCTATCTATCTATCACAAAAAGTGATACAAGTGCAAACCCATTAAGTTATGAATGAGCTGCCAATTAAACTGTCAGTTGCAACACTAAGTTAAAAAATGAACAAGAGTTGATCAAACCTTTGTTGTTGTAAACATCCAGGTAGTTTGGTGCAGAGAAGATGGTTATGAGCGATGGAAATCCGGTTGTTTGGCTCTTACGATACATCCGGTAGCTAGGAGGCAGTTACAGAAAAACATGTTCAGTTGCTAGATTTGTGTACAAATATGACATTGGGTGTATGCTTGGATGTGATTGGATGTCTTCGGAGTAACCTACCCAGCATCTTGTGCTTCATGCGCCCGAATGACCGACAATAAGTTATTGCTCTGTAGGAACTCGCACACAGCGGGATAACTGGAAAAGAGAAACAGTTTGGAAATATGAGTTAATATCTGTGAGTGTTAAAAATAAAGCTTAACCATCTCCATATACACACACACACATACATACGTACAATACTCAGTTTCTGGGAGAACACAAATTTTTTTTAAATGCCTTTGCCGGACATCAAACCCAAACTGCTGCCGTTGAATGATTCCTCTCACTTTCGCCAACCACTGAGTGAGATAACGAAGATTAGCAGACATAAATGTATTTATGTCTTGTTGAGGATGATGCAAGTGTGTGAAAACTCCATCCCACAGCTACCTGTTGCAATGCAAAACAAACAAACCCAGTGAGCCGCAGTCACAGCACCTGAAACACAAGCGTACAGCACGGCACCTTTCCCTGTGTCTCACATCTATCAGGGCGAAATACATTGTAGTTTTTACAGTCTTACTGTAGGCAATTTTGGAGACCCACTCAGTGACTGACTCTATTAATCTTATGCTTGTACTGCTCACCACAGTGAATATTCTTCACAGCTGAGGTAATTTGGGAGCTTCTATCTTCAATGCTCAGAGCAGGTAGCTCAGTGGAACCCGATCTCACACCAGTTCGTGATGACATCACGAAAACGGAATTAATCTATTAGCTCATGACATTGTCACGAAATGCGCCACATAGTATTTGTGGCGAGTTGTCTTCTTCTGCAATGGTCATGAAATAGACAGGATCTGTGGACCCAACCCAACTCCACCACACCATCCCCTTCCCAGCCAGTCTATCCATCCTGTGCACCAGCATGGGCTCCCAAAATTTCCTGTATACAGTGGGGTAAAAAAGTATTTAGTCAGCCCCTGATTGTGCAAGTTCTCCTACTTAGAAAGATGAGAGGTAGGATTTTTAAATAATTTATTTGTAAATTATGGTGGAAACTAAGTATTTGGTCGCCCACAAACAAGCAAGATTTCTGGCTCTCACAGACCTGTAACTTCTTCTTTAAGAAGCTCTTCTGTCCTCCACCTATTACCTGTATTAATGGCATCTGTTTGAACTCATTATCTGTATAAAAGACACCTGTCCACATCCTCAAACAGTCAGACTCCAAACTCAACCATGGCCAAGACCAAAGAGCTATAGAAGGACACCAGGAAGAAAATTGTAGATGTGCACCAAGCTGGGAAGAGTGAATCTACAATAGTCAAGCAGGTTGGTGTGAATAAATCAACTGTGGGAGCAATTGCAAGAAAATGGAAGACATACAAGACCATTAATAATCTCCCTCAGTCTGGGGCTCCACGCAAGATCTCATCCCATGGGGTCAAAATGATCATGAGAACGGTAAACAAAAATCCCAGAACTACATGGAATGACCTGATGAATGACCTGCAGAGTGCTGGGACCAAAGTAACAAAGGCTACACACTACGCAGAGAGGGACTCAAATCCTGCAGTGCCAGGCATGTCCCCCTGCTTAAGCCAGTACATGTCCAGGTCCGTCTGAAGTTTGTAAGAAAGCATGTGGATGATCCAGAAGAGGATCGGGAGAATATCATGTGGTCAGATGAAACCAAAATAGAACATTTTGGTAAAAACTCAACCCTGCATGTCTGGAGGAAGAAGAATGCTGAGTTGCATTCCAAGAACATCATACCTACTGTGAAGCATGTGGATGCAAACATCATGCTTCTGGGCTGTTTTTCTGCAAAGGGGACAGGACAACTGATCTGTGTTAAGGGAGGAATTAATGTGGCCATGTATCATGAGATTTTAAGCCAAAACCTCCTTCCATCAGTGACAACATTGAAGATGCAACATGGCTGGGTCTTCCAGCATGACAATGATCCCAAACAACTGCTCGGGCAATGAAGGAGTGGCTCTGTAAAAAGCATTTCAAGGTCCTGGAGTGGCCAAGCCAGTCTCCAGATCTCAACCCCATAGAAAATTTGTTGAGGGAGTTGAAAGTCCACGTTGCCCAGCGACAGCCCCAAAACATCACTGCTGTAGAGGAGATCTGCATGGAGGAATTTGCCAAAATACCAGTTACAGTGTGTGCAAACCTGGTGAAGACTTACAGGAAATGTTTGACCTCTGTCATTGCCAACAAAGATTATGTTACAAAGCATTGAGTTGAACTTTTGTTATTGACCAAATACTTATTTTCCACCACAATTTACAAATAAATTCTTTAAAAATCCTACAGTGTGATTTCCTGGATTTTTTTTTTTTTTCATTTTGTCTCTCACAGTTGAAGTGTACCTATGTTGAAAATTACAGACCTCTCTCATATTTCTAAATAGGAGAACTTGCACAATCAGGGACTGACTAAATACCTTTTTGCCACACTGTATGTATTTGTATTGTCAATTGTGTCGGCAGCATGGGCCAAGCAGCGGGTCACCCCTTTGAGTCTGGTCTGCTAGTGGTTTCTTCCTCAAATCAAATTTTCCTTACCACTGTCGCCTGTGTGCTTACTCTAGGGGTTGGTAAGGTCAGACCTTACTTGTGTGAAGCGCCTTGAGGCAACTTTGCTGTGATTTGGTGCTATATAAATGAAATAAATTGAATGAAATTCAACTGAATTGAATTGACAGTGTCACAAATTCATTTTGTAATGGTATCACAAAATGTGGGATAACGCAGTGGGGGGGGGGGGGTCTGTGGGGTTTACGGTTAGCGTTAGGAGAAGGGGTAGGGCTAAAAAGAGTAAAATTAAAATACAGCGTAATGAAAATGTGTCTCATTTTGTGATGGGATCATGAAAAAAAAAAAACGTGAGACTGGGCTGCTCAGTGAATAAGGAGCTGGTCTGCCACTATGTTCACATGGCTTGGAATCCCCAGCTCATGCTACCTGCATGTGCCTTTGGTCAGGAACACGTAAATCGTGTATTTTTAGTCCACCCAGCTGTCAAGTGGTGCTGGCCTTGGCTGTTAAAATAACCTGTGTTGGACTGGTGTCCCACCATGGTCTTCATGTTACAGAATCCAGAGATAACCTTTGGCATCAGGGCCGACACAGAACTTTCTTCTTCTATCTCCAAAGATATCTTTAATCCTGGTAGTGCTGCTAAAATGACCAATCTGCAGCTGCTAGAACAAAGTATCAGCTGGACATATAGTCAAGAGAGCTGTCCATGTAGCTCCATCCATTTGAACATTTTCCATTGTTTTCCACCCCGTGCAAAATAACGTGCAGCGCAAGTGTCATTGCTAGTTTCCAGGCACAGCTGACATTTTTGGGACAAATTGTGGGATACATGTGGCAGAGATCTTGTGGTCAGATTAGGATCTGAAGCTGTTCAGCTTCATTGTAATTTTTTATCAATATACAACTGTTTTAAAAATGATAACGCAACTTGAGTTATTTCAAATGTTGCTAAAGTACAACTGTTTAAAGTGAGTCACAAGTCAAATATGAGTGAACTAATTTTGTTTTAACTCTGTCTTTCAACTGCCCGCATGCATGAATCATCCATGTTGTTCTTGCCAGATGGACAGCGAGGTGTTTCATAGAGACAAATGACAAAACAACAAGACGTCCAGTGTGACAGCTCAGAGTGTGGACGCACACATTCACCAGATTTACAAGAATGAGGAATAAACTGACTGGAATCTTTAAGATTTGGAATGTTACAGGACAAAAGATGTCAGGTCTGTGCCACAAATCAGAATTGGAACACTTTAAGCTACAAAGTAGATATAGCGGCTGTTACCGCAGCGGTTATGTATGCCTTGAAGGTTTTCTTATGCCATTCAGAAACTGCAAAGTCCCTCTGAAATGTGATGTACTTATGTGAGAAAAAAAGGGGATAATACCCAAAGATTACAGCTTGAATAGCTGTGTTAAAATATGTGAAACAGACAATGCAAATTTTCTTGATTACACATTTATGTTGGGAAAGTGTAGGTACACGGACCCACAACAGGGGGCGCAAATGAACGGACAATGGATGAGGTCAAATAACAACACTTTACTGTTGTGAATGGGCACAACAAATACAATCAGATTACAACAATAGACAAAGCCAAATCACAAAAGGTGTCGTGTGGGCAGGCTCGAAGATAGGAGATGTCTGTCCAAAGCAGAACCGGAACCACACGATTTCCTCTGCCACCAGACCCCGGGAATACTGGAGCCACCAAGTCCTGAACTCCCAGGTGGCCACTGCCTTCGCGTGTCGGACCTGGTACTGCTGGCGAGGAACAAAAGAACAATTAAATGTGGGTGCGTCTGCACCCAGGAATCCGCACGGCAGGAAAACTACCTCCACCACTCGTTGGAAAAGGAGTCGGCTAAACAACTCCCAAAAGTCACAAAAGATCACTGTTAACCAGTCAGCTGAGCACGTTACCTTCCAGGTAGAACGATATCTCGGCAAAGAGGTGGAGGCGTCGTCCTGCTGATATTCCCCTGCTGATCAGATGATGGGTAACAGCTGTTGCAGGTGATGCGTGACAGCTGTCACCCTGGCTGCTCCTGTGAGGCGACTGCGCCCTCTCGTGCCTGAAGCCCGCACTTCAGGCAGGGCGTCCTCTGGTGGTGGGCCAGCAGTACCTCCTCTTCTGGCGGCCCACACAACAGGACCCCCCCCTCAACGGGCGCCTCCTGGCGCCCGACCAGGCTTGTCCGGGTGGCGGCGGTAGAAATCGGCCAGGAGGGCCGGGTCCAGGATGAAGCTCCTCTTCACCCAGGAGCGTTCTTCGGGGCCGTACCCCTCCCAGTCCACCAAATACTGGAAGCCCCGGCCCATCCTACGGACATCCAAAAGCCGGCGTACAGTCCAAGCCGGCTCGCCATCGATGATCCGGGCAGGAGGCGGTGTCGGACCCGGAGTACAGAGGGGTGAGGTGTGATGTGGTTTTATTCGGGACACATGAAACACAGGATGGATCCGCAGTGAGGCCGGAAGCTGAAGCCTCACCGCGGCTGGACTGATGACCTTAAGGATCTTAAATGGGCCGATGTAACGGTCCTGTAGCTTGGGGGAGTCCACCTTGAGGGGAATGTCCTTTGTGGATAACCACACCTCCTGCCCTGGCCGATACGCAGGGGCCGGGGCCCGCCGACGGTCTGCATGGGCTTTTGCCCTCGTCCGGGCCTTTAGCAAAGCAGAACGGGCGGCACGCCACACCCGATGGCACTTCCGTAGGTGGGCCTGGACCGAGGGCACACCGACCTCTCCCTCAACCACCGGAAACAACGGGGGCTGATACCCCAGACATACCTCAAAAGGGGAGAGGCCGGTGGCTGAAGACACCTGGCTGTTATGAGCATACTCGATCCAGGCCAAATGGGTACTCCAGGCCGCCGGGTGCTCGGCAGTCACGCAGCGCAAAGCCTGTTCCACCTCCTGGTTTACCCGTTCTGCTTGCCCGTTGGTCTGAGGGTGGTACCCGGACGAGAGACTCACCGTGGCCCCCAGTTCCCGGCAGAAGCTCCTCCAGACTTGCGAGGAGAACTGGGGACCGCGATCGGAGACGATGTCTGTTGGAATCCCATGCAGCCGGACGACGTGGTGGACCAGGAGGTCCGCTGTCTCCTGGGCTGTTGAGAGCTTCGGGAGGGCCACGAAGTGGGCCGCCTTGGAGAATCGGTCCACTATCGTGAGGATGGTAGTGTTACCCTGGGACGGCGGGAGGCCTGTGACAAAATCCAGGCCGATGTGGGACCAGGGGCGATGAGGCACGGGCAGCGGCTGGAGTAGTCCTGATGCCCTGCGATGGTCAGCCTTGCCCCTGGCGCAGGTGGTGCAGGCCTGGATATAATCCCGGATGTCGGCCTCTAGGGACGCCCACCAGAAGCGCTGCCGGACAACTGCCATGGTTCTTCGCACCCCTGGATGACAGGAGAGCTTGGAGCCGTGACAGAAGTCCAGGACTGCAGCCCTAGCTTCTGGTGGGACGTATAGTTTGTTCTTTGGCCCAGTTCCGGGGTCCGGGCTTCGTGCCAGGGCCTCCCGGACGGTTCTCTCTACGTCCCAGGTGAGGGTGGCCACGATAGTGGACTCCGGGATGATGGGTTCCGGTGGATCCGACAACTCTGCTTTGACTTCATCTTCATGTACCCGGGACAAGGCATCCGATCTCTGGTTTTTGGTCCCGGGACGGTAGGTGATCCGGAAGTCAAAACGGCCGAAGAACAGTGACCAGCGGGCTTGCCTGGGGTTCAGCCGCTTGGCGGTCCTGATATACTCCAGGTTCCGGTGGTCAGTGAAAACCGTGAATGGCACGGACGTTCCCTCCAACAGATGTCTCCACTCTTCAAGAGCCTCTTTCAACGCAAGGAGTTCTCGATTGCCGACGTCATAGTTCCGTTCGGCCGGGCCCAACCTGCGGGAAAAATAGGCACACGGGTGAAGGACCTTATCGGTCTTCCCGCTCTGGGAAAGCACAGCTCCTATCCCTGAGTCCGAGGCGTCCACTTCAACCACTAACTGGCGACTAGGATCGGGCTGCACCAGAACGGGGTGCAGACGAGAAGCGCCGTTTCAACTCCTTGAACGCGGCATCGCAACGATCCGACCAGGTGAAGGGGACTTTTGGTGAGGTCAGGGCTGTCAGGGGGCTAACCACCTGACTGTAGCCCTTAATGAACCTCCTGTAGAAATTTGCAAAGCCGAGGAACTGTTGCAGCTTCCTACGGCTAGTGGGTTGGGGCCAGTCTCTCACCGCCGCAACCTTGGCCGGATCAGGAGCGACGGAGTGGGGGGAGATGATAAACCCCAGGAAGGACAAAGATGTGCGGTGAAACTCACACTTCTCGCCCTTCACAACAGCCGGTTCTCCAACAACCGCTGCAGGACCTGACGTACATGCCGGACATGAGTCTCAGGATCCGGAGAAAAGATGAGTATATCGTCTAGATATACGAAGACGAATCGGTGCAGGAAATCCCGCAAGACGTCATTAACTAATGCTTTGGAACGTCGCGGGGGCGTTTGTGAGGCCGAACGGCATGACCAGGTACTCAAAGTGACCTAATGGGGTGTTGAATGCCGTCTTCCATTCGTCTCCCTTCCAGATCCGAACCAGGTGATACGCATTTCTAAGATCCAGCTTAGTAAAGATTTTGGCTCCATGCAGGGGGGTGAACACGGAATCTAATAATGGCAACGGGTATCGGTTGCGAACCGTAATCTCATTCAGCCCCCTGTAATCAATACATGGACGAAGTCCGCCATCTTTCTTGCCCACAAAAAAGAAACCTGCCCCCATTGGGGAGGTGGAGTTCCGGATCAGCCCGGCAGCTAATGAGTCCCGGATGTAGGTCTCCATTGATCAGCACTTTTTCTGGCACATTAAGACAGACGTGCGGAGGAGTTCCGCGTGTCGCGGTGCAGCCGCTCGGCGCAAAGCAACGCCGTGATGAAGCCTCACAGGACGTGTTCTAGCATGTCCAACTCATGCACAATCACAATCGGATATTCACACGACTGGAAAGCAACCGGAATCCGTCTGAAATCCACCTGAAAGCTGTCCTGAGAGACCAACACCGAGGTGGTTTTGTCCTGCGTAATGAACGGCTCTGTGGCACGTCCCTCCGCTTTTCTTTCCATGAAAAAAAACTCCTGTAACGGTGGAATGTGTCAGAAAAAGTGCTGATGTCCACGTCTTTTCACAATTCCTGTGCTAGTCAGATGACACACCGGATCAAGACAGCGTCCAGTTTAAAAATGAACGGCACATTTCACTGTTACAGGAGTTTTTGTCATGGAAAGAGAAGCTGCTCCACCGCGCGTCGCAGTGCAGCCGCTCGGCGCAAAGCAACGCCGTGATGAAGCCTCACGGGACATGTTCTGGCATGTCCGGCTCATGCACAATCACAATTGGATATTCACACAACTGGAAAGCAACCGGAATCCATCTGAAATCCACCTGAAACCTGTCCTGAGAGACCAACACCGAGGTGGTTTTGTCCTGCGTAATGAACGGAGCCGTGGCGCGTCCCTCCGCTTTTCTTTCCATGAAAAAAACTCCTGTAACGGTGGAATGTGCCGGAAAAAGTGCTGATGTCCACATCTTCTGCCTTTTTGTGAAAGTCAGACGAGGTCCTGGATCAACAAAGCTTTCACGTTGGAAATGATCTGGTTGTTCCAGCGGGGTGTCAGCCTGTCGATGGGGGCTGGGAGCGCGCCGCGCTCTCAGCAGTTGTGGGCCGTCCTTAAAGCGGCAGTAACACTCCTTAATCTGTTTAATCCCCATAAAATCATCCCTGAAAGCCATATTAGTTTTTCGAACGGTGTCCACCTGGAGGTCTCTCAGTTTCTGGAAAAAAACTGATGCAGCAAAGCTCCAAATCGTTCAGACATTTATTCGCAATAAAAAATAGATGAGAGGGGTGGACCACACCTCACTCAAAGCCTGCTCACAGGCAAATGACGCAACCGACAGGCATGAAAAAAACTCATGCATGCGCACGAAGGTTCAAGCTTGTCTGATGCAATCACACGTGATTCAAATCCATATGGTTTTTTAAAAAAATAATAAGGTCTGATACTTTTCTAACAGACCTCGTATTTACACATTTTTACTTTTGCATTTTAGGTTTTGTTCTGTATGTTTATAAACATTTAATATTTACAATTTCAGACACTATATAGTACAGGGAAATATTAAAGATTGCACAGCATCAGGATGGAGCCAGATGGGACTGCAGCCCTCACAAGAACCTCAGTAGCCTCATCACAACCCTCCCAGAAAAGTGACGTTTTTCATTAAAATTTTTCAGCCAACATTTCTTCCCACCAACACCATCTTCCTATAGCAACCCCTCTCCCCTCTCAGTTTCCACAGCATGGCACTGAAAACAATATGATTTTACACCACATGCATAATGCAAGATACAGTTGTTCTCAAAAGTTTATATATCCTGGCAGAATTTTAGATTTTCTGCCCATTTTTCAGAGAATATGAATGACAACACAAAACTTTTTTTTCATTCATGGTTAGTGGTTTTGTGAAGCCATTTATTGTCAAACAACTGTGTTTAAACATTTTAAATCACAGTGACAACAGAAACTAACCAAATGACCCTGATCAAAACTTTGCATACCCTGGTGGTTTTGGCCTGATAACGTGCACACAAGTTGACAGAAGTTTGAAATTCTACAAAAGGTAACCATCCTCACCTGTGATCTGTTTGCTTGTAATCAGTGTGTGTGTACAAAAGGTCAGTGAATTTCTGGGCTCCTGACAGACCCTTGCATTGTTCATCCAGTGCTACACTGATGTTTCTGGTTTCTGAGCCATAGGGAAAGCAAAAGAATTGTCAAAGAAAAGGTAATTGAACTGTATAAAACAGGAAAGGGATATAAAAAAGATATGCAAGGGACTGCGAATGTTCATCAGCAATGTCCAAACTCTAATTAAGAAGTGGAAAATGAGGGATTCTGTTGGAACCAAACCACATTCAGGTAGACCAGCAAAAATTTCAGCAAGTACTGCCAGGAAAATTGTTTGGGGTGCAAAGAAAAAGCCACAAATAACTTCAGCTGAAATACAGGACTCTCTGAAAAAAGTGGTGTGGTTGATTCAAGATGCACAATAAGGAGGCACTTGAAGAAAAATGGGCTGCATGGTTGAGTCACCAGAAGATAGCCATTACTACGCAAATGCCACAAAGCATCCTGCTTACAATACGCCAAACAGCAGAACAACAGAACAAAATCATCTGAAATGATGAGACCAAAATTTAACTTTTTTGGCCACAACCACAAACGTTACATGTCAAGAGGAGTCAACAAGGCCTATGATGAAAGGTACACCATTGCTACTGTGAAGCACAGAGATGGATCACTGATGTTTTGGGGATGTGCGAGCTACAACGGCACAGGAAACTTGGTCAAAATTGATGGCAGGATGAATGCAGCATGTTATCAGAAAATACTGGAGGAAAATTTGCACTCATCAGCCTAGAAGCAGTACATATGACGTACTTGGATGTTCTAACATGACAACGATCCAAAACACAAGGCCAAGTTGACCTGTCATTGGCTACAGCAGAATAAACTGAAGGTTCTGGAGTGGCTATCTCAGCCTGCTGACCTCAATATCATTGAGCCACTTTGGGGAGATCTCAAACGTGCAGTTCATGCAAGACAGGAATTTACAAGAACTGGAGGCTTTTTGCCAAGAAGAATGGGCAGCTTTACCATGAGAGAAAATAAAGACTACCACAAAAAACTACCACAAAAGACTCTAAGCTGTCATAGATATTAATGGGGGCAATACTATATTAATATTAAGACTAAGAACAGGGGTATGTAAACTTTTGATCAGAGTCATTTGGGTAGTTTCTGTTGTCATTATGATTTAAAAAGAGTAAACACAGTTGTTTGACAATAAATGGCTTCACACAACCACTAACCAGGAGTGAAAAAAAGTTTTGTGTTATCATTCATTTTCTCTGAAATATGGCCAAAATAATCAAAAATTCTGCCAGGCTATGTAAACGTTTGAGCACAACTGTATATTTGTATTTTCATTATTCTTTTTGTTTAGGTGTGCATGATTAAAACAGGATAATTTCTTTGTCTTTGTCTCAAAAACAAGAACCCGGTGAAACTACGAAGTGAGGGAATGGTTAGAGTGACCAAACCTCCTGTTTTCCCAGGACATGTCCTGTTTTCACATCCTGCCCCGGCCCTCCTGGGAGTTTTTTTTTTTTTTTTAGAATGTGATGAAAATGTCCTGGTTTTCATTGTTTTTCATCTTTGAGCATCTTTTAATAAACTTCAAGTTTCATTTGAGTATCTCATTGCTGGGCCAAGTGTCCTGGTTTTCGGTCATCAAAATATGGTCACCGTAGGAATGGCAGTCCAGCAGTCAGAAAGAGTGAAGGAGAACATGATCACCTTAATAATAATAATAATAAGAAGAAGAAGAACTTACTGTATATAGCACCTTAAGATCAATCATTCAAGTGCTTTCAAATTCTAAATTAATGAAAACAAAAATGACTGATTGATCTGAAAGCACCAAACCAGAGATCTCGCTATTTAGTTCTCTCCAACAAAATCCTATACTCGCTTGTATTAAAGGCTGCACTTAAAACTTGTAACAGCAACACTGATGTAAGTGTAGATGTAGAATCTGCAACAAATCATTCAACACTTTTAACACGTTTAAAGTACAGCAGCTTCATTATTTGTTGTCATCTGTGTTGTTTTGTTTTTCTATTGTTGTGTCCACAGGTTTTTTCCAAATTTGCAACTGCATTCCAACAGAAAGGAGATTTTTTTCTTAGGATTTTCAAATTACTAGTTGATGTATTTTCAATTGGTTTTTATTGCTTGTATTTTCAAATGCTAGAGGGTTCTAGCTGTTGTGTTTTGTGTATGTCAACATGTATGTTGTAGGTACCTAAAACTGACTTTAAAACATATATTTAGAGTTTGCTACAAATTCTAAATCGCAAAACACCTGCACCAAACCCAAACAAGAAAAACACAAAGCCGCTACTGAATGTGATACCACACAAAAACCAGAAAACTTATTTTACCAAATGATGATGTATTCTCCTGTGGAACATGCATATTACAGTATTAGTTCCATCTTTTCCGGCATTAACATGCACGTCGGTCTCCGCTGTAACAATCCCGTCTTTCTCCACGTCCTTACACTCACTGACAACCACAGAGGCATCAGAATTTCAGAAGGGTTTGAAATATTTAAGCGCTCCACGCTTTGCACTGGATGAAAAACAAGGAGACTGCTAAGTCCCATGAACCTGGAAAAACTGTGCCATCGTCGTGCATATATAAGCCACGTGGCTCCCAGGTCCTGGTTGGCCACAAAATAAAAGATAAGAATAGTTGTGTTGCACACTAACATGAATACACTGTGGCTGTTTCCACTATGGCTGACAGTACTCCGTGCTTTTTAGAAAAGCTCGGCTCAAAATACGTTGCACTGCTTGCCTCTACTGGTGGTTGGCTCTCACTGCGGTATTGTATCACTTCCTGTTCCGGAGCACAGCGGTGTTTTTCTGTATCTGTTAGCTGTTTAATCTGTGCAGTTAGATTGATCTAGTTATCTAGATTACGATTTGTTTCCCAGTGTAATCTTTACGTGCCTTAACTAAAGCACTCCTTCTACTGAATCACCTCTAAATTATTTACACATTATTCACTTTGCGTGTTTTTAGGAATCCGCTAGCTTAGCGTAGCTACTAGATCTTAGGCGATTTAGCATGGCGGCTTCTCCTGTCTCTCCCGCACTTTTCTGCTCTGGGTGTGAAATGTTTAGTTATTCCTTGGCCTCCTTTAGCAGTAACGGTACTTGTAATAAGTGTAGCTTATTCATAGCTTTGGAGGCCAGGCTGGGCGAATTGGAGACTCGGCTCCCCACCGTGGAAAATTCTACAGCTAGCCAGGCCCCTGTAGTCGGTGCGGACCAAGGTAGCTTAGCCGCCGTTAGTTACCCCCTGGCAGATCCCGAGCAGCCGGGAAAGCAGGCCGACTGGGTGACTGTGAGGAGGAAGCGTAGTTCTAAACAGAAGCCCCGTGTACACCGCCAACCCGTTCACATTTCTAACCGTTTTTCCCCACTCGACGACACACCCGCCGAGGATCAAACTCTGGTTATTGGCGACTCTGTTTTGAGAAATGTGAAGTTAGCGACACCAGCAACCATAGTCAATTGTCTTCCGGGGGCCAGAGCAGGCGACAATGAAGGAAATTTGAAACTGCTGGCTAAGGCTAAGCGTAAATTTGGTAAGATTGTAATTCACGTCGGCAGTAATGACACCCGGTTACGCCAATCGGAGGTCACTAAAATTAACATTAAATCGGTGTGTAACTTTGCAAAAACAATGTCAGACTCTGTAGTTTTCTCTGGGCCCCTCCCCAATCGGACCGGGAGTGACATGTTTAGCCGCATGTTCTCCTTGAATTGCTGGCTGTCTGAGTGGTGTCCAAAAAATGAGGTGGGCTTCATAGATAATTGGCAAAGCTTCTGGGGAAAACCTGGTCTTGTTAGGAGAGACGGCATCCATCCCACTTTGGATGGAGCAGCTCTCATTTCTAGAAATCTGGCCAATTTTCTTAAATCCTCCAAACCGTGACTATCCAGGGTTGGGACCAGGAAGCAGAGTTGTAGTCTTACACACCTCTCTGCAGCTTCTCTCCCCCTGCCATCCCCTCATTACCCCATCCCCGTAGAGACGGTGTCTGCTCCCAGACCACCAATAACCAGCAAAAATCTATTTAAGCATAAAAATTCAAAAAGAAAAAATAATATAGCACCTTCAACTGCACCACAGACTAAAACAGTTAAATGTGGTCTATTAAACATTAGGTCTCTCTCTTCTAAGTCCCTGTTGGTAAATGATATAATAATTGATCAACATACAGCAGGTTACAGCAGGATGAATATGTTAGTTTAAATGAGTCAACAACCCCGAGTCACACTAACTGTCCGAATGCTCGTAGCATGGGCAAATAAAACCAGTTTTATTTGTTATTGTCTATCGGACGATACTGTCCGATAGACCATTGTCTAATGGTCGTTACTGTGAGTTTCTCTGTGAATTTTCAGACCTTTTGTCTGACTTAGTGCTTAGCTCAGATAAGATAATTATAGTGGGCGATTTTAACATCCACACAGATGCTGAGAATGACAGCCTCAACACTGCATTTAATCTATTATTAGACTCTATTGGCTTTGCTCAAAAAGTAAATGAGTCCACCCACCACTTTAATCATATCTTAGATCTTGTTCTGACTTATGGTATGGAAATAGAAGACTTAACAGTATTCCCTGAAAACTCCCTTCTGTCTGATCATTTCTTAATAACATTTACATTTACTCTGATGGACTACCCAGCAGTGGGGAATAAGTTTCATTACACTAGAAGTCTTTCAGAAAGCGCTGTAACTAGGTTTAAGGATATGATTCCTTCTTTATGTTCTCTAATGCCATATACCAACACAGTGCAGAGTAGCTACCTAAACTCTGTAAGTGAGATAGAGTATCTCGTCAATAGTTTTACATCCTCATTGAAGACAACTTTGGATGCTGTAGCTCCTCTGAAAAAGAGAGCTTTAAATCAGAAGTGCCTGACTCCGTGGTATAACTCACAAACTCGTAGCTTAAAGCAGATAACCCGTAAGTTGGAGAGGAAATGGCATCTCACTAATTTATAAGATCTTCACTTAGCCTGGAAAAAGAGTCTGTTGCTCTATAAAAAAGCCCTCCGTAAAGCTAGGACATCTTTCTACTCATCACTAATTGAAGAAAATAAGAACAACCCCAGGTTTCTTTTCAGCACTGTAGCCAGGCTGACAAAGAGTCAGAGCTCTATTGAGCTGAGTATTCCATTAACTTTAACTAGTAATGACTTCATGACTTTCTTTGCTAACAAAATTTTAACTATTAGAGAAAAAATTACTCATAACCATCCCAAAGACGTATCGTTATCTTTGGCTGCTTTCAGTGATGCCGGTATTTGGTTAGACTCTTTCTCTCCGATTGTTCTGTCTGAGTTATTTTCATTAGTTACTTCATCCAAACCATCAACATGTTTATTAGACCCCATTCCTACCAGGCTGCTCAAGGAAGCCCTACCATTATTTAATGCTTCGATCTTAAATATGATCAATCTATCTTTGTTAGCTGGCTATGTACCACAGGCTTTTAAGGTGGCAGTAATTAAACCATTACTTAAAAAGCCATCACTTGACCCAGCTATCTTAGCTAATTATAGGCCAATCTCCAACCTTCCTTTTCTCTCAAAAATTCTTGAAAGGGTAGTTGTAAAACAGCTAACTGATCATCTGCAGAGGAATGGTCTATTTGAAGAGTTTCAGTCAGGTTTTAGAATTCATCATAGTACAGAAACAGCATTAGTGAAGGTTACAAATGATCTTCTTATGGCCTCGGACAGTGGACTCATCTCTGTGCTTGTTCTGTTAGACCTCAGTGCTGCTTTTGATACTGTTGACCATAAAATTTTATTACAGAGATTAGAGCATGCCATAGGTATTAAAGGCACTGCGCTGCGGTGGTTTGAATCATATTTGTCTAATAGATTACAATTTGATCATGTAAATGGGGAATCTTCTTCACAGACTAAAGTTAATTATGGAGTTCCACAAGGTTCTATGCTAGGACCAATTTTATTCACTTTATACATGCTTCCCTTAGGCAGTATTATTAGACGGTATTGCTTAAATTTTCATTGTTACGCAGATGATATCCAGCTTATCTATCCATGAAGCCAGAGGACACACACCAATTAGCTAAACTGCAGGATTGTCTTACAGACATAAAGACATGGATGACCTCTAATTTCCTGCTTTTAAACTCAGATAAAACTGAAGTTATTGTACTTGGCCCCACAAATCTTAGAAACATGGTGTCTAACCAGATCCTTACTCTGGATGGCATTACCCTGACCTCTAGTAATACTGTGAGAAATCTTGGAGTCATTTTTGATCAGGATATGTCATTCAAAGCGCATATTAAACAAATATGTAGGACTGCTTTTTTGCATTTACGCAATATCTCTAAAATCAGAAAGGTCTTGTCTCAGAGTGATGCTGAAAAACTAATTCATGCATTTATTTCCTCTAGGCTGGACTATTGTAATTCATTATTATCAGGTTGTCCTAAAAGTTCCCTAAAAAGCCTTCAGTTAATTCAAAATGCTGCAGCTAGAGTACTAACGGGGACTAGAAGGAGAGAGCATATCTCACCCATATTGGCCTCTCTTCATTGGCTTCCTGTTAATTCTAGAATAGAATTTAAAATTCTTCTTCTTACTTATAAGGTTTTAAATAATCAGGTCCATCTTATCTTAGGGACCTCGTAGTACCATATCACCCCAATAGAGCGCTTCGCTCTCAGACTGCAGGCTTACTTGTAGTTCCTAGGGTTTGTAAGAGTAGAATGGGAGGCAGAGCCTTCAGCTTTCAGGCTCCTCTCCTGTGGAACCAGCTCCCCATTCAGATCAGGGAGACAGACACCCTCTCTACTTTTAAGATTAGGCTTAAACTTTCCTTTTTGCTCAAGCTTATAGTTAGGGCTGGATCAGGTGACCCTGAACCATCCCTTAGTTATGCTGCTATAGACGTAGACTGCTGGGGGGTTCCCATGATGCACTGTTTCTTTCTCTTTTTGCTCTGTATGCACCACTCTGCATTTAATCATTAGTGATCGATCTCTGCTCCCCTCCACAGCATGTCTTTTTCCTGGTTCTCTCCCTCAGCCCCAACCAGTCCCAGCAGAAGACTGCCCCTCCCTGAGCCTGGTTCTGCTGGAGGTTTCTTCCTGTTAAAGGGAGTTTTTCCTTCCCACTGTAGCCAAGTGCTTGCTCACATCTGCAATGTGCTGGAAGTTCTGTGTAAAGATTTTTTTAATGGCTGTCCTTAATTTAAAGATTGTCAAAACCACATAGAAGTGTTTTAGTGTCATAGTTTCCTGCACAATATTAGTGCAAATGTGTGTAAATCATAATATAAAACATTAAAAATAAAACCTTTAATGTACAATATGTGTTAATTAACTTTCTGTATGTGCCAGCAGCATCGACTGATTACTCTGAGATGATGGCGGGCTCACATATCTTATGCTTGTGGCTCACATTCCATCTCTGCCTTTGTGAAAATACACAATTATGTGTTGGTGAGCCTGTGAGCGAAAGAGAGCGAGAAATCTGACAAGTGAGTATGAGCGAGAGCGACAGGGAGAGATGGAAGTGCTGTGTTGTGAGTGTGAAACTGAGAGGTTTATTTTTTTTTAAATGAAGAAAACCCATCTGTCAAGATGTCGGTCATCAAAATCAAATCCTCCAGTTCGCATAAAATCAGCAGCATGCAGCTAAATCGCATTTTCACAGCCATAATCACATTCTAAAAACTGTAAAAAAAAAAAAAAATCAACATTAATAGATCTGATTATTTAAACATTTTATTATGAGTAACTTTTTTGGTGATAAATATAATTTGTTTCTCAGGCAGGCAGCAAGCAAAGATGAAATCATTTTAATTTGAAGACCCTGGGCCCTAGCTTGATGATGTATAGTACATGGTCTAAAGCACATAGCGCAAGTGCAGTAGGTGTCCAACTCCACTTTGCTATTCACACAGAGCATAAGTGAAGTGCAGGGCATGAAGGAGTTGCACTTAATCAATTAATGTTAAGTATATTTTGGCCATATTAAATAAAACCAGTCAGCATGTCATCTGTCATTACCTACGCTTGAACATGGTGCAACACCATTTAGATGGTGGTTTGAAGTGAGAGGTTTTCTGGCAAGGAAATCGATCTGCACACTAAGTGTCAAAGCGCTTGAGTGGATCATTTATGGGATCAACAGTTATCCACCAAAGATACCTGAGGTGAAGCAGTGGAGCACGTTTTCCCTGCAATCCACTTTCTTCCTCCGTCTCTTCCCACCCAGTCTCACATCAGGGGGATGCTTCCTGTTAAAGCAGCTCGCAGTTTATTTTACTTTAGGCTAAAGAAATATTACGCCTGCCTTTTATTGCTCCTGTGTATTTCCAAAGGGTATTTTATTTTGAAAGGCACTGGTTTCATTTAATCAAGAAAAATTACTCAGATTATTAAGAAGTACAGTCAGTTTGGGCAAAAACAGTCTATTCAAATCATCATTGTGATTTAATTTAGCCTGATTTCACCTACTGCTGATAAACGCTCAGAAACATGAAGCTTTTTAGCCACATCACTTTGTTGATGTTGATGATACTCATCAATTTACTGTACATCAATTTCCCTGAAAACGTTAAAGCTGTACGGCCTTTCAAATTTCACAAAACTGACAAATTTGGATTTCTACCAAAATCCAAGCATTATAATGTCAGTTTATTTTTGTAGCATGTTGCAAAATTACAGCTCATTTTAATGAAGAGAACATATTTATCTGGGGGGAAGTCTATGGTAAGTATGGTCTTTTTCTTTGTCGCCATTATGCAGACGACCTGCAGGAGGAAGCGCATGTGGTTGACATCCATAAGATGTTTTGTAAATCACTGCAGAAGTGTTATCTGGTTTCAAAAACAGCATTTTTAGATTCAGAAGTGTTTATGTCTCACTAACCTTTCCAAAATACATCAGAAACATGTTAGATTTATACAGAAATGAGCTATTTTGGAATTTTTCCGCCATCTTGGTTTATTTTGTTTGAGTGAGCAGCCAGCTTACATCATGCTGCCTTTCTTTACGTCGATTAGCAGTCTGTGTGTCCTTCCCAGCGTCCTCGCAAAGCTCAGGGGGAAGCCCTCACGTGATCTATGACATCGCTACCAAATGTAGGTTATGACATCTGATCGCTTGAATATCTACCCTTCAGGGGTTGAAATTCTAAATTGTTTCCAGACAGTGTGAATTATTTTGATCATATTGGCAACATAAGATTATGAATCCCTTATCTAAATTCTAAGGAATAAAATTATAGTGGTGCCAAAGAAAATTGTTTTTGTGACTTAAATCTTAAAAAAACTCAAAGGCTGTACAGCTTTTAATTGCTTGTTGAACCGTTCACTGCTTTGTGAGGAAACATCAGTGTTTCAAAGCAAGATTTGCCAAAACCCAAAACTCACCTGTAGAAGTAGGAGCAGCCACGAACTGTGTTGTGGCTAAAATATTCCTGGGTTTTCTCATTGCCAAAGTCTTCCAGAGGATCTGACCAGAGCAAGTCGCACATTGGCCCAAAAGCCGGTGGCTCCTTGAACCGATCCAACTAACGTAAAAATCACAGAAGCGGGTTAAAGAACATGAATTGAACACGGTGAATTGCCTGGCAGTGTTTACGCGGTTACCTTTTTAATGTCATCTAAGGTGTGTATTTCAGGCGAGAGTCCTCCATGGACACACAAAAACTGTTGGTTCATGAGTGCAGCCAGTGGAAGGCAGTCAAACGCGTCCATACATGAGTCATACACCTGCTCTGAGTACTTGATTTTACCTGAGCAGAAAACCAACTGTAATTCAATCAGTGAAAAGAAGCAGAACAATTTACACCCTCAAAATAGGTTACGACATAAAGCTTGTCCCTATGAGTCACCTTGACTTTAGAGTTACACAGCAGCAAAATACTAATTAAACACAATGTATGAGTTCACACACAGGTTTATATGACTAGTGCAGTGATTCTCAACCGGGGTGCCGCGGCACCCTAGGGCGCCGTGATCGATCGTCAGGGGTGCCGTGGGTATTTGTCATATTCGCGATTATTTTTCATATTCGCGATTACCGTGAATTATTTATTTTATCCACAAAGCATAAAACGACAGAATCTGACGTCAAACGTGCTGCAGCCTCGCTCTCGTCTTAAGGCGGGACAATAACAAGGAGGCTGACGGCCGATTAAAACAGTGCCGTCTTCTTCAAAAACCTTCTAAAATGCGTACCTGTCGGTGTGTGTGTCTGTGCCTGTGTGCGCGCGCGTGGAGTTAACAGGCTGCAGACTGCGAGGGAGGGAGTGGGTGAGGGAGATTCCTGAATGCAGGCGCGACACATTCACTGCACAGCGAGCGCAGAGCAGAGAGAGGATTTTAACCGGAGTGAACGTTAACAAAACGGAAACGTGAAGCTGCCTTTACTTCTCTCTGAACTTTCTCTAAAGGTGTGATTCTGCCGTTACCGTCCTGTTCACACCATGTGCGCGTCGTATGCTGAATTTATGAGATCATGAGATGAAATAAACAGTCAAATATCTTTAAAAACATATTTAAAAAATGAGAATATATGAATGAACTGAGCCACAAAAAAAAAAAAAATGTTCAGACGCACAGATCACAAAAAGCAGGTGAGAACTCTGAACTTTAACAGCTGTTATTTTCCAAAGGTATTTATTTGTTCAATCTTGAGCTTAATGCAGTTTTTAAGCACAAAACGTGACTGATGAGGAGAAACAATTTCAGAAATGCAACAGAAACAACCACAAATCAGAAAAAGTTGGGATTGTATGTAAAATGAAGATAAAAATAAAAATGTTGCACCATTCCCAGTTTCTCCACTTACAGAAGCCAAACGTTCTTCCATAGTTGTGTAATTATACTACAATAGTAGAATATAAAGAAGGGGAAAAAAAGAAAAAAAATAGACAATATATTCGTCAATCGCAATTATTTGTCTGACAATTAATCGTCTCCAGAAATTCCTAATCGTGACAGCCCTACTTGAGATCAGAGCGCAAAATGCTTGAGGATTTTCGAAATGCGGTGTTTTCTGTATCGATTTTCTATTAATAATAATAATAATAATAATGATATTTGGGTTTTGCGCAAAACCAGAGGTAATAGCATTATAATATTATTTTGGTTGGTGGTGTGCCGCAGGATTTTGTAAATATAAAAAGGGTGCCATGGCTCAAAAAAGGTTGAAAATCACTGGACTAGTGGATGGAATAATGAAGGCAGGGATTTGAAAATTTAAATTAGACAGCACAAATCCAAATTATTCTTTCCTGACACCAATTTCTATACACTCAAAAAATGACACACTGGATGAACTCAGTTCAATTATGGGCAAGATTTCCATCTAATAAATATATGTAGGCCCAACTCAAATAAGGGACTACATATATTTATTAGATGGAAATCCTGCCCATAATTGAATTGAATTCATCCAGTGAGTCATTTGTTTGTGTGATACACTCAAAAAACTCACTCATTAGACTGGATTCCATCTAATAAATTTACAGTATGTAGGCCCAACTAAATTAAATTACATTATCTTGCATGTGTTTTCTTTGAATTGGGGCTACATATATTTATTAAATGGAAATCCTTCACATAGTTGAATTGAGTTCATCCAAAAAGCCATTTCTGAGTGTACCGAGACCTGATACAAAGCACTGAGCGAGTGCTAAAGTTGGAAATCTGCTTAGTGAGTTTATATACACACAGTGATAGATCAAATTACCGTGTGTGTGTCTATATTTATCCTTCTTACTTACTTATTACAAAACATTTCCTATATTCACCCATATTGGCCTCTCTTCATTGGCTTCCTGTTAATTCTAGAATAGAATTTAAAATTCTTCTTCTTACTTATAAGGTTTTGAATAATCAGGTCCCATCTTATCTTAGGGACCTCGTAGTACCATATCACCCCAATAGAGCGCTTCGCTCTCAGACTGCAGGCTTACTTGTAGTTCCTAGGGTTTGTAAGAGTAGAATGGGAGGCAGAGCCTTCAGCTTTCAGGCTCCTCTCCTGTGGAACCAGCTCCCCATTCAGATCAGGGAGACAGACACCCTCTCTACTTTTAAGATTAGGCTTAAAACTTTCCTTTTTGCTAAAGCTTATAGTTAGGGCTGGATCAGGTGACCCTGAACCATCCCTTAGTTATGCTGCTATAGACGTAGACTGCTGGGGGGTTCCCATGATGCACTGTTTCTTTCTCTTTTTGCTCTGTATGCACCACTCTGCATTTAATCATTAGTGATCAATCTCTGCTCCCCTCCACAGCATGTCTTTTTCCTGGTTCTCTCCCTCAGCCCCAACCAGTCCCAGCAGAAGACTGCCCCTCCCTGAGCCTGGTTCTGCTGGAGGTTTCTTCCTGTTAAAAGGGAGTTTTTCCTTCCCACTGTAGCCAAGTGCTTGCTCACAGGGGGTCGTTTTGACCGTTGGGGTTTTACATAATTATTGTATGGCTTTGCCTTACAATATAAAGCGTCTTGGGGCAACTGTTTGTTGTGATTTGGCGCTATATATAAAAAAAAAAAATTATTGATTGATTGATATTCATGCCTGTAAGAATCTTGTAATAAGGTTTCAGACACTCCAAGAGTGGATCATACTGTTTCTAAACCTTGAGCATCTTGTCTTCCTGCTTTAAGGCATGGTCACATTAGCTACAAGCGTTAGCAAGTGGCAGAGGCAAATGACTTGCCATTTGTTTTCAATGAGAGTTCCCGTTTGGCAGCAGCAAGAGACAATGGTTGATCTGCCGCCAGCTAGTCATGGCCAAAACAGACTTGAAGTGTATTTTATGCAAATTTTGAGCAACACGACATGGTGACTGCCCGTCAGAGTGAATAAGCAGTGTAACGTCAGCTGGTTGTGCGCTTGACCAAATTAATCCAAGATGGCAAAAAATCCTCCGAAACAGCTTATAATCAACCATTTCTGCGGCTTTGCTTTGAACCTTGAACCAATGAAGCAGTGCTTCAATCTTCGATCTGCTGCTTCACTGGTTCTTTGTTTTATTTCGCTTTATCTTAATTTTCCCTGCTAAAACTCTAAAGAGCATATGTCTGAGTAATATTAACCTTTTTTATGTTAAACTGACCTGTTATGGTCTTTTGAAACAGTTGATATTTGTATTTTATAACTTAAAAAGGGGACCGATGCTAACGCGTTAGCATGCCTATGGCATTTTCAGTGTTAAAGTTAGCATTAACCTGAGCCATTATCAAGCCTCCCTCCCCAGGATTCTGGGATACTCTAAAACCGTGAGTCAAGGATGAATGCTAACATTAGCTACGTTCTAACTTTTGCAGCTTCAGCTTTCTTGTTTACATATCTCTGGTCACACTCAACATAATGGTGCAAAGAGGTGTAAATCTGACAATAGTGGCACAGAGAACAAAATAATAGAATTAGCATTGAGATGTACTTACATTCTTGTTTGAAGGTGAAATATTCTGTCAAATGTCTACATTCATGATTTCCCCGGAGTAAAAATAGTGTCTTTGGATAGAGAATTTTCAGGGACCAAAGGTATAAAACACACTGTTAAAAATACAGAAACACACAGTGTTAGTTCAGCAAAAAATAAAAAAAGCTACAATCAGTGCAGTTTACTGTATCATAACATTTCTACATATGACTCATAAAAAAAAGAAAGTATTGTGATGGTTTTACCTCAATACTGAAGTAGCCACGGTCAACATAGTCCCCAAGGAACAGGTACCGTGTTGTGGCGGGTGATCCTCCCACCTCAAACAGCTTCATTAGATCAAAGAATTGCCCATGGATGTCCCCGCACACTGTGGAGTAGCAAAAGAAAAAAGAAAAGCAAGCCTTGCTCAGTGTGAAGCACAAGGAGGCGGTCTGAAGGTTAGAGTAGCAGGAGTGTAACCAGAGACTCCGTGGTTAAATTCCCCTGATCAGACAGGAAAAATCACTATACATACATCACTGCATTCAACTGGACCACTGGAAGTTTTGGCGAGGGTTTGTAGTGTAGATGTGTTAATGAAGAACGTATATGAAATACCAGAAAAGGGGTTTGTTGTGTATTTCTGATGACATTGAACAGATGTTTAACAGAAAATATGTTTGTGCAAAATGTATGTTTTCAGAATTTGGAGTTAAAGGTATAATTTGAGTGAAACACTTACTCTGTGAAGAAAATGAATACTGGATTAAAATTGTGGGATTTACCAGAGGAATACATTTTCATAGCTCAGGGCCTGTTGAGCCAGCTCTCCCTCTGCGCACCGGAAGCTAATGAGGTTGGGACCTGTAAGGAAGGTGTTTGCCCTTTGCCAGGCCACCATTGTGTTTTATAAAAAGTCTTCCTGTTTCTTTGTTCTGGGCTCTCAATGGTGGAACTCCTGCATGTGTAATGTCTATGAGACACCAGGCCCCGGTTTCATAAAGCAGTCTAATCTTGTTTAGTTGAATAAACTTACTTAGTTGACTAATTTTTGACATTAGTTGTTGCACAAAGCGCTTAGACGGATAAAATTTCACGTTACCCAACTAAAGTTTTTAGCCTGGTGCAGAGGAGGCTAACCTTATTTTAGTCGACAAAACATCAGTGTCTTAACCCAAAAAAGGTGGCTACCATGTAACAACACTTGATGGAGCACTCAAGAGCTCCCCTACGTCGCTTGTATTCTTTCAAAAGGAGAGCTTCCTTCACTTTTCGCCATAGTTGCAGCAGACGACTGTCACGATATGTTTGTGACAGTTCTCACACGAGCCACTGGGCATCGCTGTTACACTGAGCAACATTGTATGCACAAAAAGGCTTGATAGAAGTGTAGAAGAAGATACTGAAGAATGAAACTGCTAGGCTAAGAGCTAAGTACGTCATTTTGCTGTTCGTATGGGTCCATAAATGTTAATAAAGCCAGTTAACGAAACAAAGGCTATAGTTCATGATAACGACCAACCTGGAAGTAAAGAAAACTGTCGCGGATTGGAGCCATCTCTTGGCAACGGCACGCGTGAGGCCGTTATGCCTGTGAAAACCGTTGACTAAGGTGAGACGGCTAATCTACAAGTTTAACCGTCGATGTGAAACGTGATTAGATGGATTATGTTTGGCGACTAGCTGTAGTCAACTAAGAAAGTTTAGTAGACTGAAAGATTAGACTGCTCTATGAAACTGCAACTTATCTTACCACAACTCTAAATAAATTTAACGTGAGGAATAGATTGACTCTAGACTCTATTTGGGACGGGACACAAAAGATCAGGGGAATAACACCTGCAACAATGAATTAATGTGTTTACATAAGTTTCAAATGAACCGTTCATATCTACATGGGAGCGGGAACCCTCGTGTTGGCTGCCATGTTGTGAAAGAAAACAAATTTGTAACTGTGATGGCATAATGCAATCTGCAACCTCACTATTAGATGACACATTATCCTATATACCTTGTAGCTTTAAGCTTTTGAACTCTGGATTAATGATTAATGCGTTTTCCAAAATGTTTTGATTTTCTACAGATAATTTGTAAGTAGCAAACATAAGTAAATCCCCTTGGGCAGATCACTTGTTAGTAAGAACTCATCAGACAGAAGGTTTAGAGACAGAAAACACTGCGTATAGGACGTTGTTGCTGGATTTTATGGGTGTATTGCTGTGATACATTTTGCACCAGAGCTGTGGAGCTATTGATTCTTTCTTCTGTTCTCAGGTAAGCTTTATATAAATAGACACTCAGCCAGGCAGGCAGTGCAAACATGTGAGGATGTTACAGTTGGTGCTTCCAACTTGTACTTCCACTCACGACATTATCCACCAAGGCTGCTCTGGTTTGGTTTTTAGCTGAATTATGTAAAACGGAAAGAGGCAATTCACATGATATGTTGCATTGGTTGGGAGTAGGTATTAAATTTTGATTCTGACTTGGCAAAAAAAAAGGCAGAACCATCAAATCGGTCCTACCTGGAGTACAACCCCTGGCAAAAATTATGGAATCACCGGCCTCGGAGGATGTTCATTCAGTTGTTTAATTTTGTAGAAAAAAAAGCAGATCACAGACATGACACAAAACTAAAGTCATTTCAAATGGCAACTTTCTGGCTTTAAGAAACACTATAAGAAATCAAGAAAAAAAGATTGTGGCAGTCAGTAACGGTTACTTTTTTAGACCAAGCAGAGGAAAAAAATATGGAATCACTCAATTCTGAGGAAAAAATTATGGAATCACCCTGTAAATTTTCATCCCCAAAACTAACACCTGCATCATATCAGATCTGCTCGTTAGTCTGCATCTAAAAAGGAGTGAACACACCTTGGAGAGCTGTTGCACCAAGTGGACTGACATGAATCATGGCTCCAACACGAGAGATGTCAATTGAAACAAAGGAGAGGATTATCAAACTCTTAAAAGAGAGTAAATCATCACGTAATGTTGCAAAAGATGTTGATTGTTCACAGTCAGCTGTGTCTAAACTCTGGACCAAATACAAACAACATGGGAAGGTTGTTAAAGGCAAACATACTGGTAGACCAAGGAAGACAAAGCGTCAAGACAGAAAACTTAAAGCAATATGTCTCAAAAATCGAAACATGTACAACAAAACAAATGAGGAACGAATGGGAGGAAACTGGAGTCAACATCTGTGACCGAACTGTAAGAAACCGCCTAAAGAAAATGGGATTTACATACAGAAAAGCTAAACGAAAGGCATCATTAACACCTACACAGAAAAAAACAAGGTTACAATGGGCTAAGGAAAAGCAATTGTGGACTGTGGATGACTGGATGAAAGTCATATTCAGTGATGAATCTCGAATCTGCATTGGGCAAGGTGATGATGCTGGAACTTTTGTTTGGTGCCTTTCCAATGAGATTTATAAAGATGACTGCCTGAAGAGAACATGTAAATTTCCACAGTCATTGATGATATGGGGCTGCATGTCAGGTAAAGGCACTAGGGAGATGGCTGTCATTACATCATCAATAAATGCACAAGTTTATGTTGATATTTTGGACAATTGAAAGGATGTTTGGGGATGATGAAATAATTTTTCAAGAGGATAATGCATCTTGCCATAGAGCAAAAACTGCAAAAACATTCCTTGCAAAAAGACACATAGGGTCAATGTCATGGCATAGGGTCAATGTCAATGAGCAGATCTGATTTGATGCAGGTGTTAATTTGGGGGATGAAAATTTACAGGGTGATTCCATAATTTTTCCTCAGAATTGAGTGAGTCCATATTTTTTTCCTCTGCTTGGTCTAAAAAAGTAACCGTTACTGACTGCCACAATCTTTTTTTTCTTGATTTCTTATAGTGTTTCTTAAAGCCAGAAAGTTGCCATTTGAAATGACTTTAGTTTTGTGTCATGTCTGTGATCTGCTTTTTTTCTACAAAATTAAACTGAATGAACATCCTCTGAGGCCGGTGATTCCATAATTTTTGCCAGGGGTTGTAGATACCATGAATGAGTTGGTCAGATCTGCATATTTAAATTGCACAAAGTGCACTATAGTGGCTGCAGTTTGTGAATGGTAAGTAATTTACCATTTTATTTTAGCATCATTGTATATATTAATATATACGAGGGTAGGCTGAAAAGTTCTAAGGCTCACTATAATGCAGTTAATGCATTACTCCTTCATGGGGAGCCTTAGAACTTTTCAGCCTACCCTCATACACCTGTGTAAGCAGAATTTATATAATAATGATAATAAGAAACATAAGCTTTTGTTTTATGTTTAATTACATCTCACATCATTTTTCCTTTCCTCTTCATCACATCATGCTCGAATTTCTATCAAAAGGTGTGTAGGCACTGTCCAAAGAATGCGTGAATACACTTTAACTGTGCACGCTTCCTTTATAAATTCTAATTTGTGTATGGGAAACCGTGCACACATGGTTTTTGTGCAAATATGCACATTTATAAATAAGGCCCCATGTGACATTAGGTTTCTGTAACGGTGTGTGACCCCATAAGACCCCATTAAGACATACAATCGGTAAAGTTGTGCTTTTTCAGCGACCCATCACAAACAATGAGGCATACAATGAATTATAGATGCTATGAAATGTAAGCACACACACAGACAGTAATAAAACACATCAGTCATAAACCAGCACAGAGAAGAAAGAGTGAACATAGTTTACAATGGAGGAATACTGAAGGACATTAAACCACAGAATGTGACCTTTTCTTTTGTTTGACTGAGGATTCTTCTGTATGACAACCCAAAACCTCACAGTCTTAACTGAATTGAAACTGGGAGACATGGAACACTCAATTCTCACCTTAAATATAAAGCTAATTAATTAACAATTCAATATACAAGATATTTTCAATGAAAGCCAGAGGTGTGTGTGTGTGTGTTGGGGGGTGAATAACCTCATGCATTTCCTACATTTTACCTAAAACCATGAACTGGGAGCATGTGTCAGTGCCACACGTTGTAACATTAGCCACAATGCAGAACCACCAAGAGTCCTGGACAACAACCACCCAGGTCTATCCTCACCACTTGAAAGAAGGCACCTCCTTTTAGGATTTACCTTTTTCTGTTTGTATCCTCTGCTGTGCTTCCCCTCCCCTTGCATGTCTGTGTATCTTATGAGTGTTAGGCTGGGCGTGGCTGACCTGCTTGTCACTCACACCTGCAAGAAATCATCTACTCCACTGCAGTTTAAATGACTGGCTCATTCATCTACTTCTTGCCAGTTCATTGACTTACCTTCTGTGCCAGCTGTACCCAACATTGCCACCTGTTTTGCCCATGCCAAGCGTTCAGATACGCTGGCCTTCATGGACAATTTTTCTCACTACCGCCACAACCTTACTTAGAATTGACACTGGACCACCCTGAACTCTGCATTTTTTGCAAAATAAATTATTTTATCAGTTCTACTCAGCTTCTGTGTCTGCATTTTGGGTCCAATTTATGCATCTGCTACATGCTGCAGCCATGTGGAAAGTGCATGTCCCCTTGGGCTTTTCCAGTTGCTGGGGTATTAAAAATTGGACATACGTATGATGAATCATGCAAAAAGAAGTGCACCATTTGGCTAAAATGTTGCAGCTGATGTTCCCTTATTGCTCAAGTAATACATTTCACTTGAGTTTCCCAAAAGTGTTCATTTGACATAAGGTTACTCCAGCAGAAACCCAAGGAGTCATCAAAGAGTCCTAGAACCAGAGACATCCAGTCATCTTAGGTGAATGGTTAACCTACAAGTCTCATGACAATCCAGTAAGACAGGAAACATCAGGACTCTTAAGACCTGGACCTTCAATCTCCTACAAAGATATCATGATCATCAAACACTTTTGACCTCATGACTCCATAAGCTCTCTCAGGCATCTCTTAACCTCAATGGCAGAGGACCCAGAGACATGAAAATTACTGTCGACATAAGTGAATGTCTCTGCACGTTTGACACTTTTACCACAAACAGATAAATGTATGATGGCTGAGTCCAGGAAGTCTTTGAAAGGGTGGATCTCAGTCTTGATCCAGGACAATATCAATCCCAGACATTGTGACTCCTCAATGAGCTTCTCAAGTGCTCCAATCAATCTATCTTTTGAATCCATACATATCCAAAATATACAAAGTGGATATGTATATATCCATTTTGATATCATTGACCACAAACAGATAAATGTATGATGGCTGAGTCCAGGAAGTCTTTGAAAGGGTGGATCTCAGTCTTGATCCAGGACAATATCAATCCCAGACATTGTGACTCCTCAATGAGCTTCTCAAGTGCTCCAATCAATCTATCTTTTGAGTCCATACATATCCAAAATATACAAAATGGACATGTATATATCCATTTTGATATCATTGATTCCAATCTCAGCATTGTTCATGAAGTCCAGATTGGTAAACCTTCCCTCGTGAAGAAAAGCACCTTAGCTGCTGGTTTCTACAACCTTACCCAACACCTAGTCCATGCAAGCACTGAACACAGGAACACATCCCTGATGAATGCCGCAAATATTTGTGAAGAAGTCAGAAATCGCTCTGCACAGCACTCACTGTACCTGTGTATAGGTCAGCTATGAGGTCCAGCAACCTTTTTGGAGCCAGTCTGCTCAACAGAGTCAAACACAGTGAAAATCAACAAAAGCTCCAAAGAATCACTGCAGGTATTCATGCTTTTTTCTGAGTACTCCCCAAGGGTGGACTTCTTGGGTGGCAAGAGAAATAGTATGTATGATGAAATATATGTCAACTGCATTATTTTTCCTAATAGAAATACTTCCTTGAGATATAAGAATATTATTACAGTAGGTAGATGTAAGTGAACTAGTGGCATGCATTCATATTCCCATTAGGCTGTATTCACATTCTGCAGTTTCTAGGGTCTTTGGCTGGAGCTCTCTGTCCAAAACAGAAATGAGACACCTTTGTCACAAACGAGACGGGGGGGAACTTCTCGGAGTATAAGCCCCCAGGGAGATGAAAACTTTTTTTTAATCATGAACACTCTAGATTCGGAGTGCAAACCCACGTCTCATTTCCTCACTGCCTTCAATTTTTCATTATCATCTTTCTCTGTCTCCTTCTCTCCTACTTGTCCTCCATCTCCTCTCTCTTCTCTGTCTCCTCTATCAGCTCCACAGTGGCCTTCGCCCACTCAAAGCTTAGAGCAATGTGAGTGGGAGACTGCTTATGTGACTAAAGCAATCAAACGCACACATATGCACATGCACATACACACACACACATCCATGCAAGTAAAGGCTCAAAGTGCATAAATGCCTCATGAATGCACACACAAACCCAAAGCTGCACATTCAAACACAAAAGCTCATCATCCATATTTCATGCTTAGTACATAAAGCACACAAATATCATTTTAAATGAAAAAAACAAAACAAAACAATTACCAGTTACAGCTTCATATATGAGGATTTGATTGCTTTTATTATTGTGTCACAGTTGTTGTGTGGGCCGCCAGAAGAGGAGGTACTGCTGGCCCACCACCAGAGGGCGCCCTGCCTGAAGTGCAGGCTTCAGGCATGAGGGGGCGCTGCCGCCTTACAGGACCAGCCGAGGTGACAGCTGTCACTCATCAACTATGACAGCTGTCACCGATCATCTGCACTTCACCCCGGATAAAAGCAGGATGACACCTCCACCACGTCGCCGAGATATCGTACTTCTTTGGAGGTAAACGTTCTCTGCCTGCGTATTGTACAAATTGATTTCAAGAGCTACTTTGTTGCAGCTGTCTACCCAGAGGACCGGCGTGGGTTGTGACTGTTTCGTTCTACTTCCCACCAGATAAGTGGTTACTCAGACGCTGCACGAGTGTGTGTTAGAGGTGGAGGTGGAATTCCCACCGTTATTGTTACGGGGTGTACACACACCCACACTTGACTGTCTTTGATCTCCGCCAGCAGTACCAGATCCGACACGCTGAGACGGTGGCCACCTGGGGAATTCGGGACCTGGCGGCTCCAGTATCCTTCGGGTTCGGTGGCGGTGGAAATCGTGTGGTTCCGGTTCATCTTCAGACGGACGTCTCCTATCGTCGAGCCTGCCCACACGACACCTTTATTCATTGACTTGTATTTATTCTATAATCTGCTGTGTGTGGTTGTGACATTCACAACAGTAAAGTGTTCACATTTAACTCCCTCTATTGTCCGTTCATTTACGCCCCCTGTTGTGGGTCCGTGTCACTACACTTTCCCAACAACAGTACACTAATACAGTATTTTGAAACACCTGGGAAGAAACTCTGTAGTCACGGGGTTGCTGAATCGACTTGTATGGTGACGCAAATATCTTTACAAAAGGATGGTGGCCAAGTTCGGTCCTCGAGAGCCACCTTCCTGACACTCTTAGTTGTCTCCCTGCTCCAACACACCTGAATTCAATGAAAGGCTCATTAAAAGTCTGCTAACAAGTCTTTTATTGGATTCAGGTGTGTTGGAGCAGGGAGACAACTAAGAGTGTCAGGAAGGTGGCTCTCGAGGACCGAACTTGGCCACCCCTGCTCTATTGTGTTCTATATTTTTAAAATGAGTATCATGATACCACAAAAAGTTAACTGCTACAAGGAACAAATAATAACCTCTCGTAGTAGAATCAGATAACATCAAGGATTACAATTTATACTACTTTATACTTTGTTTGGATTAGAAATTTCAGTTAAATGTATCATATAGCGGACAAACAGTGATAGTTGAGAAGTGAAATGAAGTTTATAGGATTTACAGAAAGTGTGCAATAATTCTTTCAACAAAATTAGGCAGGTACACAAATTTTGGCACCCCAACAGAAAAAAATACATCAATATTTAGTAGATCCTCCTTTTGCAGAAATAACAGCCTCTAAATTATTCCTATATCTTCCAATGAGAGTCTGGATTCTGGCTGAAGGTATTTTGGACCATTCTTCTTTACAATACATCTCCAGTTCAGTCAGGTTTCTTGGTTTTCGAGCATGGACAGCATGTTTAAAATCACACCACAGATTTTCAATAATATCCAGGTCTGGGGACTGAGATGGACATTCCACAATGTTGTACTTGTTCCTCTGTATGAATGCCTTAGTAGATTTTGAGCAGTGTTTAGGGTCGTTGTCTTGTTGAAAGATCCAGTCCCGGTGCAACTTCAACTTTGTAACTGATTCATGAACATTGTTCTCAAGAATCTGCTGATACTGACTGGAATCCATGTGACCCTCGACTTTACTTGCACTGGCCAAACAGCATGATGGAACCACCTCCAAATTTGACTGTAGGTAGCAAGTGTTTTTCTTGGAATGCTGTGTTCTTTTTCAGCCAAGTATACCGCCCCTTGTTATGTCCAAATAACTCAATTTTAGTTTTATCAGTCCACAGGACCTTATTCCAAAATGATGCTAGCTTGTCCAAATGTGCTTTAGTATACCTCAAGTGACTCTGTTTGTGGGGTGTACGCAGAAAAGCCTTCCTCTGCATTACAGCATCTCCTTGTGCAAAGTACGTTGTATAGTTAAACGATGCACAGAGAGATAGAAGAGATGCAAAGAGGATAAACATTTGCAAAAAGCCACCTTAAATACCTTTTCTCATGATTGGATTCACCTGTGTAAGGAGGCCAAGAGTCAGTGAGCTTACCAAACCAATTTTGTGTTCCAATAATTAGTGCTAAATGTATTCAAATCAATAAAATGACAAGGGTGCCCAAATTTATGCACCTGCCTAATTTTGTTTAAAAAAATATTGCACATTTTCTGTAAATACTAGAAATTTAATTTCACTTCTCAAATATCAGTGTGGTCGTCTGCTACATGATGTATTTAACTGAAATTTCTGATCCAGACAAGCAATGTTTTATAAAGAAAAATCATGAAAATTATCAGGGGTGCCCAAACCTTTGCATACAACTGTATGCATCATGATATGCATCGAATTGTGACAATGTGTACTGTGATACATACTGTATTGTGACAAGTGTATCAGGATGTGTATCGTTACACCCCTATAGATGGATGTCTTTTGTACCAGGCGTCTTTGAAAAATCTTTTGAATGACTTTGTTTCAAATGAGCGGTTATTTAGGGAGACCTGGATGAGGCTGATTATATGCATGCACCATGAGGGAAGTGGGGCATTTTCTCAACCACAACCCATTGGTGTTGACAAGACCAAGAGCAGGTCTTCATTACCATTTGGTGGCAACATGTTGATGGCTACTTTCTGTAGGTAGTGATGGTCCACTGGTCCTCTTAGGCGGTTGGTAAACTGAGACAAAGTCTATAGTTTATGTGGTGGTTAAACAATTGTCAGTTAAAGCATTGAGTGCTATCTTAAAGTCCAGTACTCAGTATCAGATAGAGGTGTCAAATCCGGCTTCAGAAAGTAAAAACCCTCCCATGTGTTGCTTCTACCTGTGTACCTAAAACAGGTGATCTCAATAATTAGCTTATCCACCTGCCTGAAGAGCTGAACTAATTACAATCAGCTGGTTTATTGGGAAGATGGAAAATATGTGGCTGGACTTTTACTTTCTGAAGCTCGATTTGACACCTCTGGTATCAGAATACTTCTGTGGGCATATACAGTACTGGCAGGCTGCCCACTGTCTCATGACTACAAATGTTAATTTAATTTTTTATTTTTTTTGTAAACTACTGACTGTTTCACATTGTTGCTGTAGCACTCAACAGAATATTTCACAGACAATCATCATTGATTTTTACTTACTGTCCAGTGTGCCAGGCTGGTTCCCATCCAAGATGGTTCTACAACCTAATCTACCATGTGGCATAAGTTTGTCATAGTATAAATGAGCTCTATTACAGTTGATCAGTTTGAGTTAACACTGTGTTAGAATTGATTTAACACCATTTTAATTGGAACTGCACACATTCACTGCAGAGTCATTAAACTCAGTGAGATAATCCTCCTGTGATTGACTTGTTCACATTTGATCTAAGCTGTGATTGGTGTGTGTAATGGAGGAAATTAAGATCTTCAGAAACTTACTTTTCTTTCCCTGAAATATGAGTTTCTAATTTGACTAATAACAAATAAGAACATAATCAATTAGCAATATACCAGGAATGCATGCACCTTTTTCTAATGCTAACAATTATAACACTTCTAACACACTGTAACACCAAATTTAGTCAACAATCAAAGCCAGTGTGCCTAGTACAAAACTACAACCCCTGGCAAAAATTATGGAATCACCGGCCTCGGAGGATGTTCATTCTGTTGTTTAATTTTGTAGAAAAAAAGCAGATCACAGACATGACACAAAACTAAAGTCATTTCAAATGGCAACTTTCTGGCTTTAACAAACACTATAAGAAATCAAGAAAAAAAGATTGTGGCAGTCAGTAACGGTTACTTTTTTAGACCAAGCAGAGGAAAAAAATATGGACTCACTCAATTCTGAGGAATAAATTATGAAATCACCCTGTAAATTTCCATCCCCAAAACTAACACCTGCATCAAATCACATCTGCTCATTGACATTAACCCTATGTCATGAAATTGACCCTATGTGTCTTTTTGCAAGGAATGTTTTCACAGTTTTTGCTCTATGGCATGATGCATTATCTTCTTGAAAAATGATTTCATCATCCTTAAACATCAGAAAAGTGTCCAAAATATCAACGTAAACTTGTGCATTTATTGATGTAATGACAGCCATCTCCCCAGTGCCTTTACCTGACATGCAGCCCCATATCATCAATGACTGTGGAAATTTACATGTTGTCTTCAGGCAGTCATCTTTATAAATCTCATTGGAACAGCACCAAACAAAAGTTCCAGCATCATCACCTTGCCCAATGCAGATTCGAGATTCATCACTGAATATGACTTTCATCCAGTCATCCACAGTCCACGATTGCTTTTCCTTAGCCCATTGTAACCTTGTTTTTTTCTGTTTAGGTGTTAATGATGGCTTTCGTTTAGCTTTTCTGTATGTAAATCCCATTTCCTTTAGGCGGTTTCTTACAGTTCGGTCACAGACATTGACTCCAGTTTCCTCCCATTCGTTCCTCATTTGTTTTGTTGTGCATTTTCGATTTTTGAGACATATTGCTTTAAGTTTTCTGTCTTGACGCTTTGATGTCTTCCTTGGTCTACCAGTATGTTTGCCTTTAACAACCTTCCCATGTTGTTTGTATTTGGTCCAGAGTTTAGACACAGCTGACTGTGAACAACCAACATCTTTTGCAACATTGCGTGATGATTTACCCTCTTTTAAGAGTTTGATAATCCTCTCCTTTGTTTCAATTGACATCTCTCGTGTTGGAGCCATGATTCATGTCAGTCCACTTGGTGCAACAGCTCTCCAAGGTGTGATCACTCCTTTTTAGATGCAGACTTGTTAAGGATTTTATATATATATATATATATATATGTTATCACTGTTAAACATTTGTAGCTTTGTCTTCTTTCTCATGAGAACGGTGTTGTGCTGTTTTGCACTTCACCCTGAGAACGTACGTGTTATTCAACCTTGTTTTAGCTTTGTCTTCTTTCTCATGAGAACGGAGATGTGCTGTTTTGCACCTGTCTTAATGCAATCCTGAGAATTCAATTTTGTTTTAGCACTCTGGGGTCAATCTGAACTGGGAATGAAGGACTGGATGTACTTATTGTTATAACATAACTTTGTTTTCGTAGCCGCTAACGACTGGGAGTAAAAGAACTGAAGGTTGAATTTTGACTGATTGTGATGCTTAGTGTTCCAGGCAGATGCAAAACAGCTGATAACTGCAACAGACGAACGAGATGTGCTGACCTGAAGTGTTCTTCCTTACAGCTGCACTTGACGTATGCGTTTATGTTATGGGAAGAAACTTGTCTTGCGTCATTACCCCCACCCTTAGGACAAGTTTCTTGTTTATGTGATGAGGGCGTCTCTTAATAAAAAGAGCGGAAAAGCAGGCCAGACTTTAGTGTAGCCTTGGTGTACAGCCTGGCCGCACTCCGCGCGTAATATTTGACTTTCTGTCTCACTGGTGTTTCTTGACTCTGTTTGTCTTGTTAAAGGTTTAAAAATGTTTGGAGGAGAAAATACCCAACAAGACTAACAAGCAGATGTGACTTGATGCAGGTGTTAGTTTTGGGGATGAAAATTTACAGGGTGATTCCATAATTTATTCCTCAGAATTGAGTGAGTCCATATTTTTTTCCTCTGCTTGGTCTAAAAAAGTAACCGTTACTGACTGCCACAATCTTTTTTTCTTGATTTCTTATAGTGTTTCTTAAAGCCAGAAAGTTGCCATTTGAAATGACTTTAGTTTTGTGTCATGTCTGTGATCTGCTTTTTTTCTACAAAATTAAACAACTGAATAAACATCCTCCGAGGCCGGTGATTCCATAATTTTTGCCAGGGGTTGTACATTTTGTTGAAAAAGTTAAATCCTTTTGATAAACAGGAGGTTCCTGTTGCAATAACATAAACCATTTCTTTCAAATACACAATACAGTTTTGAGCTCCATATCGATCTTATTTGGGGTAAAATGCACGGTAAACATGTCAGTACAGTAATTTTCCCACATATGATTTTTGACCACAACATCATCACCTTGACAATCATATGGTAGAGGGCCTGGGTGATAGTCTGGGACATTCTTGATAAGTGGTACAACATGATGCCATGTGGAAATTTTACAAATCCTCTTGCTGTCATTTTGCTTTGACCTGCTGCCATCTTTAAGGTATTCTTGGGCATTATTGGATAATCACGGACCACAATAAATTTTTAATATAATCTTAAACAATGACTGTGACTTAGAGCCTTGATAGAGTCTCATTATAGTCTTGATGGTGGCTTATGTGATCTTACTAGAGCCATGATTGCGTCATAATATAGTCTTGATGTGACTTATGCAATCTTACTGGAGTCTTGATAGAGTCATAACATAGTCTTGATTTTGATTTATGTGATCTTACTGGAGTCTTGATAGAGTCTTAATATAGTCTTGATGGTCCATCCATCCATTTCTATACCTGTTTACTCCAATTAAGGGTCACAGGAGGGGAGCCTATCCCAGCAGTCATGTGGCATGAGGTGGGGTACACCCTGGACAAGACGCCAGTCTATCACAGGGCCACATATAGGCAAACAAACACATTCACACCTGCATACACACCTATGATCAATTTAAAGTTTCTAGTACACCTAAAATGCATGTTTTTTTGGGATGTGGGAGGAAGCCAGAGCACCTGGCGGGAACCCATGCAAACACAGGGAGGACATGCAAACTCCACACAGAAAGGCCACAGATGGGAAACTCTTGCTGTGAGGGAAGAGAACCACTAAGCCACCATGCTGCCTAGTCTTGATGGTGACTTATGTAATCTTACTTGAGCCTTCACAGAGTTTTCATATAGTCTTGATGGTGACTTATGCAATCTTCAAGTTTTGATAGAATCTTGATGGTGGTCCTTGATTCTTGGTTTTGTACATCATACAAGGTCATAGTGTTGTCATGGAGGTATTCTTTGAGTTGACAGGATGTGGTCAAGGATTCACCACGACAATCTGACAAACTATTCTTGGACAGCTGTGGTCAAATCACATATGTGGGAAAGAGTTTAAATGGTTAATACCTGTGACTGGTGCCTCGATATCCAGAATAGTTTTTTCCTGGCGCAGGATTGCTGCTCCCTCATTGATGATGCGAAGAGCCACAGCCTCCTCCACACGACCTTCCTTGGTCAGGTGGGCCTTAAGGAGATCCACACGGGGCTTCCCTTCACAGTCAAACACTTCCTTCATTGTAAGACGGTGACTCAGGGGGAAGGGGACAGCTGTGGACACAACACAGGCATACTGTACTATACATAGAGTGACATTTAAGAACAGAGGCCATCAAGTGCTGCCATTTTTAACGTGACACTGAATGCAGTTTTTCAGTGAGTGAGTGCTCAAGACACAAACACAGAGAAAAGCTCATCAAGGAATTCATGCAGAAACCCCACTTGAAAAATCTAGGTTTTGCCTGCAGGCATTTTTGAGCTGCAACAGTCGCAATCATGGAGAAATCAATATTTAAAGTCTGTCTGTCTGTCTGTCTGTCTATAAATTAATTAATTAATTAATTACAGTTACTAATTAATTACAGTTACAGTTGTGTTTTTGCCCGTTTATTTGTTTGTTTGTGAACAGCCTAGAACCCGCAATTTTTTCATGTATCATGATTTTATATATATATATATATATATATATATATATATATATATATATATATATATACGAGATCTGTTAGAAAAGTATCCGACCTTATTATTTTTTTCAAAAACCATATGGATTTGAATCACGTGTGATTGCGTCAGACAAGCTTGAACCCTCGTGCGCATGCGTGAGTTTTTTCATGCCTGTCGGTTGCTTCATTCGCATGTGAGCAGGCTTTGAGTGAGGTGTGGTCCATCCCTCTCGTCTATTTTTTATTGCGAATAAATGTCTGAATGATTTGGATCTATGCTGCATCAATTTTTTTCTAGAAACTGTAAGAGACCTCCAGGTGGACACCGTTCGAAAAATTAATATGGCTTTCAGGTACGATTTTATGGGGATTAAACAGATTACGGGGTGTTACTGCCCCTTTAAGGACGGCCCACAACTGCTGAGAGCGCAGAGCGCTCCCAGCCCCCATCGACAGGATGACACCCCGCACAAACAACCAGATCATTTCCAACGTGAAAGCTTTGTTGATCCGGGACCTCGTCTGACTTTCATAAAAAGGCAGAAGATGTGGACGTCAGCACTTTTTCCGGCACATTCCACCGTTACAGGAGTTTTTTTTTCATGGAAAAAGAAGCCGAGGGACGCGCCACGGAGCTGTTCATTACGCGGGACAAAACCACCTCGGTGTTGGTCTCTCAGGACGGCTTAAAGGTGGATTTCAGACGGATTCCGGTTGCTTTCCAGTCGTGTGAATATCCGATTGTGATTGTGCATGAGCTGGACATGCCAGAACATGTTCTGTGAGGCTTCATCGTGGCGTTTCTTTTCGCCATGCAGCTCCGCCGCGACGCGCGGAATTCCTCCGCCTTTGTTCCTCTTTCCATGACAAAAACTCCTGTAACAGTGAAATGTGCCGTTCATTTCTAAACTGGATGCTGTCTTGATCCAGTATGTCGTCTGACTAGCACAGGAATTGTGAAAAGACGTGGACATCAGCACTTTTTCCGGCACATTAAGACAGTCGTGCGGAGGAGTTCGGCGCATCGTGGTGCAGCCGCTCAGCGCAAAGAAACGCCGTGAAGACATGTTGGGGCTTGTCCAGCTCAAGCTCAATTTCTCGGATATTCACACGACAGAAAAGCAACCGGAATCCGTCTGAAAGCCGTCTTGAGAGACCAACACCGAGGTGGTTTTGTGCCGCGTCAAGAGCGGCACGGTGGCGTGTCCCTCGGCTTCTTTTTCCATGAAAAAAAACCTCCTGTAACGGTGGAATGTGCCAGAAAAAGTGCTGATGTTCACATCTTCTGCCTTTTTGTGAAAGTCAGACGAGGTCCCGGATCAACAAAGCTTTCACGTTGGAAATGATCTGGTTGTTTGTGCGGGGTGTCAGCCTGTCGATGGGGGCTGGGAGCGCTCTGCGCTCTCAGCAGTTGTGGGCCGTCCTTAAAGGGGCAGTAACACCCCGTAATCTGTTTAATCCCCATAAAATCGTCCCTGAAAGCCATATTAATTTTTCAAACGGTGTCCACCTGGAGGTCTCTTACAGTTTCTGGAAAAAAATTGATGCAGCAAAGATCCAAATCGTTCAGACATTTATTCGCAATAAAAAATAGATGAGAGGGGTGGACCACACCTCACTCAAAGCCTGCTCACAGGCGAATGAAGCAACCGACAGGCGTGAAAAAACTCACGCATGCGCAGGAGGGTTCAAGCTTGGCTGACGCAATCACACGTGATTCAAATCCATATGGTTTTTGAAAAAAATAATAAGGTCCGATACTTTTCTAACAGACCTCGTGTGTGTATATATATATATATATATATATATATATATATATATATATATATATATATATATATATATATATATATGCAGAGGATTCATATCCTGATAGGCAAGAACTGATTCAATTTTCATAGTCATAGGTCAAGAAAATTGTAAAAATCCCCATTCTTTTAACAAATTTTCAAAAATTCATAACTCTGTCAAACAAGATAGAATTTCTTTCATATTTGAGACCGTTATATAGAATTGTATCCTTTACTGATTGACAAAGTTTGATAAGGATCTGATCTGGATTACAAATTTTGTGGCCATTTAAATTTAACATTGAAAACTCGTTTTACTGTATATTTTACATTATATCCTAATCATGCTGTCATATTTGAAAGTGAGGTGCAGACTGACACTCACTATCACCTGACAAACTGAACAGTGCCCTCTAAAAATTGGTCTGCCCTGCCTTCACTGTGCCTTCACTGTGCATGCGTCTGAGTCAGACTCTCTGAGTCTGATGCTCTACACCCAAAGCGATCAATAATGTGATTATTAACCATCAGATAACAAAGTAAAACCTCTTAAATCATTCTAATGTCAGTTTTAAGCATAAACAAGGCAGTTATAAGCAGAAATGAAGCGATAATTGGTGAGTCGCAACTGACGCTCCGAAATGACGTAGGCGCAGCAGTACGTCAGACTCAGACATGCTGTTGTGGTGCTCTGATTGGTCCCCCGTCTTTTTTGATGAAATAATGCTGAATTTATGTAGAAATGATTGTTGCACAAAAGCTTCAGTGAGTGAAGTTTTAAGCAGAAACGAGGTGATAATCAGTTAATCACTGCTGACGCTCAAAAATGACTTATGTGCAGTGAAGGCAGGGTGGACCGATTTTTAGGGTGGGACCGTTTGGTCGGCGACACCCGCTCTGATTCAGCTTGTGGATTTTGTGGACATTTGAATTTGATATTAAAAAGCCCATTTGATGTATGTTTTGCATTATATCTCAATCAAAAGTGCCTCAATCACTCTCATTTGTAACAATGAGGTGCAAACTGGCACTCAGTGAACAGAGATCTGCATCTGATCTGATATCTATCTATCTATCTATCTATCTATCTATCTATCTATCTATCTATCTATCTATCTATCTATCTATCTATCTATCTATCTATCTATCTATCTGAGAAAGTGATAGCAAAAGGACACAACAGAAATAACTAAACAACTTAAATATTACATTAACAAAAAGGAGTAGAACTACATGTTTACCTATTTTTTCCTTCTACCAATTTTTCATCTATTCAACATAATTCTTATAGAATTCAAAACTTCACAAAAAATGAATATCCATCCATCCATCCATCCATCCATCCATCCATCCATCCATCCATCCATCCATCCATCCATCCATCCATCCATCCATCCATCCATCCATATAGCTATGACTATAGCTACATATAACTATTAATATCTATTTAACATTTTTAATGTCTACATAATATACAATTTTGTGTAGATCTGAATAATACTGTGAACCAGGTAAAGATGAGTAGATGTCAGGTTATGAGTCCTTTTTAGGTTTGATAGCACAAAGATGGGTGTGTTGGTTGCTTGGGGCACAGGGTGTGTGTGAGAATCATGTAGTATGATATTTAGAAGCAGTGCAATGTGGCGTCTGCATGCTCTGTAAACAGTGACTAGTCCCGAAATCCAGTTTATGGTGAAAAGGGGATCTGAGCACGTAAATGTGCCCAAGACTCCTGCAGTGACTCCTTGTGGTAACACGTGGTAAATAGGCAGCATATAATAGAGTCACAGGCTGAACTGTAGGAAATCCTGGAGCAGCAGCAGGCTTCACAGAGTCAGTGCACCAGCCCTCCGATGTGTGGAGGTGCCTTGTGCCAGAGTCAACCACTGTCTCAACAATGGGTTAACTAGACCTCTTTCTCTCACTGCCCTGTGGATAACCCCTTGTAAAGGGAAAGGCTAAGGGTGAAAACCACTGCACAAAACCTGGAAGTGAGTCCATGAGGCAGTTTGTTCAAATCTGTATCTTTTTGGCAACTCGTGCCACAGAACTGGCACCAAATGTATGGTTCTGCCTTTCCTTTTGACAAATGCCAGCTATTCTGAGAGAGGGAATCTGTTGCCTGTGCAACACAGACCTTCTATATCATTCTGCCGAAGCTTGTACTCTGGAGAGGACACTCCATTCATTGCTTCTTTGTGTCTGCAAATCTTGGGAAGTAGTAAAAATCTCTCACACGAGGGGCATAAGTTGGCAGCCATGGGCACCATCCTTGCAACATCTTACTGGTCAGTTATCTCCTGTCTCAAGGATGCTAACTCGCCACGGGATGTTTGAAGCTAGGGTCTTCATGTCTCGCAAGAGCTACAATTGACACGCCCAACAATAAAAGGACATTTTTAATGGATGTAAAAATGCTGTGCCGTAAACAGCACTGTACAGAGTGTACAGAGTGTACTCACTCCCTGTTTACAGTAGGTGAGTACAGCATGGACATGACAATCTCCTGGTGTGTGCTACATGTGTGAAAGGTCAACTCTGATCAATGTCTAGACCTGTGGTACCTATAGAAACCTTCAGAAGTGGGAATAAGTCACCATCAAGTCACTCTCAAATGAATCTGCAAGTCCCAAGTCAAGCCTCAAATCATAATGACCACCAAGTGTTTGACAGCTGACTTGAGACTAGACTTAGGACTTGCAGATTGATGACTTGAGAATGACTTGACAGTGAATTACTCCCAGAAATCCTATGCCCAGAAATCCTAAGGGCCCCTTCACACATAGTGCAAAGTTTGGTCGAAGCGCATGAAGTAGGAATTGTATGCAAAACATGTAGAATCGTACCTGCCTCTAATACCTCATACACCTGTTGCTACAACTATTTGTGCACACCAGTGGCTGAAAGACAGAGCGTGTGCTGTGCGCACCCATCGGACCCTCGCACGGCAGGTGTCGGCCAAATCCCACGTGACACACATGAACATCTAAGACCGCTTAGAAAATGTGTGGCCAGTAGCACTCTTGGCATGACAACAGACTGCAGACAATCACTGTCATACTCGCAGTGAAATTTGTCTAAGTTCTCCACGAGTGTGACTTTGCAAACACACACACACTGACACGTGGGTCTGTGCGCTCCACTGACAGGAGGTGTGGCTTCTGACAGAAGCAGCTGTGGTGATCTGTCATTTTGGGCATCCCACCTGGACAATACCTAGTGTGTTTGGACAGACATGGACTAACAACTGTCCACTGTGAGGCGCATGAGTCTGATTGCTGTACTTACGTGGACATAAATAAAAACATATATCGCCATGGCGACAAGCTGCAGCAAGCGAGCGCACACACGGAGCGGACATTGACAGCCTGCCAGATTGAAACGGTCCGTGAGATCAGAACACGCAGTGGGCAATCTGACCGTCACGTCACCCATGTCAGCTCTTTTCCACATGACATGGCGTCTGTGCTGCGGTGCGCTGTCCACAAGACACGCGTGTTGAGCAGAACATGCGCACGTGGCGACTGAATGAGCCGGACCAGTAGATGTGGACATGATCAGAGCACACTGCTTCTCATTCATGTCATTTCATGACCATATGTCTATGACCATGGGTCATCGACAAAGGAACAGATGGATCATATTTGTGTTGCTCACTTGATAAATGCGGTGTTTTTATATGATTATATTTTTTTGTGTAATACTTCCATGTCCTTCCTGATGTGAGGCAGCTTCCTGCAGCTTTCAAAGGACAGCTCCATAGCTCAGTGGTAAAGTTTCTGACTGGCAATCAGAGCTTTTCGAAGGCACGGGTTCGAGTCCTCTGGGTGGCATGTTTTTTTTCTTTTTTTTTAATTAATTCCACATAAATGGCATGATGTTGTCCCACAGGTACTAGCTGGTTTTTATTTTTTATTTATTCCACATAAGCGGCACAATGTGGTCCTTCAGGTACCGGCTGGTTTTTATTTATTTATTTATTCCACATAAGCGGCGAGATGTGGGCACCTCGCACTGTTCCTGCTCGAACGACATCATCACGTGCACGAACTCTCGCACCTGGATTGTGCACACCTGCCGTCGGCACGATGATTTATGGTGCGCTAATTCAAACTGTTTGAATTCCCAACAATATCACCAGGCTGGGGGCATTCCCTTCAAAGTGTCAAAATCTCACCTTGTCCTTGTGATTTAGATTTTGTCACTACCCTATATTGTCCAAATAAATAAATAAATAAATAATATAAAAACAAAAGGTCCAGCTTTCCTTCCTGAGTTAGCAGGTGCATTTCTGGAGAACATCTTACTGCATTTCTCGGCATGTGATGTACATATTAGGAAAATCAGAAATGAAATCTGACGTCTGGCTGACAGTGACATGAACGCTGCTTTGTCTGACAACAAAGCTTCTGAGCTTTCATTCAAAAGTAAAGCTTCAGATTTACAGAGGCTGTACAGAGAGACAGCAGGCGATACAATTCACCCCGAAATTTTTTCAGAGTCTGTCTGATTTTGGATCCTAACGTGTGGTGATGCTGCTGTTTGTGGGCACTATTTTAGTCCCACCATGAATGTGCATGTGAAATGTCTACGCAACGCTGTTGGCTTTTTTTTTTACAGGCTGAACACGATTTCTTACATTGGAAATAAGTTGGAATACGTTATTTTCGGGAGATAATGGACTTTCTATAACATGCCACATTTGTGAGCGAACTTTGTGAGGAGTTCAGCAACTACTGGCTGGCGGTCGCGTGCATGGGGACTCTTTGGTGCAGTGGACTTTAGAAATCAATTCATCTCACTGGAGCTGGTATTATTTTTAATTTTACTTTGAGAGTCTGTCTTGACGTGAGACTTTTCTGTAACGGAGCAGCATGTGCCGTGTTATGCACTGTACATGTGGACTTCTCTGCTGTTTTTCAGGCAGCAGTCTATCTGTCAGACAGTCTGTCTGTCTGACAGACTGTCTGACACATAGACTGTCTGACAGACAGGCTGCTGTCTGGTCTGTCTGTTCACATAGATGTAGTTATTAGATTTTTCAGTTATATCCATTAGCGTGCACAAAACTGAGCTTCTGCTAAACTGTTAACAGGCTGTCTTCATGATTAATGGACGTGCATGCTCACTGTTTTCGCACAGCGGAGATTGGCTGCTGTTTTTCTTTCTTTCTTTTTGTACCATGACTTCATCAAAATGGACAGTTATCACTTAAAAATGGGTCATCATAACTTAATTTTTAAAGGTGCAGCTACATTCCATTCAAATGCACGCTGGGACGCTTTCCTCAAAGAAACGCGGTCAGAAACACATGGAAATGTTATGACTTCAGTGCAACATGTCCTTTAAAGAATGGAAATAATGCACACTGCTATCGCTGCCGTTTTCTTCACTGATTCGACTGTGCACCTGCCTCTGAGGCGGCTCGCTGCCACTGTGCCTCCTCCCTGTACAGGCCATCGATCGCACAGGCTATGGTCACAGCCAAGACAAAACAAAAATGCAGAGATCATTGTCTGATCATCAGGCTTTGTGTCATACTTCAGTTTTGTCATGGTTTGTGTCATTTGGATGTAACAGGGTAAAATGGAATTTATCTGTTTATATGAAATTCCCCACAAAAAATGGATTTGCACTCAGTTCAGATTCCCACCAAGTCTCATACTAAATCATCATGAGATGACACCACACTATAGTGGCGTTAGATGGCAGTATAATGGCGTAGCGCCGTTATTCCATTGTCTGGGGAGAACCCTGAGATTACTTCATATTCATATGTTGCCATTACTGATCTACTACAGTCTGTTATCTCCACCAAGCAGGTTATTTACATGTTTTCTCACAGTGTATAAACTCTGGACATTGTCTGGACCTGATTCTCCATAAAGAATACAGGTACAGTCCATACAAGCAGTGCAGTATTCTTAGGTGTCATACTCATTTAAGTAATACAAAAGGATTTCATTGTGAGAAAGTGATGCCCTGATCAGCAGGGGTGAGTGCCTGAATGTATGACATCTCCTGGTGCAACTTGTAATTGCAAGTGACATTTAAACAGCATTTAAATACATGTAATAACAATGGAATTGCCATCAAAAATAATAAGTCGGTAAAAGCCACTGAGTGGCTACTATTTATCACTAAAGCTTAAAATGTACAAGACACACTGACTGAATGTGTGAAATCCAACTACAACTCATCTAGTCTGTAGATGAAGCCTTTCCACTGTGGGTACACACTTTCTGGGCTTTTGTATTGAAGTTAATCAAGATCATTAGGCTTTCTCGCTGTCTCAGCTGTAAATAAATGTGGTTAAAGCAAAACAAGTCAGAGGAAAATACACACTTTTTCTCATCCAGGCAGCAGTATATTCCAGCAGTGTCAAATGACAACAATTAAAGAACAAATTTAAAACATGATCTCTTAGCTAAAGGGTGCTTGACTGGAGAAACCTCATGTCTGTGCTCCAGTCGTTGTGATGTGAGCTATGGAAAGTGAAACATTTTACAGACTGCTCTCATTTTTGTCCAGCAGGTAAATGAAATCATCTTCCAAATGGTTGTTTAAGCACTGGATGTGGTTAAATAAAAACAAACCAAAAAACTTCTTAAACCTCGAACGACTGAGTGGTGTCATTTATCACCCCGGGCACATATTTTTGTGCCCTGTGTTTCTAATTTTAATCAGAAAAAGTTTCCTCCCATGAATTTGTCAACATGTCTGTCCTGCATTTGTTTGTAGAATTTTGCAAGGATCAGCCGATCCGTGTGGCAAGTAGGAGAAGTAGGGGAAGTGTGGATAACAGACCTAAAATAGTAAGATTTGCAGCTGCACAAGCATTGAGACTGATTCTTGATGCCGAGAGTGAGGATGAAAAAGATGATGGACAAATATATTTGAGAACCCTAAAACAATTATTTATATAGAGGTATTCAAAAACAACTCACGATTCAATTCGATTCCGATTCTTGGGGTGACAATTCGATTCAGAATCGATTTTCAATTCAAACAGCTCTGAGAAATAATTATATTATTTAAAAAATTTTATGTTTAAGAAAATGCAGCTTTACATGGTTAATCAAGTGATTCTAGATGTAAATTTACTCATCTGCTTTGCTCGTTCAGAGTTGGCTGGCAGTTTAGTGAAGCGCTGGTCAGTCGTCGGCAGATACCGCTGCTCCGCTTCTTTTAGCTCCGGGTCATAGCGTAGCATGTGGGCTTGCGGAGTTGAAGTGTTTCCGAAGTACTTGACTTTCATTTTGCACACTGCACAAGTCATGTCAAGCTCCTTCTTACGCAGCAAATAATAAAATCCAAAATGCGCTCAATCATTTGCCTTCAGCAAAGATGGTGCTGACTGAATTAGCTCTTCATCTGCCATGCTAAGCTACAGCTCTCAAATGTTTGAAGCACACCGGACCCTCCCCTCACGGGGACGCTGTAGTACGGAAGCCGTTGCCTGACAAACAGTACACGCAGCGAGTAAGTAAGAAAATGTTTAAAAAAATGCTTTTTAAAAATCGATTCTTGGACATTTTAGATCGTAATAAATCAATTCAATTCAATCAATCAATTTTTTTTTTTATATAGCGCCAAATCACAACAAACAGTTGCCCCAAGGCGCTTTATATTGTAAGGCAAGGCCATACAATAATTATGTAAAACCCCAACGGTCAAAACGACCCCCTGTGAGCAAGCACTTGGCTACAGTGGGAAGGAAAAACTCCCTTTTAACAGGAAGAAACCTCCAGCAGAACCAGGCTCAGGGAGGGGCAGTCTTCTGCTGGGACTGGTTGGGGCTGAGGGAGAGAACCAGGAAAAAGACATGCTGTGGAGGGGAGCAGAGATCTATCACTAATGATTAAATGCAGAGTGGTGCATACAGAGCAAAAAGAGAAAGAAACAGTGCATCATGGGAACCCCCCAGCAGTCTACGTCTATAGCAGCATAACTAAGGGATGGTTCAGGGTCACCTGATCCAGCCCTAACTATAAGCTTTAGCAAAAAGGAAAGTTTTAAGCCTAATCTTAAAAGTAGAGAGGGTGTCTGTCTCCCTGATCTGAATTGGGAGCTGGTTCCACAGGAGAGGAGCCTGAAAGCTGAAGGCTCTGCCTCCCATTCTACTCTTACAAACCCTAGGAACTACAAGTAAGCCTGCAGTCTGACAGCGAAGCGCTCTATTGGGGTGATATGGTACTACGAGGTCCCTAAGATAAGATGGGACCTGATTATTCAAAACCTTATAAGTAAGAAGAAGAATTTTAAATTCTATTCTAGAATTAACAGGAAGCCAATGAAGAGAGGCCAATATGGGTGAGATATGCTCTCTCCTTCCAGTCCCCGTCAGTACTCTAGCTGCAGCATTTTGAATTAACTGAAGGCTTTTTAGGGAACTTTTAGGACAACCTGATAATAATGAATTACAATAGTCCAGCCTAGAGGAAATAAATGCATGAATTAGTTTTTCAGCATCACTCTGAGACAAGACCTTTCTAATTTTAGAGATATTGCGTAAATGCAAAAAAGCAGTCCTACATATTTGTTTAATATGCGCTTTGAATGACATATCCTGATCAAAAATGACTCCAAGATTTCTCACAGTATTACTAGAGGTCAGGGTAATGCCATCCAGAGTAAGGATCTGGTTAGACACCATGTTTCTAAGATTTGTGGGGCCAAGTACAATAACTTCAGTTTTATCTGTGTTAAAAAGCAGGAAATTAGAGGTCATCCATGTCTTTATGTCTGTAAGACAATCCTGCAGTTTAGCTAATTGGTGTGTGTCCTCTGGCTTCATGGATAGATAAAGCTGGGTATCATCTGCGTAACAATGAAAATTTAAGCAATACCGTCTAATAATACTGCCTAAGGGAAGCATATATAAAGTGAATAAAATTGGTCCTAGCACAGAACCTTGTGGAACTCCATAATTAACTTTAGTCTGTGAAGAAGATTCCCCATTTACATGAACAAATTGTAATCTATTAGACAAATATGATTCAAACCACTGCAGTGCAGTGCCTTTAATACCTATGGCATGCTCTAATCTCTGTAATAAAATTTTATGGTCAACAGTATCAAAAGCAGCACTGAGGTATAACAGAACAAGCACAGAGATGAGTCCACTGTCCGAGGCCATAAGAAGATCATTTGTAACCTTCACTAATGCTGTTTCTGTACTATGATGAATTCTAAAACCTGACTGAAACTCTTCAAATAGACCATTCCTCTGCAGATGATCAGTTAGCTGTTTTACAACTACCCTTTCAAGAATTTTTGAGAGAAAAGGAAGGTTGGAGATTGGCCTATAATTAGCTAAGATAGCTGGGTCAAGTGATGGCTTTTTAAGTAATGGTTTAATTACTGCCACCTTAAAAGCCTGTGGTACATAGCCAACTAACAAAGATAGATTGATCATATTTAAGATCGAAGCATTAAATAATGGTAGGGCTTCCTTGAGCAGCCTGGTAGGAATGGGGTCTAATAAACATGTTGATGGTTTGGATGAAGTAACTAATGAAAATAACTCAGACAGAACAATCGGAGAGAAAGAGTCTAACCAAATACCGGCATCACTGAAAGCAGCCAAAGATAACGATACGTCTTTGGGATGGTTATGAGTAATTTTTTCTCTAATAGTTAAAATTTTGTTAGCAAAGAAAGTCATGAAGTCATTACTAGTTAAAGTTAATGGAATACTCAGCTCAATAGAGCTCTGACTCTTTGTCAGCCTGGCTACAGTGCTGAAAAGAAACCTGGGGTTGTTCTTATTTTCTTCAATTAGTGATGAGTAGAAAGATGTCCTAGCTTTACGGAGGGCTTTTTTATAGAGCAACAGACTCTTTTTCCAGGCTAAGTGAAGATCTTCTAAATTAGTGAGACGCCATTTCCTCTCCAACTTACGGGTTATCTGCTTTAAGCTACGAGTTTGTGAGTTATACCACGGAGTCAGACACTTCTGATTTAAAGCTCTCTTTTTCAGAGGAGCTACAGCATCCAAAGTTGTCTTCAATGAGGATGTAAAACTATTGACGAGATACTCTATCTCCCTTACAGAGTTTAGGTAGCTACTCTGCACTGTGTTGTTATATGGCATTAGAGAACATAAAGAAGGAATCATATCCTTAAACCTAGTTACAGCGCTTTCTGAAAGACTTCTAGTGTAATGAAACTTATTCCCCACTGCTGGGTAGTCCATCAGAGTAAATGTAAATGTTATTAAGAAATGATCAGACAGAAGGGAGTTTTCAGGGAATACTGTTAAGTCTTCTATTTCCATACCATAAGTCAGAACAAGATCTAAGATATGATTAAAGTGGTGGGTGGACTCATTTACTTTTTGAGCAAAGCCAATAGAGTCTAATAATAGATTAAATGCAGTGTTGAGGCTGTCATTCTCAGCATCTGTGTGGATGTTAAAATCGCCCACTATAATTATCTTATCTGAGCTAAGCACTAAGTCAGACAAAAGGTCTGAAAATTCACAGAGAAACTCACAGTAACGACCAGGTGGACGATAGATAATAACAAATAAAACTGTTTTTTGGGACTTCCAATTTGGATGGACAAGACTAAGAGACAAGCTTTCAAATGAATTAAAGCTCTGTCTGGGTTTTTGATTAATTAATAAGCTGGAATGGAAGATTGCTGCTAATCCTCCGCCCCGGCCCGTGCTACGAGCATTCTGACAGTTAGTGTGACTCGGGGGTGTTGACTCATTTAAACTAACAAATTCATCCTGCTGTAACCAGGTTTCTGTTAGGCAGAATAAATCAATATGTTGATCAATTATTATATCATTTACCAACAGGGACTTAGAAGAGAGAGACCTAATGTTTAATAGACCACATTTAACTGTTTTAGTCTGTGGTGCAGTTGAAGGTGCTATATTATTTTTCTTTTTGAATTTTTATGCTTAAATAGATTTTTGCTGGTTATTGGTAGTCTGGGAGCAGGCACTGTCTCTACGGGGATGGGGTAATGAGGGGATGGCAGGGGGAGAGAAGCTGCAGAGAGGTGTGTAAGACTACAACTCTGCTTCCTGGTCCCAACCCTGGATAGTCACGGTTTGGAGGATTTAAGAAAATTGGCCAGATTTCTAGAAATGAGAGCTGCTCCATCCAAAGTGGGATGGATGCCGTCTCTCCTAACAAGACCAGGTTTTCCCCAGAAGCTTTGCCAATTATCTATGAAGCCCACCTCATTTTTTGGACACCACTCAGACAGCCAGCAATTCAAGGAGAACAGGCGGCTAAACATGTCACTCCCGGTCTGATTGGGGAGGGGCCCAGAGAAAACTACAGAGTCCGACATTGTTTTTGCAAAATTACACACCGATTTAATGTTAATTTTAGTGACCTCCGATTGGTGTAACTGGGTGTCATTACTGCCGACGTGAATTACAATCTTACCAAATTTACGCTTAGCCTTAGCCAGCAGTTTCAAATTTCCTTCAATGTTGCGTGCTCTGGCCCCCGGAAGACAATTGACTATGGTTGCTGGTGTCGCTAACTTCACATTTCTCAAAACAGAGTCGCCAATAACCAGAGTTTGATCCTCGGCGGGTGTGTCGCCGAGTGGGGAAAAACGGTTAGAGATGTGAACGGGTTGGCGGTGTACACGGGGCTTCTGTTTAGGGCTACGCTTCCTCCTCACAGTCACCCAGTCAGCCTGCTTTCCCGGCTGCTCGGGATCTGCCAGGGGGTAACTAACGGCGGCTAAGCTACCTTGGTCCGCACCGACTACAGGGGCCTGGCTAGCTGTAGAATTTTCCACGGTGCGGAGCCGAGTCTCCAATTCGCCCAGCCTGGCCTCCAAAGCTACGAATAAGCTACACTTATTACAAGTACCATTACTGCTAAAGGAGGCCGAGAAATAACTAAACATTTCACACCCAGAGCAGAAAAGTGCGGGAGAGACAGGAGAAGCCGCCATGCTAAATCGGCTAAGAGCTAGTAGCTACGCTAAGCTAGCGGATTCCTAAAAACACGCAAAGTGAATAATGTGTAAATAATTTAGAGGTGATTCAGCTGAAGGAGTGCTTTAGTTAAGGCACGTGAAGATTACACTGGGAAACAAATCGTAATCTAGATAACTAGATCAATCTAACTGCGCAGATTAAACAGCTAACAGATACAGAAAAACACCGCTGTGCTCCGGAACAGGAAGTGATACAATACCGCAGTGAGAGCCAACCACCAGTAGAGGCAAGCAAGAGCTAAATAAGAATCGCGATTCGGACGTAAATCAATTTTTTCCGGCACCCCTAGTCAATAGGGTCATAAATAACCCCACTCTGTCACATTAGTCGCTAAAATAGCTTGGTCACTTGAGGGTTAAACATTACTCTTTTGAAAAAGTTATCTTGGAAAATGGCCACATTCTGGTATTTTGAAATGCCAAAGTATCCCACTGTGTGGAACAATTTGAAGAAGTACAGTAGTGTTCAGAATAATAGTAGTGCTATGTGACTAAAAAGATTAATCCAGGTTTTGAGTTTGTCAATTTTGTGGAACAAACAGGTGTGAATCAGGTGTCCCCTATTTAAGGATGAAGCCAGCACCTGTTGAACATGCTTTTCTCTTTGAAAGCCTGAGGAAAATGGGACGTTCAAGACATTGTTCAGAAGAACAGCATACTTTGATTAAAAAGTTGACTGGAGAGGGGAAAACTTATACGCAGGTGCAAAAAATTATAGGCTGTTCATCTACAATGATCTCCAATGCTTTAAAATGGACAAAATCCAGAGACGCGTGGAAGAAAACGGAAAACAACCATCAAAATGGATAGAAGAATAACCAGAATGGCAAAGGCTCACCCATTGATCAGCTCCAGGATGATCAAAGACAGTCTGGAGTTACCTGTAAGTGCTGTGACAGTTAGAAGACGCCTGTGTGAAGCTAATTTATTTGCAAGAATCCCCGCAAAGTCCCTCTGTTAAATAAAAGACGTGCAGAAGAGGTACCAATTTGCCAAAGAACACATCAACTGGCCTAAAGAGAACTGGAGGAATATTTTATGGACTGATGAGAGTAAAATTGTTCTTTTTGGGTTCAAGGGCCGCAGTTTGTGAGATGACCACCAAACTCTGAATTCAACCACAGTTCACAGTGAAGACGGTGAAGCATGGTGGTGCAAGCATCATGATATGGGCATGTTTCTCTTACTATGGTGTTGGGCCTATATATCGCATACCAGGTATCATGGAGCAGTTTGGATATGTCAAAATACTTGAAGAGGTCATGTTTCCTTATGCTGAAGAGGACATGCCCTTGAAATGGGTGTTTCAACAAGACAATGACCCCAAGCACACTAGTAAATGAGCAAATTCTTGGTTCCAAACCAACAAAATTAATGCCTCGCAGATGTGAAGAAATCATGAAAAACTGTGGTTTTACAACTAAATACTAGTTTAGTGATTCACAGGATTGCTAAAAAAGCAGTTTGAACATAATAGTTTTGAGTTTGTAGCGTCAACAGCAGATGCTACTATTATTGTGAACACCCCCTTTTCTACTTTTTTGTACTAATAGCCCAATTTCATAGCCTTAAGAGTGTGCATATCATGAATGCTTGGTCTTGTTGGATTTGTGAGAATCTACTGAATCTACTGGTACCTTGTTTCCCATGTAACAATAAGAAATATACTCAAAACCTGGATTAATCTTTTTAGTCACATAGCACCACCTCCACATCAGGGATGTTACTAGGACTGCTTTTTTCCATCTGAGAAATATAGCAAGGATCCGCCCCATCCTGTCCATGGCTGATGCTGAAACCCTGATTCATGCTTTTGTTTCTTCTAGACTAGATTATTGTAATGTTCTATTTTCAGGGTTACCACAGTCAAGCATTAGGGGTCTTCAGCTGGTTCAGAACGCTGCCGCCAGACTTCTGACACGTAGCAGAAGGTTTAAACATATCACACCCATTTTGGCATTTTTGCACTGGCTCCCTGTCTCTGTGAGAGCAGATTTTAAGGTTTTGTTATTGACTTATAAGGTTGTTCATGGATTGGCGCCATCTTATCTGGCTGATCTGGTGGAACTCTACGTGCCGGCCCGGGCTTTGCGGTCGCAGGATGTGGGACTTCTCTGTGTTCCCAGGGTGAAGAAGAAGTCAGCAGGTCAAAGAGCCTTTTCGTATCGTGCACCCACCCTGTGGAACAGTCTTCCTGCGACCGTGAGGCAGTCTGAGTCCGTGGACATTTTTAAGTCAAGGCTCAAAACCTATTTTTATTCTCTTTCTTATGGATAGTTTTTATTTTTATTTGTTTTATTCTTTTACTTCTGTTTTCTTTATGTATTTGAATTTTTTTTATTTTTTTTATAAATTTTTAATTATTTATTCAATTTTATGTTGACTTGTTTTATGTAAGGCGCCTTGAGATGGCTTTTGTTGTGATTTGGCGCATTATAAGCTAATTAAATTAAATTAAATTACTATTATTCTGAACATTACTGTAAGTCTTTACAGCCTCTGAAGCCCATCAGGCCGTGCTTATCCCAGATATCAAGGCATGAAGCAGATGAGAGTCTACGACTCCCCCTGAATGGGACACCAGTCAGAGATAAAGCATTTTGTCCAAAGATACAAACAGGTAGCACGACCAGCAATCAAACCCAGCTCTACATATTGGTAGTCCAACTCCTATCCCACAGATCCATCTGCTCTACTGTCAAATGGGTCTATCATCCTAAGCATCCTGCTTAGTAGGCAGCACACGAGCAATGCTGAAATAATGCTGCTTGAGTTGGGAAATTAATTCTGTAATTCCAATTTTAGAATCTACATGGACTAAAAGGTATGATTTGACATGGTGATCATCAGTATTGGGCAAATCTGTGCATATTTATTATGCCATACCAAGCATCGTGACTATATTGCAAAATGGCTGCCATTTTAAAAAATTGGGTGGCCCATGGGCAGTGGTGGGCACAGTTCCGCTAATCTGCTAATTATCGAAGATAATGTTTTCATTATCAGATTAGCTTTTCAGATAACTTTGGAAACCATCATCGAACCAATTATCTTCTGATAAGTTTTGGCCCGATAATTTTTAAACCGCTAACATATTTTTTCAGACATGGTAAACAAAGCTTAACAGTTACAAACATTCATGAAGTTTAAAATCAGTTGAGTACCTACCTGTTAAATGTTTTGTAGTAGATGCACAGTTCTATCCTCTGCAAATAGAGGAGAGCTGGTTCTAGAAGAAACTGCTCTATCCTTTGCAAGCAAAAGAGAACTGGTCACAGAAAAGAAAAAAGGTCATTTCTTTTGACCCCATACTGATACACTGGCAATATTACCCAAGTCATCCAGAAGCATACAGTTTGAACTTATGGTTAAAATTTTAACCAAACTAATTTCAGACAAGTTATTTAAACTAACATCATGTCTGAAGTTTTATAAAGTGAAAATATTAGATATATGTTTTAGTTTTAAAGTAATACACTAATTTCAAAGGTTGTAGTGTGGGCATGCTGTGTCCAGGTGCATTATGGGTAATCTCAATACATTCACGACAGAAGAAATGCATTTGAGACACTCTGATCAGGCTCCACACGGACAACAGCATTAAACCCTTTGTATATTGTGCCTAAAACTCTTGTGAATATATTCTCTGGGTTTACAGACATTGTTATTGTGTTTGTTTTACGTTTAAGAAGAACCCCAGGTTGCTTCTCCATTATTTTCAATTGGAATCATTGCAAACAATTCGTGTTTACGCTTTATGACGCGTTCACACCGCATGACACACGATGGCACAAATTCGCGTCTCTCGCCTGGCGATGGACGCGCCACCATCGCCCGGTGTGTTGCTCTGCTTTTGCTGCAAAAATTCACCCCAATGCATCATCAAATAGGAGGAGCTTCCATTCCGTTCGCCGTCAAGTCAACATGCCGGACCTTGATCACATGGAGCGAGTTGCTGTGCTCTATTTGTTGTGGAAAGCTGACAAATGTCACCTCGGAGAGTTTCAACATTTGCTGCAGGAGCTGCGTCTGGATGAAGTCCGCTTTCAGCTGTACTTCCGCCTCTCCAGGACCCAATTTGAGGACCTCCTGTCCCGTTCGCACGCGCACATGTGAACAATAAAAAAATAAAAAAACTGGCTGCCGCTGTTGCTGTGGTGCTGTTGCTGCGGTGCTGCTGCTGCGGCGCTGCGGCGCTGCTGCTGCGGCGCTGCTGCTGCGGCGCTGCTGCTGCGGCGCTGCTGCTGCGGCGCTGCTGCTGCTTGCTCTCCCCTCAAACTCTGTCATAACTGTGTTCTAAACCAGTCACCATTTGTTTTATTGTAAATCTGTGTAGTTAATAAATAAAATAATCTTCACGGACGATTCATTCGCACACACACGTGAAAAAAAACTGGCTGCTGCTGCGGTGCTGCTGCTCGCTCTCCCCTCAAACTCTGTCATAATTGTGAAATAAAGGACAAAAGGGACATATGTTCTGCTCACAGGCTGGTTGCCAGAGACAGGACATGTTCACATCAAGTATAAACTCCAGACATCTCCACGTCACTACATATCCAGTCCCTGATTGGTTATTGCGATGCAACAAGACAAAAAAGTTCAGATTTTTCAACTTGGGGAGGAGGGTGACGCGACTCAAAATTTCTTCATTCGTGTCGCTTCTTTTGCATCACTTCATTCGCGTCCATCACGTCACATTGCTTGGCATTGGGTGGCTTGGACTTTCATGCCGCCACAATGCGTCCTTCCATAGGGATTACATGGCAAGCTGTAGCTGCCGTCACTCGCATGTCGTCCATTGTGAATGCAGCATTAGAGTCCTGCTTATGTCAAACACTGTCTGTCATCTTTGTTTCAGAGGAATATATATAAGATGTCTGAAATTCAGTTTGCATTTATTAAATTCCACACATCTTAAACATAGCAGACACGGATTATCTGTAATTTTGTTTTGGCAGGTTTTCACTGTCTCTACTGCCATCTACTGGCCAGTAGTGTTCATGGCAGTATTCACCCTAAGTACTGAGCATCTGGGCATCAGTAGATGGCAGTGTTCTATTTATTTTGACAATTACAACTTGGCTTTTTTTGCACATGCCTTTTCTTTTTCAAATAAAAAAATGTCATACGAGGTCTGTTAGAAAAGTAACGGACCTTTTATTTTATGCAAAAAATATATGGATTTGATTCATATGTTTTTACGTCAGCCAAGCTTGAACCTTCATGCGCATGCGTGAGTTTTTTCACGCCTGTCGGTTGCGTCATTCACCTGTGGGCAGGCTTTGAGTGAGCACTGGTCCACCCCCCTCGTCGGATTTTTATTGTCAGGGAAATGGCGGAATGATTTGGGCTTTGTTCCATCAGAATTTTTTCTGAAACTGTTAGAGACAGGCAGCTGGAAACCATTCGGAAAATTCATTTGGCTTTCGGTGAAAATTTTTTGGGCTTCACAGAGATTAAGGAGTGTTACTACTGCTTTAAGGACGGCCCACAATGGCGCACGGCGCGCCGCGCTCCGAGCCGCAATCGACAGGCAGAAACGACCATTTCATTTCTAAACAGATGGCTGTATGGCTCCGGGACCATCGTGTGCAATTTCTCTGGTTATCACAAGAGCTGGACATCAGCCATTTTCCGGCAGATTTCACTTTTAACAAGAGATTTTGTCATGGAAAGCCGCGCGGAGGTTTCGCACGTCACGACACATTCGCTGATGGAGCGAGACAAAGAACACCTCCGTTTTGGAGTGTCAGAGGACAAGTTGGGACATGCCCAGCTCTCCACAATTTCTCTTATACTCACTCGACTGGTAAGCCACTGAAAGCCGAGATAGGCATGTCCCAACTTGTCCTCTGACACTCCAAAACGGAGGTGTTCTTTGTCTCGCTCCATCAGCGAATACGTCATGACGCGCGAAACCTCCGCGTGGCTTTCCATGACAAAATCTCTTGTTAAAAGTGAAATCTGCCGGAAAATGGCTGATGTCCAGCTCTTGTGATAACCAGAGAAATTGCACATGATGGTCCCGGAGCCATACAGCCATCCGTTTAGAAATGAAATGGTCGTTTCTGCCTGTCGATCGTGGCTCGGAGCGCAGCGCGCCATTGTGGGCCGTCCTTAAAGCGGTAGTAACACTCCTTAATCTCTGTGAAGCCCAAAAAAGTTTCACCGAAAGCCAAATGAATTTTCCGAATGGTTTCCAGCTGCCTGTCTCTAACTGTTTCTGAAAACATTCTGATGGAACAAAGCCCAAATCATTCCGCCATTTCCCTGACAATAAAAATCCGACGAGGGGGGTGGACCAGTGCTCACTCGAGGCCTGCTCACAGGCCAATGACGCAACCAACAGGCGTGAAAAAACTCACGCATGCGCACAAAGGTTCAAGCTTGGCTGACGTAAAAACATATGAATCAAATCCATATATTTTTTGCATAAAATAAAAAGGTCCGTTACTTTTCTAACAGACCTCGTATTTTAGAAATGTTTCTGTGAAGGCTCTCAATTGTCCAGGTGGTTTCCATAGTAGAGAAGCTTGAATCTTCGACTGGACTGGGTTGCTTGACGCGAGGATGTTTCGCTTCAAATCACAGAAGCTTCCTCAGCTAAAATTCTTGCTCTGGTAGTCTGACTTCTGTCTGACCCTTGTCGAGAAGAACAAACAGAAGCCATAAAAGCTGGAGTTTTAAACCTAACCAGACGCCTCCTACTGAGAGGCAAACTGCTATTGGCTAGTGACTAAACAACTGCTTTAATTAGCACCTATTGTGCTCTAGTTAGCACCCTCCTAATGACAGGGTAGCTGTCACTCCTAACAATGGGACTGATGCCTCTCCTGATGGTGTGAATGACTCATTACCATGAACAAAAACTGAAACTGCTTTGATCTGAGTACCCCATTGTAAACAGGGGACAAAGCGTGTCTCAGACCTCCTCCCCGGTTAAGGCTGGGTTTCAACTGTTTCACATAGAATGCCTCCTTCACACCTCTCTCAAACCATTTCTTCTCTCTGGCTTTTCTGGCTTCTGTTTGTTCTTCTCGACAAGGGTCAGACAGAAGTCAGACTACCAGAGCAAGAATTTTAGCTGAGGAAGCTTCTGTGATCTGAAGCGAAACGTCCTTGTGTCAAGCAACCCAGTCTAGTCGAAGATTCAATCTTCTCTACTATATTTTAGAAAAGCACATTTATATGTAAACACCAACACACATACCTCACATTAACGTGTTGGTTTTTACATAGAATGAATGAGTCAACCAATCAGTGTTAGCGGAAGCACATTTTACCCATAATGCCTTTGGCATCTGTCTATGTTTGTTACAAAACTTCAAAATTAGTGCATTATTTAACATTAAAAGATATATGTTATATTTTAACATTGTACAAATGACAGAATTTACATTAATGGAGTTATTCTATCGGTATTAACTTTATTTATAAATCAAAACCATAAGTCAGTAATGCTGTATTTTCCAAGACCTCCGCCTCACGGTGACACTGTTATTGCGTAGAGAGTTGAGCTTTGCTGCTTCTCTCAACTGCTTCCCTGCTGGAAGCTATGTAGTAAACAGGAGCTTCCAGCAGTGGGCAGGATGCACAAAGACAGAAGTGCTGACTCATTGTTTGGGTCTGTAGTTGCCTTTGATGCTGCCAGAAGCAATCGTGGTGTTAAAACTCAAAATCAGCTTGTTAGTAGTTGCAAGTGTACCGGAGACAATACTGGAAGTTATCGGTTAGCTGTAGCTTCCGATAAATTTTTGGGTGGTTTATCGGTTTAGCTTTATAAAAGATAACTTTTCAGTTGGCTGATTATCTGTTATCGAAGCTAACTTTTTGGTTAGCTGTACCCACCACTGTCCATGGGCATATTCAAAAGAATGATGTACTCAGAAGTATTTTTTTCTAAATTTTGTGCTTGTACCACCATTTGAAAGATTCCCTTGAAATATCCTCTTATCTACAGCATTACTTGTCTATAATGTTACTTTAATTGATGTTTGTGCATTGATGCTCTCTCTTTGATTACTGGAATTGCTGTAAATTATATTTTTTACAGGTTGCAAATGTAGCAAGCACAGCAAATTAAAACTTATTTGCAACATAAAAGCTTATCTGTGGTAAAAAAAAAAAAAAACTTGGCTAAATGCAACCGCTGGCTTCTGGTACATTACTGTACTTGCACTGACTAAAGTAATTTGAAATTCAAAAAAGGAAATGAGCTCAAGAGGTGTAACCCAAAGTGACCCCTTTTGTATGACTAACACATTCATGTTGTATCGAACCATATTTTCCTCTCCTTAATTGTTGTCATTAACAATGGAGCACGTCTCAATCTCATTATTGTTAAATTCTGGATCTGTTTAGTGAAGTAGACTAGCTGCCGGCCATCATAGTAACCTCTGCGATACTCTGTTGGTTTACTGCTGGGATTTAATTCTTTACATGCTTTCACCTGCTGGACACAGGGTTGAAGGACAGGAAGCTCAGGATAAAATACTCACCAGTGACTCTTGCCAAAATGGACATTGATTGGGACTTTGTATAACAACCCACAATTGCACTTTGCACTCTGTACTATAATTTAAATTTTGTTATGTTTTGCATAGGTGTAAATTTTCAGTTTTTTTTATTTTTTTTTAGCTGATCCCTGTTACTGTTAGAATGGCCTAAGCAGTGGTCTGAGTCTGGTCTGCTTGAGGTTTCTCACTCAAAAAATGGCAGGAGTTTTTCCTTATTGCTGTCACCTATGTGCTTGCTCAAGGGGTTGTTGAGGTTAGACTTTACCCATGTGAGGCGCCTCGGGATAACTTATGTTGTGATTGTGGCGCATTATAAATAAACTGAATTAAATTGACTGAAAAAAAGCATTTGAAACAGTCAGAGACAAAAACAATTTCCCACAAAGTTAGTGAGATTCTTTTGGACCTGAGATAGGCAGCAGCTTTGCTCAGTATTCTCCAAAAATCCATTCATATGACTTCTTGATGTTTCTCTTTGACAAACAAGCAAACAGTTGGAAATGTAACAATTATGTGAAGATATGACAAGTGTAACTGCAACAACTGACAATAAATAAATTTAAAAGCTTAAAACTGAATACAAAAACCCAAATTACACTGAAACTGGGTCATATTATGGGTGATTTGTTTTATCTGCTGTATGAGGGATAACTGACAAGTTCTTGCATTTAGTTTTCAACACAGACCCTTGGAAATTTCTACACAAACTGCAAGAATATAAAATACATTAACTTCAAACTTACACAGTTGAAGTGTGTGATAATCTAGCTAGAACTGGATAGCTCCTTTTCTTATACCATAAGTGTATCAATCACCCCTCTTATACAATTAAATATAGACTAGTGGTGCATTGCCCGTGGGGATCCACGGGCTCTCGATTGGGTAGTGTTTATAAAATAGGTAGCTGACATGGATGTTTTGCCAACCAGGGAGCACAGACCAGAAATAGAGAATGGAAACAATAACAGTGATCGATGGTATAGGTCACATTGCAGCAACAACAGCATCACATCTGAGAGACCAAGTTACACACAGCAAGTACTCTACATCACTATAGAGAAATACCCAGTGATCTGATGCCAAAAAACTCACTCACTCACTCACTCACTCACTCACTCACTCACTCACTCACTCACTCACTCACTCACTCACTCACTCACTCACTCACTCACTCACTCACTCACTCACTCACTCACTCACTCACTCACACCATTTGACTACTTCTTTCTGTACATACAACCCCAATTCCAATGAAATTGGGATGTTGTGTAAAAAGTAAATAAAATAAAAATACAATGATTTGCAAATCCTCTTCAACCTATATCCAGTTGAAGACACCACAAAGACAAGATATTTAATGTTCAAACTGATAAACTTTATTGTTTTTGTGCAAATATTTGCTCATTTTGAAATGGATGCCTCTAACACATTTCAAAAAAGCTGGGACAGTGGTATGTTTACCACTGTGTTACATCACCATTCCTTCTAACAACACTCAATAAGCGTTTGGGAACTGAGGACACTAATTGTTGAAGTTTTGTAGGTGGAATTATTTCCCATTCTTGCTTGATGTACGACTTCAGTTGTTCAACAGTCCGGGGTCTCTGTTGTCGTATTTTGTGCTTCATAATGCGCCACACATTTTCAGTGGGTGACAGGTCTGGACTGCAGGCAGGCCAGTCTGCCAATCGTTGTATTCTGTTTTTATTTTCATTTTATACAACGTCCCAACTTCATTGGAATTGGGGTTGTATTCCAGAGTACTGGAGAGGAGAATTCGACCGATGGTCGAACCTCGGATTCAGGAGGAGCAGTGTGGTTTTCGTCCTGGTCACGGCACACTGGACCAGCTCTACATGCTCCATCGGGTGTTCGAGGGTTCATGGGAGTTCGCCCAACCAGTCCACATGTGTTTTGTGGATCTGGAGAAGGCGTTCAACCGTGTCCCTCGGGGCACGCTGTGGGGAGTGCTCCGGGAGTACGGGGTCCGGGGTCCTTTGCTAAGGGCTATCCGGTCCCTGTACGACCGCAGCAGGAGCTTGGTTCGCATTGCCGGTAGTAAGTCAAACTTGTTTCCAGTGCACGTTTGCCTCCGCCAGGGCTGCCCTTTGTCACTGGGTCTGTTCATTATTTTTATGGACAGAATTTCTAGGCGCGGCCAGGGTGTAGAGGGTGTCTGGTTTGGGAACCACAGAATCTCATCTCTGCTGTTTGCGGCTGATGTGGTTCTGTTGGCTTCGTCAAATCAGGACCTTCAGCGTGCACTGGGGCGGTTTGCAGCCGAGTGTGAAGTGTCCGGGATGAAAATCAGCACCTCCAAATCCGAGGCCATGGTTCTCGACCGGAAAAGGTGCTTTGCCCTCGTCGGAGGAGTTGTCCTTGCCTCAAGTGGAGGAGTTTAAGTATCTCGGGGTCTTGTTCACGAGTGAGGGACGGATGGAGCGTGAGATCGATAGACGGATCGGTGCAGCATCTGCAGTGATGCGGTCGCTCTATCGGACCGTTGTGGTGAAGAGAGAGCTGAGTATGGGGGCAAAGCTCTCGATTTACCGATCGATCCATGTTCCGATCCTCACCTATGGTCATGAGATTTAGCTCATGACCGAAAGAACGAGCTCGCGAGTATAAGCGGCCGAGATGAGTTTCCTCCGCAGGGTGGCTGGGCGCTCCCTTAGAGACAGGGTGAGGAGCTTGGTCACTCAGGAGGAGCTCGGAGTCGAGCTGCTGCTCCTCCACTTTGAAAGGAGTCAGTTAAGGTGGCTCGGGCATCTTTTCCGGATGCCCCCTGGACGCCTCGCTGGAGAGGTGTTCCGGGCACGTCCCATTGCGAGGAGGCCCCGGGGAAGACCCAGGACACGCTGGAGGACTACATCTCTCGGCTGGCTTGGGAACGCCTTGGGGTTCCCCCGGAGGAGCTGGGGGAGGTGTGTGTGGATCGGGAGGTCTGGGCGGCTTTGCTTGAGCTGCTGCCCCCGCGACCTGACTCCAGATAAAGCAGAAGAAAATGGATGGATGGATGGACAGCACATGACATTTTACAACAAGAAATAAAGCTAGAATGATGGAACAATAGACCAAAGGATCATCCATCCATCCATCCATTTTCTATACCCGCTTACTCTAAATAAGGGTCACCGGGGCTGGGGGGGGGGGGGGGGGGGTCTATCCCAGAAGTCATAGGGTGTGAGGCAGGGTACACCATGGACAGGATGCCAGTCTATCGCAGGGCAGCTAAAGGATCAGAACACTACAATATCAGAAAAATCCATTGGGGTTCTGGATGCAGTTCAGGATGCACTACAAAACAGGTTTCAACATTTTGCAGCATACTGAGTTAAACATCACATCCTGAATTAAAAATTTTGGTTTTGACATTTTTTTTTTTTGCTTTTTTCCTTATTTTTGAGGGTTTATTGTGTTTCTCTACACAGGTCATGCATTAGGTATTTTAAGGAGGGACGTCCCTGATAAAGACATTGCTTGGATGGCAGCATGTGTTGCTCCAAAACCTGGATGTACCTTTCAGCACTGATGGTGCCATCACAGATGTGTAAGTTGCCCATGCCATGGGCACTAACACACCCCCATACCATCACAGATGCTGGCTTTTGAACTTTGTGCTGGAAACAATCTGGATGGTCTTTTTCCTCTTTTGTCCAGAGGACACAACATCCATGATTTCCAAAAACAATTTGAAATGTGGAATCATCAGACCACAGCACACTTTTCCACTTTGTGTCTGTCCATTTCAAATGAGCTCGGGACCAGAGAAGGTGGCGGTGTTTCTGGATGTTGTTGATGTATGGCTTTCGCTTTGCATGGTAGAGTTTTAACTTGCACTTGTAGATGTAGCGACGAACTGTGTTAACTGACAATGGTTATCTGAAGTGTTCCTGAGCCCACGTGGTAAGATCCTTTACACCAGTGGTCTCCAAACTATTCCAGAAAGGGCCGAAAGGGTGCAGGTTTTCTTTGCAGCCACTGACTCCAGCAGGGGATTTCACTGATGAACTCATCCCACCTGCTCCAAGTGATGTTAATCATTGAAATCACCTGCTGAAGTCAGTGGCTGCAAAGAAAACCTGCACCCTCTCGCCCTTTCTGGAATAGTTTGGAGACCACTGCTTTACACAATGATGTCCGTTTTTAATGCAGTGCCACCTGAGGGATCGAAGGTCACGGGCATTCAATGTTGGTTTTCAGCCTTGACACGTACGTGTAGAAAGTTCTCCAGATTCTCTGAATCTTCTGATTATATTATGGACTGTAGATGATGGAATCCCTAAATTTGTTGCAATTGAACATTGAGAAACATTGTTCTTAAACTGTTGGACTATTCTTTCACACAGTTGTTCACAAAGTGGTGATCCTCGCCCCATCTTTGCTTGTGAACAGTTGAGCCTTTTGGGGATGCTCCTTTTATACCCAATCATGACACTCACAATTAGTGTCCTCAGTTCCCAAACGCTTATTGAGTGTTGTTAGAAGGAAAAGTGATGTAACATAGTGGTAAACATACCACTGTCCCGGCTTTTTTAAAATGTGTTGCAGGCATCCATTTCAAAATGAGCAAATATTTGCACAAAAACAAAGTTCATCAGTTTGAACATTAAATATCTTGTCTTTGTGGTGTGTTCAATTGAATATAGTTGGTTGAAGAGGATTTGCCAATCAAATTGTATTCTGTTTTTATTTACATTTTACACAACGCCCCAACTTCATTGGAATTGGGGTTGTACTTTAAAATGCCAGGAAAACTGAAAGGTCACATGAGAAAAATCAGACTGGCTTTCGGAGAATATCACTGGGACTTTTATCATACCCAACAAAAATACTTCCTACAAAACTGTTGAGGTCTTTGGATTATCCAGAGTAAAGAGGGTTGTTTCTGTAAAGACATGTGGCCAAGACACTTGTCAAATTTAATATATCACTACTCCAAGGAGGAAAAAATACAATTTCATCCACCTGAGGTGGCAAGAGAACATTTACATTGAGATATCGCAAAGGTTTTGCATGAAAGCTATTTACAGTAAGTTACCAGGTGGTTATATAATTTAAGTGGGATTCAGAAATCTTTTAACATGCTCCTCAGTACAGTAAAGTAAGACAGCGCACACGTGTACTAAAGGCCTTATTCTTGAAATAACTGACCTGAATATGCCTCTTGATGTCTACAGCACAGTGGTGACAGTGCAGTGGGTAATAAACTGCACACACCAGCAGTTATTGGATTGGCTTTCTTTAGATACAGACTGTCAGGTTATGAGATACGCCAACTGGTGAGAGATTTACTTCAGTTTAAGTTGAACATACATTTACTTGGATAAAAATATGTACAAATACAGTAGATGTGTTCTTGTAGAGTACTGTACTTTGCTCAGTAGGATACCACCTGATAAATGCAAAACTCTGCACATAATACAAAAAAATCACAAGGGCCTTGATCCATGCTTCAGGAGATAAACAAAACTTCCCTCCTCAGCCACCCCTCCTCCACCACCATCCTGTATTTGCGCTGAGCAGAATGAACAGTACTTGCAGCCTTTTAACGGGACTAGCAGATCTCTATGTGAAAAGTCAGAAGTATGTGGATTCCAGTCTAATAACCGTGTTCCTGACCAGAAACATTTTTAAAACCTCTGAATGGGATTTTTGGGTGAATTTCTGGAAATGCACTGCTGTCCACCATCTTGGATAAAGTAAATCAACTATGCTGTGAGGATTGAGACAGGTATAGTCCATGAGCCAGTCATCAATTGTAGCTAATCTGTACCGCTTAAGGTGACAAAAGGACACTTAGAATCCAGCCTCACTGTTCCATGGCCTACACAAAAATATATGATAGCCTTCCCAGGGTGGTTGATGTAGCCAGGTAGGGGACAATGAAAGGTTACACAGGAGTTGGTTGAAATAAAAGGATTAATAAATGGAATAGTTTTTACTGTGTTAAATGCTCTCCAAATTAAAGGTCAAAAAAGGTTGACGTCCATTGGAGTCTATGACATGTGACATATGTTGCCCTGTAACATGATAACTAAGCATGACAGTTGGTGCAGACTATTCGTTTTAGAACCCTATTAACCCAAACAATAATTTGCATCACTTCTTACCAAAATTGGAGCAACTTTAATTTTTGACCCCTGTACAAACTGAAACTGACCTTTGTCACAATTTTTGTTGTTTTTACTCCATAACTCCAGAACATAAAGTCATAGATAGTCGAAATTATACCTTTTTGGAATCATTATGATCAGACAAATAATGTGGCATAATTTCCAACATGATTGGAGCCTTATTTAAATTTTGACCCCTGTGTAACAAATCAACATCACGGCAGTTTCGCACAGCCGACCCCGCCAACATTGTGGAGGTTCTAGTTGTTGTGGAAAATGACGCTTCTGGAACCAAACCGAGTAATGCTACAACTATGTCATGGAAAAGGGGCTTAAGTGTTGTTTTGTCACCTTAGGTGGTACCAAAAACCTGCTTGGCCCATGGACTAGTAGGGGAAACAGTTACACAGTGCAGGACTCACATGCTAAAATCTCATCAGTTAACATGCACACGCAACGGTAACAAGAATGTAAACATAGGAAAGAAAATCTCATGGCACAGAAGTGTTGCTTTGTTCTCTGCACATGATCCTGGACATGCCAGAACATGTCCTGTGAGGCTTCATCACGGCGTTGCTTTGCGCCATGCGGCTTCACCGCGACGGGCGGAATTCCTCCGCTCCTCTTTCCATGACAAAAACTCCGGTAACAGTGGAATGTGCCGTTCATTTCCAAACTGGACGCTGTGTTTTATCCGGGACGTCCTCTGACTAGCACAGGAATTGCGGAAGACGTGGACATCAGCACTTTTTCGGCACATTGAGACAGACGTGCGGAGGAATTCCGCGCGTCGCGGTGGAGCCGCATGGCGCAAAGCAACACCATGATGAAGCCTCGCAGGACATGTTCTGGCATGTCCAGGCTCATCCACAATTTCTCGGTTAGTCACATGACTGAAAACCCACCGACAGCCGTCTGAAAGCCATCTGAAAGCCGGAGGTGGTTTTGTGCCGCGCCATGAGCGGCACGGTGGCGGTAGCACGGCGTGCTCTCAGCAGCTGTGGGCGGTCTTTAAACTGGCTGGAGCACTCCTTAATCTGTGTAATCCCCATAAAATCGTCCCTCAAAGCCATTTGAATTTTCAGAATGATTACCACCTCTAGGTCTCTCACAGTTTCTGGAAAAAATTGATGCAGCAAAGCTCCAAATCGTTCAGACATTTATTCGCAATAAAAATCCGATGAGAAGGGTGGACCACTGCTCACACAAAGCCTGCTCACAGGCAAATGACGCAACCGACAGGTGTGAAAAAACTCACGCTTGCGCACAAAGGTTCAAGCTTGGCTGATGCAATCACACGTGATTCAAATCCATATGGTTTTTGAAAAAAATAAAAAGGTCGGATACTTTTCTAACAGACCTCGTATTTAATGTATCCAATTTGTCGGTACAATTTCAGCTTAGTTTGTACCTGGAGCATTAGACTCCACACTATGCACAAACCTTCCTATACTAGGTTTATGCCGGTTTTACGGCCATGTTGCAGTGCGATTACAACATTGCAATGTGAGCTCTACCGCGTTCACACACACCCCAGTGCTACCAAACTGTCCCAAAAACCTCAATCTTCAACAAATGTTGCTACACACAAAGAAAAAAGGAAGTCACTGTTGTTGCAAGACAAGAGCTGTCTCTACATCTACAAAGATAACTTTGCCAAGAATCTTGATAAGTTAGCAATTTTAAATGCCACCATACTGCACATTTGGTTTGTGTTTGTCCTTCATTATATCGATTGGCTACTTGTATGGTCATGACTCCAGCCCAGAAATCTCTAATTTAGCTAAATACGTGTTTTATGTTGTTATCCAGGGCATCAAAGAAACTGTTTGTTGTCAGTGTTTGTTTGATTATCAAAACCAGCTTGAATATGAAATGTAGGTTACTACCCTGAATAGAAATCCTTTTGTATACAGGCTGCATTGTTTCAAAGGAATCATGTAGAATACTGTGTGGACAGGAAGAGAGTCCCCTAACCAATTGGTACCTCAGCACCAATAAGTATTAATATATACAGTAACAATTTTTCAGATTGCTTGTTTGAGGTATAAAACTTGCAGAAATGATTTTGTTTTTAGTTCAGAAGTGTAATACGTAGTATAGAGAATAGCACCGTTTCATTTTCATGGACTCAGAAGTTTCTATAAGCGCAAAACCCAAGACATCCTCTGTACCAGTACCAAGATATAAGAAGAAGACTCAAGTCCATAAAGACTTTCATGGTGGTACATAATCTAAACCCTAAGGACTGCCAAATATTGACTCGATCAATGGAAAACTCTGGTCACTCTACATCCAAACGAAGTCTCCAGAGTCCATGTGAGTCCCTACCTCATGGTACTCGCTTGCCCAGAAGGAAATAGGCTGCCCTGAACAAAGCCAGGAGTGGAGTAGGCAGAACCAGAGATCACTTACACGCATCTTCTACCTCTTTTCCGTGTCTGGGTCGGGGTGGCAACAGCTTCAGCAGGGGACCCCAGACTTCCCTTTACTGTGCCACATTGACTACCTCTGACTGGGGGATCCCGAGGCGTTCCCAGCCGATGAAGCCAACAGGACTACATCATCTGTAAAAAGCAGTGATGAGACCCTGAGCCCACCAAACCGGAAACCCTCCTCCCCCAACTATGCCTCGATATCCTGTCCATGAATATCACAAACAGGATTGATGACAATGCGCAGCCCTGGCGGAGGCCAACCTCCACCGGAAACGAGTCAGACTTACTGCTGAGCACCCGAACACAGCTCTCACTTTGCGAGTACAGAGATTGGATGGCCCTGAGAATGGACCCCCCTCACGCCATACTCCCGCAGCACCTCCCACAGTATCTCCTGGAGTACCTGTTCATACGCCTTCTCCAAGTCCACAAAACACATGTGGACTGGGTGGGCATACTCCCAGGCACCCTCCAGGATCCTTGTGAGAGTAAAGAGCTGGTCAGTTGTTCCACGACCAGGACGGAACCCACATTGTTCCTCTTCAATCAGAGGTTCGACTATCGGCCGAACCCTCCTTTCCAGCACCCTGGAGTAGACTTCACCAGGGAGGCTGAGTAGTGTGATGCCCCTGTAGTTGGCACACACTCTCTGGTCCCCTTTTTTAAATATGGAGACCACCACCCCAGTTTGCCACTCCTTAGGCACTGTCCCAGATCTCAATGCAATGTTGAAGAGATGTCTCATCCAAGACAATCCATCCACACCCAGAGCCTTCAGCATTTCTGGACACATCTCATCAACCCCCGGGGCCTTGCCACTGTGGAGTTGTTTGACTCCCTCAGTGACTTCCACCAGGAAAATTGATGAAAATCCTCCATCAGCTTCCAGCTCTGCTCCTACTATAGAGGGCGCTCCAGTCTGATGCAGGAGTTCCTCAAAGTGTTCCTTCCATTGCCGAATTACATCCTCAGTTGAGGTCAACAGAGTCCCATCCTTACTGTAAACAGCTTGGATGGTTCCCCGTTTTCCCTTCCTGGGGTGCCTCACAGACCACCAGAAGCACCTTGGTGACGACTGAAAGTCCTTCTCCATGGTTGCTCTGAACTCCTCCCACACCCACTGCTTTGCCCCCCCACAGCAGAGGCTGCTGCCCTTTGGGCCTGTCGGTACCTTGCAACTGCCTCTGGAGTCCTCAGAGATAACATATCCCGGAAGGACTCCTTCTTCAGCCGGACCACTGGTGTCCACCACGGTGCTTGAGGGATGCCACCCCTTGAGGTACCTTTGGGCCACAGCTCCCCGAGCTGCAGCCTGAAGGTGCATGAAGGTGCCTTAGGTGCCTGAAGGCCTGAAGGAGAACCAGAGATAACCTCCTGAAATGGGGACGGGTGAACTCAGCTGAGTGCCCATGTGGCCACCCCAACCAAAGCATGCAACATATTCTCCATGATTGTGAACCCAACAAGACCTAGTATATGAAGCCAACCAAGAAGCCCTGAACTGGTTGCAGTATTGACATGACAAGCTATGATGATGATGATTTTCATGGCATTTGCATGAAGCTGATTTGAAGACATTTCGTGCGCCCTCTAGCAGGTTATCTCAAAGTATAGATTTCACCTCTGAAAAGTTGACGGCTCCAAATGAGCAGAGCTAAAGGCACAGCATGCCCGCACTTCATCATCCTCCATTGATCCAAGATGTAATTTCTCACAGTGCAGCCTTCTCCACGATTAGTGATGCAAGTATGGAGTGGGGGGGGGGGGGGTTGCTTGTAGACTCCCCACCTTCCCCCTTTCCTTTAATCAAATTACTATATGACTCAGTCGATGTAAAATATACCTCATTAAATATCAATTTCACGCTCTCTTCCTTTCCCACCGGCCCAAAGCCAAAGCCTGAGAAATCCTGCTGCATCACTGCTCTCCAGCTTCAACAACACAAGCTCCAGCATTTCAGATGCTTCTCCTTCAATCCCAAGACACGGCTTAGCTGTCACTAATTGATTGATTTCTCATCCTTAACAGCACTGCTTATCAAAGCGCCCTCTTGATGACCACAACTTGACGGCACGACCTGAAAATCAATTCCACGCCACAAACACTTCAAATGTTATATAATGTGTGTGCAGTCGGGCCCGCGGAATGTAGGTTAACTTACATTTCACCACCCGATCGACGGCGTTTAAGACGATGTCAGCGTTAGACATCTTCATGAGCAGCTCCTCTCCCAGCCTGGAACGAGGTTGTCTGTTTGTTTTTGTTTGTTTATCGTATTCCTCCTTTTTTCCCCCCTTTGTTGTTGTTGTTAGATCGGCTCTCAGTGTTTGTTGTCCGAACGCGGCTGAAGCTGTGGCATCACTCGGATGATGCGCCCCCTCCGTGCGTCGGTGCCGATGCGCCGGGTAGGAGTGCTGCGCTCAGGCGGGGATGGACGCTGGATGCTGCGCTAAGCTGTTCATGTGGGGGAGGATGCGAGAGAGAGAGAGAGAGAGAGGAAAGGAGGGAGGGAGGGAGATGTGCACTACATCCCGACATGGCGGTGAAGGGAACTCCCACGCAAACGTTTTTTGTTTTTTTTTTTCCACGGGACTGCCTGATGCTGCCATCAGATGGAAGATGAAGCGGGGTTGCCCCACGCACGCGCATCTCCCATGTTTTGGGCATTCTCGGTGCACATGAGATGTGGCACACATGCGTTGCGGGGGGGGGGGGGGGGGGAGTTGCTGTGGTCAAGCTTTGCGCGAAATACGCACGTGCCAGAGAAGATGCAGCTTTCTCAGGTTTGGTGCCAGAGGCGGCAAACCCCAAAGTGCCCCATCGTAACCCCGAACCACCAGAACTCTGATATTTGCCTTCAGAATCCTCATTTCCTCACATTCTCTGACCGGTCTGCTGGTACAGCGCCCCCCCCCCCGCTCTCTCTCCATCGACCCAGTTTCCATAGCAACCACTGGACATTGTTTACACTCTGCACAGCCAGTTCACACAGCTCATGTAACACAAAATGTGTGTATTTTTTTCATTGTGTGCTTTGTTTCTTGTTCACTGCTGAAATTGAGAAATAGAGGATGACAGTCGAACATTCAGAAATCATGGAGGAGAACAGCGCCACCTAAAGGACAATGGCCACCAGCTGCAAAAAGTGAGACTTGGACTTATACTGTGAAAAAAAATACTGTATTTTGTCACACTTAAATACTTTAGTTTTTCTTAAGGTATAATCCTGCATTGCATAATACATTAAATTGTATTTGTAACCAATTAAGCCATTGATTATTTTTTCGATTAATTTATTAACCTAAGGATTTTTACATTAGTCTATTGATTATTTTCAGGTTAGTGGACTATACTTTGGTTGATTTACCAGTAAATCCTAACCATAAATTCTATAAATAACTTTGATCTTTGCATTCTTTTACAATTTGTTTATTTGTTATTATTATTATTATTATTATTATTATTAGTAGTAGTAGTAGTAGTAGTAGTAGTATTCTTTTTTCTCACAAAATCTCACTATAAAAGGGATATAACATGTCACAAATTAAAAGGGCTGTCCTGGAAGAAAATTTTTCACACAGCTTTTCCTCTTCCTGAGACACAAATGACAGAAAATAAAATCCTAACTTATTTAATATGACTGCAACTAACAATTATTTTCATTATCAGTTAATCTGTTGATTATTTTCTGGCTTAGTCCATTATTTACTTGAGTCATAAAATGCCAGGAAATTGCAAACATAAATAAATACATACATAAATAAAAGATGATAATAATAATAATAATAATAATAATAATAATAATAACAATAATAATTCTGATTAGTCTTTCTCAAAGCCAAAGATAACATCTTCAAATCTCTTGATTGGTCTGCAACCCAAAGATATTCAGAAAATCTGTAAAACAGAAGTGTCTGCTTCTCATCTTTTTATCAACAAATTGAGCAGGTGATATAGTCAGCATCTGAAAACATTCACAAACTAAACAGTTATCCTTAGTTTAGGAAAAGTTTGGCACGTACCCTATCAAATACAGTGCGTAAACACATAGATAAATGAGTCCATCCTATTCAGTGTGTTAACATGATAACTCAAAAACACTTTTTAAATCAACACATTTAAAGGGCATATAATGATGATGAAGTCATGCAAATCCTACAAACGTGTGCATCAGATCAATCCAAAATGCAAATTTGTTTTTTCCAATGTAATATTGCATAGACATGTCTGCCACCTGCTGGATAAGGAGCAGATGTGGTTATCATTGAGAGAGAGAGAAATGTGCTAACTCAGAGAAGCACTTTTTTGATTGTTTTACAACAGTTTAATATTGTCATGAATGCAGACAAAGCAGACACTTATTCCTTCTCTGTCTGTCTCTCTCTCTGTCTCTCTGCACATGTGTGAATATCAGCAGTGCTTCTGTGCAGCCTGTTTTTGCAAAAAGTTTGATTTGGTTGATCAGGCTGCTCTGTGATATATCCTGACAATTTGTGGGTTGCTGGACATCATATCCAGTCAATACACTAATACTGTGAACACTCCATGTAGCCGGGGCAGAATCTCACTTCTTGATCAAAGCAGCGTGCCAACTATTCCTAGTGGTTGGATTATGTCCAACTCCATATACAAGAGGCAATTGAGAAGTTTTGAGCCTGACGCAGAAAAAGAAGGGCGTAGTTTGCCATCTTTTGAAATCTGAGAAACCAACATGTCTCAGCATTACATCCAGTGAGTCAAAACTTCACACATTCTCAAGAAACATTGGTTTCTCAGAATTCAAAAGATGGTGAATCACACCCTACTTTTTTTGGGTCAGGCTCAAAACTTCTCAATCTCCCCTCTTAGGATGGTTTTAAAGGCAGAGGACAAATTTTGTTGCATGTACAATATGTACGTACAATGACAATAAAGGCCCTGCTTCTTGTAATCTCGGTGTTCATCAGGAATATGTTCTGGCTCCTACACTGTTCAGTGCTTGCAGGGAGATGGGTGTTGGATAGGGTTGTGGAAACCAGCAGTTTGCATGCATTTCTTGGTGACCTAAGGTTTACTGACCTTGACTTCATGGGCGACGTTGTGATCTTTGCAGAATCACTGGATACCCTGATTGCAGCACTTGAGAAAGTGACCAAGGAATAAGAATTTGGGTGTTAATAAGAGTAATAAGAGTTTGGGTTTGTGATTGCTGTGGATCAAGACTACAATCCAGGTTTTCAATGACTTCCTGGAGTCGGCCAGCAGAAGTATATCTGCATGTAGTGAAGATATTGAATTTGTAGACTTTTGGCAGTGACATTCATGTCTTTCGTTCATGTCTTGGCCTTTGAGATCGAGAGACGCTTGGGAAGAACTTGAGGTCACTGAACAGATATGTTTGGTGATGTAATATGGTGATATCTTTGCAGGATAATGAAGGGCCTTGTTTTTCAGATCCTGGTACTACATGTCTTACTGTATGATTGTATGACTTGGATTCTATCCAGTGACCAGATGCAGTGACTATGTCTTTTGTATAAGGTTTCTTTAGAGGATCCTTGGATAGCATTGGACTTTCTGTCAAAAGAATTGTTACTTACTGAGACTCAGATGAGGAGTATCACTTGGTGAAGGAGCACTAGGTACAACATTATGGTGGTGCATTTCTCTGTGCATGATCCAGCATGCAGGTGCCTCAGTGTTGAGGACGCTAGCTGGTGGAGAATGCCAAGGGGATGCCCATGTTTCACCTGGCTGTGGCAGATAGATGGTCACTTTCTAGTTGGGAATGTACCAGTTGTTGGCCTGAATGGTTTCCATCCAGCACCAAGGATGGTTCCATAGTGTGGTGGACAATGTGATGCGTGGTGGTGGTGCAAGTCCCCATACTTGACCTGTGATTTTCTGCATGTAAAGTGCCTTTGGATAATGTCTGTTGTGATTTGGTGACATACACTCAACAAAAATATAAATGCAACACTTTTGGTTTTGCTCCCATTTTGTATGAGATGAACTCAAAGATCTAAAACTTTTTCCACATACACAATATCACCATTTCCCTCAAATATTGTTCACAAACCAGTCTAAAACAGTGATAGTGAGCACTTCTCCTTTGCTGAGATAATCCATCCCACCTCACAGGTGTGCCATATCAAGATGCTGATTAGACACCATGATTAGTGCACAGGTGTGCCTTAGACTGCCCACAATAAAAGGCCACTCTGAAAGGTGCAGTTTTATCACACAGCACAATGCCACAGATGTCGCAAGATTTGAGGGAGCGTGCAATTGGCATGCTGACAGCAGGAATGTCAACCAGAGCTGTTGCTCGTGTATTGAATGTTCATTTCTCTACCATAAGCTGTCTCCAAAGGCGTTTCAGAGAATTTGGCAGTACATCCAACCAGCCTCACAACCGCAGACCACGTGTAACCACACCAGCCCAGGACCTCCACATCCAGCATGTTCACCTCCAAGATCATCTGAGACCAGCCACTCGGACAGCTGCTGAAACAGTCGGTTTGCATAACCAAAGAATTTCTGCACAAACTGTCAGAAACCGTCTCAGGGAAGCTCATCTGCATGCTCGTCGTCCTCATCGGGGTCTCGACCTGACTCCAGTTCGTCGTCGTGACCGACTTGAGTGGGCAAATTCTCACATTCGCTGGCATTTGGCATGGTGGAGAGGTGTTCTCTTCACGGATGAATCCCGGTTCACACTGTCCAGGGCAGATGGCAGACAGTGTGTGTGGCGTCATGTGGGTGAGCGGTTTTCTGATGTCAATGTTGTGGATCGAGTGGCCCATGGTGGCGGTGGGGTTATGGTATGGGCAGGCGTCTGTTATGGACAAAGAACACAGGTGCATTTTATTGATGGCATTTTGAATGCACAGAGATACCGTGACGAGATCCTGAGGCCCATTGTTGTGCCATACATCCAAGAACATCACCTCATGTTGCAGCAGGATAATGCACGGCCCCATGTTGCAAGGATCTGTACACAATTCTTGGAAGCTGAAAATGTCCCAATTCTTGCATGGCCGGCATACTCACCAGACATGTCACCCATTGAGCATGTTTGGGATGCTCTGGACCGGCGTGTACGACAGCGTGTACCAGTTCCTGCCAATATCCAGCAACTTCGCACAGCCATTGAAGAGGAGTGGACCAACATTCCACAGGCCACAATTGACAACCTGATCGACTCTATGCGAAGGAGATGTGTTGCACTGCATGAGGCAAATGGTGGTCACACCAGATACTGACTGGTATCCCCCCCCCAATAAAACAAAACTGCACCTTTCAGAGTGGCCTTTTATTGTGGACAGTCTAAGGCACACCTGTGCACTAATCATGGTGTCTAATCAGCATCTTGATATGGCACACCTGTGAGGTGGGATGGATTATTTCAGCAAAGGAGAAGTGCTCACTATCACAGATTTAGACTGGTTTGTGAACAATATTTGAAGGAAATGGTAATATTGTGTATGTGGAAAAAGTTTTAGATCTTTGAGTTCATCTCATACAAAATGGGAGCAAAACCAAAAGTGTTGCGTTTATATTTTTGTTGAGTGTATAAATGAAATCTACTTGATTTCTTAAAAACAAAATGTTAAGTGAGGTGTTACTGTGGAAAAAGCAAAAATATTGAAAAATAGACACTGATGGTTGTGTGGTTATTCTTATTCTTCCGACTACTTCTCTGTCACTTTCTATAACTACGTACCACTAGATGGCGGCCAACCACTTGTTATAGTTGCAACACCAGCAACAGCTGGCCTGCTTGTACAAACACGAGTTCTGTTTGCTATTAAGACACATAATTATTGTCGAAGGAAATGCTGAAGAACTGATGTAATGTCATCACACCTTTTTGTCTACACGCTGTCTGTCAAGACAATGGAATTGGTGGCTTTCTGACAGATGGGAGAAAGCATGTGATTAGTGTCAGAATGAGTAATGAATGTAGAAATGGAGCTGGTGTTGCTCATCAGATGGAGGGGCCTAGATATGTGACACTTCCAAAAAGCGCAGCTTTCTTACTTTTGTTCACGGGTGCTGGAAAAAAAACAATATCCACAATGTCTAAGGCTCTTGATTAATAGAATGTCCAGTACCCACCCATGCAACTGGGGTGTGGTATTCTTTCACATTGTCAGTCCTGGTGGGAGTGACAAACTAATTTTTTTTTCTTTTTGCGTACTTGGAAAGACATTTCACCTACATTGTTTCAGTCCACCCAGGTGGAAATGGGTACTGGTCTTGGGTGGGGAAGTTGTCTGTGTCCCTTCCAGGTGAGTACGTAGGCTTTCATTGGCTTCATGCTTTGGAATCCGGGAATAAGCACCATAGGCCTCGGGGCCTATATAGGACTTTACATAGTGGAAAGGAGTTGGACTGCCAGTGTGTGGACTGGCATTCGATTACAACTCATTTTGTGCTACCTGTGTTCCTGGACAAGATACTTCATCTCCATTTAGCCACTCCACCAACTGTAAATGGGTACCAGCTATAAAGTACTGTATATTTTATGTTACGTTTTTATTATTATTATTATTTGGGAGATCCTGTGATTAGTGTCTGCTGTTGTGAGTCATACACTGAAAAATCACGCGTTCATTATTACAATAATAATTAAAACTAGCGTGTTGTCTGTGGGGATCATGGGCTCTAGATTGGGTAGTGTTTATAAAATAGGTAGCTGACATTTTTCAAGTGTGGTAATAAATTAAGCAATGAGTTGGAATGGCGTGTACATCAAGAATGATTTTAGAACCTTAGACCGCAACAATTTTTAGAAGAGGAACTCAAACCTTTTATTTCCTGTTAATTATGTAATTTAAATGTTAATTTACTGTCTTAATGTGTTTAGAAATTGTTTAGGTTGCTGTTATCATGTTATTATTATTATTATTATTATTATTATTATTACATCTATTTTGTCATTTTATTTTTAAATTGACCACAATGGAAATAAGTGTTTTCACTTTCTTGTGTCATCCATGCATTTTTAATGTATTTACAATTATATTATGCACTTACATTGAACTTAAAATCACTCACGCTTTTAAAGATGACTTACCGCCCCCTGCTGGAATGGCATGAGTTAGCATGCACACATGCACACACAGCTGTTGTAAGCAGGTGGCTTTAATGTGACAAACAAACACAGTGGCTGAAGACATTAAAACCACTAAACTTTTCACTCATGGTCCCAACATGAAACTTAAGTCACTAATGGTAATAGCAACATGAGACTTATCTAAACTGACTAAACAAATTGAGCTACAAAAACCCACAATGAATCAAACACTAACAACACTGTTAAACTAACAGAAACCACAATAACAACATTTAAACTTCAAAATCACAAACTCCCATGGTGCATTGCACCACAGCTCCATTGTTTATTGGTTAGCGCAATTGCAAATTTCTCCCCAAAAAATATTTGTCCTATTAACTTTCTGTTTTTGCAGTGTTCACCCTTGACCCAAAATACATAAGCATGCCAAACAGCAAATGTCAGCTTTCCCTGTTTTTTGCATCATCAAAGCCACGCACGCACGCATGCACGCACGCACACATGCACGCACACAGAAGTCACTTGGCTGTTGTAATATAGATAACAGTTTATATAGGGCTTTCCCAAGAATCAAAGCACTAAACAAAATAAACACCAGTAAAGTAAAAAGAATAAATATCCATAACAAAAAGTACACTACAACAAGGCACAAAAATCCCAAAATAAAGAGCTGACACACATAATTTTTAAAATGATTTTTCCAGCGTTTTGCCTCTTTAAGAGACATTTTTGACCAGTGCTTCTTATACTACAATGCGATTTAGACTCTGGAAAATATGGCAGTCTGAGTCGGTCTGACTTCCTTGTTCAGAAGGAGTCATAGATTCACAAGCGTCATGCTATGGTATCTGGAGATAAGCATGAGCCTCAGGGCCTATATAGGACTGACTTCTACTTGGATGAAAGTAATCTGTCACTATAATTCTCAAACCACACTGAGCTAGGAGTTTTATTTGTTCCCTGTGGTAACATTCATGACACATAAATTATGTGTGGCCATAACTTATTAATGCAAGGTAACAAGATCCTTGTTACATGCCCACGAGTAAAACAGTGCGGGAACAAGGTAATTAAACCATAGTTAGGGCATGGGAATGGATCAAGTGCCTCCAGCATGTCATATTAGAAACTATTTTCATTGCAATGTTAAATTCAGTGGACTTGAAAGGTTCTTCTGACACACTTGCCAAGGGAATATATAAGATTTTATGTTTACGATTATGTCTTTCCCATGAAATTTTATCACATGACAATGCAATCATTATCTTGTTCCCGTGAATTATTGACTCATCACAAGTTCACAACGCAATAAGGATCTTGTGCATTAATATTGTTTGTGACTATATACCAATAAATCCAACCATATTTAGCCTTAAAAGCTCAAGACTAAAATATTGCTAATAAAATACATTCATTACAATATGACCAATTTAAGATCATTATTTCCAACAGGGAAACAGTGTCTCGCCTGTTTTTAATTTGCTCTGTTTGACTTGGGTATAAGTCAATAGTTGCAAATGCCTGAGGAGTTGCTGAATTAATGAGCGGGATGATGGTTGTGTGTGATGCGTATCAGTCCGCTGACACATAAACCGGCTGGAGCTGTAACTGATGATAGAGAGAAAAGTGGACTCCCCACTCACTCAGAAAAGGAAACTGAAAGTAGATGCATGAAATTTTAAATGCTATCAGTCGTGGTGAAATGCATAATCAGACTGAAAGACTGAAAGTGCCGCCAGCTCTGTGTGGAAAGACTAAGGCTGAAATTTCAACTCATGGAACTGTAATTGCCTCCATTGAGGAGATTATGCTCTTGTTTCCATTGTCTATCTGTTTGTTTGTTTGTGAGCAGGATATTTCAAAAGGCATTAACGGTTTTCAGGTAAATTTGTTGAAGAGGTTGGCTTTGGGCTAAGTAAGAGGTGAATAAATTTAGGTTTGTATCCAGTTCAAGGGGAAGATCCTGTCTTTGATCATTCATTAAAGGCAAATAACTTAAAAGCAAGGTAAGTAAGATACCCACAGAAGTAAAGCACTAACAACTTATGGAGGGAACTGACTCTAAGCAGGTACCATTAACTGAAACTGAGGGTCATAAAGCAACACCAGCTGATTGACTGTAACTGAATGACCTCCGAGTAACTGAGAGTAACTAAGTACCTGTAACCAAGTAACTTAAAAGACGTCTTTGATCTGATATGCCATTTGATTCTGAGATCATTGTTCCTGATTCTGTTGATCCTGATCACAGCAATCAAGATCAAAAACACAATAAACGTGCAGAGAATAACATGACCGTGATGAAAACATAACCTCATTCAAAAGATTTGTACAGCAAAGTTCAGTAATTAGGATCAAAGATCCCCATCAATGATGAGGAATTAGGATCAGAAGTCAGTGATTGGGATCAAAGTTCAGGATCAAAGGTCAGCATCAAGATTCAAGATGACTGACTGGGACCAAAGATCATGATAAGTATCACAAGGATTAAAAATGAGTGATCATAAACAATGAATCGTATCAAGATCACAGGAAATGAGGATCAAGCTCAGAATCAAAGGTCTACAATCAGAATTAAACATGAGTAATCTGGAGCAAAGATTGTGACAAGCACACGGGTCTGCAATTAATCAGGATCAGAGATTAAATAAATATCAGGATTAAGAACACAGGTAAGAAATTAGGATCAAAGGTAAGGGTCAAAGGTCACCAATCAGGACAAAAGATGAATGATTAGGAATAAATATCACAATCAGTATCAAAGGTCTACAATTAGGATCTGAGATGAGTGGTCAGAAACAAATCAGGGACAAAGATTAGGATCAAAGATGGACAATGTGAATCTAAGAATGCAAGGGGTAAAATGAAAATGTCAGACTGAAACAGAAGATTGTTGGACACTGGAGGAGGAATTTGCTTTCTGAGTGTCCTTCTAGCTTTTTATTATTATTTTTACTCTAATTGTTCGATTGCTGAGTATGTCACCCTTGGGGAACAGGATTCTGGCCATTACGAGGCCCTCGCATAATTTCCAGACCTCATTTCTAACATGCACAGATTGCTTTTGTGGCCGAGTCCTGTTGGCAGCTTTCCTTGTTGACCTCACCTGTGTGTAATTATTTTTGCAGCACACTCTCCTGCAACACCAGTACAAGAAAATGCATAAAGAACCTTTTCCAGCATTACACAAGGTATATTATCACATTGTGTTCCAACATAATTAACTTCCAGTTTGCCACTCCAACTGGACAAGATGTTAATTAAATCAGGCATCCTTTTGCAAGTGATTTTATTATATCATAAACAAATTGTCTTGGCTGACAAACACTAAAAATCCACAAGTGTGTGTACACATGAATCACAAATCTGTTTAAAATGTTGCTTTTACTTGTAGCAGCTTGTTGCTCCTTAATACTTCATTTCCTGAATGTCTGGAGTAAAAATTAACTTCAGTTTAATTATCACATATCCATTTTTGAGTCATGTAATGTTACACATATCCAAAAAGTAACTTTGGTTCCCTCATGTAATGTCCCGTAGGTGTGCCTGCTCCCTGCTGGATGGTTTAGAAGCAGGTGTGGTTGTGAGACCAACTATGCACAGAAATGCACAAAATCAGAGAAATTATTATTGACGGTTCCACAGCTATACCAATCTAAAACTCATAACACAGACACAAGTCCCAGGGGTGGATCTAGGTTTCTTGGGGGGGGGGGGGGGGCATGAAACAATTTTGAAATTAGCTAAGGACACATTTTCTTGCAATCTCAATAAATTCAAGCATGTATTTTGGATGTTTGGAACAGTTAATTGCTATAATTTTAACAAGCTCAAATGGAAGATACATACAAAAATTTAATGCGGTTTCCCACTTGATTTAATTTCCTGCATTTTAATGTAAATAGTTGTATACAACTTTGTTGTTTGCTACATTTGTACATATGTTTTTGAAATTTTACAATTTATTGTTGCATTCTAAATTATAAAAATGGTTTGCTGACCATGTTTGTGGTTTTCACAGTAAAAAACAAACTTTTTTCTATTTGGATTTTATGTTTTTGTGTGAATTTAGGTTCATTGTTTTAATACAATATGTCAGAATGAAAGAAAAATGGACCCCAGAGGTTTAAGCTTTTGGCTGGAAAGTTGTAACATAATATATACCCAGTGAGTCCACGCAACCCCGCTGAAAGGATTTTTGTATGACAAATCTGGTTAAATAAAGGTTACATTAAATTAAATAAGAAAACTAGAATTTTGCCCGTGGGGATCCACATGCTCTAGAATGGGTAGTGTTCAGAAAATAGGTAGCTGATATTTTTCAAGGGTTGCAATATATTCTGCAAAGCTTGTATAATGAGTTGGATTGGCGTGTGAGTCCAGAATGTTTTTAGAACCTTAGACCTCAACAATTTTTAGAAGAGGAACTCAGCCCTTTTATTTCCTGTTAATTATGTATTTTATATGTTAATTACTGTCTTAATGCATTTATAAATTGTTTAGGCTCTTGCTATCATATACACACTATTATTATTATTTTTATTTTATTATTACTTCTATTTTGTCATTGATTTTTAACATGGACCACTATGGAAATAAGTGTTTTCACTTTTTTGTGTCATCCATGTATTTTTAACGTATTTACAATTATATTATGTACTTTACATTGAACTTGCTAAATAAAATCACTTGCCGCACTCACGCTTTTAATATAAAGATGACGCCGCCCCCTGCTGGAATGACATGTGAGTCCAGAATGTAGTTAGCAACATCCATTGTTTTTCTTTGCAGCCAATGACTCCAGCATGTGCTTTCGCTGATGAACTCATCACACCTGCTCAAAGTGATGTTAATCAGTTAAATCACCTGCTGGAGTCAGTGGCTGCAAAGAAAACCTGCACCTCCTCTGCCCTTTCTGGAATAGTTTGGACACCACTGGACTAAACCAATTCAACTACCAAAACACAATAAATCGATTCCAAGGCATTCACAAGTCATCTGGGAAATATAATCCCCCCAGCGTATCCTGGGTCTTCCCTGTGGCCTCCTCCCAGTTGGACATGCATAGAAGCTCTCCCTATAAACAAGTAGGAGGCATCCTCACCAGATGCCTGAACCACGTCATCTGGCTGATGTCAATGCAAAGAAGCAGTGGCTCTACTCTGAGTTCCTCCCAGACATTCAAGCTCTTCACCCCATTCCTGAGTGTAAGCCCAGATACTTGATGGAGGAATCCCAATTTCTGCTGCTTGTGTTCAGGAACTTGCTCTTTTGGTCATTACCCAAAGCCCATGACCATAGGTGAGCATAGGGCTGCTAAATCGAGAGTATCTCCTTCTCAACTCTTTCTTCGCTATGATGGCCTGATACAGTGTTCACAGGACCTCAAAAGCAGGGAAAATCCTACATTTTCTGTCAGAGGACCATGGAGTTCTTCATCCCAGAAACTTCAAACTGGCATTACACATCACAGGTCTCAGTCTGATGAGGCCAAGAGAATCACATCATCTGCAAAAATCAGAGCTGTAATTCTGAGGTCACCAAACTGGACACCCTCCAGTCCCTGACTGTGCCTTGAAATCCTGTCCGTGAACATCACGAACAGAATTAGTGACAAGGAGCAGCCCTCGTACCAACACCCAGCGGGAACAGGTCTGATGTAATGTCCAAAATGTGGACACAGTGTCTACTTTGGTGAAATAGAGACCGGATAGCGTGTTGCAGCGGTTCCACTACCTTATACTCTCACAGCACCCCGACATGGCACCTTGGTCTGGTGGGGTGCATATTATGTTGAATTTAGTCATTAAACTGAGTATCCACAGTCACAGTGCAGGAAAAGAGTTGGAGATCTTCAAATCCTACAGCCTTATCTTGGCAGTGCGTAGTGCATGGTCTGAAACACATCTCCAACCACACATTCGCTCACCATTTCTATCAAACTCTGGCTCATCACTGACAGCTCTGGTGGTCATTGACAGCTTTTGAGACATCTGTCAATGACCATGTCAGACTCTTTATATGCAATATATGGTGTGTGTACTCTTGACTTTGTAATTTGCTTGGTTTTGTCACTTTTGTTTCTCTTGTCCATTGATTCACAAAAAGCTGTACAGCCATTTAGGCTATGCTCTCTGGCCCACCAGGCAACAACACTGATTTAGTTTAGTGAAAAAGCTACTTAGTCAATGTCAACAAGTGCAGATGGTGTAGGACAAACCGAGCAAAGTTGGGTCATTAACTCCTGTCGAGACCGGGAGGCCAACTGTCAGCTCAGTGCGTCTCTTCCTTAATACACATCATCACCATTAGAGGGATCCAGAGGATGAACGCAGAAGTGAGAGGTGTTCTGGTGGGGACATAAATGAGTCACTTGTGCGCTAACTGGTGACCTAAGGCAAAGAAATCATGTCTTTGATCTTGGAAGATCCTTGGGTACCTCTGGAATAACGTTGTGTCAAATGGTTGGTTACTTAGAGAGACTCAGATAATGAGTGTCACTGGCACTGAGAGGGTCCATCAGCTACAACATTTTGGCTATATGACACATTTCTCTGGGTATGATTCAACATGCAGGACATCAAATTTTACGGAAAATTCTTCCTATGACTGTTAAATTTGTATGGTCTTATCACCCCAAATTGTAGTTAGGCTAACGACTACGCATATTGAATATGCTAACAACTGTGTATGTGTGGCGAAAAGTGATATTGTATTCAAAAACAAATCTTGTGCCAAAAATGCTTCCAGTGGCATTGACCTTTGACCTTAAGGTGCCACAAAAATAGGTTTTGATGCTATATGGACACTAAATAAATACTGAAAATCTAATGCTCAGTTTTCAACTTACTTTCAAAGAAATGTGCTGAAAGCAAAGGATGGACAAACATACACACACAAATCCAGCAAACGTGACAACAGTTCCTCTGCAGCCTTACTGGCCTGAGGGGCAAAAATGATTCAAGTGTAAGCCAAGAGATTCAGAACGACACTGAAAGTGAGCTGCAGTCATACTACAAAGCTCGCAACATTCCTCACTAGTGGAAAAAGTTGGTATTTGTCCCTTACGTAGCTCACTTTGGGCTCCGTTTGGGGGGCTTTCCTACGGCACCGGGTCATATGTTCAGCTGGAGATGGAGGCAGCGCAACGCTAATCCTCCTCCCCAGCTCAGGAAAGTACCGTGCCTCGCTGTGCAGAGCAAAAATAACAAAGGAGTGAGTGTGGCTGCAGCCTGCTGGGTTCAGTGCACCCAGCAGAATATGTCCAAGAGTCACAGTTTGCTGCTTCTTCCTACCCGTCTCTCCATGCGTGACTCTCCGAGTCTCTCATGGTGCCTCTCTTTGACCCTCTTTTTAACCTCTACAAGGCTACAGTGCAGCCAAAACCTCAGGAGATCACATAGAAGTTAAGAAAACCACTCAAACAATGTGATCACTGGGAATTTAGAGACAAAATTACTTCTGTTTGTTGTAAATCATTATAATTACTGCAATAATCAAAGTTCAAGGATCCCTTTGCCCAAATGTTTTCATATCATCTCGTTGTTCTGCTGTGATCCTGCATATTAAATGGTCCAGAGACTTATACAACCCCTGGCAAAAATTATGGAATCACCGGCCTCAGAGGATGTTCATTCAGTTGTTTAATTTTGTAGAAAAAAAGCAGATCACAGACATGACACAAAACTAAAGTCATTTCAAATGGCAACTTTCTGGCTTTAAGAAACTAAATACAGCAATCAGACACATGTGCCTCACAGTGGACAGTTGTGAGTCCATGACTGTCCAAACACAGTAGGTGTTGTGTAGCTGGAATGTCCAGAATGACAGATCACCATAGCTGCTTCTGTCGGAAGCCACACCTCCCATGAGTGGAGCGCACACATCCACGTGTGTGTGTTTGCAAAGTCACACTCATAGGGAACTTAGACAAATTTTACAGCACTGCGACAGTGATTGAGTCTGTTGTCGTGCCAAGAGTGTGACTAGCCACACATTTTCTAAGTGCCATGTGAGCGGTGTTAGGTGTTCGTGCGTGTCACCTGGAATTTGTCCGGCACCTGCTGCAATAAGGTGTGATGGGTTCACACAGCGCACAATTTGTCTTTCAGGCGCTTGTGTGCGCAAATAGTTGAAGCAACAGGTGTATGAGGCATTGGCGACAGGGACGACATGACACAGTTTGCACACAATTCCTGCGTCATGCGCACTAAGTGTGCACTTCGTCCAAACTTCGCACTATGTGTGAAGGGGCCCTGACATTACATTTTTGTAAAAAATTCAGGTTTTCAAAATTGCAGCTTTCCTCAGAGAAAATCACATGAAATTCCGTCACAAGATGAAAGCCATCGCCATATCCATGACGAGACAGAAGAATAATATTTTGAACTTGAACCCAGCTGAGTGACAAAATTGTAATATTATATTAATGCACCTGGTTTCAGTTGCATTCAGTTGAAGGTTCCCGTTTCAAATCCCCCCTGCCACATTTCTCCATGCAATGTGGAGTTGTGCGGGTAGGGAATCTGGCATAACACTTGGGCCAGTTGAGCATGCAGATCCACCTTACATCTGCTGTGATGACGCCCAAGTGAAAAAAAAACAAGGGAACAACCCAAGGGACTTACTTTACTATATTAATCTTGTTAAAACATAATTCAAATATTGAATTAAAGGGAAGCAAAGTTAAGATATAATACGTACATTCATTACAATCATATTCTGAGTGACTATAAATATACGAGCGAAGCGTTGTGAAGCTCGCTCATGGTACACGGAGTCCCAAACATGAAGCGCTAAATTTTGAGTCCACAGTGAAACAGGAAATGTCTAATGTCAAATAAATGGACTGCATTTATATAGCGCTTTTCCATCTGCATCAGACGCTCAAAGCGCTTTACAATTATGCCTCACATTCACCCCGATGTCAGGGTGCTGCCATACAAGGCGCTCAGTACACACCGGGAGCAATAGGGGATTAAAGGCCTTGCCCAAGGGCCCTTAGTAATTTTCCAGTCAGGCGGGGATTTTAACCCATGATCTTCTGGAATCAAGCCCAACACCTTAACCACTAGACCATCACATTCCATCGTGATGGAATGTCAAACACTTCCTGGATTGACAGACAAGATCTCATGGAATCTCATGAGAACTCAGTGGCAAGTTCACACTGAAACAGGAAATGGCAAATTTTGAGTCCACAGTGAAACAGGAAATGTCAAATGTTGAGCACTTCCTGGCATGGGTGGAGCTAGAGTGGAGGCCAAGGTTGCACTGGACTCCCCTGAAATGTGATTGGACACAGATGATTGACATGTCACAGGACTGCACGTCTGGTTGAAAAGACCTGCATTTTGAAATTAGTGACACATATTGAGTGCTAGGCCACTCCTGTACGGTAATGAGTGCTGTGTACCACAAAAAGTTCTAATCCACCTTAGTAGAAGAAGAAAAATGTCTGACTTAGATTTGAACTGAACAACGTTGTTTGAACCACGGACTAATAATGACACCAAAGTTATACTGGTGAGTAATGACTGTATTTTATGCCAGAAATGAGGTCCAGGTTGTTAAAAAGCAGCATTTCTCCTTTAATTCGAGTTGACTTATAAATGCGGGTGTCTCCAGTGATTTTTAAACGAGCAAGCAGCTGTTGATTCATGAGATATAACGTGAAGACGCTCACGCTGAAAGGAATACAGGTAATTTACTCCTCCTCTGTTCTGTATAAAACCTGTGTAACCTCTTAATTTTGCTCTCTGAAGGACTTATTTTTAAATAATCTCTTAATTTTGCTGTCTGAGTGACACATCAGTGACACAACATTAGATAAATAAATCTAAAGTTATATTCCTTAAACTCAAATTGAAAGCAAATGTCTACAACTTGATTGAAATAATTTTTAAAATATAAAATCCAGCTTTTGATGAAGTTGTGTAGAGTAGGATTTTCTTCAAAAGAAGACCCGATAGTTCAGCGACAATTAGCCAGAAAGTACATCTGAAATGAAAACCTAGTGTTGATGTTTTGGTGAATGAAACTTTTGTATTTCTTCATAATTGATGTAAACAAAGACCAAGACATGTTCAGTGACTTGGAAATGATCATGTTTCCATCCCTTGACTTGTCTGAAGAAAACTGGCACTAAAACTGATTATTATTTGCAGGTATCATCAAGTTCTTTCAGTTTGAGTTTGAGGAAGATAATTTTAGAAATTTTTATTTATATTTTTGTATTTCTTGTATTTGAAATTGCATAAATAAATTAAAATGTGTGAAATCCAAGTGTTCCAATACTTTTGCTGGGCACTGTATCCTAACCTTATGATGGGTGCAGTTTTCACTGTTGCTGCACTTTGTGTGAAATCATAGTCATATTGTATGTCATATTGAAATCACAATATTGAGATACGATAATTTGGCCATATTGTACAGCGCTACTGTCAACTATCTGAAAACACTGAATATTAATTAACATCTACATTAAAAAATGCTTAATGTGGCAGGGTGTTAAGAGGGCTGTAATTAGGGGGCACTGGGGGGTGGCTGAAAGGCAAAGAAGAAAAATGCTTAAAAAGGTGGGGGTCTGGGGGGGGGGGGACCTTCCCAGAAACTGAAAAGTTTTAGCCATGCTAATGCTCCCTGGATCATTTGCTAAAAAAGTCTGAAGAACCTAAATGACATGGTGAGATGCTGAAGAGATTCACTCGTTCATGTCTGCGACATATACATATTAATACATTTAGGTATTTTCCCTCTCACAGATAAGACTAGTGACCACTGTGAAGTGACCTTGAAAACAATCCAAATGTGTTAATCTCTAATGATGGTGATTATTTTGGTAAATGTAGCTTGTTGTGCCACTTGTTTAGTCTGGGTCATGTCATGTGCACATGATTCCATGCAAGGGTGGATTGGCCATTGGGAGTACTGGGATTTTTTTTTTTTGTTGCTGCACCTTGCTATGGTAATTCTCCTGGTCCAAGAGAGACATGCACCACGGCCCACAGAGCTCAGCTACAGCCTGCAGACACCTTTAATGATGAGCAATCATGCGTCAGTAAAACAGTCAGATTCTGTAGAAACTTTCAAGTCCAGGCTTAAGACGCACTTATTTTCCCTTTCATATGGTTAGCATACTGGCATAGTATGTTACTATGCGTTTTACTCTTTTAAATTCATTTATTAGTAAAGAGAGTGGGTCACGGCCTCAACTCTATCTAAAGTCTGGGTCTTTTATTGAATCTTAGGGCTAGTGGCCGTCGATCACCTTAATATTCTTTCTTGTTCCTTAATGCTGACAAATTATACTGTACTTGTTGTCTTTCTGCTGCCTGATTCTGTTTTTGTCTCTCTGTTTGAGGTGCGGCTCCATCCAGAGATGGTGGTGGTGTCTTCTTCTGCAAGCCTCCCCCCGCATGGCCCAAACAGAGGGTCACCCCTTTGAGTCTGGTCTGCTTCAGGTTTCTTCCTGAAATCATCAGAGGCAGTTTTTCCTTATCACTGTTGCCTGTGTTCTTGCTCAGGTTAGACCTTACTTGTGTGAAGCACCTTTGTTGTGATTTAGCACTATATAAATGAAATAAACTGAATTGAAATTGATGATGAGAGAAAGAGAAACAGCACAGCACAACTTGAAAAACAAAGTGAGTCACAAAATGGAGAAAAAACAGAAAGGTGGTGCAGATAAACTGTGGGAAAAGAAAAAAAAGCAACAGATGCTGCTAAGAGTAGAAAAATTTCAGAGATGTTTGCTATGGGGGCTGGCCTGGCAGGGGCGCCTGCGGGTCCCTCTCAGGAGCCACAGGTGGTGTTGGAGTTGGACAGTGAAAGTGACAGTCAGGCTCCCACTGCCATGGAGGAGGTTACAGGAGCAGGAGGAGATTGGTGGTGGAGATCATAGCAGGTGTGTGCCAGCATGGTGTGGATAAACACTCATTTATATGAATGTTTAGCCTCTCATATTAATGAAAATGCCCCCCCCCCCCCTTCTGGTTGCACCTGCTGGTCCAAGAGAGCAACATACTTGTAGTCCTAGTAGAGAAGCTTGAATCTTCGACTGGACTGGGTTGCTTGACGCGAGGACGTTTCGCTTGTTTACTATGGAAACCACCTGGACAACTGAGAGCCTACACAGAAACAATACTTGTAGTCATCATTTATTTTAGTCAAGGCTTCCGAATATTAAAAGATTATTAACCGAGTGGAAGATCTGTACAAGGAAATATCAGAGTGAGGTGTCAGTACGAGCAAAAAAACACTGAGGTCTGATATCCCTGTACAGACAGAGCAAATTAGGTTAATAATTTGTTTATTATATGGCTATTATACATATAAACACGCAAACAAAAAAAACCCAGTATCACCTGAATATGCTGCTGACGGTTTGAGCTCGTTTGCTTTCTTCACCTCGCAGCCATATAATAAAAAGGGATATGTTTAGTATGGCAGTGTTATCAAGGGCTTGTGTTTGTATGTACTTCAACAAGGGAGAAAGTTGGTCTGCACACAAATTGTAGTGGTGGGTTAGTCTGGATGAAAAAGTCCATGGCTGAATTTTTGTCCCAGTCCAGCCCTGATTCCATGGTGAGGAATGTAAAGACTAAAAGTGCAACAGGTCTAAGTTACTGCCAAATATGATGTGACATGTAGTAATATGTTCCTCAAATGAAGGACGCACCTTTCAACAAAAACCTGCAAATTCACTGTTAGAGAGTTTTCAACCACTGGCTGCTGGGACGGAATCAAATATAATATGTTATTGTTGAACGCTGAATATGTTATAACATTTTTTTTTCATTCAAACAGAATAACACAAAAATTACCTGTTATTTTACAATTAAATATTACTTTCAAGGAGACATTAAATGAACAGTTTATATGCATACTTGTAATGGATTTGGAACAGAAATTCTGTGCGTAATTATGCGTTTGGCGTCTACATTGTAGTGTTTGTTAGAGCCTGAACATATTTGTTTGCAAGGAGGTTGTTGGCAGCTGCTCTCTCTCTCTCTCTCTCTCTCTCTCTCTCTCTCTCTCTCTCTCTCTCTCTCTCTTCAGCTGCCGCGATATTTTCCAGCTCTGGAGCCTCAACCGCGCAGCTCGATCGATTCGCATTGATTGTCCCTGACGAGCTGCTCCACTTTCTAGCCAATGTCAGCCAGTCTGCAATCGGGAAGGAGAGAAATGAAGGAAAATCTCTGCCGCCCTGGCGGTGTCATTTCCACACACTTGGGTTGGCCGCCTGCCAGCAGACAGGACAGCTGAAAGAGGCGGAGTGGACTCTGGTGCTGAGGGAGAGGAAGACCATTTCTGTCTCAAAACCACTGGTCTCCAAATAAAGTTCAGCCGCGGTTTACCCATCCCTCAGGACAAAGATGTCACTGCATGTGGTGATGTCAGATATAGACCATTTTTACTGACATCACACTGTAATGACTGTGGAGCACACGCAAGGGCAAAGAATTTTTGGTCTGGGAGCATGCAGTGGTACGACACGTCACCACATCCAACAGACCACAGAGCCACCCTGGGTCATGGATGGCAACCACCCAGGGAGAAAACCAATTCTACGCAACCTCTCAAAGGTAACATCTGTCTGTTGGAGCCAGGTGACACGTGGACATCCCCCTGCCCCTGGCCTTCTCCAGCCTCACCACTAGGGCACCTGGATCTCTCTCCAGCAGTTTTCATATCTGGTAATCACTCCACTCTTGTCATCCTTCCCTCAGTGACATCTTTCAGTAATCCATCATGCCAGAGAGTATGTCTCACACTTCTTTTGCAGGTCTTAATGAACTTCCTTCTTAATACCTCATCATTGCTGACTCTTTCAACTTAATTTATCTTCTTCATCTGTCTCCACTGTCACTGTCAAAACTTTCTGGATCGAGTGCTGGATCGTGCACTGAGAAACCTCTCACATGGCCAAATATCAGAGCTGATGCTCCCTCATCATGCAAGTGATACTCCGCATGAGTCTTTTTCAGTTCACTTTTGTCACATATTTTATGCCTGTAATGTTGCCTGTTTGTGAGAGAGGGAGAGAAGGAGGGAGGGAAAAAGGGAGGGACTCTATTTTATGTGGTTTATAGCAACATTTCTGTTACTACATATTTGAAAATTCCTTGTTGTCCCTTTGTTTGATTTTGTTGTTTTGTTTTATTTGTGAGTATGACCAAAGCAGACGTTTACCCACGGAGTCGGTCTGCTTCAAATTTCTTCCTGTCATCAAATAAACTCCTGTGTGAATGTTTCTTACCACTCTTTCTAATGTGCTTGCTCATGGGGTGGCTAAGGGTTAATCCGTTTTTGTGTGTAGCACTTTGGGGTGACTTGTGTTGTGATTTGGCACTATATGAATGAATTTAACTGATTCATTGGACAGCCTAGTCTCACTTTTTTTCATGCTCCCAGCACGAAATGAGTTAAATTTTCGTGACGGTTTTTTTTTTTAACTCAATATTACTCACCCTACTCCTACCCCCCACCCTAACCTTAACTATAACCTAATCCTACTCATTCCCCCCACACTAACCGTAACCATCCCGACTCCCCTGCTTCACTTTTTATTTCGTGCAGCCATCACGGAATTAATTAGAATGAATTCATGCTGCCGTGATGAAAATGAGGCGCTTTTTGTCACGATATCACGAACCAATAGATTAATGTATATTTCATTGAGACAAGACGTGCGAGGAATTCCGCGCGTCGCGGTGGAGCCGCATGGCGCAAAGCAACACCATGATGAAGCCTCGCAGGACATGTTCTGGCATGTCCAGGCTCATCCACAATTTCTCGGTTAGTCACATGACTGAAACCCACCGACAGCCGTCTGAAAGCCATCTGAAAGCCGGAGGTGGTTTTGTGCCGCGCCATGAGCGGCACGGTGGCGGTAGCACGGCGTGCTCTCAGCAGCTGTGGGCGGTCTTTAAACTGGCTGGAGCACTCCTTAATCTGTGTAATCCCCTAAAATCGTCCCTCAAAGCCATTTGAATTTTCAGAATGATTACCACCTCTAGGTCTCTCACAGTTTCTGGAAAAAATTGATGCAGCAAAGCTCCAAATCGTTCAGACATTTATTCGCATAAAATCCGATGAGAAGGGTGGACCACTGCTCACACAAAGCCTGCTCACAGGCAAATGACGCAACCGACAGGTGTGAAAAAACTCACGCTTGCGCACAAAGGTTCAAGCTTGGCTGATGCAATCACACGTGATTCAAATCCATATGGTTTTTGAAAAAAATAAAAAGGTCGGATACTTTTCTAACAGACCTCGTATTTAATGTATCCAATTTGTCGGTACAATTTCAGCTTAGTTTGTACCTGGAGCATTAGACTCCACACTATGCACAAACCTTCCTATACTAGGTTTATGCCGGTTTTACGGCCATGTTGCAGTGCGATTACAACATTGCAATGTGAGCTCTACCGCGTTCACACACACCCCATGCTACCAAACTGTCCCAAAAACCTCAATCTTCAACAAATGTTGCTACACACAAAGAAAAAAGGAAGTCACTGTTGTTGCAAGACAAGAGCTGTCTCTACATCTACAAAGATAACTTTGCCAAGAATCTTGATAAGTTAGCAATTTTAAATGCCACCATACTGCACATTTGGTTTGTGTTTGTCCTTCATTATATCGATTGGCTACTTGTATGGTCATGACTCCAGCCCAGAAATCTCTAATTTAGCTAAATACGTGTTTTATGTTGTTATCCAGGGCATCAAAGAAACTGTTTGTTGTCAGTGTTTGTTTGATTATCAAAACCAGCTTGAATATGAAATGTAGGTTACTACCCTGAATAGAAATCCTTTTGTATACAGGCTGCATTGTTTCAAAGGAATCATGTAGAATACTGTGTGGACAGGAAGAGAGTCCCCTAACCAATTGGTACCTCAGCACCAATAAGTATTAATATATACAGTAACAATTTTTCAGATTGCTTGTTTGAGGTATAAAACTTGCAGAAATGATTTTGTTTTTAGTTCAGAAGTGTAATACGTAGTATAGAGAATAGCACACGTTTCATTTTCATGGACTCAGAAGTTTCTATAAGCGCAAAACCCAAGACATCCTCTGTACCAGTACCAAGATATAAGAAGAAGACTCAAGTCCATAAAGACTTTCATGGTGGTACATAATCTAAACCCTAAGGACTGCCAAATATTGACTCGATCAATGGAAAACTCTGGTCACTCTACATCCAAACGAAGTCTCCAGAGTCCATGTGAGTCCCTACCTCATGGTACTCGCTTGCCCAGAAGGAAATAGGCTGCCCTGAACAAAGCCAGGAGTGGAGTAGGCAGAACCAGAGATCACTTACACGCATCTTCTACCTCTTTTCCGTGTCGGGTCGGGGTGGCAACAGCTTCAGCAGGGGACCCCAGACTTCCCTTTACTGTGCCACATTGACTACCTCTGACTGGGGGATCCCGAGGCGTTCCCAGCCGATGAAGCCAACAGGACTACATCATCTGTAAAAAGCAGTGATGAGACCCTGAGCCCACCAAACCGGAAACCCTCCTCCCCCAACTATGCCTCGATATCCTGTCCATGAATATCACAAACAGGATTGATGACAATGCGCAGCCCTGGCGGAGGCCAACCTCCACCGGAAACGAGTCAGACTTACTGCTGAGCACCCGAACACAGCTCTCACTTTGCGAGTACAGAGATTGGATGGCCCTGAGAATGGACCCCCCTCACGCCATACTCCCGCAGCACCTCCCACAGTATCTCCTGGAGTACCTGTTCATACGCCTTCTCCAAGTCCACAAAACACATGTGGACTGGGTGGGCATACTCCCAGGCACCCTCCAGGATCCTTGTGAGAGTAAAGAGCTGGTCAGTTGTTCCACGACCAGGACGGAACCCACATTGTTCCTCTTCAATCAGAGGTTCGACTATCGGCCGAACCCTCCTTTCCAGCACCCTGGAGTAGACTTCACCAGGGAGGCTGAGTAGTGTGATGCCCCTGTAGTTGGCACACACTCTCTGGTCCCCTTTTTTAAATATGGAGACCACCACCCCAGTTTGCCACTCCTTAGGCACTGTCCCAGATCTCAATGCAATGTTGAAGAGATGTCTCATCCAAGACAATCCATCCACACCCAGAGCCTTCAGCATTTCTGGACACATCTCATCAACCCCCGGGGCCTTGCCACTGTGGAGTTGTTTGACTCCCTCAGTGACTTCCACCAGGAAAATTGATGAAAATCCTCCATCAGCTTCCAGCTCTGCTCCTACTATAGAGGGCGCTCCAGTCTGATGCAGGAGTTCCTCAAAGTGTTCCTTCCATTGCCGAATTACATCCTCAGTTGAGGTCAACAGAGTCCCATCCTTACTGTAAACAGCTTGGATGGTTCCCCGTTTTCCCTTCCTGGGGTGCCTCACAGACCACCAGAAGCACCTTGGTGACGACTGAAAGTCCTTCTCCATGGTTGCTCTGAACTCCTCCCACCCCACTGCTTTGCCCCCCCCAGCAGAGGCTGCTGCCCTTTGGGCCTGTCGGTACCTTGCAACTGCCTCTGGAGTCCTCAGAGATAACATATCCCGGAAGGACTCCTTCTTCAGCCGGACCACTGGTGTCCACCACGGTGCTTGAGGGATGCCACCCCTTGAGGTACCTTTGGGCCACAGCTCCCCGAGCTGCAGCCTGAAGGTGCATGAAGGTGCCTTAGGTGCCTGAAGGCCTGAAGGAGAACCAGAGATAACCTCCTGAAATGGGGACGGGTGAACTCAGCTGAGTGCCCATGTGGCCACCCCAACCAAAGCATGCAACATATTCTCCATGATTGTGAACCCAACAAGACCTAGTATATGAAGCCAACCAAGAAGCCCTGAACTGGTTGCAGTATTGACATGACAAGCTATGATGATGATGATTTTCATGGCATTTGCATGAAGCTGATTTGAAGACATTTCGTGCGCCCTCTAGCAGGTTATCTCAAAGTATAGATTTCACCTCTGAAAAGTTGACGGCTCCAAATGAGCAGAGCTAAAGGCACAGCATGCCCGCACTTCATCATCCTCCATTGATCCAAGATGTAATTTCTCACAGTGCAGCCTTCTCCACGATTAGTGATGCAAGTATGGAGTGGGGGGGGGGGGGCTTGTAGACTCCCCACCTTCCCCCTTTCCTTTAATCAAATTACTATATGACTCAGTCGATGTAAAATATACCTCATTAAATATCAATTTCACGCTCTCTTCCTTTCCCACCGGCCCAAAGCCAAAGCCTGAGAAATCCTCCTGCATCACTGCTCTCCCTTCAACAACACAAGCTCCAGCATTTCAGATGCTTCTCCTTCAATCCCAAGACACGGCTTAGCTGTCACTAATTGATTGATTTCTCATCCTTAACAGCACTGCTTATCAAAGCGCCCTCTTGATGACCACAACTTGACGGCACGACCTGAAAATCAATTCCACGCCACAAACACTTCAAATGTTATATAATGTGTGTGCAGTCGGGCCCGCGGAATGTAGGTTAACTTACATTTCACCACCCGATCGACGGCGTTTAAGACGATGTCAGCGTTAGACATCTTCATGAGCAGCTCCTCTCCCAGCCTGGAACGAGGTTGTCTGTTTGTTTTTGTTTGTTTATCGTATTCCTCCTTTTTCCCCCCCTTTGTTGTTGTTGTTGTTGTTAGATCGGCTCTCAGTGTTTGTTGTCCGAACGCGGCTGAAGCTGTGGCATCACTCGGATGATGCGCCCCCTCCGTGCGTCGGTGCCGATGCGCCGGGTAGGAGTGCTGCGCTCAGGCGGGGATGGACGCTGGATGCTGCGCTAAGCTGTTCATGTGGGGAGGATGCGAGAGAGAGAGAGAGAGAGGAAAGGAGGGAGGGAGGGAGATGCACTACATCCCGACATGGCGGTGAAGGGAACTCCCACGCAAACGTTTTTTGTTTTTTTTTTTTCCACGGGACTGCCTGATGCTGCCATCAGATGGAAGATGAAGCGGGGTTGCCCCACGCACGCGCATCTCCCATGTTTTGGGCATTCTCGGTGCACATGAGATGTGGCACACATGCGTTGCGGGGGGGGGGGGGGGGGAGTTGCTGTGGTCAAGCTTTGCGCGAAATACGCACGTGCCAGAGAAGATGCAGCTTTCTCAGGTTTGGTGCCAGAGGCGGCAAACCCCAAAGTGCCCCATCGTAACCCCGAACCACCAGAACTCTGATATTTGCCTTCAGAATCCTCATTTCCTCACATTCTCTGACCGGTCTGCTGGTACAGCGCCCCCCCCCCGCTCTCTCTCCATCGACCCAGTTTCCATAGCAACCACTGGACATTGTTTACACTCTGCACAGCCAGTTCACACAGCTCATGTAACACAAAATGTGTGTATTTTTTTCATTGTGTGCTTTGTTTCTTGTTCACTGCTGAAATTGAGAAATAGAGGATGACAGTCGAACATTCAGAAATCATGGAGGAGAACAGCGCCACCTAAAGGACAATGGCCACCAGCTGCAAAAAGTGAGACTTGGACTTATACTGTGAAAAAAACTGTATTTTGTCACACTTAAATACTTTAGTTTTTCTAAGGTATAATCCTGCATTGCATAATACATTAAATTGTATTTGTAACCAATTAAGCCATTGATTATTTTTTCGATTAATTTATTAACCTAAGGATTTTTACATTAGTCTATTGATTATTTTCAGGTTAGTGGACTATACTTTGGTTGATTTACCAGTAAATCCTAACCATAAATTCTATAAATAACTTTGATCTTTGCATTCTTTTACAATTTGTTTATTTGTTATTATTATTATTATTATTATTATATTAGTAGTAGTAGTAGTAGTAGTAGTAGTTCTTTTTTCTCACAAAATCTCACTATAAAAGGGATATAACATGTCACAAATTAAAAGGGCTGTCCTGGAAGAAAATTTTTCACACAGCTTTTCCTCTTCCTGAGACACAAATGACAGAAAATAAAATCCTAACTTATTTAATATGACTGCAACTAACAATTATTTTCATTATCAGTTAATCTGTTGATTATTTTCTGGCTTAGTCCATTATTTACTTGAGTCATAAAATGCCAGGAAATTGCAAACATAAATAAATACATACATAAATAAAGATGATAATATAATAATAATAATAATAATAATAATAATAATAACAATAATAATTCTGATTAGTCTTTCTCAAAGCCAAAGATAACATCTTCAAATCTCTTGATTGGTCTGCAACCCAAAGATATTCAGAAAATCTGTAAAACAGAAGTGTCTGCTTCTCATCTTTTTATCAACAAATTGAGCAGGTGATATAGTCAGCATCTGAAAACATTCACAAACTAAACAGTTATCCTTAGTTTAGGAAAAGTTTGGCACGTACCCTATCAAATACAGTGCGTAAACACATAGATAAATGAGTCCATCCTATTCAGTGTGTTAACATGATAACTCAAAAACTTTTTAAATCAACACATTTAAAGGGCATATAATGATGATGAAGTCATGCAAATCCTACAAACGTGTGCATCAGATCAATCCAAAATGCAAATTTGTTTTTTCCAATGTAATATTGCATAGACATGTCTGCCACCTGCTGGATAAGGAGCAGATGTGGTTATCATTGAGAGAGAGAGAAAGTGCTAACTCAGAGAAGCACTTTTTTGATTGTTTTACAACAGTTTAATATTGTCATGAATGCAGACAAAGCAGACACTTATTCCTTCTCTGTCTGTCTCTCTCTGTCTCTCTGCACATGTGTGAATATCAGCAGTGCTTCTGTGCAGCCTGTTTTTGCAAAAAGTTTGATTTGGTTGATCAGGCTGCTCTGTGATATATCCTGACAATTTGTGGGTTGCTGGACATCATATCCAGTCAATACACTAATACTGTGAACACTCCATGTAGCCGGGGCAGAATCTCACTTCTTGATCAAAGCAGCGTGCCAACTATTCCTAGTGGTTGGATTATGTCCAACTCCATATACAAGAGGCAATTGAGAAGTTTTGAGCCTGACGCAGAAAAAGAAGGGCGTAGTTTGCCATCTTTTGAAATCTGAGAAACCAACATGTCTCAGCATTACATCCAGTGAGTCAAAACTTCACACATTCTCAAGAAACATTGGTTTCTCAGAATTCAAAAGATGGTGAATCACACCCTACTTTTTTTGGGTCAGGCTCAAAACTTCTCAATCTCCCCTCTTAGGATGGTTTTAAAGGCAGAGGACAAATTTTGTTGCATGTACAATATGTACGTACAATGACAATAAAGGCCCTGCTTCTTGTAATCTCGGTGTTCATCAGGAATATGTTCTGGCTCCTACACTGTTCAGTGCTTGCAGGGAGATGGGTGTTGGATAGGGTTGTGGAAACCAGCAGTTTGCATGCATTTCTTGGTGACCTAAGGTTTACTGACCTTGACTTCATGGGCGACGTTGTGATCTTTGCAGAATCACTGGATACCCTGATTGCAGCACTTGAGAAAGTGACCAAGGAATAAGAATTTGGGTGTTAATAAGAGTAATAAGAGTTTGGGTTTGTGATTGCTGTGGATCAAGACTACAATCCAGGTTTTCAATGACTTCCTGGAGTCGGCCAGCAGAAGTATATCTGCATGTAGTGAAGATATTGAATTTGTAGACTTTTGGCAGTGACATTCATGTCTTTCGTTCATGTCTTGGCCTTTGAGATCGAGAGACGCTTGGGAAGAACTTGAGGTCACTGAACAGATATGTTTGGTGATGTAATATGGTGATATCTTTGCAGGATAATGAAGGGCCTTGTTTTTCAGATCCTGGTACTACATGTCTTACTGTATGATTGTATGACTTGGATTCTATCCAGTGACCAGATGCAGTGACTATGTCTTTTGTATAAGGTTTCTTTAGAGGATCCTTGGATAGCATTGGACTTTCTGTCAAAAGAATTGTTACTTACTGAGACTCAGATGAGGAGTATCACTTGGTGAAGGAGCACTAGGTACAACATTATGGTGGTGCATTTCTCTGTGCATGATCCAGCATGCAGGTGCCTCAGTGTTGAGGACGCTAGCTGGTGGAGAATGCCAAGGGGATGCCCATGTTTCACCTGGCTGTGGCAGATAGATGGTCACTTTCTAGTTGGGAATGTACCAGTTGTTGGCCTGAATGGTTTCCATCCAGCACCAAGGATGGTTCCATAGTGTGGTGGACAATGTGATGCGTGGTGGTGGTGCAAGTCCCCATACTTGACCTGTGATTTTCTGCATGTAAAGTGCCTTTGGATAATGTCTGTTGTGATTTGGTGACATACACTCAACAAAAAATAAATGCAACACTTTTGGTTTTGCTCCATTTTGTATGAGATGAACTCAAAGATCTAAAACTTTTTCCACATACACAATATCACCATTTCCCTCAAATATTGTTCACAAACCAGTCTAAAACAGTGATAGTGAGCACTTCTCCTTTGCTGAGATAATCCATCCCACCTCACAGGTGTGCCATATCAAGATGCTGATTAGACACCATGATTAGTGCACAGGTGTGCCTTAGACTGCCCACAATAAAAGGCCACTCTGAAAGGTGCAGTTTTATCACACAGCACAATGCCACAGATGTCGCAAGATTTGAGGGAGCGTGCAATTGGCATGCTGACAGCAGGAATGTCAACCAGAGCTGTTGCTCGTGTATTGAATGTTCATTTCTCTACCATAAGCTGTCTCCAAAGGCGTTTCAGAGAATTTGGCAGTACATCCAACCAGCCTCACAACCGCAGACCACGTGTAACCACACCAGCCCAGGACCTCCACATCCAGCATGTTCACCTCCAAGATCATCTGAGACCAGCCACTCGGACAGCTGCTGAAACAGTCGGTTTGCATAACCAAAGAATTTCTGCACAAACTGTCAGAAACCGTCTCAGGGAAGCTCATCTGCATGCTCGTCGTCCTCATCGGGGTCTCGACCTGACTCCAGTTCGTCGTCGTGACCGACTTGAGTGGGCAAATTCTCACATTCGCTGGCATTTGGCATGGTGGAGAGGTGTTCTCTTCACGGATGAATCCCGGTTCACACTGTCCAGGGCAGATGGCAGACAGTGTGTGTGGCGTCATGTGGTGTGAGCGGTTTTCTGATGTCAATGTTGTGGATCGAGTGGCCCATGGTGGCGGTGGGGTTATGGTATGGGCAGGCGTCTGTTATGGACAAAGAACACAGTTGCATTTTATTGATGGCATTTTGAATGCACAGAGATACCGTGACGAGATCCTGAGGCCCATTGTTGTGCCATACATCCAAGAACATCACCTCATGTTGCAGCAGGATAATGCACGGCCCCATGTTGCAAGGATCTGTACACAATTCTTGGAAGCTGAAAATGTCCCAATTCTTGCATGGCCGGCATACTCACCAGACATGTCACCCATTGAGCATGTTTGGGATGCTCTGGACCGGCGTGTACGACAGCGTGTACCAGTTCCTGCCAATATCCAGCAACTTCGCACAGCCATTGAAGAGGAGTGGACCAACATTCCACAGGCCACAATTGACAACCTGATCGACTCTATGCGAAGGAGATGTGTTGCACTGCATGAGGCAAATGGTGGTCACACCAGATACTGACTGGTATCCCCCCCCCAATAAAACAAAACTGCACCTTTCAGAGTGGCCTTTTATTGTGGACAGTCTAAGGCACACCTGTGCACTATCATGGTGTCTAATCAGCATCTTGATATGGCACACCTGTGAGGTGGGATGGATTATTTCAGCAAAGGAGAAGTGCTCACTATCACAGATTTAGACTGGTTTGTGAACAATATTTGAAGGAAATGGTAATATTGGTATGTGGAAAAAGTTTTAGATCTTTGAGTTCATCTCATACAAAATGGGAGCAAAACCAAAAGTGTTGCGTTTATATTTTTGTTGAGTGTATAATGAAATCTACTTGATTTCTTAAAAACAAAATGTTAAGTGAGGTGTTACTGTGGAAAAAGCAAAAATATTGAAAAATAGACACTGATGGTTGTGGTGGTTATTCTTATTCTTCCGACTACTTCTCTGTCACTTTCTATAACTACGTACCACTAGATGGCGGCCAACCACTTGTTATAGTTGCAACACCAGCAACAGCTGGCCTGCTTGTACAAACACGAGTTCTGTTTGCTATTAAGACACATAATTATTGTCGAAGGAAATGCTGAAGAACGATGATGTAATGTCATCACAACCTTTTTGTCTACACGCTGTCTGTCAAGACAATGGAATTGGTGGCTTTCTGACAGATGGGAGAAAGCATGTGATTAGTGTCAGAATGAGTAATGAATGTAGAAATGGAGCTGGTGTTGCTCATCAGATGGAGGGGCCTAGATATGTGACACTTCCAAAAAGCGCAGCTTTCTTACTTTTGTTCACGGGTGCTGGAAAAAAACAATATCCACAATGTCTAAGGCTCTTGATTAATAGAATGTCCAGTACCCACCCATGCAACTGGGGTGTGGTATTCTTTCACATTGTCAGTCCTGGTGGGAGTGACAAACTAATTTTTTTTCTTTTTGCGTACTTGGAAAGACATTTCACCTACATTGTTTCAGTCCACCCAGGTGGAAATGGGTACTGGTCTTGGGTGGGGAAGTTGTCTGTGTCCCTTCCAGGTGAGTACGTAGGCTTTCATTGGCTTCATGCTTTGGAATCCGGGAATAAGCACCATAGGCCTCGGGGCCTATATAGGACTTTACATAGTGGAAAGGAGTTGGACTGCCAGTGTGTGGACTGGCATTCGATTACAACTCATTTTGTGCTACCTGTGTTCCTGGACAAGATACTTCATCTCCATTTAGCCACTCCACCAACTGTAAATGGGTACCAGCTATAAAGTACTGTATATTTTATGTTACGTTTTTATTATTATTATTATTTGGGAGATCCTGTGATTAGTGTCTGCTGTTGTGAGTCATACACTGAAAAATCACGCGTTCATTATTACAATAATAATTAAAACTAGCGTGTTGTCTGTGGGGATCCATGGGCTCTAGATTGGGTAGTGTTTATAAAATAGGTAGCTGACATTTTTCAAGTGTGGTAATAAATTAAGCAATGAGTTGGAATGGCGTGTACATCAAGAATGATTTTAGAACCTTAGACCGCAACAATTTTTAGAAGAGGAACTCAAACCTTTTATTTCCTGTTAATTATGTAATTTTAAATGTTAATTTACTGTCTTAATGTGTTTAGAAATTGTTTAGGTTGCTGTTATCATGTTATTATTATTATTATTATTATTATTATTACATCTATTTTGTCATTTTATTTTTAAATTGACCACAATGGAAATAAGTGTTTTCACTTTCTTGTGTCATCCATGCATTTTTAATGTATTTACAATTATATTATGCACTTACATTGAACTTAAAATCACTCACGCTTTTAAAGATGACTTACCGCCCCCTGCTGGAATGGCATGAGTTAGCATGCACACATGCACACACAGCTGTTGTAAGCAGGTGGCTTTAATGTGACAAACAAACACAGTGGCTGAAGACATTAAAACCACTAAACTTTTCACTCATGGTCCCAACATGAAACTTAAGTCACTAATGGTAATAGCAACATGAGACTTATCTAAACTGACTAAACAAATTGAGCTACAAAAAACCCACAATGAATCAAAACACTAACAACACTGTTAAACTAACAGAAACCACAATAACAACATTTAAACTTCAAAATCACAAACTCCCATGGTGCATTGCACCACAGCTCCATTGTTTATTGGTTAGCGCAATTGCAAATTTCTCCCCAAAAAATATTTGTCCTATTAACTTTCTGTTTTTGCAGTGTTCACCCTTGACCCAAAATACATAAGCATGCCAAACAGCAAATGTCAGCTTTCCCTGTTTTTTGCATCATCAAAGCCACGCACGCACGCATGCACGCACGCACACATGCACGCACACAGAAGTCACTTGGCTGTTGTAATATAGATAACAGTTTATATAGGGCTTTCCCAAGAATCAAAGCACTAAACAAAATAAACACCAGTAAAGTAAAAAGAATAAATATCCATAACAAAAAGTACACTACAACAAGGCACAAAAATCCCAAAATAAAAAGCTGACACACATAATTTTTAAAATGATTTTCCAGCGTTTTGCCTCTTTAAGAGACATTTTTGACCAGTGCTTCTTATACTACAATGCGATTTAGACTCTGGAAAATATGGCAGTCTGAGTCGGTCTGACTTCCTTGTTCAGAAGGAGTCATAGATTCACAAGCGTCATGCTATGGTATCTGGAGATAAGCATGAGCCTCAGGGCCTATATAGGACTGACTTCTACTTGGATGAAAGTAATCTGTCACTATAATTCTCAAACCACACTGAGCTAGGAGTTTTATTTGTTCCCTGTGGTAACATTCATGACACATAAATTATGTTGGCCATAACTTATTAATGCAAGGTAACAAGATCCTTGTTACATGCCCACGAGTAAAACAGTGCGGGAACAAGGTAATTAAACCATAGTTAGGGCATGGGAATGGATCAAGTGCCTCCAGCATGTCATATTAGAAACTATTTTCATTGCAATGTTAAATTCAGTGGACTTGAAAGGTTCTTCTGACACACTTGCCAAGGGAATATATAAGATTTTATGTTTACGATTATGTCTTTCCCATGAAATTTTATCACATGACAATGCAATCATTATCTTGTTCCCGTGAATTATTGACTCATCACAAGTTCACAACGCAATAAGGATCTTGTGCATTAATATTGTTTGTGACTATATACCAATAAATCCAACCATATTTAGCCTTAAAAGCTCAAGACTAAAATATTGCTAATAAAATACATTCATTACAATATGACCAATTTAAGATCATTATTTCCAACAGGGAAACAGTGTCTCGCCTGTTTTTAATTTGCTCTGTTTGACTTGGGTATAAGTCAATAGTTGCAAATGCCTGAGGAGTTGCTGAATTAATGAGCGGGATGATGGTTGTGTGTGATGCGTATCAGTCCGCTGACACATAAACCGGCTGGAGCTGTAACTGATGATAGAGAGAAAAGTGGACTCCCCACTCACTCAGAAAAGGAAACTGAAAGTAGATGCATGAAATTTTAAATGCTATCAGTCGTGGTGAAATGCATAATCAGACTGAAAGACTGAAAGTGCCGCCAGCTCTGTGTGGAAAGACTAAGGCTGAAATTTTCAACTCATGGAACTGTAATTGCCTCCATTGAGGAGATTATGCTCTTGTTTCCATTTGTCTATCTGTTTGTTTGTTTGTGAGCAGGATATTTCAAAAAGGCATTAACGGTTTTCAGGTAAATTTGTTGAAGAGGTTGGCTTTGGGCTAAGTAAGAGGTGAATAAATTTAGGTTTGTATCCAGTTCAAGGGGAAGATCCTGTCTTTGATCATTCATTAAAGGCAAATAACTTAAAAGCAAGGTAAGTAAGATACCCACAGAAGTAAAGCACTAACAACTTATGGAGGGAACTGACTCTAAGCAGGTACCATTAACTGAAACTGAGGGTCATAAAGCAACACCAGCTGATTGACTGTAACTGAATGACCTCCGAGTAACTGAGAGTAACTAAGTACCTGTAACCAAGTAACTTAAAAGACGTCTTTGATCTGATATGCCATTTGATTCTGAGAATCATTGTTCCTGATTCTGTTGATCCTGATCACAGCAATCAAGATCAAAAACACAATAAACGTGCAGAGAATAACATGACCGTGATGAAAACATAACCTCATTCAAAAGATTTGTACAGCAAAGTTCAGTAATTAGGATCAAAGATCCCCATCAATGATGAGGAATTAGGATCAGAAGTCAGTGATTGGGATCAAAGTTCAGGATCAAAGGTCAGCAATCAAGATTCAAGATGACTGACTGGGACCAAAGATCATGATAAGTATCACAAGGATTAAAAATGAGTGATCATAAACAATGAATCGTATCAAGATCACAGGAAATGAGGATCAAAGCTCAGAATCAAAGGTCTACAATCAGAATTAAACATGAGTAATCTGGAGCAAAGATTGTGACAAGCACACGGGTCTGCAATTAATCAGGATCAGAGATTAAATAAATATCAGGATTAAGAACACAGGTAAGAAATTAGGATCAAAGGTAAGGGTCAAAGGTCACCAATCAGGACAAAAGATGAATGATTAGGAATAAATATCACAATCAGTATCAAAGGTCTACAATTAGGATCTGAGATGAGTGGTCAGAAACAAATCAGGGACAAAGATTAGGATCAAAGATGGACAATGTGAATCTAAGAATGCAAGGGGTAAAATGAAAATGTCAGACTGAAACAGAAGATTGTTGGACACTGGAGGAGGAATTTGCTTTCTGAGTGTCCTTCTAGCTTTTTATTATTATTTTTACTCTAATTGTTCGATTGCTGAGTATGTCACCCTTGGGGAACAGGATTCTGGCCATTACGAGGCCCTCGCATAATTTCAGACCTCATTTCTAACATGCACAGATTGCTTTTGTGGCCGAGTCCTGTTGGCAGCTTTCCTTGTTGACCTCACCTGTGTGTAATTATTTTTGCAGCACACTCTCCTGCAACACCAGTACAAGAAAATGCATAAAGAACCTTTTCCAGCATTACACAAGGTATATTATCACATTGTGTTCCAACATAATTAACTTCCAGTTTGCCACTCCAACTGGACAAGATGTTAATTAAATCAGGCATCCTTTTGCAAGTGATTTTATTATATCATAAACAAATTGTCTTGGCTGACAAACACTAAAAATCCACAAGTGTGTGTACACATGAATCACAAATCTGTTTAAAATGTTGCTTTTACTTGTAGCAGCTTGTTGCTCCTTAATACTTCATTTCCTGAATGTCTGGAGTAAAAATTAACTTCAGTTTAATTATCACATATCCATTTTTGAGTCATGTAATGTTACACATATCCAAAAAGTAACTTTGGTTCCCTCATGTAATGTCCCGTAGGTGTGCCTGCTCCCTGCTGGATGGTTTAGAAGCAGGTGTGGTTGTGAGACCAACTATGCACAGAAATGCACAAAATCAGAGAAATTATTATTGACGGTTCCACAGCTATACCAATCTAAAACTCATAACACAGACACAAGTCCCAGGGGTGGATCTAGGTTTCTTGGGGGGGGGGGGGGGGCATGAACAATTTTGAAATTAGCTAAGGACACATTTTCTTGCAATCTCAATAAATTCAAGCATGTATTTTGGATGTTTGGAACAGTTAATTGCTATAATTTTAACAAGCTCAAATGGAAGATACATACAAAAATTTAATGCGGTTTCCCACTTGATTTAATTTCCTGCATTTTAATGTAAATAGTTGTATACAACTTTGTTGTTTGCTACATTTGTACATATGTTTTTGAAATTTTACAATTTATTGTTGCATTCTAAATTATAAAAATGGTTTGCTGACCATGTTTGTGGTTTTCACAGTAAAAAACAAACTTTTTTCTATTTGGATTTTATGTTTTTGTGTGAATTTAGGTTCATTGTTTTAATACAATATGTCAGAATGAAAGAAAAATGGACCCCAGAGGTTTAAGCTTTTGGCTGGAAAGTTGTAACATAATATATACCCAGTGAGTCCACGCAACCCCGCTGAAAGGATTTTTGTATGACAAATCTGGTTAAATAAAGGTTACATTAAATTAAATAAGAAAACTAGAATTTTGCCCGTGGGGATCCACATGCTCTAGAATGGGTAGTGTTCAGAAAATAGGTAGCTGATATTTTTCAAGGGTTGCAATATATTCTGCAAAGCTTGTATAATGAGTTGGATTGGCGTGTGAGTCCAGAATGTTTTTAGAACCTTAGACCTCAACAATTTTTAGAAGAGGAACTCAGCCCTTTTATTTCCTGTTAATTATGTATTTTATATGTTAATTTACTGTCTTAATGCATTTATAAATTGTTTAGGCTCTTGCTATCATATACACACTATTATTATTATTTTTATTTTATTATTACTTCTATTTTGTCATTTGATTTTTAAATGGACCACTATGGAAATAAGTGTTTTCACTTTTTTGTGTCATCCATGTATTTTTAACGTATTTACAATTATATTATGTACTTACATTGAACTTGCTAAATAAAATCACTTGCCGCACTCACGCTTTTAATATAAAGATGACGCCGCCCCCTGCTGGAATGACATGTGAGTCCAGAATGTAGTTAGCAACATCCATTGTTTTCTTTGCAGCCAATGACTCCAGCATGTGCTTTCGCTGATGAACTCATCACACCTGCTCAAAGTGATGTTAATCAGTTAAATCACCTGCTGGAGTCAGTGGCTGCAAAGAAAACCTGCACCTCCTCTGCCCTTTCTGGAATAGTTTGGACACCACTGGACTAAACCAATTCAACTACCAAAACACAATAAATCGATTCCAAGGCATTCACAAGTCATCTGGGAAATATAATCCCCCCAGCGTATCCTGGGTCTTCCCTGTGGCCTCCTCCCAGTTGGACATGCATAGAAGCTCTCCCTATAAACAAGTAGGAGGCATCCTCACCAGATGCCTGAACCACGTCATCTGGCTGATGTCAATGCAAAGAAGCAGTGGCTCTACTCTGAGTTCCTCCCAGACATTCAAGCTCTTCACCCCATTCCTGAGTGTAAGCCCAGATACTTGATGGAGGAATCCCAATTTCTGCTGCTTGTGTTCAGGAACTTGCTCTTTTGGTCATTACCCAAAGCCCATGACCATAGGTGAGCATAGGGCTGCTAAATCGAGAGTATCTCCTTCTCAACTCTTTCGTCGCTATGATGGCCTGATACAGTGTTCACAGGACCTCAAAAGCAGGGAAAATCCTACATTTTCTGTCAGAGGACCATGGAGTTCTTCATCCCAGAAACTTCAAACTGGCATTACACATCACAGGTCTCAGTCTGATGAGGCCAAGAGAATCACATCATCTGCAAAAATCAGAGCTGTAATTCTGAGGTCACCAAACTGGACACCCTCCAGTCCCTGACTGTGCCTTGAAATCCTGTCCGTGAACATCACAAACAGAATTAGTGACAAGGAGCAGCCCTCGTACCAACACCCAGCGGGAACAGGTCTGATGTAATGTCCAAAATGTGGACACAGTGTCTACTTTGGTGAAATAGAGACCGGATAGCGTGTTGCAGCGGTTCCACTACCTTATACTCTCACAGCACCCCGACATGGCACCTTGGTCTGGTGGGGTGCATATTATGTTGAATTTAGTCATTAAACTGAGTATCCACAGTCACAGTGCAGGAAAAGAGTTGGAGATCTTCAAATCCTACAGCCTTATCTTGGCAGTGCGTAGTGCATGGTCTGAAACACATCTCCAACCACACATTCGCTCACCATTTCTATCAAACTCTGGCTCATCACTGACAGCTCTGGTGGTCATTGACAGCTTTTGAGACATCTGTCAATGACCATGTCAGACTCTTTATATGCAATATATGGTGTGTGTACTCTTGACTTTGTAATTTGCTTGGTTTTGTCACTTTTGTTTCTCTTGTCCATTGATTCACAAAAAGCTGTACAGCCATTTAGGCTATGCTCTCTGGCCCACCAGGCAACAACACTGATTTAGTTTAGTGAAAAAGCTACTTAGTCAATGTCAACAAGTGCAGATGGTGTAGGACAAACCGAGCAAAGTTGGGTCATTAACTCCTGTCGAGACCGGGAGGCCAACTGTCAGCTCAGTGCGTCTCTTCCTTAATACACATCATCACCATTAGAGGGATCCAGAGGATGAACGCAGAAGTGAGAGGTGTTCTGGTGGGGACATAAATGAGTCACTTGTGCGCTAACTGGTGACCTAAGGCAAAGAAATCATGTCTTTGATCTTGGAAGATCCTTGGGTACCTCTGGAATAACGTTGTGTCAAATGGTTGGTTACTTAGAGAGACTCAGATAATGAGTGTCACTGGCACTGAGAGGGTCCATCAGCTACAACATTTTGGCTATATGACACATTTCTCTGGGTATGATTCAACATGCAGGACATCAAATTTTACGGAAAATTCTTCCTATGACTGTTAAATTTGTATGGTCTTATCACCCCAAATTGTAGTTAGGCTAACGACTACGCATATTGAATATGCTAACAACTGTGTATGTGTGGCGAAAAGTGATATTGTATTCAAAAACAAATCTTGTGCCAAAAATGCTTCCAGTGGCATTGACCTTTGACCTTAAGGTGCCACAAAAATAGGTTTTGATGCTATATGGACACTAAATAAATACTGAAAATCTAATGCTCAGTTTTCAACTTACTTTCAAAGAAATGTGCTGAAAGCAAAGGATGGACAAACATACACACACAAATCCAGCAAACGTGACAACAGTTCCTCTGCAGCCTTACTGGCCTGAGGGGCAAAAATGATTCAAGTGTAAGCCAAGAGATTCAGAACGACACTGAAAGTGAGCTGCAGTCATACTACAAAGCTCGCAACATTCCTCACTAGTGGAAAAAGTTGGTATTTGTCCCTTACGTAGCTCACTTTGGGCTCCGTTTGGGGGGCTTTCCTACGGCACCGGGTCATATGTTCAGCTGGAGATGGAGGCAGCGCAACGCTAATCCTCCTCCCCAGCTCAGGAAAGTACCGTGCCTCGCTGTGCAGAGCAAAAATAACAAAGGAGTGAGTGTGGCTGCAGCCTGCTGGGTTCAGTGCACCCAGCAGAATATGTCCAAGAGTCACAGTTTGCTGCTTCTTCCTACCCGTCTCTCCATGCGTGACTCTCCGAGTCTCTCATGGTGCCTCTCTTTGACCCTCTTTTTAACCTCTACAAGGCTACAGTGCAGCCAAAACCTCAGGAGATCACATAGAAGTTAAGAAAACCACTCAAACAATGTGATCACTGGGAATTTAGAGACAAAATTACTTCTGTTTGTTGTAAATCATTATAATTACTGCAATAATCAAAGTTCAAGGATCCCTTTGCCCAAATGTTTTCATATCATCTCGTTGTTCTGCTGTGATCCTGCATATTAAATGGTCCAGAGACTTATACAACCCCTGGCAAAAATTATGGAATCACCGGCCTCAGAGGATGTTCATTCAGTTGTTTAATTTTGTAGAAAAAAAGCAGATCACAGACATGACACAAAACTAAAGTCATTTCAAATGGCAACTTTCTGGCTTTAAGAAACTAAATACAGCAATCAGACACATGTGCCTCACAGTGGACAGTTGTGAGTCCATGACTGTCCAAACACAGTAGGTGTTGTGTAGCTGGAATGTCCAGAATGACAGATCACCATAGCTGCTTCTGTCGGAAGCCACACCTCCCATGAGTGGAGCGCACACATCCACGTGTGTGTGTTTGCAAAGTCACACTCATAGGGAACTTAGACAAATTTTACAGCACTGCGACAGTGATTGAGTCTGTTGTCGTGCCAAGAGTGTGACTAGCCACACATTTTCTAAGTGCCATGTGAGCGGTGTTAGGTGTTCGTGCGTGTCACCTGGAATTTGTCCGGCACCTGCTGCAATAAGGTGTGATGGGTTCACACAGCGCACAATTTGTCTTTCAGGCGCTTGTGTGCGCAAATAGTTGAAGCAACAGGTGTATGAGGCATTGGCGACAGGGACGACATGACACAGTTTGCACACAATTCCTGCGTCATGCGCACTAAGTGTGCACTTCGTCCAAACTTCGCACTATGTGTGAAGGGGCCCTGACATTACATTTTTGTAAAAAATTCAGGTTTTCAAAATTGCAGCTTTCCTCAGAGAAAATCACATGAAATTCCGTCACAAGATGAAAGCCATCGCCATATCCATGACGAGACAGAAGAATAATATTTTGAACTTGAACCCAGCTGAGTGACAAAATTGTAATATTATATTAATGCACCTGGTTTCAGTTGCATTCAGTTGAAGGTTCCCGTTTCAAATCCCACCCCTGCCACATTTCTCCATGCAATGTGGAGTTGTGCGGGTAGGGAATCTGGCATAACACTTGGGCCAGTTGAGCATGCAGATCCACCTTACATCTGCTGTGATGACGCCCAAGTGAAAAAAAAACAAGGGAACAACCCAAGGGACTTACTTTACTATATTAATCTTGTTAAAACATAATTCAAATATTGAATTAAAGGGAAGCAAAGTTAAGATATAATACGTACATTCATTACAATCATATTCTGAGTGACTATAAATAATACGAGCGAAGCGTTGTGAAGCTCGCTCATGGTACACGGAGTCCCAAACATGAAGCGCTAAATTTTGAGTCCACAGTGAAACAGGAAATGTCTAATGTCAAATAAATGGACTGCATTTATATAGCGCTTTTCCATCTGCATCAGACGCTCAAAGCGCTTTACAATTATGCCTCACATTCACCCCGATGTCAGGGTGCTGCCATACAAGGCGCTCACTACACACCGGGAGCAATAGGGGATTAAAGGCCTTGCCCAAGGGCCCTTAGTAATTTTCCAGTCAGGCGGGGATTTTAACCCATGATCTTCTGGAATCAAGCCCAACACCTTAACCACTAGACCATCACATTCCATCGTGATGGAATGTCAAACACTTCCTGGATTGACAGACAAGATCTCATGGAATCTCATGAGAACTCAGTGGCAAGTTCACACTGAAACAGGAAATGGCAAATTTTGAGTCCACAGTGAAACAGGAAATGTCAAATGTTGAGCACTTCCTGGCATGGGTGGAGCTAGAGTGGAGGCCAAGGTTGCACTGGACTCCCCTGAAATGTGATTGGACACAGATGATTGACATGTCACAGGACTGCACGTCTGGTTGAAAAGACCTGCATTTTGAAATTAGTGACACATATTGAGTGCTAGGCCACTCCTGTACGGTAATGAGTGCTGTGTACCACAAAAAGTTCTAATCCACCTTAGTAGAAGAAGAAAAATGTCTGACTTAGATTTGAACTGAACAACGTTGTTTGAACCACGGACTAATAATGACACCAAAGTTATACTGGTGAGTAATGACTGTATTTTATGCCAGAAATGAGGTCCAGGTTGTTAAAAAGCAGCATTTCTCCTTTAATTCGAGTTGACTTATAAATGCGGGTGTCTCCAGTGATTTTTAAACGAGCAAGCAGCTGTTGATTCATGAGATATAACGTGAAGACGCTCACGCTGAAAGGAATACAGGTAATTTACTCCTCCTCTGTTCTGTATAAAACCTGTGTAACCTCTTAATTTTGCTCTCTGAAGGACTTATTTTTAAATAATCTCTTAATTTTGCTGTCTGAGTGACACATCAGTGACACAACATTAGATAAATAAATCTAAAGTTATATTCCTTAAACTCAAATTGAAAGCAAATGTCTACAACTTGATTGAAATAATTTTTAAAATATAAAATCCAGCTTTTGATGAAGTTGTGTAGAGTAGGATTTTCTTCAAAAGAAGACCCGATAGTTCAGCGACAATTAGCCAGAAAGTACATCTGAAATGAAAACCTAGTGTTGATGTTTTGGTGAATGAAACTTTTGTATTTCTTCATAATTGATGTAAACAAAGACCAAGACATGTTCAGTGACTTGGAAATGATCATGTTTCCATCCCTTGACTTGTCTGAAGAAAACTGGCACTAAAACTGATTATTATTTGCAGGTATCATCAAGTTCTTTCAGTTTGAGTTTGAGGAAGATAATTTTAGAAATTTTTATTTATATTTTTTGTATTTCTTGTATTTGAAATTGCATAAATAAATTAAAATGTGTGAAATCCAAGTGTTCCAATACTTTTGCTGGGCACTGTATCCTAACCTTATGATGGGTGCAGTTTTCACTGTTGCTGCACTTTGTGTGAAATCATAGTCATATTGTATGTCATATTGAAATCACAATATTGAGATACGATAATTTGGCCATATTGTACAGCGCTACTGTCAACTATCTGAAAACACTGAATATTAATTAACATCTACATTAAAAAATGCTTAATGTGGCAGGGTGTTAAGAGGGCTGTAATTAGGGGGCACTGGGGGGTGGCTGAAAGGCAAAAGAAGAAAAATGCTTAAAAAGGTGGGGGTCTGGGGGGGGGGGGGACCTTCCCAGAAACTGAAAAGTTTTAGCCATGCTAATGCTCCCCTGGATCATTTGCTAAAAAAGTCTGAAGAACCTAAATGACATGGTGAGATGCTGAAGAGATTCACTCGTTCATGTCTGCGACATATACATATTAATACATTTAGTGTATTTTCCCTCTCACAGATAAGACTAGTGACCACTGTGAAGTGACCTTGAAAACAATCCAAATGTGTTAATCTCTAATGATGGTGATTATTTTGGTAAATGTAGCTTGTTGTGCCACTTGTTTAGTCTGGGTCATGTCATGTGCACATGATTCCATGCAAGGGTGGATTGGCCATTGGGAGTACTGGGATTTTTTTTTTTTTGTTGCTGCACCTTGCTATGGTAATTCTCCTGGTCCAGGAAGAGAGACATGCACCACGGCCCACAGAGCTCAGCTACAGCCTGCAGACACCTTTAATGATGAGCAATCATGCGTCAGTAAAACAGTCAGATTCTGTAGAAACTTTCAAGTCCAGGCTTAAGACGCACTTATTTTCCCTTTCATATGGTTAGCATACTGGCATAGTATGTTACTATGCGTTTTACTCTTTTAAATTCATTTATTAGTAAAGAGAGTGGGTCACGGCCTCAACTCTATCTAAAGTCTGGGTCTTTTATTGAATCTTAGGGCTAGTGGCCGTCGATCACCTTAATATTTCTTTCTTGTTCCTTAATGCTGACAAATTATACTGTACTTGTTGTCTTTCTGCTGCCTGATTCTGTTTTTGTCTCTCTGTTTGAGGTGCGGCTCCATCCAGAGATGGTGGTGGTGTCTTCTTCTGCAAGCCTCCCCCCTAGCATGGCCCAAACAGAGGGTCACCCCTTTGAGTCTGGTCTGCTTCAGGTTTCTTCCTGAAATCATCAGAGGCAGTTTTTCCTTATCACTGTTGCCTGTGTTCTTGCTCAGGTTAGACCTTACTTGTGTGAAGCACCTTTGTTGTGATTTAGCACTATATAAATGAAATAAACTGAATTGAAATTGATGATGAGAGAAAGAGAAACAGCACAGCACAACTTGAAAAACAAAGTGAGTCACAAAATGGAGAAAAAACAGAAAGGTGGTGCAGATAAACTGTGGGAAAAGAAAAAAAAGCAACAGATGCTGCTAAGAGTAGAAAAATTTCAGAGATGTTTGCTATGGGGGCTGGCCTGGCAGGGGCGCCTGCGGGTCCCTCTCAGGAGCCACAGGTGGTGTTGGAGTTGGACAGTGAAAGTGACAGTCAGGCTCCCACTGCCATGGAGGAGGTTACAGGAGCAGGAGGAGATTGGTGGTGGAGATCATAGCAGGTGTGTGCCAGCATGGTGTGGATAAACACTCATTTATATGAATGTTTAGCCTCTCATATTAATGAAAATGCCCCCCCCCCCCCTTCTGGTTGCACCTGCTGGTCCAAGAGAGCAACATACTTGTAGTCCTAGTAGAGAAGCTTGAATCTTCGACTGGACTGGGTTGCTTGACGCGAGGACGTTTCGCTTGTTTACTATGGAAACCACCTGGACAACTGAGAGCCTACACAGAAACAATACTTGTAGTCATCATTTATTTTAGTCAAGGCTTCCGAATATTAAAAGATTATTAACCGAGTGGAAGATCTGTACAAGGAAATATCAGAGTGAGGTGTCAGTACGAGCAAAAAAAACACTGAGGTCTGATATCCCTGTACAGACAGAGCAAATTAGGTTAATAATTTGTTTATTATATGGCTATTATACATATAAACACGCAAACAAAAAAAACCCAGTATCACCTGAATATGCTGCTGACGGTGTTGAGCTCGTTTGCTTTCTTCACCTCGCAGCCATATAATAAAAAGGGATATTGTTTAGTATGGCAGTGTTATCAAGGGCTTGTGTGTTTGTATGTACTTCAACAAGGGAGAAAGTTGGTCTGCACACAAATTGTAGTGGTGGGTTAGTCTGGATGAAAAAGTCCATGGCTGAATTTTTGTCCCAGTCCAGCCCTGATTCCATGGTGAGGAATGTAAAGACTAAAAGTGCAACAGGTCTAAGTTACTGCCAAATATGATGTGACATGTAGTAATATGTTCCTCAAATGAAGGACGCACCTTTCAACAAAAACCTGCAAATTCACTGTTAGAGAGTTTTCAACCACTGGCTGCTGGGACGGAATCAAATATAATATTGTTATTGTTGAACGCTGAATATGTTATAACATTTTTTTTTTCATTCAAACAGAATAACACAAAAATTACCTGTTATTTTACAATTAAATATATTACTTTCAAGGAGACATTAAATGAACAGTTTATATGCATACTTTTAATGGATTTGGAACAGAAATTCTGTGCGTAATTATGCGTTTGGCGTCTACATTGTAGTGTTTGTTAGAGCCTGAACATATTTGTTTGCAAGGAGGTTGTTGGCAGCTGCTCTCTCTCTCTCTCTCTCTCTCTCTCTCTCTCTCTCTCTCTCTCTCTCTCTCTCTCTCTCTTCAGCTGCCGCGATATTTTCCAGCTCTGGAGCCTCAACCGCGCAGCTCGATCGATTCGCATTGATTGTCCCTGACGAGCTGCTCCACTTTCTAGCCAATGTCAGCCAGTCTGCAATCGGGAAGGAGAGAAATGAAGGAAAATCTCTGCCGCCCTGGCGGTGTCATTTCCACACACTTGGGTTGGCCGCCTGCCAGCAGACAGGACAGCTGAAAGAGGCGGAGTGGACTCTGGTGCTGAGGGAGAGGAAGACCATTTCTGTCTCAAAACCACTGGTCTCCAAATAAAGTTCAGCCGCGGTTTACCCATCCCTCAGGACAAAGATGTCACTGCATGTGGTGATGTCAGATATAGACCATTTTTACTGACATCACACTGTAATGACTGTGGAGCACACGCAAGGGCAAAGAATTTTTGGTCTGGGAGCATGCAGTGGTACGACACGTCACCACATCCAACAGACCACAGAGCCACCCTGGGTCATGGATGGCAACCACCCAGGGAGAAAACCAATTCTACGCAACCTCTCAAAGGTAACATCTGTCTGTTGGAGCCAGGTGACACGTGGACATCCCCCTGCCCCTGGCCTTCTCCAGCCTCACCACTAGGGCACCTGGATCTCTCTCCAGCAGTTTTCATATCTGGTAATCACTCCACTCTTGTCATCCTTCCCTCAGTGACATCTTTCAGTAATCCATCATGCCAGAGAGTATGTCTCATACACTTCTTTTGCAGGTCTTAATGAACTTCCTTCTTAATACCTCATCATTGCTGACTCTTTCAACTTAATTTATCTTCTTCATCTGTCTCCACTGTCACTGTCAAAACTTTCTGGATCGAGTGCTGGATCGTGCACTGAGAAACCTCTCACATGGCCAAATATCAGAGCTGATGCTCCCTCATCATGCAAGTGATACTCCGCATGAGTCTTTTTCAGTTCACTTTTGTCACATATTTTATGTCTGTAATGTTGCCTGTTTGTGAGAGAGGGAGAGAAGGAGGGAGGGAAAAAGGGAGGGACTCTATTTTTATGTGGTTTATAGCAACATTTCTGTTACTACATATTTGAAAATTCCTTGTTGTCCCTTTGTTTGATTTTGTTGTTTTGTTTTATTTGTGAGTATGACCAAAGCAGACGTTTACCCCACGGAGTCCGGTCTGCTTCAAATTTCTTCCTGTCATCAAATAAACTCCTGTGTGAATGTTTCTCTTACCACTCTTTCTAATGTGCTTGCTCATGGGGTGGCTAAGGGTTAATCCGTTTTTGTGTGTAGCACTTTGGGGTGACTTGTGTTGTGATTTGGCACTATATGAATGAATTTAACTGATTCATTGGACAGCCTAGTCTCACTTTTTTTCATGCTCCCAGCACGAAATGAGTTAAATTTTCGTGACGGTTTTTTTTTTTTAACTCAATATTACTCACCCTACTCCTACCCCCCACCCTAACCTTAACTATAACCTAATCCTACTCATTCCCCCCACACTAACCGTAACCATCCCGACTCCCCTGCTTCACTTTTTATTTCGTGCAGCCATCACGGAATGAATTAGAATGAATTCATGCTGCCGTGATGAAAATGAGGCGCTTTTTGTCACGATATCACGAACCAATAGATTAATGTATATTTTGTGCTCCTGAATCACGACTTGCCGTGAGACTGGGTTGTCATTGGAAGCCACTTTTCTGAGTGGTAAAGTGTCAAACAGAAATCAGAAGTCCACCTGATTCACACTGGACTGAATGGCTTGATGGTTTTTCTAATGGCAATGTGTAAATCCAGAAGAAGTTTTAGCTGTGCATTTTAAAGCTCACCTGGCCTCATTTGCTGTCTATATTCTGGATACAGTGCATCTGGAAAGTATTCACAACATCTTCACTTTTTACCACATTTTATTGTGTTACAGCCTTATTACAGAATGGAGCAAATTCTTTTTTTTTTCCTCAAAATTCTACTCTCAACACCCCATAATGACAACATGACAGTTTTTTATTTATTTTTTTTGCAAATTTATTAAAAATAAAAAACTAAGGAATCACGTGTATGTAAGTATTCACACCCTTTGCTGAGTACTTTGTTATTGATGCACCTTTGGCAGCAATTACAGCCTCAAGTTGAATATGATGCCACAAGCTTGGAGCACCTATCTTTGGGCAGTTTTTCCAATTCCTCTTTGCAGCACCTCTCAACCTCTATCAGGTTGGATGGGGAGCATCAGTGTACAGCCATTTTCAGGGTTCTCCAGGACTCTGGCTGGACCACTCAAGGATATTCACAGAGTTGTCCTGAAGCCACTCCTTTGATATCTTGGCTGTGTGCTTAGGGTCATTGTTGTGCTGAAAGATGAACCGTCGCCCCAGTCTGAGGTCAAGAGCGCTCTGGAGCAGGTTTTCACAAAGGATGTCTCTGTACATTGCTGCATTCATCTTTCCCTCAATCCTGACTAGTCTCCCAGTTCCTGCCACTGAAAAACATCCCCACAGCATGATGCTGCCACCACCATGCTTCACTGGAGGGATTGCGCCTGGTTTCCTCCAAACATGCCACCTGACATTCACACCAAAGAGTTCAGTCTTTGTCTCATCAGACCAGAGAATTTTGTTTCTTATGGTCTGAGAGACCTCAGGTGCCTTTTGGCAAACTCCAGGGGGCTGCCATGTCCCTTTTACTAAGGAGTGGCTGCTGTGCGGCCACTCTACCATACAGGCCAGATTGGTGGATTGTAACAGAGTTGATAGTCCTTCTGGAAGGTTCGTCTTTCTCCACAGAGGAATGCCGGAGTTCTGACAGAGTAACCATTGGGTTCTTGGTCACCTCCCTGACTCAGGGCCTTCTCCCCCGATCGCTCAGTTTAGACGGTCAGCCAGTTCTAGGAAGAGTCCTGGTGGATCCGAACGTCTTCCATTTATGGATGATGGAGACCATCATTGGAACCTTTAAAGCAGCAGAAACGTTTCTGTATCCTTCCCCAGATTTGTGCCTTGAGACAGTCCTGTCTCAGAGGTCTACAGACAATTCCTTTGACCTCATGCTTGGTTTGTGCTCTGACGTGCACTGTTAATTGTGGGACCTTATATGTAGACAGGTGTGTGACTTTCCATATCATGTCCAATCAACTGAATTTACCCCAGGTGGACTCCAATTAAGCTGCGGAAACATCTCAAGGATGATCAGTGGAAATAGGATACACCTGAGCTCAATTTTGAGCTTCATGGCAAAGGCTCCAAATACTTATGTACATGTGATTTCTTATTTTTCATTTTTAATAAATTTGTAAAAATATAAACAAACAAACATACAAAAACTACACTTTTTCACAGTGTCATTACAGGGTATTCTGTGTAGAATTTTGAGGAAAAAAATGAATTTCATCCATTTTGGAATAAGGTTGTAACATAACAAAATGTGGAAAATGTGAAGTGCTGTGAAGACTTTCTGGATGCTCTGTATGTAACAACTACCTGCAAACGAAAAGATTGTGTCATTCTGTCTGTTTCACCTGTTTTCACAACTACGTATATAGATATTTACCACATTCAACTATATGAAATTAAGTGAACATGAAATAAAACAAAAGCTGACAGCTTATGATATGCACTGTAGTATTTGTTCATATATCCAAGACAGCGGACTTTCCAAGGCTTTATAATTCACTATGTGCGCCTGGTGCTGACGTTTTTCTACCATTTCAGTACACTGACAAAACACGGTGTAGAAAAGAAGTTTGTGATATTTTTTGCAAAACAAAAATGTCCATTTCCACAAAGGGTGTTGGCTAAAATTAATAATAGTGATGGAAACCATGAACCGGAGCAGTTGCATAATTTTCAGTGAAATAAATTACTGCCTCTCTCACTGATGCTACAAAGTTACTGCTTCTTCCTTCAGTCGCATAAGCATCAAAACATTTTGAACACTTTCAATACATACACCAAATACTTCAGAAACTAATTCACTGTTGCAAAAGACTTAAAATGCTAAATGAGCAAATTGCATTTGAAACATTTGCTTCAGAAAACAGCTCACTGTTTCAAAATACTTGATACACTTAACTGGAAATATTTTGTGTACGTGGGGATTCCTTGGTTGAAAAAAATGACTGTGTTTCAAAATGTTTGAAATAAATCACCTGCATCACAATATGATTCAACTTTGGACACACTTAAAACAGCCTATAAAACAATTATTTCATAGAATCTCTCTTCTTTTTCTTTTTGCTCTGTATGCACCACTCTGCATTTAATCATTAGTGATTGATCTCTGCTCCCCTCCACAGCATGTCTTTTTCCTGATTCTCTCCCTCAGCCCCAACCAGTCCCAGCAGAAGACTGCCCCTCCCTGAGCCTTGTTCTGCTGGAGGTTTCTTCCTGTTAAAAGGGAGTTTTTCCTTCCCACTGTAGCCAAGTGCTTGCTCACAGGGGGTCGTTTTGACCGTTGGGGTTTTTCTGTAATTATTGTATGGCTTTGCCTTACAATATAAAGCGCCTTGGGGCAGCTGTTTGTTGTGATTTGGCGCTATATAAATAAAATTGATTTGATTTGATTTGATAGAATGGCTCCCTGTTTGAAAATGCGAAATGGTGACATAGTTTGAGAAGTGATTCAGGAAATGATTCACTATTTGCAAATGCTCAAGCTACGAAAGGAAACATTTGCTTCAGAAAATGATTCTCTCTAAAAATACTCAAAACTCTAAATGGCAAACTTGCAACACAAAATAAATCAAGTGTAAATCAACCGTCATATATATATATATATATATATATATATATATATATATATATATATATATATATATATATATATATATATATATATATATATATATATATATATATATGTATATATATATATATATATATATGTATGTATGTATGTTTATACCATGGTCAATGAGAATTCCATGTCTAACTGGCGTGCATTATTTTCGTGTATTCGCACACGTAGTTCGGCAAGTTAAGTCACTGTAATATCTCTCCGCTCTGGTCGTCACCATAGCAATGCACAAATCAACGCGATAAAACATGGATTTCCAAGTGAATTTTAATATTTTTGGCCAAAATAAAACATTTGAGGAATGGGAAGAGGAGGAGAGCAAACGAGAAGAACGGCAAAAGCAACGGCGTAAAGATTTAACATCGCACGAACTGGACAAGATTGTTTAGTTCTCCAGTTCTAAAATGTTGCAGTTAGAGTTATATGTAAGTTATATGTAACACACGCGCGCGCGCACATATGTACCGTAACACATCAAATGTTAAAGTATAATAACATTAGCAAAAATTCAACGCATTTGCAGCCGTATTTTAACAAAAATAAGGCAAGTTAAATTGTTTACTTCTTTTCCGAAGCCATTATTTCCATTAAGCCGGACTTTTACTGTGAAGGGGGTGTCCTGACATGACAGCGAACGTGCCGCCTCTCTCTCGGCTGAGAGGCGCACGCGCCGCAGAAAAATCCAGTTCGGTTTTTCCGCGAAGCTGCAAAAATCTATGAAATGTGTTTGCGTGTTCCTCTCGGCGAGCGGGGATGTAGAGGAGGGACTGCGAGCAGCGAGGAAGCTGCTGGGGGAACCCACGCGTGCAGCCTGTGAGAAAGTAACGCTTCTCCAAAATAACAGCCCGCGAAATCATTTCTCTGCTCCTCATTCATCAGCAGCACGCGGACTGGACTCCGGCCGAACAAGCTTTTGTTGTGCCCTTTTTCTTTCTTTCTTTCTTTTTTTGGGTGTCTTTTTTGTTGTTGTCACCATTCTGCACGGCAGGCTGAGACACGGAGCGCTCGGACTGAAGGAGTCCTCCTCCTCCTCCTCCTCCGCTCGGACCCGCTCTGGTAGGTGCGAATTTAATGAAGGGGGCCCATGTTTGCACATATGCAGATAGTCCGGGGGGAGCACAGGGTGGGGAGGGGTGGGGGATTACACTTTGCTGAAGTCTCCTCAAAGTTGCCACCTTCTCAAACCCGGATCAAGTTGTATCCAGGTGCGGCAGGAGGAGGAATGGTTGCGGACTGTGCGCTTGCTGGTACCGCAGCGCGAGCGCGCGCGCGCCGAACATTTTGGAATTAAAACAAAAACAACCCAGTAACGCTGATGACGCACAGACCGCCACCGACTTTCTGCGCACATTATGTTTTATCGTCACGCCGGATGAACGAGCTGGTTTTCTAAACTGTCTCCTTCTTTTCTTTGCTTTGTGAAGTGTTGGGTGCACGCGCACGGCACCGCTGCACGCTTCAGGTTTATTGTGGCTCAGCTGTCAATCACGCGCGCGCTGCGCTGTCACCGGTCAATCGGTGCGTAATTTCAACTTTTGTGTCAAAAAAAAACAAAACAAAAACATCCATCATCTGAGCGCGCAGCTCTGTGCGCGCACAAGAAATAAAGTACATTTTCGATTTTTTTTTTTTTGTCCATATTTTTGTTCCTGTTTGGACTTTTTTTGTTTTGTGCTTGTGTCCGTGTTGGACACTGGATGAAAGTTTAATTATTGTCAGCAGGTTTTTTTTAAACTTCCTCTGCGTGCCAGACTGTGTGCGTGCGCGGGATCCGCTCCGTCGGCTTTGTGCCTCGCTTCTGCTGATGGATTTAACGTTCTCACGTCACTCCGCTTCAGAATTTGTGGCCTGTTAAACTGCTCATAACCCTGCGAGGAAATCAGTCTGTGCGCGAGCGTTCGACCTCCCTTTGAAATGGGACCTGCACCTGCGCATTTTGTGACGTCAGCGAAATGTTCTCTTCGGGAGCCAAACGCGCTCGTGATTCACATGTGCACACGGCGGTGCACCTGTCAACTGACAAGTGTCATTATTTGTGAAAAGAATGGCTGGAGGCTTGAAAGTCTAATTTGATCTGTCAGGAAAACAAATATATTTAGGATTATTATTGAGCGATGGAAAGGAAGTTGAAGAGTGAGCCATACATTCATCTGGATGTCTCCACAAGTCCAACATTTTGCAGTTGATTTGGGGAAAAAAAACTGTGGAAGTCTTGAGGCCAAAATGATGTGCACATCTTAGATAAAAGAAGAAAAAAAACCCACAAACAAAAACAACAGAGACAGAAAGAGACCTTTAAAGAAAGAGATTTGAGAATATCATCTGACCAAAAGCAGATACTTAAAGGACAAGTTCACTATTTACAACATTAAAGGTGTATGGCTACTGGGCTTTTTAAGATTTCAGTCATAAAAGAATTTTCTTTGGCACCACTATAATTTTATTCCTTAGCCTTTAAATAAGGGATTCATAATATGACATTGAAAATATGATCAAAATTCATGTTGTCTTGAAAATTAATAATTATTACCACTGAAGGGAAAATTTTCAAACAGACAGCTATGAACTTTTTTCAGTAGTGACCAGCAACATCATAGATCATGTGGAGGCTTCTGACTTGTGCAAGGCATGCTGGGAAGGATCTGGGGACAGCCAATTAAGAGAAAAAGGCACAGCACATCAGCTGGTTGTTTGCTTGAACACAATAAATCAAGATTGGGGAAAATGCTCCAAACCAGCTTATTTGTGCATAAATGTAATACGTTTCTCATATATTTTATAAAAATTAGCGAGAACTAAACACTACTAAACCTCAAAACGCTGTTTTTGAAACCAGATAACACCTCTGAATTGATTTAGAAGACATCTTATGGGTGTTAGCGTGCATGCCCTGTGAATGCGCATTGCGCGAGGTCAAATTTCTGATTATTTCAAAACCTCATGCATGCGCACGTGTGCTTCCTCCTGTAGATATTGTTAAAAGGAAAATAAAATATTTATTATGGAATTTCCCCCCAGGTAAATATGGTCATTAAAATGTGTTGTAATTTTACAACACATTTAAAAAATAAACCGATATTATAATGATGGGATTTCAGTAGAAACTAAGTTTTGTCCGTTTTGTAAAATTTGAAAGGCCGTACAGCATTAAAGGTCCATTGTTATTGTGACGCGAAGTGGCTGATGCTGACTTATGTTGCAGATTCTCAAAAGTCTCTGTGAAACACTAGAGAAGGCTCCCTCCAGGGGTCCAAATTTGTTGTCTTCCACGCAGGTCGACATAGCTCAGAGGAAGGAAACGTACTGGAGGAGCTCCACATTTGGTGACAGTGCACTGACTTATAGGACGTAGTTCAACTTTCATCATTAGGGGTGGGCGCAGTGGTAGTTCAGTACGCGGGGCCGTAGTGTAGCTTGGTGGAGCTGATTGTTGACTCTGTGTTTGTGATGCCAGTAGCCTATATAAACTCAACGTAACTCTGCCATTGCGTCACTTGCTACTGGTGCATCATCACAACAGAGTCTACATATTCCTTCACATTTCTTCATAGTTTTACATATTTCTTCATGCCCAAGGGATCCAGAGGATTTGGGGCGTCCAGTCTAGCCTCCAATGTTGGCCATTGGAGGCCGGCAGAAGGGAACAGAGCAGTAATGGTGTACTAGCGGAGGTGAGATAGTGGTAGCGGAGCTCAACTCTTGCCGGCATTTTTCCATGAATGTTGCAGATTTTAAGCATGTTGAAAACTCGACTTAGCTACTGCAGAGTCTGGGGGTCCTTCGGGCTGATGGACATTAATCATCTTTTCACTCTCTGTCGGCAAACATCAGGCTAATCATCAAAGTGGGAATGCACCATTAGCTCCATTCTCACTTTCACAGGCATGCATCCAGGAAGGGCAAACACATTTTCACTCCCATCCACATTTTGATACAAACGTCAATATGTGAAGAGTTGGGTAGCCCCTTCGCATTATTTAGTTACGTGCGGGGAAATGCTGACCCCAACCCTAACCGTGACCATAACCGTGATCCAAACATATAGATGTTCCCTGATGATGCTGAAGTGAAGCAGACAGATCTGTTTGTGACGCTGCTGTGAAAAAGGTGTTTCCCTGGATTGATGATGTAACATGTCAGGGTTTTGCCATGTGACATACTCAACAAAAATATAAACGCAACACTTTTGGTTTTGCTCCCATTTTGTATGAGATGAACTCAAAGATCTAAAACTTTTTCCACATACACAATATCACCATTTCCCTCAAATATTGTTCACAAACCAGTCGAAATCTGTGATAGTGAGCACTTCTCCTTTGCTGAGATAATCCATCCCACCTCACAGGTGTGTCATACCAAGATGCTGATTAGACACCATGATTAGTGCACAGGTGTGCCTTAGACTGCCCACAATAAAAGGCCACTCTGAAAGGTGCAGTTTTGTTTTATTGGGGGGGGGATACCAGTCAGTATCGGGTGTGACCACCATTTGCCTCATGCAGTGCAACACATCTCCTTCGCATCATCCGTGACGAGAACACCTCTCCAACGTGCCAAACACCAGTGAATGTGAGCATTTTCCCACTCAAGTCGACGAACGGGAGTCAGGTCGAGACCCCGATGAGGACGACGAGCATGCAGATGAGCTTCCCTGAGACGGTTTCTGACAGTTTGTGCAGAAATTCTTTGGTTATGCAAACCGATTGTTCCAGCAGCTGTCCGAGTGGCTGGTCTCAGACGATCTTGGAGGTGAACATGCTGTATGTGGAGGTCCTGGGCGGGTGTGGTTACATGTGGTCTGCGGTTGTGAGGCTGGTTGGATGTACTGCCAAATTCTCTGAAACGACTTTGGAGACGGCTTATGGTAGAGACATGAACATTCAATACACGAGCAACAGCTCTGGTTGACATTCCTGCTGTCAGCATGCCAAATGCACACTCCCTCAAATCTTGCGACATCTGTGGAATTGTGCTGTGTGATACAACTGCACCTTTCAGAGTGGCCTTTTATTGTGGGCAGTCTAAGGCACACCTGTGCACTAATCATGGTGTCTAATCAGCATCTTGGTATGGCACACTTGTGAGGTGGGATGGATTATCTCAGCAAAGGAGAAGTGCTCACTATCACAGATTTAGACTGGTTTGTGAACAATATTTGAGGGAAATGGTGATATTGTGTATGTGGAAAAAGTTTTAGATATTTGAGTTCATCTCATACAAAATGGGAGCAAAACCAAAAGTGTTGCGTTTATATTTTTGTTGAGTGTACAAAAACAGTCACAGCATTATGATAATGTGACTTATAAACTTGGCACTTCTGAAAAACCTGGTGATGTTAAGGCATGCACAATGTTGTCACAGGCCCCACAGAAATGCAAACAATTACCACAGTAATACTTTGATAAAGGTTATGCTAAAAATGGAGTTTTCAAACATATTGACAATCCTGCCACAGTTAAAACAAGACCATGGCACAATGATGGAATATCCCGGTTTATCATGAACACCCTCCCACTGCCTCTAAGGTTTTCCAAGGTATGGACAAGGTTTCAAACTGAGACCTTCTGAGATGCAAAATGAAAGTGAGACTGGACCTTAAGTCATAAAACATTGTTTGGAATCAAGCCTCTGTGTGCTCAACCCATTTTGGACAAGATGTCAGAAATGCTTTTATTCACTAATAGCTCAAAATAAATACGTGGGTATCACTGGAGTACACACCCTCGTCCAATTTTTTTTGTCTCTTGTTTTTGTTTTGCGTGGGTTTGGTATATTAATAAAACATTGTCAGTGCTTTTTGCAGCCTTTGGTGATTTTTGCAAATAGTTTGATTCAGTTGACCAGGTTGCTCTGTAGGACTCCTGAGAATGTGAGGGATCCTCAACACCTTGCTGGACATCATAGGCGACCTGTACACAGGTACGATTAGTGGTGTACAGAGAGGGCAGAATCTCTGGCTTCTTCTCAGTGAGTACTGGTATTTGTCAGGGATGTGTTCTGACTCCTACACTGTTCAGTGCTTGTATGGGTGTTCGGGAGGGTTTGATGCCTTTGTTGCTAAGGAAAGGTTTCTTTGTGAAATTATGGTGACTTTTGTTATCTTTGCAAACTCAGTGATACCGCAGAAATCCCCTCATTTGGGATTTCTGGGTTTGCAGTTGCTCTAGATTGTATGCCTGCACGATATGAGGAAAACCTGTTTGTGCGATATCACTGTTCAATATTGTGATGATGATATGACTTGCTATAAATGAACAAACACTGATGAACCAACCATTGATGAAGTGGAATCTTCAATTTCCTCTGACATACCACAGTTTGACCAGAAATACAAATGTTGAACTCCTTCTGCTGTCTTCCCACTCCACTCACTGTAAAAACATTGAGTGTCAACACTTCACACTCAAAACGTACCTCACGTCATTGCGTGTGCAAATAAAATCCATTCTCCTGGTGCTTTAGGCAGGCTTCTGCAATGTGTTTATTGGACATGCTCATATAGTGAGAATGATGAAAATGCGATGAATTATGCAGCACTATTCTAGATCAAGACCAAGATCTTAAGTTAACACTGAACTACAGTTAATTTCACTCTATATTAAAGTTTACATCTATAATACCCTCATCACACGTAGCCGGAATCACGCAGAATGGCGTCTGGCTTATGAATCGGCGCACATCTGAAAAGTGTCAGATCTGAGTTCCAAAATGTTCTGGTAGCCATCTGCAGAATTCCACGTAGTTGGTCAAAATCGGCCGGCGGCCCCGAGTGTGATGCACATGTTCAAAACTCTCCAGGCGCGGTCGAGATGGGACACCTATCTGACAGCGGTCTGAACGCCATCTGACCACAATTTACATATTCTGAAGGCAGCATAAACAGGATCCGAAACGTTTTGAGCATGTATGAGGGAACCTCGAGATGGATCTGGCATGGCAAAGCCTGCGGTATGACCTGCACATGCCACTTATCCACTTATAATGTCCATATGTTGGTTGTTGTTTGATGTCCAGTACAGGTCCTGTGCAAAGGGAGGAACACAGCACTCCGGTCTGTGTTTGCCATCCAGACATTTGGATATCGGGCAGTCTGCAGCGCCTTTTATGGCCATCTGACAGCAGTCTGTGTCATCTACATACGTTTCTACATACTTTCAAGAACTGAATTGGATGTCTGACTGGGTGCTTGTAATCCACAATCCAAGGTGGTTATGTAGTGTGGTGAAGTGGTCAATATACCAATTGCATTTGTTAAGGACTCAGAAATAGGCCTATTGCAATCACTATTTTTGTTGCATGGTGTATACATTTCAATAATAATTTCAATAAACTATATTCTTTTTATTTTTAGGCCATTTTGTGCATCCAGTAATAAGTGGACCTTTTTAAACAATAATGAACTTTCAATTCTTACGAATATTCAGATAGTGGAATGTGGAAAAATATTAAAATATTCTAAATAAACAACAGATAAACTAGATTCTTAGGCTTTGTTGTTATAAATTGCACTTATGTAAACATAGACAAGTTAAACAGTTGACATACCAGCTCATTCACTTCAGATTTGGCTTCCAGTCAAAACCATCCCACAGAGCCTGAATGATAGAATGTGCCTTTAAAGTTCATTTTGACTTATTCTTCCAAACTTCCTGGTTGGAATGATGCACATATTAAACAACATTTAGAGCCCCTTCACACATTACATGATCTACGTCGACTAGCACACAAAGGAGGAATTGCATGCCAATTGTGAAAAATCAGAGTGGTTTCCAATGCCTCTTACACCTGTTGCTACAACTATTTGCGCTGAAAGACAGTGTGCCCTGTGAGAGCCCATTCAATCCTTGCGGCAGGTGTCGGCCAAATTCCAGGTGACGCAGGTGACACACGAACATCTAACGCTGCTTGCTTGGCACTTAGAAAATGTGTGGCCATTCGCGCTTTTAGCATGAAAACAGTGAGCAGACGATCACGTTGGAGCTGGCAATGAAATTTGTCTAAGTGCCCCCATGACTGTGAAGTTGCCAAGTACACGTGGCATGCCAGAGTTTCAGCTCCCCCCACAACATGTGTGCGTGTGTGCTGCACGCTCCCCCCGCCCAACACATGGCATGCGTGTGATTTGCGCCCCCCCCAGGCGAAGCCCTTCTCATCTGATCACATAGTGACACCTTTGTCTATGCGCTGAATGGACAGGGGGCATGGCTGGCTGTCAACAGCAGCAGCTGTTGACATCTCTGGTCCTGGACGTCACAACTGTAGAACATGCAGCGTGTTTTGACGGACACACGTGTGTGTGTGCTTGCTGTCCTCACGTGAAAGTACATAAAAACATATATCGCTTTTGTTAGGGGCTGGACAGCATGCACGGCGCGCACATTGACAGGCTGCCCCAGGTGATACGGACCGTCAGATCATAACACGAAGTGGGTGATCTGAATGGCACGTCATCCATGTGAGCTCTGTTCCACATGATGCTGTGCCGTTCACAAGACACACATGTGGGGCTGGCTGGACATGCCGGGTTCAGATGTGGACATAAGAGCTCCCTGCTTCTTGTTCATGTCATTTCATGACTATATGTTTGTGACCATGGGTCATCTACAGAGGAACAGACGGTTCATACTTGTATTGTCCGCTTGATAAGAGAGATTCAATAAAATGCGGTGTTGTTTTTCATGGTGTGTGTGTGTGTGTGTGTGTGTGTGTGTCTTTTTTTAATACATCCATCTCCTTGTTGATTTCAGGCATTTTTCACAGCTTTTACAGGACTGTGATGGTAGCGTAGTGGCAGTCAGAGCTTTTGTAAATTGCAGGTTCGAATCCCATGGATGGCATGGATTTTTTTTCACAGCAGCTGCGTGATGTGGTTACACATGCTACAGCGGTTCGTATTGTGTTTCCGCTGCGATGGTGTTGTGCACGACCGTGTATGACACCATAGCATGCACGAAACCCGCCTGCCCATTGGCTCAATGTTTTCGCGGTTCGCTCATACGAGCTGTTCCGCCGTGATTCGCCCTGATTTGTACTTATTCGTACTATGTGTGAAGGGCCCCTTAGTGTTTCATCACAAATGATCTTCACCTGCTTCTCTGTTGCTGTGTGTGTGTGTGTGTATGTGTGTGTGTGTGTGTGTGTGTGTGTGCATGCATGTGCATGCATGTGCACAGGACTGAGTTGTCTGGCATCACCCAAGTTGAAACTCAGAAGCAGAGCAAACAATAGCAGGAGTGCGGCCAAAACGTACAGCAAAACACCTCTCGAAATAATACTGTATTTTTTTCCTGCCTGTTCTTTTTAGACACTGAAAAAATGAACCTGCTTAGGTGCTCTGCCATAGTATTGAAAACCATGCTCTTTATTCTATTTTCATGTTGGTGACATTCAGCATCATGTTTCAATGTTGATGTCAGAAAAATGATCGAGGCCATGGCCATACAGCATATTGTACGATAAGGTGGTATCGTACTTATCGTGTCAGGCCTATGCGGAAGGCAAGATCCATGCGCAACTTCAGTGGTAAACAAACTGACAGTAGCCAACTTCTGCATGGTTGTTATAAACCAGTTTAACAGAAAAAAATACAGCTGTCTGGCATTATTGCTTCTTTTACCAACATTTAAAAAGCAGGTTGTTAGTGTTATGTTGTCACTATTTTCCTTGTATGATGGATTTTCGTGAACCCAGTGATAGCTTTCCCATTCATATTCCTTCCTTCCTTCATTTTCTATACCTGCTTTTGACAATTAAGGGTCACGGCGGGTTTTGGGAGCGGCTGGGGTCTGGAGCCTGTCCCAGTGGTCACCGGGCAAGAGGTGGGATTCATCTGCTCTGAAACAAGTTTTTCAAATAAAGATTTCTTGCAAACAAAGCACTCATGAAAGGTAACGAGCATTCACAGGCAATCGCTAACCAAATTTTAATATGAGGATTGTAAAAATGTGATCTTATTCCTTCAGGGTTTTGTACAATTCCACAGCCAGTGTTACACCTTCACAGCACTGACAGTTTCACCACTGTCATGTGATGATTGGTCAGCTGTGCACTGCTGTCAGCCAGTCTGCCACATTTTTATTCTCTCATACTCACAACGTTTTCCACATGATTTTGTCTGCGGATGGAGTTGAGACATTGCAACAATGAAAAATAAATCACAAAAATAAGGAAAAATCACATTAGAATGCAGTCCTTTTTTTGTGAGGGTGTCTGATGTTCCATCCTCCCTGAAGTGTGGTCTGTGTTAAGCATTTAGACACAAAAGAGGCTTTTCCCTCATGAAAACCTGACAAAATATCTCTGCTTTAGCAACACCACCATGCAACTGTCCAGTTAACAAACAGGAACGGTACAACTGTCAAAGTGTCAATGTGTTAAAGTTACAAACATTATTGTAAACATGCACTCCATTTTCATCATTAAAGTGGGGTGTATGGAGTGTCTTTGATGGACGGTCTGTCTTATGAAGTATGCCATGGCCATATTCAGTGCCGGGGAGAACTTTCACACTGGCAACAACATTCACGAAATCCATTCAGGGACATTTTGGTATTCATTTGCACATGAACCCAAGACTCTTAATAGATTGAAACGAAATCCAACTTGGGTACTGTGCCGCATTTTGGCTACTAACTAAGCAGACCAAAGTGTAGTAGCTTAACACTCTTTATTTACAACTAGCAGGACATTAGCCATGACCAGTTTGAGCTTAAAGGTCCCGTCACACTTAGCAAGAATGAGCATGAATTAAGCTGAATCAGACAGAATGTAAAAAAAGAAAAAGAAAAAACAAACAAACAAAAAAACAAGATTTGTAGCACATCTGGGAGGGAATAAGAATTGTGGAAGACAGCAGTCCAAATACTCAGACTGTGCTACGACCCGCCCCGAATGATCCGCGCACATGCCATGCGCATTAGCCTCCGAACACATCACAAATGTAGGTGGAACACATTAGGAAAACATAGACAGCTGTCAGAATGCAGTGAGAAAATGACAAACGCACTTTATTGCTGTACGAGTGAGGTCCGATTGAGTCGGTCGAAGAAATATATTCCATCAGCACTTGAGGTGCACTCGTGGTGTGTTCAGGCACAGTTGGGACAGGAGTCGACGTGGTGGATCATTTTGAACTGCCCCTCAAACGCGATCAAAATGCTTCGAATGCTGTTATTTAGATTGCAGTGAGATTGCAGTTAGACTGCACTTCGACTGCCGGTCAATATTTTTCCACCTCGAACGCACCTCAACAGTTGAGTGTGATGCCAATGCCCAGGAAGTCAATCAATCAATCAGTCAACTTTTTTTTTATATAGCGCCAAATCACAACAAACAGTTGCCCCAAGGCGCTCTATATTGTAAGGCAAGGCCATACAATAATTATGAAAAACCCCAACGGTCAAAACGACCCCCTATGAGCAAGCACTTGGCTACAGTGGGAAGGAAAAACTCCCTTTTAACAGGAAGAAACCTCCAGCAGAACCAGGCTCAGGGAGGGGCAGTCTTCTGCTGAGACTGGTTGGGGCTGAGGGAAAGAACCAGGAAAAAGACATGCTGTGGAGGGGGGCAGAGATCGATCACTAATGATTAAATGCAGAGTGATGCATACGGAGCAAAAAGAGAAAGAAACAGTGCATCATGGGAACCCCCCCACAGTCTACGTCTAAAGCAGCATAACCAAGGGATGGTCCAGGGTCACCTGATCCAGCCCTAACTATAAGCCTTAGCGAAAAGGAAAGTTTTAAGCCTAATCTTAAAAGTAGAGAGGGTATCTGTCTCCCTGATCTGAATTGGGAGCTGGTTCCACAGGAGAGGAGCCTGAAAGCTGAAGGCTCTGCCTCCCATTCTACTCTTACAAACCCTAGGAACTACAAGTAAGCCTGCAGTCTGAGAGCGAAGCGCTCTAATGGGGTAATATGGTACTACGAGGTCCCTAAGATAAGATGGGACCTGATTATTCAAAACCTTATAAGTAAGAAGAAGAATTTTAAATTCTATTCTAGAATTAACAGGAAGCCAATGAAGAGAGGCCAACACGGGTGAGATATGCTCTCTCCTGCTAGTCCCCGTCAGTACTCTAGCTGCAGCATTCTGAACCAACTGAAGGCTTTTTAGGGAACTTTTAGGACAACCTGATAATAATGAATTACAATAGTCCAGCCTAGAGGAAATAAATGCATGAATTAGTTTTTCAGCATCACTCTGAGACAAGACCTTTCTGATTTTAGAGATATTGCGTAAATGCAAAAAGGCAGTCCTACATATTTGTTTAATATGCGCTTTGAATGACATATCCTGATCAAAAATGACTCCAAGATTTCTCACAGTATTACTAGAGGTCAGGGAAATGCCATCCAGAGTAAAGATCTGGTTAGACACCATGCTTCTAAGATTTGTGGGGCCAAGTACAATAACTTCAGTTTGATCTGAGTTTAAAAGCAGGAAATTAGAGGTCATCCATGTCTTTATGTCTGTAAGACAATCCTGCAGTTTAGCTAATTGGTGTGTATCCTCTGGCTTCATGGATAGATAAAGCTGGGTATCATCTGCGTAACAATGAAAATTTAAGCAATACCGTCTAATACCGTCTAATAGAAGTGATGCTAATAACATGTACTAGATGCAGCAAAATCAAAATAAAAGCTTGAGGAGAACCAAAGCAGGGAGGACATATCATTAGGAGATAAACACAAGAATTATAGCGTGTGGAAGATCATGCTAGAAGGAATAGAAACACAAGATTCAATAATTTATTCAGAAAATGCAGTGCTGGTTAACCACTAGGGGGTGACAAATGGTGGTGATCTTCAAATTATTTAAAAAAATTCTTTGCATTACCATCGTTTAGAACTGCATATTGTTTTGTGCAGTTTTACCATGTCTAAGTTGTACAAAGACGTGGAGCTCATTGAGGGATAAATTAATCCAGAAAAAGCCACTGTTTCTGCGGAAAATTGTAATAAGATGCCCACCAATGCGACGGATAACTTTAAAAGGGTCACGTGCATGTCAACATCATTGCATGGCCACAGAGTTACGGAGTTGTGATGTTTGATTTTTGCGTTTGATTTTTAAATTCTTTGAAGGTTTATGCTAGCTATGGGCTACTTGTACTTTTTTTTTAACTTATTTATTTGGCACACAACTCATCAATAACAAAAACTGATATACAAGACAATTCCACAGTGACATGTGTGACCAAAAAGGGGGTGAGCAGAAGCAAAGCTTATAAACGCCCACCCCATATATACATACATACATATATACACATATACACATTACCTATCCTCAGAGCAAGCACACAGGCGACAGTGGTAAGGAAAAACTCCCTCTGATGTACTGAGGAAGAAACCTCAAGCAGACCAGACTCTAAGGGGTGACCCTCTGCTTGGGCCATGCTAGAAACACATTTAACAACACAAACTCAAATCCCATTGTCATAAACATATCAAGTGAACACCGTGTCTTCGTCTACATACATATTTACATACATATACAGTATACATGTATACACACACCAACATACATACATAATTACACACACACACACACACACACACACACACACACACACACACACACACACACACACACACACACACACATACATATATGCACTCAACAAAAATATAAACGCAACACTTTTGGTTTTGCTCCCATTTTGTATGAGATGAAGATCTAAAATTTTTTCCACATACACAATATCACCATTTCCCTCAAATATTGTTCACAAACCAGTCCAAATCTGTGATAGTGAGCACTTCTCCTTTGCTGAGATAATCCATCCCACCTCACAGGTGTGCCATATCAAGATGCTGATTAGACACCATGATTAGTGCACAGGTGTGCCTTAGACTGTCCACAATAAAAGGCCACTCTGAAAGGTGCAGTTTTGTTTTATTTGGGGGGGATACCAGTCAGTATCTGGTGTAACCACCATTTGCCTCATGCAGTGCAACACATCTCCTTCGCATAGAGTTGATCAGGTTGTCAATTGTGGCCTGTGGAATGTTGGTCCACTCCTCTTCAGTGGCTGTGCGAAGTTGCTGGATATTGGCAGGAACTGGTACACGCTGTCGTATACGCCGGTCCAGAGCATCCCAAACATGCTCAATGGGTGACATGTCCGGTGAGTATGCCGGACATGCAAGAACTGGGACATTTTTAGCTTCCAAGAATTGTGTACAGATCCTTGCAACATGGAGCCGTGCATTATCCTGCTGCAACATGAGGTGATGTTCTTGGATGTATGGCACAACAATGGGCCTCAGGATCTCGTCACGGTATCTCTGTGCATTCAAAATGCCATCAATAAAATGCACTTGTGTTCTTCGTCCATAACAGACGCCTGCCCATACCATAACCCCACTGCCACCATGGGCCACTCAATCTACAACACTGACATCAGAAAACCGCTCACCCACACGACGCCACACACGCTGTCTGCCATCTGCCCTGATCAGTGTGAACCGGGATTCATCCGTGAAGAGAACACCTCTCCAACATGCCAAACGCCAGCAAATGTGAGCTTTTGCCCACTCAAGTCGGTTATGACGACGAACTGGAGTCAGGTCGAGACCCCGATGAGGACGACGAGCATGCAGATGAGCTTCCCTGAGATGGTTTCTGACAGTTTGTGCAGAAATTCTTTGGTTATGCAAACCGATTGTTTCAGCAGCTGTCCGAGTGGCTGGTCTCAGACGATCTTGGAGGTGAACATGCTGGATGTGGAGGTCCTGGGCTGGTGTGGTTACACGTGGTCTGCGGTTGTGAGGCTGGTTGGATGTACTGCCAAATTCTCTGAAACGCCTTTGGAGACGGCTTATGGTAGAGAAATGAACATTCAATACATGAGCAACAGCTCTGGTTGACATTCCTGCTGTCAGCATGCCAATTACATGCTCCCTCAAATCTTGCAACATCTGTGGCATTGTGCTGTGTGATAAAACTGCACCTTTCAGAGTGGCCCTTTATTGTGGGCAGTCTAAGGCACACCTGTGCACTAATCATGGTGTCTAATCAGCATCTTGGTATGGCACACCTGTGAGGTGGGATGGATTATCTCAGCAAAGGAGAAGTGCCCACTATCACAGATTTAGACTGGTTTGTGAACAATACTTGAGTGAAATGGTGATATTGTGTATGTGGAAAAAATTTTAGATCTTTGAGTTCATCTCATACAAAATGGGAGCAAAACCAAAACTGTTGCGTTTATATTTTTGTTGAGTTATATACATATATACACATATACATACATGCACATACACAAATGAATGTTACTGTACACGTTCACAATTCCAACTGACAACACAAAACTCATCGTACTTCATTAGATACATATCTTGAAAACATCATTTTTTATATTGATTTTTAAACTGATTGATATTTGGACATCGTTTGAGTTCATCCGTCAGGTTATTCCATAATCTAGGGCCACACATGGAGAGACAGAAACCTTTCCTGGTCGTCCAAGCGCCAGCAATTTTAAAATCATAGAAGCCCGGTAAATTATATTTTCCTTCTCTCTCAGTAAAATATTCTTGAATTCTAAATGGCACTTCTTTATTTTTAACTTTGTGCATTAACTGAACAGTCTTGAAGGAAATCATATCATTAAGTTTTAATATTTGAGATTTAATGAACAGTGGGTTGGTGTGGTCTCGATAACTTGCATTATGAATTGTCCTTAATGCTCTTTTTGAAGAATAATGGTTGCAATGTAATTTTATAATTGTTGCCCCAAACTTCAGCGCAATAAGTCAAGTAGGGTGCAACCAAAGAACAATAGAGAGTATGTAGTGCTCTGCAATCAAGAACATGCTTTACTTTATTTAATACTGCAATACGTTTTGATACCTTCATTTGAATATGCTGAATATGAGCTTTCCAATTAATTTTTTCATCAATAATGACACCTAAAAACTTATTCTCTTTGACACGTTCTATGTTTACCCCATGTATATTTAACTGAATTTGTATGTCTTTTTTATAATTTCCAAATAACATCAATTCAGTTTTAGACAAATTTAATGATAATTTGTTAATATCAAACCATCTCTTTAACTTTATCATTTCTGTTCCTAAATCAGATAATAATTGTTGTAGATTTTCCCCTGAGCAAAACAGGTTTGTGTCATCTGCAAAGAGCACAGTTTTAACCATATCTGAGACTTTACATAAATCATTAATGTATAAAATAAATAATTTTGGGCCCAACACAGAACCCTGTGGAAGCCCACAAACAATGTCCAGACATGAAGAACAGTATTCCCCGAGTTTAACAAACTGCTTCTGGTTTTGTAAGTAGCTTTTAATCCAACGCAGAGCAACTCCTGTGATCCCATACAGTTCCAACTTTTGAAATAATATATTGTGATCAATTGTGCCAAAAGCCTTTCTTAAGTCAATAAATAAACCTGCAACTATTACCCTTTGATCCACGTTTATTGATCTCTTCTATGGAATCGAGCAATGCCAGAGTCGTGGACCTTTTTGCTCTAAAACCATATTGACTTTCATCAAGCAAGTTGTGTCGATCTATAAATTTATCAAGTCTGCTGTTGTAAAGTTTTTCCAGTATCTTTGAATATTGTGACAGTAGAGACACAGGCCTGTAGTTAGTAAAAAGATGCTTGCTGCCAAATTTGAATAAAGGTATCACTTTTGCCACTTTCATACTGTTAGGAACAATCCCAGTTTGAAATGATTTGTTAAAAATATATGATAATGGTTTTGCGATTTCAGTGATTATTCGCTTTACTAAGGACATATGTACCTCATTATGATCCCCTGACTTTTTACTTTTACATGTACTAACTATGTTAATAATTTCCCTTTCATCTACTGGGCTGAGAAACATTGTGTGCGGATTTCTGGTGATTAATTGCTGATTTTCCCATGTACTGTGTGGGATTTCAGCTGCCAGATCTGGCCCAACATTAGCAAAAAATTTATTGAAACTATTCACTACTTGGCTCATGTTATATTCATCTTTGTTGTCATAAGTAAAGTATGTTGGATAGTTATTTGATTTGGGTTTATTTGCTGTAATACTATTCAATATTTTCCATGTTTTCTTTATATTGTTTTTATTATCGTTTAGTATTTTTCCAAACTATGATTTTTTTTACAGTTCAGCATAATAGTTGTTAGTTTATTTTTTATAGTCCTTATATTTAACCTCTGCCTCTCTTGATTTACTTTTAATAAATTCTCTGTATAGCCTATTTTTCTTTTTACACGCCTTTTGAAGACCTTTTGTTATTTATTTGTTTGGGTTAGCTTTATAGTTATTTTTATTATACTGTATAATTGGACAATTTTTGTTATATATATTGAGAAATATGTTTTCAAATTCGGAATATGCTAAATTCGCATCTTGCCTATTGTAAATGGGATTCCAATCCTGTAAAAGTAAATCATTTTTTAAGGCAGTGATAGCTTCTTCAGATTGCAGGCGCTTGCAATATTGTTTTTTCTCAGTACATTTTTTATGAGACTTCAAATCAGTTACTATAAAAATTGGTAAATGGTCACTAATATCATTAATTAATAAGCCACTTAGTGTTTTGGTATCTATCATTTGTAAATATATTATGAATGAGAGTAGCTGAATGTGAAGTGATTCTTGAAGGCCTAGTAATTTTTGGATATAGATTTAGACTGTACATAGTGTTACTAAAACCCTCAGTTACTATATGCTGATGCAGGTTTAAGAGATCAGTGTTTATATCCCCACAAACAAATACTCGCTTATTACCCATCTGTGAAAACAATTTATCTGTTCAGTTTTGAAATTCTTCAATTTTAGAGCCAGGAGCTCTATATATATGCAGCTAATAATTATATTTTTGCCTTTTTCCATACCTATTTCAATTGTGATGGATTCCAAAAGATTTTCCACAGCCACAGTCATTTGATCTTTAATTTTGTAGTTAATCCTTTTGTCAACATACAAAGCCACTCCTCCTCCTCTATTTCGTCTATTCAGATGATTAAATTCATAACCCTCCAGCTCATACTTTGTGTCATCACCCTCTGTAAGCCATGTTTCCGTTATGGCAATTATACTGAATGGTTGACAAAACTGTTTAAAATTGTCTTTGATACTCCCAAAATTTTTGTAAAGATTCCTGCTATTAAAGTGGATTATTGACAATTTCCCATCACTTGAAATGCAGTTATTGTATTGTTCCTCTGTGTAATACTGACAGTTACTATCTATGAAGGAATAGAAATGATTGTCCAGATCTATCTCATATTTCAGATCCTGTATATGATGCTCAGTGTACTGAAAAGGTTGTAATTCCACATTCTCATAACCATGTATGATCTCAGATATACTATTACTGTTCAGAAGCACCGATGAATGGTCTGTATGTTTGTCAGTCATTATGAAAGTTGGTTGCGTTCACTTACCATGTTTTAGTCATATTTTGCCAATTCCTCCATGCTTCTGATCAGCAACACTTTGGCTTCTTCTGGGGACCCGTTCAGTTTGATGAATACTTTACAGTTTGTAGTCCATGTGTTTTGAATTTTTTGTTGTTTTCTCAAGTATCTTGCCTTTTTTGCTATATCTGCATTGTGTTTAGTGAGATGTTCATTTATGTAAACACTGGATCCTCTAAGTTTATATCCTTGTTTGAGCAGAGTTGTTTTGTCTTTCCTGTTGACAAACCTCATGATGACTGTAGGTTTGTCGGATGAATTCTTCCTGGGTAACGGATGACATGCTTCAATAGTATTTATATCCAGATCGATCCCCTTAGTTTGTAAAAAAGCAGCAACTTGTTGCTCTGTGGAGCATTCGTCTTGTTCATCGGGCTCCCCCCGTTACCAGAGGCTGCTGCCCGAGCATACGATCTGGGTCTGATGCAGAGCCCAGATACAACATCGTTCATTCGCGTGTACTGCTCCATCTCATTCACCCTTCTTTCCAACGACGCGATCCGTCTGTCCTTCTGCTCAATAAGGCCTCTCAAGTCCTTAACTTCCTTCACTAGTGCCAGTATCTCCTTCTGCGGAGTTTTTACGGCACAAACCTCCTCCGTGAGAGTATCCAGAACCTTCTTAATATCCTCCAGATCCTCCATCACGGGTGCTTTCTTTGGCCCCATTCTCACCGTCTTATTGAACAGCTGTTTGTTGTGCAACAGCTGTTAGCTTTTAGCTGTTAGCCGAAACCAGGCTGGCTTAGCCTAGCCTGCGACATCCCGGCTTCTCTGCGGGGCCGACAGGCCGACTGCTGATGTTAATTGCGGCTGCGACGAGTCGCGGGCCCGGGTGGTGTCTCCGGCAGTGGAGGGCTGGTGACGATCTCCAATGAGCTGTGGTACCGGCTGGGCCTCCGTCGAGCTGCGGGCTGATGGCGGCCTCCCTTGAGTCGCGGTCCCGCTGGGCCTTGGCGAGCTGCGGACTGATGGCGGCCTCCCTCTAGCTGCGGTCCCGGCTGGGCCTCCGGCGTGCTGCGGGGCTGATGGCGGTCTCCCTCGAGCTGTGGCTGAGCTGGGCCTCCGATGAACTGCGTGCTGATGGCGTCCACCGACGCGTCTGGTCCTGGTTGGGGCCTTTGGCGGCCCGTGGACTCTGATCGAACTTGTACAACGGTACGGCCGTCTACCCAGACGCCGACTGTCTGCTCACGCTTGCTCGTTCTGGTGTTCACACACACACACACACACACACACACACACACACACACACACACACACACACACACACACACACACACACACACACACACATATATATATATACTCAATGTGTTATAATTAATACTACTCAAAATTTCCATTCCAACAATGATACTCTACACATGCTGCCTGCAAGTTTCCAAAATTTAACATCACCAGTGTTCATCAAATTTACAGGACTACAAAAGGCCCAGCCAGCAAATAAAGGATTTAAATTATATGTTGCTCTGCCGCTGTCTGGCCAATGTAAAACCTTAGTTCGCTGTTAAATTTGGATGAAGCCAAACAAAGTGGGACACAGCAATGCTCAGAGCATTTCTTCTCCCATTTTTAAAATGTTCTGCTGCAAATATTTTCCTGCTTATGCTCATGCTGAAATAGCACAAACACCATAAACAGGAGCTAGACCGGAAATGACCAATTAGTATTTGAAATTGGAAGTACAGTAAAACGCGCCTAAACCGTCATCGGATAAACTGGATACTTACACTCACCGGACAAAAGCAAAAGTCCCAATGCTTTTGTATGGTTTTCCATGTAATAGACACACACCGCATTTTGTATAATGGATTTTCGCTCACATCGGACAAAACATCCCACCCCATTGCAGTGTATTCCATTAAAAACTTCTTGCATATATTGGCAGAGCAGTGTGGATGTGCTCAGTCACAACAGAGGTATGATATGAAGTTCAGCACTGACACTTGCCGATTCGAGGAAAGATAGGTACCGTATTTCCTTTATTAAAAGCTAGGGTGTTTATTTTTTTCAAATCGTGCTCAGACTGGCACATAACGAGGCACTTATTAACAAAATGCTGCATGTTGCCTGCACTGTAATATGGTGTTAAGTTTCACACATATCCCTGGGTGTGACAACCCAAAGACAACCGGTTTTGATCAGAGCCCTTTACGTGGCTGCAAACCCGCGCACCTGCTAAATGACGGAGACCGCAAAGGCTGTCATTGGGCACTTTTACGTTTTCACTCCTTCCTGTCCTGTCATATTTTAATAGTTTTTGCAGTGCACACGGTGATTACATTTCGATCATAGTTCAAATATGTTTGGCAAAAAAGCCTGCAAATATGACAAACTTTGCAACATGGAGTGTAAAAACTACAAAGATGCTCAAATGACCATGGACAGAATTTGCATGTAATGTACCATTGGTTTGGAGATTGATAATTGTATCATGAAGTGGAGCTCATTGAGCTCATTGATCCAGAAAAAGGCACTGTTTCTGCTTAAAATTGCAATAAGATGCCCACCAATGCGGCGGATAACTTTAAAAGGGTCGCATGCCTGTCAACATCATTGCATGGCCACGGAGTTAAGGAGTTGTAGAAGCATAAATCAGGCTTTAGGATTTTAAGGTACCACTCTGCAGTGGATTTAGAAAAAGACTGACTTGAGCAAATGTCATTTTTTTAATGCCCATTATGTCCGGCGCTTATTTAAAGCAGGCATTTATTTTTTTCAGATGAAGTTTTGACCCGGCTATTTAATGACACAGGCCCTATTCAAGGTCAGGTGTTTAATTGAGGATATACATAAGTAGAGATGAGTATCGATAACATTTTATCGATATCAATACCATTATCGATTTGGCTTATTGATCCGATTCCTTATCGATTCCCTTATCGATACCTCTTGTGAATTTTTTATGTACTAAAAGTAGGCTTTACAGGTTTTCTATGTCAGAGGGTTAAAGAGCTTTTTCTTATCCTGTACCCGCTGTGTGGACCGGTCTTCCTGCGACCATGAGGCAGTCAGAGTCCGTGGGCATTTTTAAGTCAAGACTTAATGCCTGTTTTTATTCTCTTTCTTATGAATAGTTTTTTATTTTTTATCTGTTTTATTCTTTTACTTCTGTTTTTAATTATGTATTTGAATTTTTTTATTTTTATTTATTTATTTAAATTTTTTTATGTTTAACTGTTCTATGTGAGGCGCCTTGAGACGGCTTTTGTTGTGATTTGGCACTTTATAAGCCAATTAAATTGAAATTGAATTGAAACTGAACAACATTTTATTGAGTCTTAAAGTAAATAAATATGAAATTGGTTACTGGATCCTTAAACTTTGGACATAATAAACTCTACATGGTGGATCCTTGATCTCTGGACATAAATAGAAATAAACAAAGTCTGTAGTTTTTGCCAAAAGAATTTCCTTTCAGACATTATTGGCATGAATGTCTTTCCATACATCTGAGCTGAGCTCAGCTGGCTGTGCTGCACATCATGATGTAATTCATAAAGAATGCAAGTTGTCTCATTTTGGGAAGAAAAAATGTTTTAGTCGATTGTAGTTTCTTGTCTGTATTACAGCATTTGTAAGCGGTGTCATTTTATTCAAAGCGGTGATTCGTTTTGAAGTTATTAATTCCGAGCGGACTGTGGCTCGGCCGAGAGCCACGCAGCGTTTGGAGCTGTGTCAATGGAACGGAGGACGATTCTCATTTCTTGTCTACAACAAGACAAGCGTCCCAGTTAGTGACTTTAATCCACACAAAAGTGAGTCACAATATTTTAATGGCTTTGAGAGGGGTTAAGAAGCGGACTTGCTGTTTTTGAAGAGCAGCGAATCAAAGAACCACAAGCCAGTGGATCAAAGCATTGCTTCATTGGTTCACGCTTCAGAGTGGTGTCGTGCTGCAGAAACGGTTGATTACAGAGCCGCTGCAGGGTCTGTAATCAACATAGAGGAATTATCATTTCCCCGGCAAACACCCTCAAAAACAATGGCTGTGCTGAAGGACTGATAAGGGAATCGTTAAGCAAAAAGGCTATTGATATCGGTGGATCGAATCATTTCTTAATGATACTCGAAAAGAACTGTTTCTCGATACCCAACCCTATACATAAGCCTAATTGCTGTTGTGGATTCCCCGTAGATCTTTTGGTGCCTCTTGACTGTAACTAATCTATTGCATATGTATAACAGATTTTGTGTGTTTTATACATATGGCGGATTTTGATTATAACGGACAAAATTTGCTGGTCCTCCTGAATCCATTATATGCAAGATTTACTGTACATCAAAAACCTTAGTGCATGTAGTCCATTAATATTTGGTAAAACTTTCTTGGAAACATATGGCAAAATATTTTTTATTGTGTTTGCATACTTACAGTTTTCATTGTGACGGATTAAAATAGTTGTAAGCTCTAATCATTTTCCTTAACTGTCACTGATCAGAAAAAGGCACATTTGTTCTGAATCATCTTTGCATAACAGCAGAATGTGTTCTTTATTTTGTTGATTACGCCCCAGCTAGAGCTACATGACAATATAATTATGGAAAGTGAAGTCACAGTTTATTGTCAATACTTTTTGCCATATTTTCATTCTTTATTTTGTTGTTGTTTCAGTTGAACAGTTTTTTTCTTCTTGATACTTTCCTGTACTGGTCCTGGGTCTGTACTGCCCTGTGATTGACCTGTGGGTCTTTTGTGCAAACTTTGAAGGACATACACAAATAGTGGAAGATATGTGTGACACCCTGTGTATGGTCGTGGCTGCATGGTTAACAGCAATAGTCCATGGGCCGAGCAAGTTGTCGGTACCACTTAAGGTGCCAACCTCAGAATACCATGGCCTATACAAAAATGTATTCTTGCCATCCCATTGTGGTTGCAATGTAGCTTTTGGGGTCAGTGGAAGATTACACAGGATTCAAAATTTAAAAAAGCTCTAATCTTATAGAAATGTTTATCATATTATTTGTCTGATCATCAGTATTCCAAAAAGTATAATTTGGATGAGCTATGATTAAGTGTTATGAAGTTATGGGATAAAAACTACAAAAATGGTGACAAATGGGAATTTTAGTTTGTTGAAGGTCAAAATTTAAGTTGCTCCAATTATGGTAAGAAGTGATGCAATAATTGGTTGAGCTAATGGGGATCTAAACAGGAATATCTGTCCTGCTTAGTTATCACATTATGGGGTAACACCCCTGTCACATCTTGATCATTATGCACCTTGACAGATGCATAATTTATTACACGTACGCCAGCATATGCCAGCATTTTTTAATATGGTCGGTATGTGCTGGCTAAATCATCAAGATGTGACAGGACCATAACATATGTCACAGAATCCAGTGGATGTCAATTTCATTTCAGTTTTCAATTTATTCAATTTATAATGCACCAAATCATAACAAAAGCTGCCTCAAGGCACCTCACACCAAAACAGTTTAAAATCAAAATTAAATTGCTTGAGTAAATTAAAAGATTCAAATGCACAATTAAAAGACAAGTAAAATAATAGAACAAATAAAAAATAAAAGCTATTTATAAGAAAGGGAGTAAAAATACGTTTTTAGTCTTGACTTAAAAATGTCCATGGAATCAGACTGTCTCAGGGTCGCAGGGACAATGTTCCATATGATAATCAATCAATCAATTCAATCAATTTTTTTTATATAGCGCCAAATCACAACAAACAGTTGCCCCAAGGCGCTTTATATTGTAAGGCAAGGCCATACAATAATTATGTAAAACCCCAACGGTCAAAACGACCCCCTGTGAGCAAGCACTTGGCTACAGTGGGAAGGAAAAACTCCCTTTTAACAGGAAGAAACCTCCAGCAGAACCAGGCTCAGGGAGGGGCAGTCTTCTGCTGGGACTGGTTGGGGCTGAGGGAGAGAACCAGGAAAAAGACATGCTGTGGAGGGGAGCAGAGATCGATCACTAATGATTAAATGCAGAGTGGTGCATACAGAGCAAAAAGAAAAAGAAACAGTGCATCATGGGAACCCCCCAGCAGTCTACGTCTATAGCAGCATAACTAAGGGATGGTTCAGGGTCACCTGATCCAGCCCTAACTATAAGCTTTAGCAAAAAGGAAAGTTTTAAGCCTAATCTTAAAAGTAGAGAGGGTGTCTGATAAGAGAAGGCTTTTGGACCCGCTGACTTTTTCTTCACCCTAGGAGCACACAGTAGTGCCTCATCGTGCGACTGCAAAACCCGGGCCGGTATGTAGATTTTCACCAAATCAGACAGGTAAGAAGGCCCCAGTCCATGAACAATTCTATAGGTCAGCAGCAAAACCTTAAAATCTGCTCTTACAGAAACAGGAAGTCACAGTGCAAAGATGCCAGAATGGGTGAAATATTTTCAAACCTTCTGCTTCGTGTCAAAACTCTGGCAACAGCATTCTGAACCAGCTGGAGACCCCTAATGCTGGACTGCGGTAACACTGAAAATAGGACATTGCAATAATCCAGTCCAGAAGAAACAAAAGCATGAATCAGAGTCTCAGCATCAGCCATAGACAGGATGGGGCTAATCTTCATTATACTTTGCAGATGGAAAAAAGCAGTCCTGGTAATGGCCAATGCTTCGCCATTACTTTGGAGACCAAGTTTTCAACATAGTCAAAACAATTCCATTTATAAATCTTATTAGCTTAACCAGTAATTTGCATCACTTTTTTTTTTTTTTTTTTACCAAAATTGGAGCAACTTTTGATCACTGTACAAACTGAAATTGGTCCTTGTAACTATTTTTGCTGTTTTCACCCCATAACTCCACAACATTCAGTCATAGATAGTTTAAACTATTTCTTTTTGGAATCCCAATGGTCACACAAATAATGTGTGATCCTTCATTGATCTCTACCTGGCCAAACGTATCACCCTGGAATGGCAATCATACATTTTTTGTAGGCCACGGTATAACAAAGCTGGATTGTAAGTGTTGGGCACCTTAATTGCTACCAATTTGGTAAAAATTGGCTTTGGGTTCATGAACTACAAGTATGCACTATTATTCCCTTAGCTGGACAATGGCTTGGCAAGACCATATTCTCATGGCATGACATGATTAAATCATTCATCTATGTCTCACTGCAAACTAGAAGCACTCAGAGAGTGCAAACCTCCGCCAAGGCCATGGGGTCACTGACGCCATAACATCTACACGCCGTGGAATCGTTGAACCTAAAAAAGTCTAACAATGATGTTTGCTCAGTAGTAAAAAAAGTTTCATCTGCTGTGACTGGATAGCATGTATCCTTAGCACTTGGCATCACAGTTTATTGCAACTTGCACCTTAGCCAGAAGATACTGTCATCTGAGCACAAATATTGATATTGCATGTGCTTATAGACAAAAACAAATAAGAGACAAAATTCAATTTATTATTCAACTAAACTGCAAATATATGAAATTTTTAACATTTATGAAACACTTCTCTAAACAAGGCCATAGGGTCACTGACCCTAAAGAGATTCCCTCCTTGGCACAGGAATCTATTCAACAATTCAGTGTTACAACCAAAACTATGATACATACACTTTTCTTTCCTTTATATTTGACATCCGTGACCATGAAAACATACCACTAGAACTTGGAATCACTTTTATGTCTTTATTAGTTCAAAAGTTATTGTATAAAAACAATTTTTCGGTAATGGCGGTTTTCTTCTGGATCTAGCTCCATAACATTTGAAGCTACATCAAATCTGATGACACCTTACTGAATCAGTACAGATTCAGCTACAATTTAGTGTTAGTTGTGCATCTCTAGCTTCATTTGTCACCTCACACTGACACATTTTCTATTTTTTCCCTCTATTTTTTGCATATTCTGGATCACCAGATCTGGAATCCGGAACTGATCATCACCAAACTTTGTTGTTTGATAGAACATTTGACTATGTTACACCCTAATTTTTTCAAGCCTTTCTGCCTTGCTTTTGTGGAGTTAGAAACTAGAATGTCAAAATTCCCCCTATCCCGCAATGGTGAAGAATCCTTTAAAAAATTCACCACTAAAATTTACCGTATTTTCTGCACCATAAGGCGCACCGGATTATAAGGTGCGCCCTCAATTAGCGGGTATTTAACCCTTACAAAAGGCACACCGGATTATAAGGCGCGGCCTCAATTAGCGGGTACTTGACCCTTACAAAAGGCGCACGCTAAAACATATAGTCTACAAAAAAAAAAAAAAAGGTCACGGAAGCAAAACGGTGAGTTTATTTGAACTTTTTAACAACTTTGAACTACCGGTATTTAACAATATGGTACTCACATTATTTTTTATTATGGTTCTGTCACAAATCCATCGACGTCTTCATCTTCTGTGTCTGAGTTGAACAGCTGGTCTTCTAGCTGTGGCCACCTCGCTTTGTTTCTGCGGAAACTCTGTTTGGTCTTTTTAACTTGGCGCAGTTCATTTTCTTGTTTCCTCTCGCAGCTTTTCTTTTCCCATGAACAACCGCATAACTGATAGCCTGCAGTTTGAATTGTGCCTCGTAAGCATGTCTCTTCACTGGCGCCATTTTCGGGGGTCCTTAGACAAACAAATGTTGTTTTGCAGGATACCTGTAGTATACGGTAACTACCGGAGGAGTGGCGGAGGTAAGTGTACGTACCACGGACTCACGGACTCTTCTGTGATTGGTTTATCACTGGCAGCGTACGTACTCTACGCTACCAGCGTACGTACTTTATGTATTACGTAATGTTCTCCAATTGGTTTATCTCTGCCAGGGTACGTACTCTACGCTGCTAGCGTACGTACTTTACGTATTACGTCCTTGTGTCAGCGGGAAATGGTCCGATATTCCGACGGTCAAAGACAACGTCGGTCGTTTTTACAGATTTTGAAATTCAGTGCGCGCATAAGGTGCACTGGATTATAGGGCGCACGGCCGAGTTTTGTGAAAATTTAAGGCTTTTAGGTGCGCCTTATGGTGCGGAAAATACGGTAATCACTTGTTCCTCTTGTCATTTCCAACCACTCCACAAAATTTCATCAAAATCCGTTCAAAACTTTTTGAGTTATCCTGCTGACAGACAGACAAACAAACAAACGTGACCGAAAACATAACCTCCTTGGCAGAGGTAAAAATTGTCATTAATTATTTTGCAGAATCTGTATCTTAATCTGTTTCAACCAAAGAAACACCTGCAATTTTCACATGACCATCCATGACCAACATGATCATAAATATCATTTTTTCCAAAAAACAACAAAAAAACAAGGGCCAATAAAATGCTTAAATCTTTCATTGAACTCATAACTGGAACTTTGGCCAAAGTATGGAGTATTTTAACATCTATTCAGTCAGTCATTGAATAATAGTGCAGATTTCAGCATTTTAGATTTTTGTCATGTTTAATTTTTGGACTTGAATGTCATTTAAGTCTTACAGTAAAGGTTCAAGGTTCAAGGAACTTTATTGTCATACCAACTCACATTTCCATGTTAGCGGTACGAAATTTGTACTCAGGTCCCAGTTATTTAAAAACATAAATAATAATTACATATAACCTGTTAAAATGAATCAAAATAATAACCAATATTACGACATTTAATACCAAATATAGATACATAACTATGATATTGCACTGGGAATTAATAAAACCAATATTGCACATACGAGGTCTGTGAGAAAAGTATCCGACCTTTTTATTTTATGCAAAAAATATATGGATTTGATTCATATGTTTTTACGTCAGCCAAGCTTGAACCTTCGTGCGCATGCGTGAGTTTTTTCACGCATGTCGGTTGCGTCATTCGCCTGTGGGCAGGCTTTGAGTGAGCACTGGTTCACCCCTCTCGTCATTTTTTCATTGCGAGGAAATGGCGGAATGATTTGGGCTTTGTTCCATCAGAATTTTTTCAGAAACTGTTAGAGACAGGCAGCTGGAAACCATTCGGAAAATTCACATGGCTTTCGGTGAAAATTTTATGGGCTTCACAGAGATTAAGGAGTGTTACTACCGCTTTAAGGACGGCCCACAATGTCGCACGGCGCGTCGCGCTCCGAGCCGCGATTGACAGGCAGAAACCACCATTTCATTTCTAAACGGATGGCTGTGTTGATCCGGGACCGTCGTGTGCAATTTCTCTGGTTATCACAAAAGCTGGACATCAGCCATTTTCTGGCAGATTTCACTTTTAACAAGAGATTTTGTCATGGAAAGCCGCGCGGAGGCTTTGCGCGTCACAACGGAGCCACTGATGGAGCGAGACAAAGAACACCTCCGTTTTGGAGTGTCAGAGGACAAGTTTGGACATGCCTATCTCAGCTTTCAGTGGCTTACCAGTCGAGTGAGTATAAGAGAAATTGTGGAGAGCTGGGCATGTCCTAACTTGTCCTCTGACACTCCAAAACAGAGGTGTTGCGCATGCGCACAAAGGTTCAAGCTTGGCTGACGTAAAAACATATGAATCAAATCCATATATTTTTTGCATAAAATAAAAAGGTCGCATACTTTTCTCACAGACCTCGTATATTGCACACAGGAAGTTTTTGCATATGGACAATTAAAGTGGTTTAGTGCAGTCTATATATGATGATGTAAATTCTTATGGAGCACAGCTCGAGTTCAACATCCTTACAGCCTCAGGGAAGAAGCTGTTTCTGAGCCTAGTATTTCCGCTCTGAATGCTCCTGAACCGCCTGCCTGAGGGTTGGAGCTGAAACAGACTGTGTGCAGGATGGGAGGAGTCCCTCAGAATGCGGAGAGCCCTTCCCCTGCACCGTAATAAGTAGAGATCCGAGGTGGTGGGAATGCTGCCCCCTACAATCCTCTGTGCAGCCTTTACCACCCCCTGCAGAGCTCCCCTCTCAACGGCTGTGCAGCTGCCGTGCCACACAGTAATACAGGTGCAGAGGATGCTCTCCACTGCACAGTGATAGAAGCTCCTCAGAATGGAGCTCCCAGGTCCAGCTCTCCGCAGCTTCCTAAGGAAATAGAGGCATTGATGGGTTTTCCTGACCAAACGGGAGGTATTGGCACCCTAGGTGAGATCACTAGATATGTGCACACCCAGGTACCTAAAGCTGGAGACCACTTCCACAGCTGCTCATCCAATATACAAGGGAGAAGGAGGGCCCTTGTTCCTCCTAAAATCCACTACCATTTCCATGGTTTTCTTCACATTGATGCAGAGATTGTTATCTCTGCACCACTGCACCAGATGTTCCACCTCCTCTCTGTATATGGACTCATCATCGTCCTTGATGCGTCTCACTACTGCTGTGTCATCCGCAGACTTCACTATATGACAGCTAGGATGCCTTGCTGAGCAATCATATGTTAGCAGAGTGAACAGAAGAGGACTCAGCACACAGCCCTGAGGTGAGCCAGTGCTGAGGGTGATGGAAGAGGAGATGGTATTGTGGATCCTTACAGTCTGTGGATGGTTGGTCAGGAAGTCCAAAACCCAGTTCCCCAGTGTAGAGCTCAGGCCAAGGGAGCAGAGCTTCTGCACCAGGGTCTGTAGGATGATGGTGTTAAAAGCGGAGGAAAAGTCCAAAAAGAGCAGGCGGACATATAAATTCCTGCTCTCCAAATGGGTGAGGGCTGAATGAATCAACGATGAAATGGCATCATCAGTGGAGCGGTTCCTCTTGTAGGCATACTGATGAGGATCTACAGTGACATCAATGGAGTCTTTGATATGGGTCATGACCAGCCTCTCGAAGCACTTCATAACTACAGAAGTTAAAGCTATAGGTTGGTAGTCATTCAGGCTTCTCACTGTAGAACACTTGGGGACAGGGACAGTTGTGGCAGTCTTTAAGCAGATGGGGACGGCTGCCAAAGTCAGTGATGTGTTAAAAATGTCTATCAGCACCTCAGACAGCTGGTATGCACAGTCCCTCAATACCCGCCCCGGAATATTGTCAGGACCTGCAGCTTTCCGGGGGTTAATCCTCTGGAGGGTCTTCCTTACATCTGCTGTGGTCACACTGAGGGGTGTCTCATCAGGAAGTGGTGTGAGTCTGGTGCTGGGGGACATGTCCAAGTCTGGCAGAGAGGGGTCCAATGGGCACTGTGCATCCCTAACATTATAATCCGTGATGCACTTTATCCCCTGCCACATGTGCCGGGGGTCATTGGTAGCAAAATGACCCTGAATTTTCTGAGCGTATGTGGCCTTAGCCCTCATAATGCCGGCCTTCAGCTCCTTCCTTGCCACTGCAAGTGCTGATGCCTCACCTGCCCTGAACACAGCATCCCTAGCTTTCAGCAGAGCTCTCATAGTTAAGCCTGACTTATCAAGCCTGATAAGTTAGTCCAGCAAACATTTTTAAGTAACTGATTACTTTCAAACACTTAGGGTTAGTTAACTCAAATAATTCAACCATCATAACAGTAAAATAAAGTGAATACTTGGGTTAAATCAACTTAATTGTGCATGATAATGAAATGGCATGTTTTCAAAAAACTGCCACACATAATCAGTCCGGTATTGACCCAGTGACCTGATTTGTGAAAAACCTACAATTTTGAGCAACAGTTACACGTCATTGCTTTAAATTTCATCTGTTTTGTTTTCAGACCTGCAAAAGATTGTTGGCCTGTCCAGGGTGCACTCCACCTCTCGCCCAGTGACTGCTGGGATAGGCTCACTTTTTGTTTACTGAGAGATTCATTTGGTATATATGCTGGAAACAATCAACAATATACAATTCTATATATGAAAAAAAATTGCAGTACTTTGGGACAATGGTGCATGTGGTAATGTCCAGAGGTGGGACAAAGTCACTGTCAGGTCATTCTCAAGTCATCCATTTGCAAGTTCCAAGTCAAGTCTCAAGTCAGCTTGCAAACAATTGGTGGGCATTATGACTTGAGACTTGATGGTGACTTTGTCCCACCTCTGGTAATGTCACTCTGAAATTAGTAAGTTAGTTGCTCAATCACAAAATACTCATGAATGTCAAAGTGTCCTTGTCTGACAAAGACACTAAACCCTAACACACTACTAAGGATCGGTCTTTATGTCCAAGGACCATGGCCAGATGTAGTCACATTAAACATTTTAAATTAGTTGATGGACTATTATGAATAGATGAGTACAGTATACTTGAAATCATATATCATATCATTATTGTAATTATAATTTTTGCTTGAACTTTTTTGGCTTAACTTTACTTAATAGTTTTGAGGTAATCATTTGCATTAAGATGTTTACGTTGAACGACCATCAGGTTTAAAGTATACAATTTATGGGAAACATAATCACACATGGCTTATGCCATCACACACTGGTCAGTAATTCAACTACTCAACCTTCGAAGGATCAATAGGGCAGCGCAGTCTCGTTTGAACCCCTGCATGATATCGTGGGATTTGACCACATCTGGGGGCAGCTGGCATGAACACAGCCACAGCTAATGCCTGGGCAGAGGTTGGGAGTTTCAGCAGAAACCATTCAGCCCAGCTCGGTAAATTTAAAAGCATACTTGCTGTCACCTAGCGGACTTGCCGGTTTAAGACGTGCCAGTTTAAAATGGTTTCCGCAGAAACCTCCATTCTCTGAATGGTTTGTGCTGACACTCCCACACTCTGCCTGTGGATTTGTGTCTTCCCACAGACAGCTTCACTTCTAACGGGAAAATGGTCCTCCTGTGTAGTTCTGAGCTTTCTCAGAATCATCCTTACCCCACAAAGTGAGATCTTGCATGGAATCCCAGACCGAGGGAGATTGACAGTTATCTTAAGTTTCTTCCACTTTCTAATAAATAATCATAACAGTTGCTGTCTTCTACCAAGCTGCTTGCCTGTTGTCCTGTAGTCTATCCCAGCCTTGTGCAGGGCTACAGTTTTGTCCCTGGTGTCCTTAGACAGCTCTTCGGTCTTGGCTATGGTGGACAGGTTGGAGTGTGATTGATTCAGTGTGTGAACAGTGTCTTTTATATAAGTAACAAGTGCAAACAGGTGCAATTAATACAGGTAAAGAGTGCAGAATAAGAGGGCTTCTTAAAGAAAAATTAACAGGTCTGTGTGAGCCAGAATTCTTGCTGGTTGGTAGGTGTTCAAATACTTTTTTGCAGCAGTAACATACAAATAAATTATTAAAAAAAATCATACATTGTGATTTCTGGATTTTTTTTATTTTTTAGATTATGTCTCTCACATTGGACATGCACCTAAGATGAAAATTTCAGACCCCTCCATGATTTCTAAGTGGGAGAACTTGCAAAATCGCAGGGTGTTCAAATACTTATTTTCCTCACTGTAGGAGAGGTTGTGTTGGTAAGTGTTAGCCTACACAGCTAACCAGAGTAGCTGCATTCTCTCACCTGCACAACCGCCTCGACACATTTGAGCCTTTGGGTCATAAACAAACCACAACACATGTCCACTTTCCACCGCATCATCACTTTTTCTTTGCATTTTCACTTTGTGTGTAATTTGGCCAAAAACTCAGAGAAAGTGCCATGTTTCTGTCCCCGGAAGTAGAGAAATTACATCATACGCATCATACTTTACCCCTTTAGTGCCTGCCCTCAAACTAGCCTGTGCTGCCAAATTAGCCAAAATATGGTAGACATCATGAATCTGAGCTGATAAATCAGTTATCCATATTTACATCTCCCTGCGACAGACTGTTGTCCTGTCCATGGTGTACCCCACCTCAAGCCCTACGACTGCTGGGATAGGCTCCAGCCCCCCCATGACCCTTAATTGGACTAAGCGGTTGAAGATGATATTTACATCTGGGATCTGTCTGCTTCATGGGTGTACATGTTTTGCCATCGTTTCTGCAGGTTTGGCTTTAGGGTTTGGAAATTTGGAGTCCCTGGGACTCCAGGGAGTAAGATATTTAGAGTCCCTTTGTCATTTAATGGCATCCCCATTTAGTCAATGAATTTTCATGTTCAGATTTGTAACTTAGGTGTGTATGTCGCAAAAATTTGATGTGAAAGTAATTTCTATTTCAGTTCAGCATCAAGAAACCAGAGAAAAACACCTTAGCAGGACAACTCAGAAACAAGGTCCAGGAAAACATATGGCGCTTGATTTACTAAAGCTTTGCGTAGGTTAAAATGTGCTCAAACACCACAACTCTCACAAATACACTTGCATGCTAAGTTACTAACAGTATGCAACAAGGATACCGTCTATCAAATTTGCAAAACAGCACGTATTGTCCATTTAGCGTATCCAAATCAGGCTTGAGCAGGATAGTTTTTTTCTGAATGAGGTGGGCTTCATAGATAATTGGCAAAGCTTCTGGGGAAAACCTGGTCTTGTTAGGAGAGACGGCATCCATCCCACTTTGGATGGAGCAGCTCTCATTTCTAGAAATCTGGCCAATTTTCTTAAATCCTCCAAACCGTGACTATCCAGGGTTGGGACCAGGAAGCAGAGTTGTAGCAGAGTTGTAGTCTTACACACCTCTCTGCAGCTTCTCTCCCCCTGCCATCCCCTCATTACCCCATCCCCGTAGAGACGGTGCCTGCTCCCAGACTACCAATAACCAGCAAAAATCTATTTAAGCATAAAAATTCAAAAAGAAAAAATAATATAGCACCTTCAACTGCACCACAGACTAAAACAGTTAAATGTGGTCTATTAAACATTAGGTCTCTCTCTTCTAAGTCTCTGTTGGTAAATGATATAATAATTGATCAACATATTGATTTATTCTGCCTAACAGAAACCTGGTTACAGCAGGATGAATATGTTAGTTTAAATGAGTCAACACCCCCGAGTCACACTAACTGTCAGAATGCTCGTAGCACGGGCCGGGGCGGAGGATTAGCAGCAATCTTCCATTCCAGCTTATTAATTAATCAAAAACCCAGACAGAGCTTTAATTCATTTGAAAGCTTGTCTCTTAGTCTTGTCCATCCAAATTGGAAGTCCCAAAAACCAGTTTTATTTGTTATTATCTATCGTCCACCTGGTCGTTACTGTGAGTTTCTCTGTGAATTTTCAGACCTTTTGTCTGACTTAGTGCTTAGCTCAGATAAGATAATTATAGTGGGCGATTTTAACATCCACACAGATGCTGAGAATGACAGCCTCAACACTGCATTTAATCTATTATTAGACTCTATTGGCTTTGCTCAAAAAGTAAATGAGTCCACCCACCACTTTAATCATATCTTAGATCTTGTTCTGACTTATGGTATGGAAATAGAAGACTTAACAGTATTCCCTGAAAACTCCCTTCTGTCTGATCATTTCTTAATAACATTTACATTTACTCTGATGGACTACCCAGCAGTGGGGAATAAGTTTCATTACACTAGAAGTCTTTCAGAAAGCGCTGTAACTAGGTTTAAGGATATGATTCCTTCTTTATGTTCTCTAATGCCATATACCAACACAGTGCAGAGTAGCTACCTAAACTCTGTAAGGGAGATAGAGTATCTCGTCAATAGTTTTATATCCTCATTGAAGACAACTTTGGATGCTGTAGCTCCTCTGAAAAAGAGAGCTTTAAATCAGAAGTGTCTGACTCCGTGGTATAACTCACAAACTCGTAGCTTAAAGCAGATAACCCGTAAGTTGGAGAGGAAATGGCGTCTCACTAATTTAGAAGATCTTCACTTAGCCTGGAAAAAGAGTCTGTTGCTCTATAAAAAAAGCCCTACATAAAGCTAGGACATCTTTCTACTCATCACTAATTGAAGAAAATAAGAACAACCCCAGGTTTCTTTTCAGCACTGTAGCCAGGCTGACAAAGAGTCAGAGCTCTATTGAGCTGAGTATTCCATTAACTTTAACTAGTAATGACTTCATGACTTTCTTTGCTAACAAAATTTTAACTATTAGAGAAAAAATTACTCATAACCATCCCAAAGACGTATCGTTATCTTTGGCTGCTTTCAGTGATGCCGGTATTTGGTTAGACTCTTTCTCTCCGATTGTTCTGTCTGAGTTATTTTCATTAGTTACTTCATCCAAACCATCAACATGTTTATTAGACCCCATTCCTACCAGGCTGCTCAAGGAAGCCCTACCATTATTTAATGCTTCGATCTTAAATATGATCAATCTATCTTTGTTAGTTGGCTATGTACCACAGGCTTTTAAGGTGGCAGTAATTAAACCATTACTTAAAAAGCCATCACTTGACCCAGCTATCTTAGCTAATTATAGGCCAATCTCCAACCTTCCTTTTCTCTCAAAAATTCTTGAAAGGGTAGTTGTAAAACAGCTAACTGATCATCTGCAGAGGAATGGTCTATTTGAAGAGTTTCAGTCAGGTTTTAGAATTCATCATAGTACAGAAACAGCATTAGTGAAGGTTACAAATGATCTTCTTATGGCCTCGGACAGTGGACTCATCTCTGTGCTTGTTCTGTTATACCTCAGTGCTGCTTTTGATACTGTTGACCATAAAATTTTATTACAGAGATTAGAGCATGCCATAGGTATTAAAGGCACTGCGCTGCGGTGGTTTGAATCATATTTGTCTAATAGATTACAATTTGTTCATGTAAATGGGGAATCTTCTTCACAGACTAAAGTTAATTATGGAGTTCCACAAGGTTCTGTGCTAGAACCAATTTTATTCACTTTATACATGCTTCCCTTAGGCAGTATTATTAGACAGTATTGCTTAAATTTTCATTGTTACGCAGATGATACCCAGCTTTATCTATCCATGAAGCCAGAGGACACACACCAATTAGCTAAACTGCAGGATTGTCTTACAGACATAAAGACATGGATGACCTCTAATTTCCTGCTTTTAAACTCAGATAAAACTGAAGTTATTGTACTTGGCCCCACAAATCTTAGAAACATGGTGTCTAACCAGATCCTTACTCTGGATGGCATTACCCTGACCTCTAGTAATACTGTGAGAAATCTTGGAGTCATTTTTGATCAGGATATGTCATTCAAGCGCATATTAAACAAATATGTAGGACTGCTTTTTTGCATTTACCGCAATATCTCTAAAATCAGAAAGGTCTTGTCTCAGAGTGATGCTGAAAAACTACTTCATGCATTTATTTCCTCTAGGCTGGACTATTGTAATTCATTATTATCAGGTTGTCCTAAAAGTTCCCTAAAAAGCCTTCAGTTAATTCAAAATGCTGCAGCTAGAGTACTGACGGGGACTAGAAGGAGAGAGCATATCTCACCCATATTGGCCTCTCTTCATTGGCTTCCTGTTAATTCTAGAATAGAATTTAAAATTCTTCTTCTTACTTATAAGGTTTTGAATAATCAGGTCCCATCTTATCTTAGGGACCTCGTAGTACCATATCACCCCAATAGAGCGCTTCGCTCTCAGACTGCAGGCTTACTTGTAGTTCCTAGGGTTTGTAAGAGTAGAATGGGAGGCAGAGCCTTCAGCTTTCAGGCTCCTCTCCTGTGGAACCAGCTCCCAATTCAGATCAGGGAGACAGACACCCTCTCTACTTTTAAGATTAGGCTTAAAACTTTCCTTTTTGCTAAAGCTTATAGTTAGGGCTGGATCAGGTGACCCTGAACCATCCCTTAGTTATGCTGCTATAGACGTAGACTGCTGGGGGGTTCCCATGATGCACTGTTTCTTTCTCTTTTTGCTCTGTATGCACCACTCTGCATTTAATCATTAGTGATCAATCTCTGCTCCCCTCCACAGCATGTCTTTTTCCTGGTTCTCTCCCTCAGCCCCAACCAGTCCCAGCAGAAGACTGCCCCTCCCTGAGCCTGGTTCTGCTGGAGGTTTCTTCCTGTTAAAAGGGAGTTTTTCCCTTCCACTGTAGCCAAGTGCTTGCTCACAGGGGGTCGTTTTGACCGTTGGGGTTTTACATAATTATTGTATGGCCTTGCCTTACAATATAAAGCGACTTGGGGCAATTGTTTGTTGTGATTTGGCGCTATATAAAAAAAATTGATTGATTGATTGAATTGATTGATTGAATCTGAACAGCACGATTCGGATTTAAACCGGATGGTGGGTTGAGCTGGATTTTAGCAGGATTTACTGAGGTCTGAATGCAAATGTAGCTTGAATCCAGTTAGCTCGGGGACAGCAAACAACCGTCCTTCTCTGTGACACCTTCTCTCCAAGAGAAACTGCCGGGTGCATTCCCTTCCACATGTCACACGCACCGGCTTTCTCACATCCAGAGCCACACATACACACACCCGCACTCTCATGTCCAAATCCAGGAAATTCTTACCAAATTCTTTGGTGAAACTCCAAAGAATTCAGCTTTAGCCTGATTGAGTTTGGAGACGTGTGTAGGATGAACCGGAATTTAAAAAAACAGGTCTGAACACTTTCCATCTACAAAGCAATCCAGGTTTAATCCGGCTTGAGACAGATTGCCAACCCCAGTCTAAACGTGGCGTTACGCTTTGGAAATCATCTGCTAAACTGTCCTCACCCCAATGTGATAAAGTTTGAGTTTGGATTGCTCACGCAATTTAGTGCTTGTTTTCTGGGATCTTAGTAAATCAGGGCCACAGAGTTCATGGCCCTGCAGTAATAAACATCTCCTCTGCTGAAGTGTCCTTGAGCCACACACAGGACACATGAACAACACCTATCGTTTATTCATCCAGGTAAAAAAAAAAGAAAAAGAAAAACCTAAACAAACATTGAGATTAAAATCTCTTTTCAAGAGTGACATTGTCAAGAGAGCAGCATGCAGGGTTACAGTAGTAAACACACACTAAAAATAAGCAAACGCAATCTGTAAAACATAATTTCTAAAGTTGAAAAAGGGAGGTTTTATTATATATATTTCTGCTATATTTGGTACACATACAGTATCTCTGACATAGCAGTTGCATAAGAGGAATTATCAAAATTCATTTTAATTTCTGAGTGCAGTTCTTTTAGCCAGGATGATAGTAATAGCCAGAAGATGCAGAATTCATCAGTCTGGGTTCAGATTAATTGGACCATATCAATTTTTGGGAAGCTCATGGACAGAAACCTTGTCCTTACCTTGGAAAGTCTTCATGAGGCTGTGCTTAGTGAACTGGAATATTTGGAATTGTGCAGTGATGTTGTTTTAACTCTGAATTTTCACATTTTCAAATATTTATTATTTATTTTAAATTTTGTACCCTTTGACATACTTTGATAATCCATTGTGTCTGTGTGGAGCCTGTAATGTTGCCGTACATGCCGTGATATAACCGGGAGGTTTCCCTTGAACACCATGGTTGTACTAAATCTATACTACAGGCAACAACTCCTGCTGTTTCTGCACATATCGCATGGTACAAGCCTGGCACGTCATCACAGCAAGCGTTGAATCATGTTCACGGGCAACCGTGATCTTCACACTCCGATTTTCCAAGCTTACAGAGGGGTCTCCCTAGCGTTTGTCAGGTCCCATATGGCAAATGAATGCACGACGTGGCAAGTTTGCCTGTGAATCGCCACGATGGCGAATATGAAAAAATACATGAAAATTCTGGCAGTGCTACTGATAAAAACTAATATTTCTGTCCTTTTTTTGTTGAATAGTTAAAGCTTTTTGTGATTTGTGCTGTGATCTGCGTGCTCGCTGTATATGCCACAGCCTGGGTAGCAGCCTTCTCCTTAAAAAGGGGCTTAAATAAAGACGTCACCGACTCCTTGTAGACAGAATATATATACGAGGTCTGTCCATAAAGTAACGGTCCTTTTTTTTTTCAAAAACTATATGGATTTCATTCATATGTGTTTACGTCAGACATGCTTGAACCCTCGTGCGCATGCGTGAGTTTTTCCACGCCTGTCGGTGACGTCATTCGCCTGTGAACACTCCTTGTGGGAGGAGTCATCCAGCCCCTCGTTGGAATTCCTTTGTCTGAGAAGTTGCTGAGAGACTGGCGCTTCGTTTGATCAAAATTTTTTCTAAACCTGTGAGACACATCGAAGTGGACACGGTTCGAAAAATTAAGCTGGTTTTCAGTGAAAATTTTAACAGTTGATGAGAGATTTTGAGGTGATTCTGTCGCTTTAAGGACTTCCACGGTGCGAGACGTCGCTCAGCGCTCTCAGCCGCCGTCATCAGCCTGTTTCAAGCTGAAAACCTCCACATTTCAGGCTCTATTGATCCAGGACGTCGTGAGAGAACAGAGAAGTTTCAGAAGAAGTCGGTTTCAGCATTTTATCCGGATATTCCACTGTTAAAGGAGATTTTTTTAATGAAAGACTTGCGGACGGGTCCGCGCGTCGGGACGCAGCCGACGCGGTGCAGCGGCACAGGAAAAACACCTCCGTGTTGATAACCATTTGTAAAATCCAGGCGGCTTTTGATGGCTTTCAGTGGAGTGAGTATATGAGAAATTTTTTAACAGCTGGACATGTTCCAACTTGTCCTTAAGGCTTCCAACAGAGGTGTTTTTCCTGTGGCGGAGCGTCGCGGCGGCTGCGAGCCGACGCACGGACCCGTCCGCATGTCTTTCATTAAAAAAATCTCCTTTAACAGTGGAATATCCGGATAAAATGCTGAAACCGACTTCTTCTGAAACTTCTCTGTTCTCTCACGACGTCCTGGATCAATAGAGCCTGAAATGTGGAGGATTTCAGCTTGAAACAGGCTGACGACGGCGCCTGAGAGCGCTGCGCGACGTCTCGCACCGTGGGAAGTCCTTAAAGCGACAGTATCACCTCAAAATCTCTCATCAGCTGTTAAAATTTTCACTGAAAACCAGCTTATTTTTTCGAACCATGTCCACTTCGATGTGTCTCACAGGTTTAGAAAAAATTTTGATCAAACAAAGCGCCAGTCTCTCAGCAACTTCTCAGACAAAGGAATTCCGACGAGGGGCTGGACGACTCCTCCCACAAGGAGTGCTCACAGGCGAATGACGTCACCGATAGGCGTGGAAAAACTCACGCATGCGCACGAGGGTTCAAGCATGTCTGACGTAAAAACATATGAATGAAATCCATATAGTTTTTGAAAAAAATAAAAGGACCTATACTTTATGGACAGCCCTCGTATATATATATATATATATATATATATACATATATATATATATATATAGAGAGAGAGAGAGAGAGAGAGAGAGAGAGAGAGAGAGAGAGAGAGAGAGAGAGAGTCATAATGACCACCAATTGTTTGCAAGCTGACTTAAGACTTGACTTGGGACTTGCTGATTCATGATTTGAGAATGACTTGACAGTGATTTTGTCCCACCTCTGCCAGTAAGCCACAGTGGCTAACCCTCTGTGAACCCCAGAGAGAGTCTTGGTTGTATACCAGGAGTCTCCAGGATGCACATCTGTGAAAGTGAGTTTATATAGCAAACATTTTCAGAAATAATCACATTGGGCCTCATGTATCAACGTGTGTATAGCGATATTTGAGCGTATATGGGGTGTACGCCAAAACGGCTGCGCTACTTGGAAAGCCGCATGGAGGCTTCGCGTGTCACGTCCGATTCGCTGATGAAGCGAGACAAAGGAACACCTTCGTTTTGGAGTGTTAGAGGACAAGTTTGGACATGCCTATCTCGGCTTTCAGTGCTTACCATTCGAGTGAGTATAAGAGAACTTGTGGAGAGCTGGACATGTCCAAACTTGTCCTCTAACACTCCGAAACGGAGGTGTTCCTTTGTCTTGCTTCATCAGCGAATCGGTCATGACACGCGAAGCCTCCGCGCGGCTTTCCATGACAAAATCTCTTGTTAAAAGTGAAATCTGCCGGAAAATGGCTGATGTCCAGCTCTTGTGATAACCAGAGAAAGAGCACATGATGGTCTCGTATCCACAGAGCCATCAGCTTAGAAATGATCCAGTGGTTTGTGCCGCGACGTCGCAGCTCGGAGCGCGGCGCACCAACCGTCCTTAAAGGGGTCCTTAAAGCTGTAGTTAAAGTCCTTATTCTCTGTGAAGCCCGTAAAAATTTTCACCAAAAGCCAGATAACTTTTTCGAATGGTTTCCAGGTGCCAGTCTCTAACAGCTTCTGAAAAATTCTGATGGAAAAAAAGTCCTTTTCATTCCACCATTTCCAGACAATGAAAATCCGACGAGGGGGCGGGACCACTCCTTCCACAAGGCGTGCTCACAGGCGAATGACATCACCGACAGACGTGGAAAAAACTCATGCATGCGCACGAGGGTTTCAAGCATGTCTGACGTAAAAACATATGAATGAAATCCATATAGTTTTAAAAAAAATAAAAAGGACTGTTACTTTATGGACACACCACGTACATGCTGCGATGGTTTCATGCATGTGGGAACACAGTGCGAGTGGCTGTGCAATGTGGTTACGCATCTACTGCTGTGATAATAAAATTCATGCCATCCACGGGATTTGAACCTGCACTTTCCAAAAGCTGTGATTGCCAGCCAGAAGCTTTACCACTGAGCTACCATCGCTGTCCTGTAAAAGGTGTGGGAAAATGCCTGATATCAAGAAGGATGTATTTAAGAAAAAATAAAACCACACACCATATAAAAACAACGCATTTTATTGAATCCCTCTTATCAAGCGGACAATACAAGTATGAACCGTCTGTTCCTCTGTTGATGACCTATGGTCACATACATGCAGTCATGAAATGACATGAATGAGAAGCAGGGTGCTCTTATCACATCCAAGCTGGCAGCGTGTCCAGCCGGCCCCACGCACGTATCCTGCCTGACACGTGTGTCTTGTGGACGGTGCGCTGCAGGACTGACACTGCATCATGTGGAACAGAGCTAACGTGGGAGACGTGACATTCAGATTGTCCGCTGCGTGTTATGGTCTGACAGTCCGTTTCACCGGGGGTAGCCTGTCAATGTGCACGGGGCGAACGCTCACTGCAGCCCATTACAACAGTGATATATGTTTTTTGTATGTCCATGGGAGGACAGCAAGCAGACACACGTGCATCACAGTGGACAGTGGTTAGTTCATGTCCATCCAAACATGGTATGTGTTCCCCTGCTGTGACGTCCAGAACCACAGCTCTCCACAGCTGCTCCTGTTGGTGGACACACCCCCTATCAGTTCAGCGCACACACCAATGTGTCACTCTGTCTGTTTGCAAAGCCACACTTGTGGGGGCACTTAGAGAAATGTCACGTCCACCTCAACAGTGATTGTCTGCTGACTGTTGTCCTGCTAATAGTGTGAATGGCCACACATTTTCTAAGTGCCAAGTGAGCGGTGTTAGATGTTTGTGTGTGTCCGCTGGATTTTGGCCGACACCTGCTGGTGTGCACAAATAGGTGTAGCTACAAGTGTACGAGGTGTTGGAGGCAGCTATGATTTTACACGTATTGCATACGATTCCTGCTTCATGTGTAATTTGACCACATTCGTACAAAGTGTGAAGCGGTCCTAAATACCGTGTATTGCCCCCTTTAACATCAATGTCAGCTTGGAGTCTTTTGTGGTAGTTATGGATGAGGCTCTCTGATGGTAAAGCTGCCGTTGAATATGTCTTGGACTTTATTTACGTCAGTTACGAAGAAATACAAACAGTATGGCACTCTATGATAAATCTGCATGGAGTATGCAGTTCTCAAAAGCTGAGTGACTGTGCAAGAAGGAAAAGAGTGAGGAAAGCCATCAAGACACCCAGACAACCCAGAGGAAGTTATAGGCTTATATGGCTGTGATTGGAGAAATTGTGCACAGTGCAGATTCTGCATTTTGTATTCCCAGTTATACAGCTTCATGATGAAGTGGTACAGAGGAGGGTTTTCTTAAAAAGAGGACTTGAAAGTTTAGCTACAAACTGCCAGAAGGTATATTTGAGATGCAAGCCTAGATTTGATCTGTTTTGGTGAAAGAATATCCTTCTCCGCTCTACTCCACTATGAAACTAAGAGTGGTGATGCAAAATACAAAAACCAGTGAAGTGAGCGGAGGATGGGAGTGATGTGCTCGTGCTTACGCACTCTCATCAGGATCCTGGCAGCACTGTTCTGGACATACTGAAGTCTTTGTATGTTCTTACCTGGAATCCCAATGAGTAGTGCATTAAAATAGTCCAGTGTGGAGGAGACAAAGGCATGGACGAGCTTTTCGGCATTGAAAAGTGAGAGTGTGGGCCTGAGTTTTAACTATGTTACGAAGGTGGAAGAATGAGGTTTTAGAGATGTGATTTATATGGGATTCAAAAGTGAATTGTGGATCAAAGATGACACCAAGGTTCGTGACTTTGTAAAAAATGTGGATACAACAGCTTCTGTTATGATGGATCATATGGATCTGTTCTTTTTTTATTAATTTTTTTCCTCTGAAAAAGATTAAAATTCAGGCTTTTAAGAACTTCCTGGGCTCAGCCATCAGACGTGTATCTGTATGTGTTGAAAGTGTTAAACTTGTAGAGAAATTCGCTTATCTTCACAGTGACATATATGTCTCCGCATCCTCTGCCTTTGAGATCAAGAGACACCTGGGCCGGTTTCAGAAAGCAGTCTAATCTTTTAGTCAATTAAACTTACTTAGTCGACTATGGTTAGTTGCCCAACATTATCCATCTAATCACCATTTCACATCGATGACTAATCTTTTAAATTATCCGTTTTGCATTGTTCGATGATTTTCACGGGTATAGCGGCCTTGCGAACACCGTTGCCAAGAAACGCCTCCAGTGCGTGCCAGTATGGTTCACTTCCAGGTTGTCATTAACTATCCAGCCTTTGTTTTGTTAACTGGCTTTATTAACATTTACGGACACATACAACTTGTGTTGGAACCCTAAGAACAAACCCTAGGAACTTGTAGTTCCTAGGGTTTGTAAGAGTAGAATGGGAGGCAGAGCCTTCAGCTTTCAGGCTCCTCTCCTGTGGAACCAGCTCCCAATTCAGATCAGGGAGACAGATACCCTCTCTACTTTTAAGATTAGGCTTAAAACTTTCCTTTTCGCTAAGGCTTATAGTTAGGGCTGGATCGGGTGACCCTGGACTATCCCTTGGTTATGCTGCTTTAGACGTAGACTGTGGGGGGGTTCCCATGATGCACTGTTTCTTTCTCTTTTTGCTCTGTATGCATCACTCCGCATTTAATCATTAGTGATCGATCTCTGCCCCCCTCCACAGCATGTCTTTTTCCTGGTTCTTTCCCTCAGCCCCAACCAGTCTCAGCAGAAGACTGCCCCTCCCTGAGCCTGGTTCTGCTGGAGGTTTCTTCCTGTTAAGAGGGAGTTTTTCCTTCCCACTGTTGCCAAGTGCTTGCTCACAGGGGGTCGTTTTGACCGTTGGGGTTTTTCATAATTATTGTATGGCCTTGCCTTACAATATAAAGCGCCTTGGGGCAACTGTTTGTTGTGATTTGGCGCTATATAAAAAAAAAGTTGATTGATTGATTGATACAAACTGCAGAACGACATGCTTAGCTCTTAGGCTAGCATTTCTTCTTCTACATGGCCGTCAAGCCTTTTTGTGCACACAACGCTGTTCAGCGTGACAGCAATGCCCGGTGGCTAATTTGATAACTGTCACAAACACATCATGACAGTTGTTTGCTACAATCATGGCGAAAAGTGGAGGAAGCTCCTCCTTTGGGAGGAATAAGAGCGACGTAGGGGTGCTACTGAGTGTTCCATCAAGTGGTGGTACATGATAGACTCCATTTTTTGAGGTAAGACACTGAAGTTTTGTCAACTACAATTGCCTCCTCTGTACCAGGCTAAAAACTTTAGTCGGATAACGTGAAACTTTAGCTGACTAACCGCTTTGTGCAACGACTTACGTCAAAAAATTAGTCAACGAAATGAGTTTATTCGACTAAACAAGATTAGACTGCTTTATGAAACTGGCCCTGGGAAGAGCTTATGGAGTCAGGAGGTCATTGGACAGAGGTGTTTGGTGATGCCGATATCTTTGCAGGCCAACGAAGATCCAAGTCTTTAGGGTCCTGGTGCTGTCTGTCTTGCTGTATGGTTGTGAGACATGGATGCTAACCAGTGGCATAAGGCAACAATGGGATGTCTTTGGTATTAGGCGTCTTCGAAGGATACTTGGGTACCAGTGGAGTTTCTTTGGATTAAACAAGAGGTTACTAAAATAGACTGGGATGAGGAGTATCACTTGCATTGTGAGGGAGCTTCATCGTGGCACATTTCTCTGTGCATGACCCAGCATGCTCCAACTGAGTGTTGAGGACCCCACTAGCTGGAGACGGCCAAGGCGACGTCCACATTTCAACTGGCTGCAGCAGACAGATGGTTACTTTCGAGATGTGGGAATGGGTCAGTTGTCTGCCTGGGTGATTGGCAGAGGTGGGAGTAAGTCACCATCAAGTCACTCTCAAGTCATGAATCAGCAAGTCCCAAGTCAAGTCTCAAGTCATAATGACCACCAACTGTTTGCAAGCTGACTTGAGACTTGACTTGGTACTTGCAGATTGATGACTTGAGAATGACTTGACAGTGACTTACTCCCACCTCTGGTGATTGGCATACATGACTCAAGGCAGTTCTGGGGTGTTGTGGATGCACTTGTTCCTAGACTTGACTTGATTTAAAAACAGATTATTTCCTTTAGCTATAAATTAATCTGAATGGAGGGCTCAAGGTATTTATCCAGTGTGAACGGAGGGTGCTGCTGAAGAGAAACCAAGATGGCGGTATGGTGGTAGATGGCGTCACTGAGCATCGAACATTTCAGTGTGTCACAGAATTTTGCTGAGTTTTGTGATTAAAACAGTAACAGTAAGTAAGAAATCAGTAAGAAAGAAAGAAAGTAAGTAAGTAAAGTAAAGATCGGATTGGCTGCGAAGCTAACGGCGACCTACCCAGGCTGGCGGCGTACCATCCAGGCCGCGGTGTTGGCGGAGACGTACCATCCAGGCCGCGGCGTTAGCGGAGGTGAACCATCCAGGCCGCGGCGTTGGCGGAGACGTACCATCCAGGCTCGCGGCGTCAGCGGAGGGAACCACCCAGGTCCGCGGCGTCGGTGCGAGCGAAGCATCCAGGCCCGCGAAATCGGCGGAGGGAAACATCCAGACCGCGGTGTTGGCGGAGACGTACCATCCAGGCCGCGGCGTTAGCGGAGGTGAACCATCCAGGCTCGCGGCGTCGGTGGAGGGAACCATCCAGGCCCGAGGCGTTGGCGGAGATGTGCCATCCAGGCCGCGGCGTTAGTGGAGGTGAACCATCCAGCCTCGCGGCGTCGGCGGAGGGAACATCCAGGTCCGCGGCGTCGGCGGAGGGAACCATCCAGGCCCGCGGTGTTGGCGCAGGAGGCGACCCATCCAGGCCAGCGGCATCGGTGGAGAAGGCAACCCATCCAGACCAGCGGCGTCGGCGGAGGAGGTGATCCATCCAGGCCCACGGCGTTGGTTGCATCTGGGGTGGCGACAGCTGCACCCGAGGCTGGAGACGGCTACATCCGAAGCTAGCGGAGGCTACATCCGGGGCTAGTGCGGCGACATCTGAGGCTGCAGCGGCTGCGACCGAGGCTGATGGCGTCTACGACCGAGGCTGGTGGCGGCTATATCTGGGATCAACATCGGGGAAGGTTGGTGTGTGGCGACCGGATTTGTGGTGGTGGAGGTGGTGGAGACCACGAGTGGGAATTGCTTTACAATTAATAGTGGCCTGTACTGAGCTACAGGAGTTAACATGGCACCAACCAGGAAGACAGAGAAATTGGAGGAAGACTTAGAGGAGATAAAGACCTCATTGAATCGTATTTCAAAAGACATGTCCAATTTAGACAAGTTGATGAAGGAGATTAAGGAGCTCCAAAATCTTGTTAAAGAAAAGGACAAGATTATTAAGAAACTTGAGCAACGGGTGGATGAACTTGAACAATATACTAGAAAAGATGATGTTATAATAACTGGTTTGGAAACAAAACATCGGTCGTACGCAAGGGTGGTGGATTCTGGTGGAGCCAGTGGGGAGGATGCACCACCTGAAGAATTACAAACATTAGAACACCAAGTTACAAATTTTTTAAATCAAAAAGGTGTTGTCATACATCAAGACACTATTTCAGACTGTCACACAATTCCATCCAAAGACAGTAAAAATAAACTACCAAATATAATAATACTATTTATAAGCAGAAAATACAAAAATGAATTATTAAGACAGGCAAAGAATCTGAAAGGAACAAATGTATATATAAATGAGCATCTAACAAAAAAAAAATGCAGATATTGCCAGGGAAGCAAGACTATTAAAAAAACAGAAACATATTGTTGCTACATGGGTCTGGAACTGTAGAGTTTGGATTAGAGTGAAAGAAGGAACAAAGGGTATACAAATCAGAGACATGGAGGACCTTACAAAGTACAGACCTGAGTAGACAAATGAATATATCAGTTGGTAGTATGACCAAAAAATCAGATTAAACATGGAAACAGATGATAAAATATATGACATAGACACCAATATTGATGAAAGTATATTTGACTTGACTACAATTGGTTGTGAGTATTATACGGAAAAACAGTTAAATAGTGAAAAAATGACTGAAGATACCCTGTCACTCATACATATAAACATTCAAAGCTTGTACTATAAAATGTCAAAAATAAAAGATTATTTAAACCAGTTTAAAAATAGATTCAGCATTGTTGCAATCACAGAATCTTGGCTTAAAAATGACCTCATGGCTGATGTTCAAATGGAGGGATATGAGTTACATTTTGTAAATAGAAGAGAAAAAAAAGGTGGAGGTATTTCTTTGTACATAAAAACAGATCTGACATGTAAAATTGTAGAAGAAATGACAATTATAGATGATATCATAGAAATTGTGACAGTGAAAATTGTACATGAAACATCTAAAAATATTCTAATCAGTTGTGTATACAGAGCACCAGACTCTTGTGTTGTGAAATTTACAGATAAAATAATAGAATTATTCCATCAAATCAAAAACAAAATGTGTGGAGACTTTAATGTTAATGTGGAAAGCTCCAGTTACCAAAGAGTAAGTGATTTTGTGAATTCAATGAATAGCTTGGGTTTATTCCCTGTGATAACAAAACCAACCAGAATTACATCGCAAAGTGCAACTGTAATTGACAATATATTCACAAATAGAACAGATGAAATTATTAAGAATGGGATATTGATGACAGATCTCAGTGATCATTTACCAGTTTTTTCAATATTTAAATATAAAAATAGGTCCAATAAACAGTTATAAACTTTAAAAGAGATAAGTCATTAAAAGCCTTAGAGGCATTAAATTCTGATCTTAAAAATCAAAATTGGGAAGTGGTTTATGTCGGTGACGTTAATGTAGCATATAGTTCATTCATGAAAATACTGATGAAATCATATAATAAAAATTGTAAATTAATAAAAACTAGTAAGAAAAGAGTAAATAAACCATGCCTGACCAAGGGAATAAAAAACGCTTGTGTAAAGAAAAACTATTTATATAAGTGCTTTTAAAAAATGCAAACAAAGGAAACAGAACACAGATACAAAAAATATAAAAATAAATTAATGACAATAATTAGGAAACAAAAAAAAGATTATTATAGTGAACAACTGAATAAGAGTAAAGATAATATGAGGGCAACATGGGGAATTATAAAAAGTGTGATGGAAAGTGACGGAGTGAAATCAACTTTTCCGAATTACCTTGTCAAGGAAAATAAAGAGATAAATGATATAAAAGAAGTTGTAAATGAGTTTAATGATTATTTCTCAAAGGTGGGATCAAATCTGGTGGGAAATAAACCAATAGTAGAAGATAAATTAAATACAATTGTAAATACGGTCAATAGTATTTTCCTTGACAATGTGGAAAAAGATTAAATAAGGAATATTGTAAAAAACTGTGTAAGCAAAAGATTAACTGACTATGAAGATTTAGACATGATGACTGTAAAAAGTATAATAGAAACTGTTCTTGAACCATTCACTTACATTTGTAATCTGTCTCTGTCAACAGGAATTTTCCCAGACGAAATGAAAATTGCCAAGGTAGTCCCATTATATAAAATTGGAGACAAACATAACGTTTCAAATTACAGGCCAGTGTCATTGCTTCCACAGTTTTCTAAAATTATGGAAAAGGTTTTTGTGACAAGGTTGGATAAATTCATTGAGAAACATCATATTTTAAATAATGCTCAGTATGGATTTAGAACAAAACATTCGACAGCTATGGCAATTATGGAATTAACAGAGAAAATATCAACAGCAATAGATAATAAGGATTATATGGTAAGTGTTTTTATTGACTTGAAAAAAGCTTTTGATGTTATCGATGATTCAAGATTGCTTCACAAGTTACAACAATATGGAATAAGAGGGATTGCACATCAGTGGGTAAAAAGCTACTTAGAAAATAGAAAACAGTTTGTTCAGATAAATAATACTAAATCAGAATTGTGTAATATTATGTGTGGAGTACCACAAGGGTCGGTACTTGGACCCAAACTGTTTATTTTGTATATCAATGATTTTGTGAATATATCTAATTTACTTGGTAGCATTTTATTTGCTGACGATACAACATTATTTTACTCTGGATCAGATATACAGGAAGTAGCACAAGTGATAAATACAGAGTTGGAAAAAGTGAAATATTGGTTTGATATAAACAGATTGTCACTTAATCTTAATAGAACAAATTTCATATTGTTTAATGACAGAGTTAAAAAAATGATGTGTCATTAAAAATAGATGGAATGGACATTCAAAGGGTAAAAGAAATGAAATTTTTAGGAGTTATGATTGATGAATATTTTACATGGAAGTCACACATAAATTACATAAAAGGAAAGATAGCGAAAGCCATTGCTGTTTTGCATAAAGTTAAATATTCATTAAATAGTTATGGATTATTAACATTGCACAATTCATTGATTGTTCCATATTTGACTTATTGTGTAGAAATCTGGGGATCAACATGTACAACTTATACACAACCTTTATTTATTTTTCAGAAAAGAGCTTTAAAAGTGATTGGCAACAGTTGATTTAGAGATCCATCTAATCCATTGTTCATTAAGTATAGGGTACTTAAATTTCATGATTTAGTTGATTTGAAATTACTACAAATAATGTACCAAGCAAATAACAATACCTTACCAATAAACATTCAAAATATGTTTGAAAAAAGAGTAAGTAGTTATAATTTGAAGGGCATAGAAGTCTTTAAAAAACCAAGATTCAGAACCAAGATAAAGGAACGGAGTATTGCAGTGAATGGTGTAAAATTATGGAACAACCTCAACAAAGAAATCAAAGAATCAAGGTCGCTTAAATTATTTAAAAAACGTATTAAACTTGATGTATTTCGTAAGTCAGTGGGCTGTGACAAAGCCAAAAATGTAATCTGTTAATAATGTTTAGAATGTTTGAAGTTTAAAATGTAATCTATTAGGGATGTAGTCTTTTAAATAATGGTTAAAATTAGGAAAGAAGTCGGTGGCATGTGACAAAGTCATAGAAATGCAATGATGTCGATTGATGATGCTTTGCAAGATTGTATTGTAAAAAAGGGGCAGAATATATGACTTGTTCTTCCAAACTGCTCCTTTTCGTTCAATGGTTTGTAATGTTTTGTTAATTTTGCTTTTCTGTTTTTCTTTTAAATGAATGAAATAAATCCTCAATAAAAAAACTACATACAATTTCAACTAATGCATTATTTTTTACAGAAATTTGTAAGTCTAAAATGAAGTTTCAATGTAATGAAATCACTTACTTGTACAACCCCAATTCTAATGAAGATGGGACTTTGTGTGAGATGTAAATAAAAACAGAATATAATGATTTGCAAATCCTCTTCACCCGATATTCAATTGAATACACCACAAAGACAAGATATTTAATGTTCAAACTGATAGATGTTTTTGTTCTTGTGCAAATATTTGCTCATTTTGAAATGGATGCCTAGAACACCTGTTTGGAACATTCCACAAGTGAACAGGTTAATTAGAAACAGGTGAGTGGCATGAGATAAAATGAGCATCCCCAAAAGACTCAGCTGTTCACAAGCAAAGATGGGGCGAGGATCACTACTTTGTGAACAACTGTGTGAAAAAATTGTTCAACAGTTTAAGAACAATGTTTCTAAACATTCAATTGCAAAGAATTTAGGGATTCCATCATCTACAGTCCATAATATACTCAGAAGATTCAGAGAATGTGGAGAACTTTTTACACAGAAGTGGCAAGGCCAAAATTCAGCATTGAATGCCTGTGACCTTTGATCCCTCAGGCGGCACTGCATTAAAAACTGACATCATTGTGTAAAGGATCTTACAGCGTGGGCTCAGGAACACTTTAGAAAACCATTGTCAGTCAACACAGTTCGTTGCTACATCTACAAGTGCAAGTTAAAACTCTACCATGCAAAGCAAAAGCCATACATCAACAACATCCAGAAATGCTGCCGCCTTCTCTGGGCCTGAGCTCATATGAAATGGACAAACGCAAAGTGGAAAAGTGTGCTGTGGTCTGATGAGTCCACATTTCAAATTGTTTTTGGAAATCATCGATGTTATGTCCTCCAGACAAAAGAAGAAAAAGACCATCCAGATTGTTACTAGTGCAAAGTTCAAAAGTCAGCATCTGTAATGGTATGGGGGTGTGTTAGTGCCCATGGCATGGGTAACTTACACATCTGTGATGGCACCATCAATGCTGAAAGGTACATCCAGGTTTTGGAGCAACACATGCTGCCATCCAAGCAACGACTTTTTCAGGGACGTCCCTACTTATTTCAGCAAGACAATGCCAAGCCACATTCTGCACATGTTACAACAGCGTGGCTTCGTAGTAAAAGAGTGCGGGTACTAGACTGGCCTGCCTGCAGTCCAGACCTGTCGCCCATTGAAAATGTGTGGCACATTATGAAGCGCAAAATACGAAAATGGAGACCTCGGACTGTTGAACAACTGAAGTCGTCCATCAAGCAAGAATGGGAAAGACTTCCACCTACAAAGCTTCTACATTTAGTGTCCTCAGTTCCCAAACACTTATTGAGTGTTGTTAGAAGGAAAGGTGATGTAACACAGTGGTAAACATACTACTGTCCCAACTTTTGTGAAACGAGTTGCAGGCATCCATTTCAAAATGAGCAAATATTTGCACAAAAACAATAAAGTTTATCAGTTTGAACATTAAATATCTTGTCTTTGTGGTGTATTCAATTTAATATAGGCTGAAGAGGATTTGAAAATCATTGTATTCTGTTTTTATTTACATTTTACACAACATCCCAACTTCATTGTAATTGGTGTTGTATTTATTTTGCTTAACAGTAATTTATTAATTCCTGAGAGCTTGTCAATTACCAAGGCAGGCCAAAACAAAGGAAAAGCAGGCCACATGTGGCCTGGGGTCGCACATTGGGCACACATTTGAGCAATCACAGAAGGGCAAAAGGAAGAACGTTTTCTTTATTTGTGTTTTAGCTTAACTGCTGTGAAACAGTCACATAATAATGTTTTGTTCATCTGATTCATAGTGGAATCAGACAAACTTGAAGACTGCAACATTCACTTTTCTGTGTGGAATGGCCATCATGCTGTCTGTCTCTCACATCTTTGAGTTTTGCTCAGTTTCCATACTACAGCAGGCAGGAAACAAAAACGAAGCTGCAGTCCTGGGATTGTAAAAACTCCAAGTTGTGATCTTGCATTGACAAAATAGTTGCTCTAAACAGACTTGACATTAAAGTGCCACATATCCCCACCACTCTAATTCCAGCAGCAAGACGTCATGTTTTTCTCGGGCTACCAATATGTAGACCTTGATTTGATGCTTGGTATGCTACCTGCCCATGTACATGGCAAGATACTTATCTTTGCATTGTTCCAGAACACCCACCTATAAATGGGTACCAGCCTTGGCTGGGCAAGTAACCTGTGATGGACGGGTGTCCTGTCTAAAGGAGTTGTAGACTCTCATGTGGTTCACACTGAAGTGCCTACATACTGAGGGTGGTGACATCCAGTGATTTGAAACCGTGTTGTTTCCTAGCTCAGTCCATTAGACACTATACTTACTGTATACAACTCCACAGTCATACCTGTCTTATTGTCACCCAGTAGAGTTAGATCTAGAAAACACATTTGAAAACTTATTTCCATAATTTGACTTTTAGGACTGGAAAAACCCATGTTGCAGAGTTTCATGACTGTGTTTAGTGAATGAGCTTTTCAGGCTTAAGCATTTTAGCACAAAACTCCATGCCAACACACACACACACACACACACACACACACACACACACACACACACACACACACACACACACACACACACACACACACACACACACACACACACACACACACACACACACACACACACACACACACACACACTTGCAATTATTTTATGACATTAAATCAAGTTACTTCTATTTTAAAGAGTGTTAACAGGTGTTTGACAAATGTGTCCATCAGAAGTATAGAAAAAATACTATTAATAAATTTGTTTCCAGAATAATGGTATTTGCTGGTGTTTATCATTGGTTCTGTAAAAAACAAATGTAATTTTGGCTTGGCACTGATTGAGACTGATGGAATTAGAATTTTTTTTTACATTCTAGGACCCATAATTAATTAATCTAAATTAACCCATTATTTTAACAGCACCATAAGGTCCACTATGGAAATAAATATATCATATTCCTGTGATAACTTTGGATGGTGGTTAGTGTGCTTGTTTCCAGTAAGGAAGGTTCTGAGTTTGATGCCAAAACTTGTGCCAAATCAACATGCAGATCTGAGGTGGATCTACTGTAGCAAACCTGAGGGAGGGACAAGAAAAAAAAAAAAAAAAAAACAGCGAAAAGTGGAAGGGAATTAGTTACTGTACTTGAGATAACTTTGTAATGCTCATTGTCTATAGCAATTTGTTTATTCTTGTATTTCCTTTGTATTTTTTATCTTGCTAATTTTATATTAATGCATTTGTTTTTATATTCATTTTCAGATCGATTTTTGAATCCATATGCATAACATCTCATCATTTTGAAACTGTCTGGAGAGTAAAAGCTTGAATACACAATACGCTGCATTGAGATGTGTGTGACTTACAACAGGTATGTTCAGTGCAGGATTACTTAAGTTGGAAACGATATGGCACTCGTCATTCAAAACCCTGGGACATAGAATGTCATCATTCTCAGTATGAAGGCACTCAAGTTCACACTATTCCGGGGATAATCAGCAGTATCATTGGGCTTATATCGGACGTACTTTGGTTGTGACCAAAACTGTTGCATCCATGGACACAACTAATAAACCCAGAGAGCTTATTGGGAAGAATTATGATTAAAATCTGGACATACAGCGCATAGAGAAGGTATTCACAGTGCTTCAGTTTTTCCACATTTTGTTTCATTACAGCCTTATTCCAAAATGGAGTAAATTTGTTTTTTCCCCCCTCTACTCACAACACTCTATAACAGCATGAAAAAAAGTATTTTGAAATTTTACAAATTTATTAAGAATAAAATAACTAAGAACTCACATGCACATAAGTATTCACACCATTTGCTCAGTACTTTGTTGATGCACTTTTGGCAGCAACAACAGCCTCAAGTCTTGAATATGATGCCACAAGCTTGGTGCACCTATCTTGTGGCAGTTTTGTCCATTCCTCTTTGCAGCACCTCTCAAGCTCCATCAGGTGGGATGGTCATTTTCAGATCTCTCCAGAGAAGTTCAATCGGATTCAGGTCTGGGCTCTGGCTGGACAACTCAAGGACATTCACAGCGTTGTCCTGAAGCCACTCATTTGATATCTTGGCTGTGTGTTTTGGGTCATTGTCCTGCTGAAAGATGAACCGTTGCCCCAGTCTGAGGTCAAGAGCACTCTGGAGCAAATTTTCAACCAGGATGTCTCTGTACATTTCTGAATTCATCTTTCCCTCAGTCCTGACTAGTCTCTCAGTTCCTTCCGCTGAAAACCATCCCCACAGCATGATGCTAGCACCACCATACTTCACTGTAGGGATGGTGCCTGGTTTCCTACAGATATGACACCTGACATTCACACCAATGAGTTCAATCTTTGTCTCATCAGACCAGAGAATTTTGTTTCTTATGGTCTGAGAGTCCTTCAGGTTCCTTCTGGCAAACTCCAAGTGGGCTGCCATGCGCCTTTTACTAAGGAGTGGCTTCCGTCTGACCACTCTACCAAACAGGCCTGATTAATAGATTCCTGCAGTGATGGTTGTCCTTCTGGGTGGTTTTCCTCTCTCCACAGAAGAATGCTGGAGCTCTGATAGAGTGACCATCAGGTTCTTGGTCACCTCCCTGACTGAGGCCCTTCTCCTCTGATCGCTCAGTTTAGACGGGTGGCCAGCTCTAGGAAGAGTCCTGGTGGATCCTCAACTCTTCCATTTACAAATGATGGAGGCCAGTGTGATCATCGGGACCTTCAAAGCAGCAGAAATGTTTCTGTAACCTTCCCCAGATTTGTGCCTTGAGACAATCCTGTCTTGGAGGTCTGTAACTAATTCCTTTGATTTCATGCTTGGTTTGTGTTCTGACATGCACTGTCAACTGCAGGACCTTATATGTAGACAGGTGTGTCTACATATAAGGTCCAATCAAGTGAATTTAGCATCACACAATGTGGAAAAAGCGAAACACTGTGAATACTTTGAGGATGTACTGTACTTCACTATGAATACTTTGAGGATGTACTGTACTTCACTTGAAAACTTTACCGGATATTTGCTTGAAACAGAAGACAAAAGTTACACAGGTCTGCTGAGTCATTTGTCAATACTATAATGTTTTTTACATGGCTTCTCAAATAATTTTGTCATAGCTTTATTAAGTTATTTTCGTGGTTGTAACTTGTAAGTTCTGAGTTCCCAGTTTCCATTGAATGCAGCATGAACCATGGAACCATGCACATGCGCTCCTTTCCTTCATGTCATCTGCAAAATCTCATGGAACAAACTCAGTATATTTTTAATGGTATCCCCCATGAACTTTATTAGCAATAAAATAAACTGTACCTTTGTGATGTACCACAGAAAACAGGGTACTTTATGAAAACTACATTTCAACAGCAGGTAAATGTTACTAATATTGTGAGAAATGAAACAGGTAGACCTTTAATATTAACGCTGCAGAATGCCAGTGAAGCATTACAATACCGTTTCACATTTACAAAGTGGCGATGCAGCTATTGTTGAGATGCGTTGGGGAAACCCGACCCTGGTCAGTGCTGTAGAGGGTGAAACTGAAACTCTGGGGTTGACGGACTGTGGAGCCGGCTCTGGTTCACTGGCGCCACATCCCCCTGAGCTGGTGAGAATGTGGGGGCTGTGCGCTTCTCTTTGAAGCTTTACCTCCCACTAATTCTGGCCTTCCAATTTCCACACAGTGCACAGCACATACCCCCCCACCAATCCTCTTCCCCTCCTTTTCCCTTTGTTCCCCTTATAAGGACTGGCCTAGCCGTGTCCTCAGCTTTTCTTCGGGAGATGTTACACTTGTTTGGGAACGTGGGCATATCAGCAGAACAGCAGTATAGTTTTACTTTCAGTCGCTGGAATCTAAAAACCTTAGCGAGCATACCTTTCTGTCTTACAGGGACTGGTTTTGAGTTTAATGACCAATTGGGTGGTAGATGGATGAGAAACTGCAGCAGTTGGTTACACAACAACAAAATTATGCCAGGAAAGCCATCACCTTTGTTGCTGTAGCTTCCTACATTAATGATAATATTTACTGCGTTCAATGACCTTGAAATTGCCATTTTTCCATATGGATTCAGGTTTGTTGACAGACATCAACAACAAAAAAGAAACCCTGCAAGTGCAAAGACTGGACTTTTATACAAGGAACTTTTCCCAGCAGGATTTCTGGACTAGTTTTGTTGTTTCAGGTAGAGTGCGTGAAATAATGGGAAGGGTACTAAACAATATGAACTTGCAATGATTATATTCTGTATCATAAGCAACAGATCCCAATGGATAAATCTGCAAGCTGATATCATTGGCCAGTATGTGCTGCTTGCAGATAAATCAATATTGACATTTACTGTATAATGTATAATTAAAAAGAAATAGGGATGATGCCATAATCTCTCCATTTCTTATGGAGTGATTCATATTTCAATGCAGCCCTCGTCATTACATTAATTTTTAAAAGAATGCATAGAAAAGCTTCCAAGCAGGATAACATTGTTTTTGTTGTGAAATATTAATCGAAATGATTATCAACCCATGTTTGTACTGAAGAGTTGCCACCCGCAGAACAATGCATCAAAGCTAATTACAAAAGTTGTCATTTTATATGAATTTGTTATTTAATTAAGAAAGAAGAAAACAATTGAGAAATTATCACAAAGCATTTTATTTCGACATTTAAAGTTCAATAGATAATGAAAAGTCAACAGCACTTAATTAAACTAAGTTCTAGTTTACGTGGACTATATATATCTATATTTGTGCTGTCAATCGATTAAAAATTTTAATTGCAATAATTGCAGATTCTCCATAGTTAACTCACCATTAATCACACATTAATCACATATTTTTAAAATCTTTAATCCAAGCAGCCTCTTATTGTTTGTAATTATTAAGCATTTTTAAATTAAGTAAACTTATTTTTTTCTCATCAATTCCACCGATATGCAGAATTGTAGTAGTAAAAGAATAATAACGGCTGAATAATGTTTTAGTTGCTAAAAATCTGTTAATTATTATAATTCTAATAATAGTAGTTATTGGTAGTATTAGTATTAGTAGTATTAATATTAATAATATTTTTTGTAAAAATATGTTTTGAAAATGTCTCTTGTTGAACAGGAGGGGGGTGGGTGGGCAGGGCCCTTTAGACACCTCTCTGTACTTCAGCCCCTGTGTATTGTCTGCAGGAGTTAAACATATCAGCGAGGAAAAACTCATATTTTTTTTTTTTGTGGGAATCGCTACCTGATTAGCCGGGAGGAAGGTACAGTAATATCAGCAGAAACACATATGTTGTATATCTGAAACAACGTGTGTTTTTAAATATTCACCATGGGAGCTCTCAGCCGGTTGCAGCTCTCAGCCTCTTACTGCTCTGTGCTTCTGAAATAGAATGATATGAGCACTGTTTCAGGAGCAAACACTGGGTTCATAGAGAAGCAGACAACGTGAGCTCACTTATTTGGTGGCCGAGGTTTAATCAATCCGATAGAAATCAATCAAAAAAAAAAAAAAAATTTACAAAGCATTTCCGCTCAAGGGTGTGCTGACGTCCCAAATTACGATGTGGGTCAAGGGTCACAGAAGGTCTGTGCGGTAATCACACTTTAAAAAACATGAGTGCTGTGAAACAGCATTTGCGTTACTGCATTATTATGGTAAATGGATGGCCTTTATACGAGTATAGCCCTTTCCATTTGCATCATATGCTCAAAGCGCTTTACAATAATGCCTCACATTCACCCCGATGTCAGGGGTGCATTATTATCTTGTTAACTTTGACAACCATGATCTCTACAGTCAGTAATGACTATAATATTACTTGTTGGAGAAACTAAAAAAATACTTTCAATCATATTATAGTATTGTGCTACAAATTATGTGACCATTTCATGTCATTATGATGATGAGCTACTGTGGCGACAATGTGCAGCCAGAAGAAGAAGAAGGCTAGGTATGACACAAGTAATGACGCATTCAGCGAATGGCTTCACTTCGACACCAGATGACACTTAAACTAAACACAGTTTAATCTCATCATATCTGTGGCTTATTTTTCTTTGGCCAGCTTTCATTTTTATTACCATCAAAATGTGTGCTAGTATGCTATGTGTGCTACTGAGGTGATATGAAGTGCTGCTTCTGGACAAAGTTGGACTCACCGAATCCAAGCTTCAAACATTATACAGATGCTGGTTGTTTGAAGAAGATAATAGTCAGTATTCCTGTCATGAGTTGTTGGTCGGCCTTATTGATAACCATATTTCCGGAGAGGACACTACGAGTATGTAAAATCTGTGTCCTTTTTTATAGTTTTTTTTTTTTCCCCTATGGAAGGACGGTATTAAACTGAAGCCTGTGAAGCTGGGTCAGATACACAAGAACATGTGCTCTTTGACTGAGACTCTTGACTCTTTGACAAATGTATTTCTGTAAAATATGCTCCTCTCAGGTTTTCCTGTTTTTTTTTTTTGTTTGTTTTTTTATTCCTGGCACAGTTAGTATTCATCATTCACTGGATGCTGATGAGTCATTTACACATCCTCTCTCTCTCTCTCTCTCTGTGTGTGTGTGTAAAGTTTTCAGATTGCTTATGGAACAGCGCGGATGAGGGCTGAGCTGTAGCAGAGGCAGAAGGCTCTGCCAGTCATCAGCTGGCTGATTTTAGTCCACTGAGGTGAGGAACCACTCTCACCTGGCCACAGAACGGACGAATAAGCGGTCTCCCCTCCTCGCTCACCCCCCTCCCCTTTCCACCCTTACCCCCAATCCAGGCACATATACTCTGGACCATGTCTAGCGGGCTTTCGGAGGGGAGGCGGAAAGAGGACCTGGAGCGGAGTAGCTGCAAGCAAGACTCTCCTGTTATAGAGCGCAGGAACCGCAGTGGCATTATCAGTGAGCCGCTCAGCAAGAGCCTTAAGAACTCCCGTACCCTCTCCCAGTACACGGCAGTCACCTCTGCCACCACCAATGGACACACGGACAACAGTGAGCCTAAAACCCACTCGGCTAAGCCTCAGCCACCCACGCAGTCCCAGCCCAATGTCTCCGCACTGACACCAGCCAAGTTGGACCGGACCCTAGAGCAGGTTTTGGAGGGACAGAACGGCCTGCTACACTTTGCCCAGGCAGCAGCACTGTTAAAGCGGGCCGGTATGGAGCACATGCTCCTGCCTGGGGGTATGGGAGTGGGAGCTGGCAGTGGGGATTCTGGCTCAGGGGCAAGCGATTTGGAGGGTACATCTGTCACGGACGCCGTAGGTGGTCCGGTTGACTTTCCATATGGAGTCGGTGGTGGCTTCCCCTTCAACCCGGGGCTTTTCATCATGACACCGGCTGGAGTGTTTTTGGCGGACAGTGCACTTCACATGGCCGGCCTGGCCGAGTACCCTGCACAAAGTGAGCTGGCCTCTGCTATCAACTCCGGTAAAAAGAAGCGAAAACGTTGTGGCATGTGTCCACCTTGCCGACGGCGGATTAACTGCGAGCAGTGTAGCAGCTGCCGGAATCGCAAAACAGGCCACCAGATCTGCAAATTTCGCAAATGTGAGGAACTGAAGAAGAAGCCGTCTGCTGCTCTGGAGGTAAGATGGTGGTGGGAACAGTCTGCATCCTAAGACCTCTGTAGTCTGTCCTCAAAGTGAGAGACAACAGAAACATTCAATAAGTTTGACACTGTGATCTGTCAAAGGTCTCAAATTTAGATATTTCATAGTAAATAAACAAATCAAAATCTAAAAAAGTATCACTGCGGAGGACCAGTGTGTTTATTTGTTTTCCTTTTTGTCTGTCCACAACATTTCAAAAACTGCAAAACATATGACCATAGAACCAAACGTTTCTGGCTGAAAATATTTTTTTTCATTGCCCAGTTTGGGACAAGATATGATCAGCCAGTAATAATGTACATGATTACACACCATTAAAGCAATATTAGTTTGAACAAATGAAAGAAACTGTGCACTTTTAATGTGAAATGTCACAAATTTTGTTTTCTTTAATTTGTCTTTTTGTTTAAGGTGTTTTTTTTAAAAGCATCTTTTAAAGTTTAGATATTGCGAAACCTTTCCTGAAAAACCTTTAGACACAGGCTACATGCCTACGCTGTGTGTGTCTTGTTGGTTGCACGTTTTCCCCTAATTGACCTTGTGCATCGAAACAAAACATCTGGTATTTTGTGTATTTTAACAGAAATAGTTTCTTTTCAATAAATGTCAAATTTGAAGAAGTACAGTTTCCTTCATCAGGCGCAGCTGGTGACAAATTGGCAAAAATTTGACAAATTGGCAACAAGCAATGGTGCGTTCTGGTTACTTTGGAAAAGTGGCAGCACAGAGAATTTGTGTTTAGTGTGTTTAGTTGCACAACTGAATGTCACACCTCTTTAAGGGGTGCATTTTGTTGGAGTGAGTGCGTGACGGGATTGTCAGGTGCTGAGGAGGGTGGAGAGTCTGCACCCCGCGGTCCCTCTAACCACGCTGTCTCCCCTCCCATGTCTCTAAATTGGTCACTCACTTGTTGAACCAGAATGTCTGCTTCATTCGTGTGCATTCTGTGCCTGTACACTCATATTAATGTTAAAAAAAGTGAAATAAATAAATAAACTGCACAGCGGAGGCAGACTAAATGTGAGTGTGCAGCCTGCAGGATCTTTGTGTAGCTGTATGTGTGTAACAACATCCATCTGGCCACTGAGCTGTCATCTGGAGCACCAGGTGTCAGGGTGGCACATGCGTCCTCCTTTGCTGTCCTGCTGCTGTCCTTCTCCGCGGTGACACTCCCGCCCAGCTAAATGGCTCCCCGAACCTCCTGCGTGGGTTTACCGCCGTGGCATGTGTGGTCCAACTAACACGCAGAAGGTGACAGGACAACAATTGCCACATCACTTTCAGCAGATGTTCCAATTCATTGAAATAGCATTTTATGACCAGTAAATAATTAGGTCACTTTAGCAGTACATGATAAATTAATAGGTGTGCAACGAAGTGCAGACGTGAGCGATCAGAGAGTCGTTTGGTCTAGCTGTTTGATTGCCATTACTGGAATGCCCTCAACAGGGGAGGTGATGGTCTAGTGGTTAAGGTGTTGGGCTTGAGACCAGAAGAACCTCGGTTCAAATCCCTGCCTGACTGGAAAATCACTAAGGGCCCTTGGGCAAGGTCTTTAATGCCCTATTGCTCCCGGTGTGTACTGAGCGCCTTGTATGGCAGCACCCTGACATCGGGGTGAATGTGAGGCATAATTGTAAAGCGCTTTGAGCGTTTGATGCAGATGGAAAAGCGCTATATAAAATGCAGTCCATTTACCATTTATCAGTTGTTGCACATCCTTAAAGGGATAGCGTGGTTGTAACCAAATTTTATTATTTTATCTCCTAGTGAGTAGTATACAGTAGTGTTCAGAATAATAGTAGTGCTATGTCACTAAAAAGATTAATCCAGGTTTTGAGTATATTTCTTATTGTTACATGGGAAACAAGGTACCAGTAGATTCAGTAGATTCTCACAAATCCAACAAGACCAAGCATTCATGATATGCACACTCTTAAGGCTATGAAATTGGGCTATTAATAAAAAACAAAGTAGAAAAGGGGGTGTTCACTTGTTGTATTTCTGATATAACCACTTTGAAAAATATATAACTTGAAATAGAATAATTCAGTCACCTAAATATTTTTATCATCGTCGCTGAAGCTGAGAATGAGAGAATGTGATTCAAGCTCATTTTCATGAAAGGTTAAATGTTTTTCAGTCAGTTGATGCAAAGTAAATGATTCCTCTATCATATGTACACAGCAGTAATGAGCTTTTTTTGGCTCAGGCCATTTAGGCAGAAATGACTCAATATCACTGTAATTACATAAAGGCTTAATTTTTCAACTGATGTCTAAAAATTGATTTGTTTTTCTGCACACTTCTGAACCAATAATATGGAACACCAACATCGAAAAGATGATGGGTGAATTCCGTCATTGTACACACACACACAAACACACACACACACACACACACACACACACACACACACACACACACACACACACACACACACACACACACACACACACACACACACACACACACACCATCTTTATGATTTATTATCTAAGGTGTTAGTCTGCCCCTTGATACAGGAGAGGAGGCGTTGACATGAACATGATCACATGATTTCATGTCAAATATCCTTAATAAGTGTGAACCTGAGTGATGACAGAAATTCTATGTTGCAAATTCTCGTGTCCGATGTCAAATCTCTGCAGTTGCTGGGTTGATTGTGTTCTGTGCCCAGCTCCATCTGTGATTTTCCATAAAATGTGGTGCTTTCACAATGTGAATCCCAACTAGTATTCTGACAAATTCGAAGGCCTTGGTTACACTATGGAACTTCATGTGTTTGATTTGTGATAACTCAGATGACATTTTGAAATTTAGTCAGACAAATAAACTTAATGAGTTTGCCTCACATGCACTCACATTCGTAGTGTGGATGACTGTTTCAAAATGCATTTGTTGGAAAATTTTGTGCAAGCCACAGTCCTGAAATGTATTTGAAAATCAGGATGGGATTGTATTTAATTTTGCCAGGATATTGTGTTTTTAAAAACACAAATAGGATCCGCAGACTGCCTACTGACCCTGTACCATAGCTATTGGTGGACAGTATACCAAGTCCAGTATTGTTGTTTTTGTAAACACCCAACTGGTTTAGACCACAAAATGTGTTTAAGTGCCTGCTGAAATTGCGACTAATCTTGCACTTTTTCTTTTGTTCACATTGCTTTCACACTCAACATTTCTCTGCAGAACAAAATTTTGTGTTTTGCGGTGGAGCAGCAACTCCTGTGTGATGAGTTTGGCAGTTTCGGTTAATCATTTAGTGACGGTTGGGGAAACATTTTTTAGGAGCTGTCATTTCTGTCTGACAGTGCACAGAACTATCTGCTTTACTTCCATGTCATCAGGGAACATTCAGATAATCATATATAAGGTTATGCTCAGCTAGCAAAATAAAGTTCCCAGAACGTTATAAGAGCATTTGTCAAATGTTATGGGAATGTTAGCTGGAACGTTCTCAGAATGTTTTTAAGGAAAGTTTCTTTTTGGTTCCCAGAATGTTTGGCAGTAACGTTTGTGCTTGGACTATATAAAAGTATAGTAAGTCCCTTGTTTTCATTAGGGGTTGCAACAGCAGATCCAAGGTGGGTCTGCATGTTGATTTGGCACAGGTTTTACACCAGATGCCCTTCCTGACACAACTCCACCTTACACGGAGAAATGTGGCAGGGCTAGGGATTAAACCGGGAACCTTCTTCACTGAAACCAAGTGCACTGACCACTTGGGCACCACCCCTGCCTATTTCTGTATATATAAAATAGCTTTCTATGAATTCTATCACAAACAAAGTTCATTATATTATATTATCATCTAAAATAATCAAATAATACATTTAGCTTATTGTTCAGTGACATCTTCCTGTATATGCTGTAAATTTTAAATTGCAATTATCACAACTTTAAAAATAATTATAATAACAATTTAAGTGTTCATGCTATACAAACATCTTTAAAACCTCCCCATAACATTATACAAAGATAAGGTCCCTAGCATGGCCTCATGACCCAAAATTAACTTTCATATTTTAGATTCAAACAGGCATATTGAATTGATTAAATTTATCACCTTTCCAAGGACTAGAATCAATGCTTGATAAATAATACACTCCCATGCAGCAAATTAATTGCTTACAGATACTTCTCCACATAGACGTTTTTATTCAAACTTGATCCTGCTGCAAATGTTATACTCAACAAAAATATAAACGCAACACTTTTGGTTTTGCTCCCATTTTGTATGAGATGAACTCAAAGATCTAAAACTTTTTCCACATACACAATATCACCATTTCCCTCAAATATTGTTCACAAACCAGTCTAAATCTGTGATAGTGAGCACTTCTCCTTTGCTAAGATAATCCATCCCACCTCACAGGTGTGCCATACCAAGATGCTGATTAGACACCATGATTAGTGCACACGTGTGCCTTAGACTGCCCACAATAAAAGGCCACTCTGAAAGGTGCAGTTTTGTTTTATTGGGGGGGGGATACCAGTCAGTATCTGGTGTGACCACCATTTGCCTCATGCAGTGCAACACATCTCCTTTGCATCATCCGTGAAGAGAACACCTCTCCAACGTGCCAAACGCCAGCGAATGTGAGCATTTGCCCACTCAAGTTGGTTACAACGACGAACTGGAGTCAGGTCAAGACCCCGATGAGAACGACAAGCATGCAGATGAGCTTCCCAGAGACGGTTTCTGACAGTTTGTGCAGAAATTCTTTGGTTATGCAAACCGATTGTTCCAGCAGCTGTCCGAGTGGCTGGTCTCAGACGATCTTGGAGGTGAACATGCTGGATGTGGAGGTCCTGGTCTGGTGTGGTTACACGTGGTCTGCGGTTGTGAGGCTGGTTGGATGTACTGCCAAATTCTCTGAAACGACTTTGGAGACGGCTTATGGTAGAGACATGAACATTCAATACACGAGCAACAGCTCTGGTTGACATTCCTGCTGTCAGCATGCCAATTGCACGCTCCCTCAAATCTTGCGACATCTGTGGCATTGTGCTGTGTGATAAAACTGCACCTTTCAGAGTGGCCTTTTATTGTGGGCAGTCTAAGGCACACCTGTGCACTAATCATGGTGTCTAATCAGCATCTTGGTATGGCACACCTGTGAGGTGGGATGGATTATCTCAGCAAAGGAGAAGTGCTCACTATTACAGATTTAGACTGGTTTGTGAATAATATTTGAGAGAAATGGTGATATTGTGTATGTGGAAAAAGTTTTAGATCTTTGAGTTCATCTCATACAAAATGGGAGCAAAACCAAAAGTGTTGCGTTTATATTTTTGTTGAGTGTAATTAACCTCTATGAAGGAAAAAAGAAAAACACATAAAATGTTTCTAGAATGTTCCAGAAATGTTATGCCAAAATATATGTCTCCCAAATTATATTCATGATAAAAAGAGTGAACAAAGAGCTTCAGCAGAATGAATTTTTGCCATACACATAGTCTTAACCCCATTTGAAAATATACTGTTTTTGACTGTATGTTTCATGTCAAATATGCCTTCCCACAGTTTTTCATACAAGCTTTCCCAGAACATTCAGATGACATACAAAATCAAGTAATGTCTTATTTCATCCATTTTCATTCAGTATATGATTCCAGAACAAGGTGCAGACAGTTACTGATTCAAAGGATTTGGACTAGGAAGTAAAGTGAAGTTAGAAGTAATATCTTTGTAAAATGGTCTGTCACATTTCCCTCGACTATAGATGTGACCTATTAATTAAAGTATTTCAAGTTTCATCACATAGATGAATCAAACACATTCATTCATTTATGAAACAGGTCTTTCAAGCAGTGTTTCATTCAAGCTTTCCCAGAAGATTTTGGTAAGAGCCCTTTCACACATTTGCGAATTTGGTCAAATTACAGCTAAACAGCACAAAACAGTTCGAATTAGCGCACCACAAAACATTGCGCCGATGGGCAGGCATGCATGATCCCAGTGGGACAGTTTGTGCGCACAATGGTGTCTTTCGAGCAGGAACACAGTGTGAGCTGCTGCAGCTGCTCGCACTGTGGGATGAGGTGCACCACATCGCACTGCTGATGTGGAGGAAAATACACTCAACAAAAATATAAACGCAACACTTTTGGTTTTGCTCCCATTTTGTATGAGATGAACTCAAAGATCTAAAACTTTTTCCACATACACAATATCACCATTTCCCTCAAATATTGTTCACAAACCAGTCTAAATCTGTGATAGTGAGCACTTCTCCTTTGCTGAGATAATCCATCCCACCTCACAGGTGTGCCATACCAAGATGCTGACTAGACACCATGATTAGTGCACAGGTGTGCCTTAGACTGCGCACAGTAAAAGGCCACTCTGAAAGGTGCAGTTTTATCATACAGCACAATGCCACAGATGTCGCAAGATTTGAGGGAGCGTGCAATTGGCATGCTGACAGCAGGAATGTCAACCAGAGCTGTTGCTCGTGTATTGAATGTTCATTTCTCTACCATAAGCCGTCTCCAAAGGCGTTTCAGAGAATTTGGCAGTACATCCAGCCAGCCTCACAACCGCAGACCACGTGTAACCACACCAGCCCAGGACCTCCACATCCAGCATGTTCACCTCCAAGATCGTCTGAGACCAGCCACTCGGACAGCTGCTGAAACAATCGGTTTGCATAACCAAAGAATTTCTGCACAAACTGTCAGAAACTGTCTCAGGGAAGCTCATCTGCATGCTCGTTGTCCTCATCGGGGTCTCAACCTGACTCCAGTTCGTCGTCGTAACCGACTTGAGTGGGCAAATGCTCACATTCGCTGGCATTTGGCATGTTGGAGAGGTGTTCTCTTCACAGATGAATCCCGGTTCACACTGTTCAAGGCAGATGGCAGAGAGCGTGTGTGGCGTTGTGTGGGTGAGCGGTTTTCTGATGTCAGTGTTGTGGATCGAGTGGCCCATGGTGGCGGTGGAGTTATGGTATGGGCAGGCGTCTCTTATGGACGAAGAACACAGGTGCATTTTATTGATGGCATTTTGAATGCACAGAGATACCGTGACGAGATCCTGAGGCCCATTGTTGTACCATCCAAGAACATCTCCTCATGTTGCAGCAGGATAATGCACGGCCCCATGTTGCAAGGATCTGTACACAATTCTTGGAAGCTGAAAATGTCCCAGTTCTTGCATGGCCGGCATACTCACCGGACATGTCACCCATTGAGCATGTTTGGGATGCTCTGGACCGGCGTATATGACAGCGTGTACCAGTTCCTGCCAATATCCAGCAACTTCGCACAGCCATTGAAGAGGAGTGGAGCAACATTCCACAGGCCACAATTGACAACCTGATCAACTCTATGCGAAGGAGATGTGTTGCACTGCATGAGGCAAATGGTGGTCACACCAGATACTGACTGGTATCCCCCCCCAGTAAAACAAAACTGCACCTTTCAGAGTGGCCTTTTATTGTGGACAGTCTAAGGCACACCTGTGCACTAATCATGGTGTCTAATCAGCATCTTGGTATGGCACGCATGTGAGGTGGGATGGATTATCTCAGCAAAGGAGAAGTGCTCACTATCACAGATTTAGACTGGTTTGTGAACAATATTTGAGGGAAATGGTGATATTGTGTATGTGGAAAAAGTTTTAGATCTTTGAGTTCATCTCATACAAAATGGGAGCAAAACCAAAAGTGTTGCGTTTATATTTTTGTTGAGTGTAAAATAAAACCAGCTGTATAATTAGTGAATATCACTGGATTGATATAAATAATACATAAAAGGGGATGCAATACAGAACCCCGCATTAAATAACCCTGGTTAAATATATATATAAAAAAATGCCACTCACAGGATTTGAACTCACACACTCTGATTACCAGACGGAAACTTTACCACAGTGGCACAATCACTGTCTCATAACAGGAATGTGAAATGGTTAAAATCAACAAGCAGATAAATGTATTTTCTAAAAAAAGAAAAAAGCGCTGTGATAACTGACCAAACAGTGTTTGGTACGGTGTATTTCTGCTGATGTGACTGAAAGTGGCATATTTGTTGTACTGTTGGCCTGTCACATGGCCCTGTGGCGCGGCGCTCACTGTCCTGTCAGACAGACATGACGTTCAGATCACCTGCTGCATGTCCACATGAACTGGCGGTCCGGTCTAGCTGGAACAGCCTGTCAATGTGCGTGCTCTCCAGCCCATTGCAGAAGCAGTATATGTTTTTATGTATTTCAATGTGAGGACAGCAAGCACACATGCATGTTGAAACACAGTGCATGTGTGTGCGGCTCTGATGTTCAGGACCAGAATTGTCAACAGTTGCCATGCCCCTGTCCATTCAGCGCACAGACCAAAGTGTCACTCTGTGATCAGATGAGAGGCGCCTCGCCTGCGGGGGGCTGCGAAACACACACATGCATGTATTGGGGGGGGCGGCACACACACACGTGTTATGGGGGGAGCTGACACTCTGGCATGCCACATTTGCACTTGGCAACTCCACAGTCGTGGGGCACTTAGACAATTGTCACATCCAGCTCGACAGTGATTGTCTGCTGACTATTTTCGTGAAGATAGTGTGAATGGCCACACATTTTCTAAGTGCCAAACGAGCGGTGTTAGATGTTCGTGTGTGTCAGCTGGAATTTGGCTGACACCTGCCGTGAGAGGGATCGAATGGGTTCTCACAGCACACACTCTGTCTTTAGCCACTGGTGTGCACAAATAATTGTAGCAACAGATGTACAAGGCGTTAGAGGCAGCTATGAATTTACACGTTTTGCGTACAATTCCTCCTTCATTTGCACTATGTGTGAAAGGGCCCTAACCTTACGTAAATTGTCAAAATGTACGTTTCATTCAAACATTCCTAGAACATTTTGGTCACCTTACCTATATATTAGGGGTGTCGGAAAAAATCGATTCACGTCCGAATCGCGATTCTTATTTATTAGGATTCTGAATCGATCCAAAATGTCCAAGAATCGATTTTTTAAAAGCATTTTTAAACATAATCTTGCTTACTTGCTGCGTGTACTGTTTGTCAGGCAACGGCTTCCGTACTACAGCGGGGTCGGGGGGGTCCGGCGTGCTTCAAACACTCATGCGCTGCAGAGTTCAGTGGCTGTAGCTTAGCATGGCGGATGAAAAGCTAATTCAGCCAGCACCGTCTTTGATGAAGGCAAATGTTTGGGCGCATTTTGGATTTTATTATTTGCTGCGTAAGAAGGAGTTTGACATGACTTATGGAGTGTGCAAAATCTGCAAAATGAAAGTCAAGTACTTCAGAAACACTTCAAATCCGCAAGCCCACATGCTACGCTATGACCTGGAGCTAAAAGAGGGGAGCAGCGGTCTCTGCCGACTACTGACCAGTGCTTCGCTAAACTGCCAGCCAACTCCGAATGAGCAAAGCAGATAAGTAAATTTACATCTAGAATCACTTGATTAACCTTGTAAAGCTGCATTTTCTTAAACATAAACATTTTATAAGTAATATAACTATTTCTGAGAGCACTTTGAATCAAAAATCGATTCTGAATCGAATCGTCACCCCAAGAATCGGATTTGAATTGAGTTGTGAGTTGTTGTACGATTCACATCCCTACTATATATGCATTCACTGAAGGAAGATGGGATGAGAAGTAGCAGCCTTGTAAAATCAATCAATCAATCAATTTTTTTATATAGCGCCAAATCACAACAAACAGTTGCCCCAAGGCGCTTTATATTGTAAGGCAAGGCCATACAATAATTATGTAAAACCCCAACGGTCAAAACGACCCCCTGTGAGCAAGCACTTGGCTACAGTGGGAAGGAAAAACTCCCTTTTAACAGGAAGAAACCTCCAGCAGAACCAGGCTCAGGGAGGGGCAGTCTTCTGCTGGGACTGGTTGGGGCTGAGGGAGAGAACCAGGAAAAAGACATGCTGTGGAGGGGAGCAAAGATCGATCACTAATGATTAAATGCAGAGTGGTGCATACAGAACAAAAAGAGAAAGAAACAGTGCATCATGGGAACCCCCCAGCAGTCTACGTCTATAGCAGCATAACTAAGGGATGGTTCAGGGTCACCTGATCCAGCCCTAACTATAAGCTTTAGCAAAAAGGAAAGTTTTAAGCCTAATCTTAAAGTAGAGAGGGTGTCTGTCTCCCTGATCTGAATTGGGAGCTGGTTCCACAGGAGAGGAGCCTGAAAGCTGAAGGCTCTGCCTCCCATTCTACTCTTACAAACCCTAGGAACTACAAGTAAGCCTGCAGTCTGAGAGCGAAGCGCTCTATTGGGGTGATATGGTACTACGAGGTCCCTAAGATAAGATGGGACCTGATTATTCAAAACCTTATAAGTAAGAAGAAGAATTTTAAATTCTATTCTAGAATTAACAGGAAGCCAATGAAGAGAGGCCAATATGGGTGAGATATGATATGATATGATATAAAATGTTTGTAAATTTTCTCTCGACTATAAATACAACGTACTAATTGTATGTTTAACAGTTCACGAAATAGGCCATCTGGAAAACATTTAATTCAAACATTCCCAGAGCATTCTGGTAACGTCACATAAAGTCATAGTCTAATCATTGAAAGAAATTTGAAGTAAGAAAGATGGTGAATCTAGAATTAATATACTTGTCAAATTTCCATCAACTATAAACATGACTTCTCACTGTATATTTTATATATTAATTGTATATTAATTCTGCATATACTAATACTTAAGTGTATGTCAGTGTGTAGTAACGGTAGTCATTTAATGGGGTGACAAATGATTCCTATGCATGTCATAAAATCAAATATCATGTCTTCTTGTCAGATGGGTGTATGTCAGTCCTCCATATCAACATGTTGCTTTTTTAGTGATGTATTGTTCATATAACTGATGAGAAGCTGCATTTGTCTCTGTGGATTATTCAACAAAACAGTGAAATGTGTCAGCTTGCTACGTAGGTGGGACGACTCAGTATGAAACTGAAAAGGGATATTGTTTTAATTTGCAGTTTGCATTGATGTTGTCGTGGCAGTTTGCCTTATGCCAATCATCACACCCAATGGGGGTAAATATTCATGGTCATGGTGATAAACAGTGGATCATCACAGTGCACGATAACGTCGCATTCTGTTCATATTGATTGTGGGCTGTACGGTTATTGCTGTGACGAAAATCTTCTTAACCTGCCAGTCCAGGAGGTTAACACACAGCAGAGTGTTAAACTGCAAATTCTTCAACTATCCAAACCATCCAAATTCTTCAACTTGTTGAGGGTCATGAGACACTGTAGCCTGTCCCATCATGCAATGGGTGAGATGGCAGGGTACATCCTGAGAGATACGCCATCTTTCAAATATGGCTCTATTTTTACGCATTTCATTTTTTTACACATCTTTTGTCATCGGTAAAAAAACCTCAAATAATCCTGAATAGTGCCGAACGTGTCCCCGCAGTGAACACAGCTTTTGATTTGATCCCACAATGCACCACGCAGGTGTACACAGGAAAATTCAAACTGGATCAAAGAAACATAGCGTCAGTCCAGTCAAGTCGATGATCATGGCATCCAGAAAAAAAGTTGTGCAAGGAAAATTGGGCGCTTATTTCAGCAAGAAATGGTGAGTGGTTTATAAATAGTTTTCAGACAACAGTGTGTTTGGAAGGCATTCTATGATGACTGAAATTACATTTTCAGTGGTTTTCCGACCATACATGTCAACCTATACGGATTGCCCATAAATTATATGGATTTTTCAGAGTTTCAGAGTCATACGGATGTACAAATAAAGTCGGATATTCAGGGTTTAGTCTGTAGCAGGTCTGTAATCAACCGTTTCTGCAGCGCAACTCCATTTTGAAGCGTGAACCATTGAAGCAATGCTTGATCCACTAGCTTGTTGGTTCTTTGATTCTCTGCTCTTCAGAAATGGCAAGTCCGTTTCTTAACCCCTCTCAAAGCCATTAAAATACCGTGAGTAACTTTTGTGTTGATTAAAGTCACTAACTGGGACTCATGTCTTAGTCAAGAAACGAGAATCGTCCTCCGTTCCATCGTCACAGCTCCAAACTGAGACAGCCGAGACAGAGTCCGGTCAGTATTAATAACTTCAAAATGAATTGCTGCTTTAAATAAAATGACACCTCTTACAAACATTGTATTACAGACAAGAAACTACAATCGACTAAAACGGTTTTTTTTCCTTCCAAAATGAGACGTGCTGTATTTCTTTACAAATTACACCCTGATGTGCAGCACAGCAGCTGTAAGAGCTCAGGTCAGATATATGGAAAGACATTCATGCCAATAATGTCTGAAAGGAAATGCTTTTGACAAAAACTACAGATTTTGTTTATTCCTATTTATGACCAGAGATCAAGGATCCACCATGTCAATTTTTGTTATAGTGTTGTTTTTTTAGGACATCATATTTATACAAGTAAGAAGTGTTCACTATGGTCCATGAAGTATAATAAATATATTAAAAGAAGTGTGACAGTGTATGTTGCACACAAATAAAAGAATGAAGATTATTGAATAATAAGACATGTACGATTTTTATTTTATCATTGGGCAAAAATGCATCTGTCAGATTTTCACTCTGGATCCAGCCCTGGTCAGTGATGATTTCCTTGGTTTTCTTGATGTCAGTGCGAGGTAATTCTCTGAACACCAGGCTGCCAGCTTCAGGACCTCCTCTCTATAAGCTGTCTCATCACCCTTAGAGATGAGTCCGACCACAATGGTGTCATCGGCAAACTTGATGACCAGGTTGTTTTGATGGGCTGAACTGCAGTCGTAGGTGTAGAGGCAGTATAGGAGGGGGCTCAGCACACAGCCCTGTGGGGAGCCAATGCTCAGCGTGCGGGTGGAGGAGAGGTGGGGGCCAAGTCTCACAGTCTGAGGCCGGTTGGTCAGAAAGTCCTTGATCCAGGCACATGTGAGAGGGGGGAGGCCGAGAATGACTGGTTTTGCAGTGAGAATGTCGGGGGATTATTGTATATATATACATATATATATATATATATATATACACACAGTAGTGTTCATAATAATAGTAGTGCTGTGTGACTAAAAGATTAATCCAGGTTTTGAGTAGATTTCTTATTGTTACATGGGAAACAAGGTACCAGTAGATTCAGTAGATTCTCACAAATCCAACAAGACCAACCATTCATGATATGCACACTCTTAAGGCTATGAAATTGGGCTATTAGTAAAAAAAAACGTAGAAAGGGGTGTTCACAATAATAGTAGCATCTGCTGTTGATGCTACAAATTCAAAACTATTATGTTCAAACTGCTTTTTTAGCAATCCTGTCAATCACTAAACTAGTATTTAGTTGTATAACCACAGTTTTTCATGGTTTCTTCACATCTGTGAGGCATTCATTTTGTTGGTTTGGAACCAAGATTTTGCTTGGGTGCTTGGGTCATTGTCTTGTTGAAACACCCATGTCCTCTTCAGCATAAGGCAACATGACCTCTTCAAGTATTTTGACATATCCAAACTGATCCATGATACCTGGTATGTGATATATAGGCCCAACACCATAGTAGGAGAAACATGCCCATATCATGATGCTTTCACCACCATGCTTCACTGTCTTCACTATGAACTGTGGCTTGAATTCAGAGTTTGGGGGTCGTCTCACAAACTGTCTGCGGCCCTTGAACCCAAAAAGAACAATTTTATAGTGCAGCAGATAAGTGAATATTTACTGAGGGATCCTTCAAATGGTGATGCAAGCACCAAGTTTGGCACACATACTCCTTAGACATTACTCTTTTAAAAATGCCGGGTACCCACGTGAACTTTCAATAGGCGGCCAAGAAGGGGTCAATTGAAGTATTACACAGGGGTCAAAATTTAAAAATGCTCCAGTCATATTGAAAGGTATTCCATATTATTTGTCTGTTCATAAAGATTCCAAAAAGGTATAGTTTGGACTATCTGTGAATGAATGTTCCGGAGTTATGGGGTAAAAACAGCAAGAACAGTGACAAAGGTCAGTTTCAATTTGTACAGGGGTCAAAAGTTAAAGTTGCTCCAATTTTGGTAAAAAGTGATGCAAATTATTAGTTGGGTGAATACGGTTTTAAAAAGGAATAGTTTGCATCATGTATCATGCTTAGTTATCATGTTACAGGGTAGCATATGTCACATGTCATAGAATCCAATGGATGCTGATATTGTTTAACCTTTACTTTGCAAACCAAGCACGCGACACAGTCAAAACTATTCCATTTATTAATCCTATTAGCTCAACCAGTAATTTGCACCACTTTTTACCAAAATTGGAGCAACTTTAACTTTTGACCCCTGTACAAACTGAAATTGACCTTTCTCAGTGTTCTTGCTGTTTTTACCCCATAACTCCAGACCATTCATTCCCAGATAGACCAAACTATACCTTTTTGGAATCTTTATGATCAGACAAATAATATGGAATACCTTTCAATATGATTGAAGCATTTTTAAATTTTGACCCCTGTGTAATACTTTAATTGACCCCTTCTTGGCCGCCTATTGAAAGTTCACATGGGTACCCGGCATTTTTAAAAGAGTAATGTCTAAGGAGTATGTGTGCCAAATTTGGTGCTTGCATCACCATTTGAAGGATCCCTCAGTAAATATTCACTTATCTGCTGCACTATAAAATTGTTCTTTGAAGCATTTTTTTCAGTTATCCGCTGCACTATTACTCTCATCAAGTCCACAAAATATTCCTCCATTTCTCTTTAGGCCAGTTGATGTGTTCTTTGGCAAATTGTAACCTCTTCTGCACATGTCTTTTACTTAACAGAGGGACTTTGCGAGGGATTCTTGCAAATAAATTAGCTTCACACAGGCGTCTTCTAACTGTCAGAGCACTTACAGGTAACTCCAGACTGTCTTTGATCATCCTGGAGCTGATCAATGGGTGAGCCTTTGCCATTCTGGTTATTCTTCTATCCATTTTGATGGTTGTTTTCCGTTTTCTTCCACGCATCTCTGTATTTTTTTTTTTTTTTTGGCCATTTTAAAGCATTGGAGATCATTGTAGATGAACAGCATATAATTTTTTGCACCTGCGTATAAGTTTCCCCTCTCCAATCAACTTTTTAATCAAACTACGCTGTTCTTCTGAACAATGTCTTGAACGTCCCATTTTCCTCAGGCTTTCAAAGAGAAAAGCATGTTCAACAGGTGCTGGCTTCATCCTTAAATAGGGGACACCTGTTTGTTCCACAAAATTGACGAACTCACTGACTGAATGCCACACTACTATTATTGTGAACACCCCCTTTTTTACTTTTTTACTAATAGCCCAATTTCATAGCCTTAAGAGTGTGCATATCATGAATGCTTGGTCTTGTTGGATTTGTGAGAATCTACTGAATCTACTGGTACCTTGTTTCCCATGTAACAATAAGAAATATACTCAAAACCTGGATTAATCTTTTTAGTCACATAGCACTACTATTATTCTGAACACTAGTGTATATATAGATAGATAGATAGGTAGATGTATAGCCAGACATAACTCTGTGGAAAGGATTTTGTATGAAAAATAAAAGCTACTAAGATGGTCAAGTGCAGTATGCAGTGAATGGGGTTTGTGAGAGAGAGTTTCCTAAATTACTGCTACATTAGAAAAGTCCACACAAACCTATGGAAAGGATTTTGTATGAATGGGGCTGGAGCAGACACGTCCCTCTCTCTCTCTCTCTCTCTCACTCACTCACTCACACTCTGTGTCTTAACATATGTGCATTTTTAAGCTTACATCTTGCTTGAAAATCTTTTTCAATGTATTTTGAAATACTGACACTTTCAGCACCTGTTTGCAGAATGGTTGAAACGCAACATCCTGCTTTTTATTTGTCTACATGCATTCACACGTTACTCATTAGCAGTCCAATAGTCGTCCCAAATGGCTTTATTATTAAGTCAACAGCTCTTGTAGAGCAGGTGATTAGATCAGCGCGTAGAGCCTGGGCCACGCTGCCAGCGAGTGTGATGTCAACGTTACCAGCTAAATGTCACATGTGATTCATGTTGCTGCATCAGAGAAGAGAGTGGAGAATTTGAGAGTCGGCAGTAAATCCCAAATGTCAATAATGAGTAGATTATGCTCTTAAAAATTGTAAAATAAGATCGGTAATTATAAAGTTTTGTGCAGATGGGCTCTTATGCCCCTTTAGTGCCCTTAATGCACACTCAGAGTGACTTTGGCAGCACCTGTGCCGGCTTACGACGTGCACAGTGAGGCTCAGCTGTGGCTCAAACTACCCCTGTGTGTCACATTCTCCTCCGATCAAACACAGCGCCACATTCCCGTCTGCTGAGACCACTGCCGCCTCTGAGGGCCCACAATGTCTTATTTACCTCATCTTTTAGTCATTTTGTCTGAACCTTTTAGTCAAACGACTCTGTTTCTGTATTTGAGCAAAGTCTCTTTAAAATGTGTCGGTTGTTTTCCTGCATTTGCATAGAAGGATCTGCTCGTGTGCGCGTTTGCATGAATGTTCGTGCCAGTACACAAGTGCGGTCCAGCAGCGTTGTGCTTATTTTAAGGGTGTTGACGGTTTCCATTGAAGGCTCATGGCAGCTCAAAGCGGAGCGTAAAATTGGCAAGTGAGGGGGAGTTAGCGCGCTGAGGCCTTTGCCACCTCATAGCTCACTGGCTGAAGATGTCTGGATTTATTCTGGGAATGCTACATTTGAGAGAAATAAGTGGGAAGGCAGTTCTTTTCTGCTCGATGTCTGAATACCCTCCAGTGGTTTCAGTCTCAGCGTTGCTGTTCCAATTGGAGATGGACAGCAAGAGTTTGAGGGCTGGAAAGTTGTACTATACCTTGTTTTTACTTGTATGTGGCTGTAGTTACTGCAGACAACATGTGCTGTATCAGTTAAAGGGGTAGTAATATTTCATCTGAGGTTTTGTGGAATGTGTTCAAAGAAGAACCAGGATTACATACCTTTATCCCAGCGGATCATCAGAATAGCTTTATTGGTCCGACTACATCTAGTTGATTTGTTTATGTCCTGTATCTATGTACAGTTATGCTCAAAAGTTTACATACACTGGCAGAATTTTTGTTTTTTGGCTATTTTTCAGAGAATATGAATGATAACACACAAGATTTTTCTTCATTCATGGTTAGTGGTTGTGTGAAGCCATTTATTGTCAAACAACTGTGTTTACTCTTTTTTGTGTTTACAACAGAAACTTCCCAAATGACCCTGATCAAAAGATTACATACCCCTGTTCTTAATACTGTGTATTGCCCCTTTAACATCACTGACAGCTTGAAGTCTTTTGTGGTAGTTGTGGACGAGGCTCTCTGATGGTGAAGCTGCCACTGAATATGTCTTTGACTTTATTTACATTAATTACAAAGAAATACAAACAGTATGGTACTCTATGGTAAATCTGTGTGGAGTAGACAGTTCTCAAAAACTGAGTGACTGTGCAAGAAGGAGAAGAGTGAGGAAAGCCACCAAGACACCCAGACAACCCAGAAGAAGTTATAGGCTTCTGAAAAATTGTGCACAGTTCAGATTCTGCATTTTGCATACAATTCTTAGCTTCATAGTGGAGTGAAGGTTATTCTTTCACCGAAACAGATCAGATCCAGGCTTGCATCTCAGATGTAGCTTCTGGCAATTTGTAGCTGAACTTTCAAGTCTTTTTAAGAAAATCCTCCTCTATACCACTTCATCATGAAGCTGAGTATAAGGGGTGTCTTTTTCAGCAACACATGCTGCCATCCAAGCAACGTCTTTTTCAGGGACGTCCCTGCTTATTTCAGCAAGATAATGCCAAGCCACATTCTGCACATGTTACAACAACGTGGCTTTGTAGTAAAAGAGTACGGGTACTAGACCGGCCTGCCTGCAGTCAAGACCTGTCGCCCATTGAAAATGTCTGGCGCATTATGAAGCCCAAAATGTGACAACGGAGATCCTGGACTGTTGAACAACTGAAGTCGTCCATCAAGCAAGAATGGGAAATAATTCGACCTACAAAGCTTCAACAATTAGTGTCCTCAGTTCCCAAACGCTTATTGAGTGTTGTTGGAAGGAAAGGTGATGTAACACAGTGGTAAACATACCACTGTCCCAGCTTTTTTGAAAAGTGTTGCAGGCATCCATTTCAAAATGAGCAAATATTCTATCAGTTAAATATTAGATATTATATTAGATATAATTAGATTAGATTACATAGATTAGATATAATATTAGAAAATTAAATATCTTGTCTTTGTGGTGTATTCAATTGACTATAGGTTGAAGAGGATTTGCAAATCATTGTATTCTGTTTTTATTTACATTTTACACAACATCGCAACTTCATTGGAATTGGGGTTGCACACACAAGTATTCACACCCTTTGCTCAGTACTTTGTTGATGCACCTTTGGCAGCAATTACAGCATTACGTCTTCTTGAATATGATGCCATAAGCTTGGTGCACCTATCTTTGGGCAGTTTTGTCCATTCCTCTTTGTAGCAGCTCTCAAGCTCCATCAGGTTGGATGGGGAGCATCGGTGCATGGCCATTTTCCTATCTTTCCAGAGTTATTCAATTGGATTCATGTCTGGGTTCTGGCTGGACCATTCAAGGACATTCACAGAGTTGTCCTGAAGCCACTCCTTTGATATCTTGGCTATGTGTTTTAGAGACTAGTTTCCCAGTTCCTGCCGCTGAAAAACATCCCTACAGCATGATGCTGCCGCCACCATGCTTCACTCTAGGGATGGTGTCTTGTTTCCTCCAAACATGACACCTGGCATTCATGCCAAAGAGTTCAATCTTTGTCTCATCAGAACAGAGAATTTTGTTTCTCATGGTCTGAGAGTCCTTCAGGTGCCTTTTGACAAACTCCAGGTGGGCTGCCATGTGCCTTTTACAAAGGATTGGCTGCCGTCTGGCCGCTCTACCGTACTGGCTTGATTGGTAGATTTCTGCAGAGATGGTTGTCCTTCTGGAAAGTTCTCCTCTCTCCACAGAGGAATGCTGGAGCTGTGACAGAGTGACCATCGGGTTCTTGGCCACCTGCCTGACCAATCGCTAAAGATTTGCAGCCAGCTCTAGGAAGAGTGCTGGTGGATCTGAACTTCTTCGATTTACAGATGATAGAGGCCACTGTGCTCATTGGAACCTTTAAAGCAGCATAAATGTTACTGTACCCTTCCCCAGATTTGTGCTTTGATACAATCCTGTCTCAAAGGTCTACACACAGTTCCTTTGACTTCATGTTTGGTTTGTGCTCTGACATGCACTGTCAACTGTGGGACCTTATATGTAGACAGGTGTGTGTCTTTCCAAATCATGTCCAGTCAACTGAATTGACCCCAGGTAGACTCCAATTAAGCTCTAGAAACCTCTCAAGGATGAGCAGTGGAAATAGGATACACCTGAGCTCAATTTTGAGCTTCATGGCACATGCTGCGAATACTAATGTACATGTGATTTCTTAGGTTTTTTGTTTTGTTTGTTTTTTTATTAATAAATTTGAAATAAGGCTGTAACATAAAGAAATGTGGAACAAGTGCAGCGTTGTGAATACTTTCCAGATGTACTGTATATATCTTCAGTAGTGGTCATTCACCCAAAAAAGGAGGAGGGGGCATGTGATCACTTGACCCCTCTCTAGTTACAGGCCTGTACAGTGCCTGTTAGCAGGAAGAAAGTATTGATGAGACAGGATGACAAGAAAAACTTGTGTGTTCACGTAGAAAGTGCTACCTGATTGGCCAGTAAAAACAGGAACCACATGTGCCATCTGTCAGAAATTGACTCAATGTGTATTTGAACCGAATCAGAGCATAAATATATTTTGCACGTGCTGTCATGGTCCTGGTAAACTACAAAATGCACAGATGGGGGGATGGCTATTACCTCTGTTGGTGATGTGCGTAATGTTGACAAGATTGTGCCTGTGTTTGGCCTCGCCATTACTACTGCCTGTGTACCTGTTGTGTTTGTTTTGATGTGAGTCTTTCTGCTGGTCTACGATGGTCTAAGATCAGTAATTATACAACCCTGCAGAAAGCATTTTGTATGAAAAATAAAAGAGCAACTGAGATGGCCAAATACAGTACCGTAACCCTAACCATAACTATAACCCTAACCATAACCCTGAATGATTGTATTTTGTCCAAGAACCTGGACCTTTTGTTTCTGATTGAAACTTGGCAACAGGAAATGAAACACACCCTCCATATTGAACTCAAAAGTTACAGTTTCTTCAGCCCACCATGTTCTTCAGGACATTGTTGAGGACTTGCTGCAGTTTGTAAGAGCAGCTTTGCGTGTCGATGGGTGAGCACATAAACTTTCATCTTTCAGAAACTTTATCATCTTTTTGCAGATGCATTTTATGCCGCTTTTAATCTCAGTAAGTTTTTTTCAGATGAGGTAAATATTTTTGTTGATTCTTTTAATAATTATTGCCTGTCTTTTATAGACAGAGCATCTCCTTTTAAAACCAGACACGTCCCCTTTGAATAACCCCTCCCCCTGGATGAATGACAGTATTCCCATTTTTAAGAGAATCTGTTGAAAAATGGAGCATTTGTGGGAATCTACAAAGCTCCAGGTCCACTTCTTTCATTTCAGTGAGCTTTTAATTTCTTGTAACAATATGGTAAAAGATTTGAGGGCTGCTTATTTTTCTAAAGTAATTTTTAACAATCGAGAGAATCCAAAAATTTTATTTGACACAATCAGAAGTATTGTTACACCTGTTTCTCTTGCTGTAACCATTCTGTCTAATGAAGACTGTGAGAACTTCTTGTGCTTTTTTCTCATTAAAATCCATGATATCAGGGCAAGCATCAACCCCTCTGTTCCTTCTCCTGTCCCATGTCTCACCAAGCCATCAGTACTGGACAGTTTCTCAGAATTTTAGACCCATTTCAAAATGGACTTTTATCTCCAAACTTTTAGAAAAAGTGGTGCCCAAACAGCTTAACAAGGTTTTAGTGGAACACAATATTCTCGCCAAATTTCAGTCTGGGTTCCATCACTTGTACTCCACTGAAACAGCTCATCTTGGAGTTTCAAATGATATTTTAATGGGCAGAGATGCAGGTGAATATTCTGCACTGGTACTTTTAGATCTGTCTGCAGCTTTTGCCAGAGTTTATCATGGTGTTTTCATTGAGAGACAAAGGACATGGGTGGGCATGTCCTTAGTCTAGGGCTGACCTAGTCTAGGTCAGTCCCAGATTGGTTTTCATCCTATCTCTCTAACAGGTTTTTCTCAGTTGCTGCAGCTATAAATATACGCCCTCTTAAGCCTGTGGTGTGCCCCAAGTTTTCTGTTCTGGGACATATTTTACTTGCATTGTATTTGCTCCCACTTGGACAAATTGAGTTCTTTTGATGATGTCTCATATCATTGTTATGCAGATGACATACAGCTGTACATCTCCTTTACTCCACAGAATGTTACAAAAAAAACTGGATGGCTGCTATCTGTCACTTAATACACCAAAAACTGAAGTTCTTGTTTGTTCCCCTGAGGAGTTTGTTTCCTCAGTGATTAAGAACCTTGGCTCTCTGTCCTCTACTGTTTAATCAGCAGTCAGAAATTTGGGTGTCACATTTGACCAGGCTCTCAATTTTGACACACGTTGCCCATCTTGTGCAAACTTGCTTCTTCCATTTATGGAATATTGCCCACCTGAGAAGCATTGTGTCTCTAGCTGAGATGGAAATGATCATCCATGCTTTTATTTCATCACATCTTGACTATTGTAATTCACTGTTTTGTCGCCTCAGTAATTCTTCTCTGGGTCACTTACAAACAGTCCAGAATGCTGCTGCAAGGCTTCTTACAACACAGCTAATTTTGCAGAGTAAAATTTACTCTATAGGGACTACAATGGATCCCAGTCCAACAACAGTTATATCAACTCTATTCTAGTGTGAAATCAGCTCTGTTGTCTTGTCACATCAAGTTTTTCAACTGCAATAAGAGTCATTCACAGCATGATAGAGTTGATTTAACACTGTGATAGAGTTTATTTAGCTCTATTTGAAGTGGGACCAAATGTAGTTCCGGCAGAGTTAATTCACTGTGAAGGTCATCTCAGCGGTCTCATGTTAACACCCATTCTATCCTCTTTGCATTGGCTCCCCATTCAGTTCAGACTGCAATTTAAAATACTGGTGATGACTTTTATGGCTATGGACAGTCAAATGCTACTCAACATCAGGGAACTCTTGCAGTCTTGTGTAACAGGCAGGTTTCTGTGGTCCTCAGGCAAGAACCTGTTGGTTGTATCTAGGTTAAGGTCAGTGGTGTCAAAAGTACACACATTTGTTACTTAAGTAGAAGTATAGATACTGCAGTTTAAAAACACTCTGGTAAAAGTTGAAGTATCAACTTGACCTCTTTACTCAAGTAAAAGTGAAAAAGTATGTGCTCCAAAACCTACTTAAAGTATAAAAGTATAAAGTAACCTTAAAGGAGACGTACATTGAAAAAAATGCAGTCAGATTTTTTGAACAAAAAATGACTTACATTTACACATGAGATCCTTCTGAATATAGTAAAGTAAATCTGGAAGCCCAGATCTGTCATTCAACGGAGAAATCTTCATTTGAAAATGACAAATTTACAGCAAACATTTAGCCCTCCGCAAATTGTCCCTCTCATCATGGACGCTGCCGAGACGTCACGGACAAGACCCTCTCCCAGCATGCATTGCGCCAATTGTAATTTGTGGATTTACGTCAGTTTGCATCTGCACCTTTTTCTTGTCTTATACGGAAGGATCTACTTTTTTAAAACTTCATATTGTCTTGCGGCACGTTTGGTGAGTACACATTTCTTTTATTTGTGCTTGAAAATTATTTTGGGGGACTTTTTCATACGCCCGTTTGATTGAGTGGTGTCGCGATGAAAATCTACTGTCTTTCGCCTCCGGTACCATCGCGGGATATGGAGGCGAGACCCGCAAAGAATCCCAGTCATTAAAAATATATAAACCTCTCTCGGCGTCCATGGAGCTCTGGGGCTCCGATTGCCGAGACGTGCAGTGCTGTGGATTTTGCCGCAAGAAGTCTGTCCTTGCAGCAACAGGTGTACCGGCCGCTTCGCATTAAAACGGCGAGCATAATCTCAGGACTTGTGCCAAGTGTGCTGCAGCTCCATTCAGTAGACAGAGAGGTGATGCCGGTAGCTGCAAAGCACACACGGGCGGTGTGAGTGGCCCGCGTCGGCGGTTAACGAGCTCGTTAACGAGCCCGCAGACTTAATAAGCGCAGCGGAGGCAGAGAGTGGGAGAGGAAGAACGGCGCCCGCTGTCGATGACGTTGCTGATCTGAGCACACATATCTGTATCTCACATTCATTGCAGCTTACTTTTGGATGTTGAAACCAGGACGTGTATAAGTAACATTACTAACAGATAAAATTAATTTCAATGCGGGATCGGACTGAAGGCGAGACCGCGTCGTCTTGTCCCTGACGTCATGGAAATGATATGGCTGTACAAACTGTTTTCACAGAGGGCTAAATTTTAGCTGCAAATTTGTCATTTTTAAATGAAGATTTCTCAGCTGAATTACAAATTTGGGCTTACAGATTTACTTTACTGCATTCACAAGGGTCTTATAAATACACTCAACAAAAATATAAACGCAACAGTTTCGGTTTTGCTCCCATTTTGTATGAGATGAACTCAAAGATCTAAAACTTTTTCCACATACACAATATCACCATTTCCCTCAAATATTGTTCACAAACAAGTCTAAATCTGTGATAGTGAGCACTTCTCCTTTGCTGAGATAATCCATCCCACCTCACAGGTGTGCCATATCAAGATGCTGATTAGACACCATGATTAGTGCACAGGTGTGCCTTAGACTGCCCACAATAAAAGGCCACTCTGAAAGTTGCAGTTTTCTCACATAGCACAATGCCACAGATGTCGCAAGATTTGAAGGAGCGTGCAATTGGCATGCTGACAGCAGGAATGTCAACCCGAGCTGTTGCTCGTGTATTGAATGTTCATTTCTCTACCATAAGCCATCTCCAAAGGCGTTTCAGAGAATTTGGCAGTACATCCAACCAGCCTCACAACCGCAGACCACGTGTAACCACACCAGCCCAGGACCTCCACATCCAGCATGTTCACCTCCAAGATCGTCTGAGACCAGCCACTCGGACAGCTGCTGAAACAATTGGTTTGCATAACCAAAGAATTTCTGCACAAACTGTCAGAAACAATCTCAGGGAAGCTCATCTGCATGCTCGTCGTCCTCATCAGGGTCTCAACCTGACTCCAGTTTGTCGTCGTAACCGACTTGAGTGGGCAAATGCTCACATTCGCTGGCGTTTGGCACGTTGGAGGGGTGTTCTCTTCACGGATGAATCCCGGTTCACACTGTTCAGGGCAGATGGCAGACAGCGTGTGTGGCGTCGTGTGGGTGAGCGGTTTTCTGATGTCAATGTTGTGGATCAAGTGGCTCATTGGCGAGGTGGGGTTATGGTATGGGCAGGCGTCTGTTATGGACGAAGAACACAGGTGCATTTTATTGATGGCATTTTGAATGCACAGAGATACCGTGACGAGATCCTGAGGCCCATTGTTGTGCCATACAGTACATCCAAGAACATCAACTCATGTTGCAGCAGGATAATGCACGGCCCCATGTTGCAAGGATCTATACACAATTCTTGGAAGCTGAAAATGTCCCAGTTCTTGCATGGCCGGCATACTCACCGGACATGTCACCCATTGAGCATGTTTGGGATGCTCTGGACCAGCGTATACGACAGCGTGTACCAGTTCCTGCCAATATCCAGCAGTTTTGCACAGCCATTGAAGAGGAGTGGACCAACATTCCACAGGCCACAATTGACAACCTGATCAACTCTATGCGAAGGAGATGTGTTGCACTGCATGAGGCAAATGGTGGTCACACCAGATACTGACTGGTATCCCCCCCAATAAAACAAAACTGCACCTTTCAGAGTGGCCTTTTATTGTGGGCAGTCTAAGGCTATGGATATGGATATGGATATGGATAAGGATATGGATTATCTCAGCAAAGGAGAAGTGCTCACTATCACAGATTTAGACTGGTTTGTGAACAATATTTGAGGGAAATGGTGATATTGTGTATGTGGAAAAAGTTTTAGATCTTTGAGTTCATCTCATACAAAATGTGAGCAAAACCAAAAGTGTTGCGTTTATATTTTTGTTGAGCATACATATCAGCTATTTCTTTCTGAAATCTGACCACATTTATTTCAATGCAGGTCTACTTTAAAAAAAAAAGGTAGATGCCACTATATGAATTGAAAGCTTAATTTAAAAACTGATTCGTTCTACATGTGGCCCAAGACCCAAAACCCAAAATTACCCCCAACACCACCTGCACGAAAATGTTTCAATTCTAGAAACTCTGAAATGCAATCTGGGACTATTCCAGACGATAAACTGCAGTGAGTGCAGCATCCATTTAGTGAAGGAAAAAAAAAACACAACTTGTTGTGTGTTGGGGGGTTTGGCTGGACATTTTGGTGTTGTTTTCTTTTCTTTGCTCTCCAGGTGGTATGCAAACTGTTTTTTTTGTCTGTGGAGAAGGTGCTGGCAGAAGAGTCCTTCACCCTCATCAGCATTATTGGCTGCACTTGTGTAGGATGTTCACGTGCAGGCCTAATGACTTGCAGCACCTGTGGATGATGCTCACGTGCAAACTTAAAGACTTTCAGCTGAAGCAGATAATGAGATGGCGTTCTGCATTTAAGCCATGAGTAATTCGAGCAGAATTGCCGGGAACTCGACCTTGTGACGTTCGTTTGTGAGACACTGAGGACCGCGCCTGGGTTTGACACATCGTGCCTGTGAAGGAAGACGGGTGAGGGACACATGCTGTCACCACACATCAGAGGTGATGATTGTCTGAATAAGTGTTAACAGTAATTTGGTATTTTCTTACACAGTATATTTGAACATTGATGAGAATTGTGCAGCTCGCTTCTCACTGCTGTGGCGTATGGAATGATGATCCTCCACCTGTTGTGAGAGGCTGCTCATTTACATAAAGCTTAAATTCAGACCTGAATGTGTTGCTGATAGTGTGTGCCTTTGAAGGATATTTGTTGTAGCTGTTGAATTACCTCACCTTTGCATCCTTCACAGAGTCAGTTTGTCGTATCCACCTGGGGGGTGTTCGGCGGTGAGTCTGGGTCCAGAAGCGTCGGGCTTCGATCCATTTGGGCGCTGGAGAGCGCGCCGTCCTTCACCTCGCCAGATAACCGCACATTTATGTTGTACACAATTATTGCACAGACGGGAAATAAACTTGTTTTGTTTTTGGAACCGCTTTCTGGTTATTTTAGCGCTGGGTTCAGGCAGATGCTGGTCCGCTCCTCAACTCGCGTCTGCACATGTAACTTTGTAACTTTGCAAAAACAATGTCGGACTCTGTTGTTTTCTCTGGGCCCCTCCCCAATCAGACCGGGAGTGACATGTTTAGCCGCATGTTCTCCTTGAATTGCTGGCTGTCTGAGTGGTGTCCAAAAAATGAGGTGGGCTTCATTGATAATTGGCAAAGCTTCTGGGGAAAACCTGGTCTTGTTAGGAGAGACGGCATCCATCCCACTTTAGAGGGAGCAGCTCTCATTTCTAGAAATCTGGCCAATTTTTTGGGATCCTCCAAACTGTGACTGTCTAGCGTTGGGACCAGGAGGCAGAGCTGTGGTCTTATACACCTCTCTGCAGCTTCTCTCCCCCTGCCATCCCCCTATTACCCCATCCCCGTAGAGACGGTGCCTGCTCCCAGACCACCAATAACTAGCAAAAATCTATTTAAGCATAAAAATTCAAAAAGAAAAAATAATATAGCACCTTCAATTGCACCACAGACTAAAACAGTTAAATGTGGTCTATTAAACATTAGGTCTCTTTCTTCTAAGTCCCTGTTGGTAAATGATATAATAATTGATCAACGTATTGATTTATTCTGCCTAACAGAAACTTGGTTACAGCAGGATGAATATGTTAGTTTAAATGAGTCAACACCCCCGAGTCACACTAACTGTCAGAATGCTTGTAGCACGGGCCGGGGCGGAGGATTAGCAGCAATCTTCCATTCCAGCTTATTAATTAATCAAAAACCTAGACAGAGCTTTAATTCATTTGAAAGCTTGTCTCTTAGTCTTGTCCATCCAAATTGGAAGTCCCAAAAACCAGTTTTATTTGTTATTATCTATCGTCCACCTGGTCGTTACTGTGAGTTTCTCTGTGAATTTTCAGACCTTTTGTCTGACTTAGTGCTTAGCTCAGATAAGATAATTATAGTGGGCGATTTTAACATCCACACAGATGCTGAGAATGACAGCCTCAACACTGCATTTAATCTATTATTAGACTCTATCGGCTTTGCTCAAAAAGTAAATGAGTCCACCCACCACTTTAATCATATTTTAGATCTTGTTCTGACTTATGGTATGGAAATAGAAGACTTAACAGTATTCCCTGAAAACTCCCTTTTGTCTGATCATTTTTTAATAACATTTACATTTACCCTGATGGACTACCCTGCAGTGGGGAATAAGTTTCATTACACTAGAAGTCTTTCAGAAAGCGCTGTAACTAGGTTTAAGGATATGATTCCTTCTTTATGTTCTCTAATGCCATATACCAACACAGTGCAGAGTAGCTACCTAAACTCTGTAAGGGAGATAGAGTATCTCGTCAATAGTTTTACATCCTCATTGAAGACAACTTTGGATGCTGTAGCTCCTCTGAAAAAGAGAGCTTTAAATCAGAAGTGTCTGACTCCGTGGTATAACTCACAAACTCGTAGCTTAAAGCAGATAACCCGTAAGTTGGAGAGGAAATGGCGTCTCACTAATTTAGAAGATCTTCACTTAGCCTGGAAAAAGAGTTTGTTGCTCTATAAGAAAGCCCTTCGTGAAGCTAGGACATCTTTCTACTCATCACTAATTGAAGAAAATAAGAACAACCCCAGGTTTCTTTTCAGCACTGTAGCCAGGCTGACAAAGAGTCAGAGCTCTATTGAGCTGAGTATTCCATTAACTTTAACTAGTAATGACTTCATGACTTTCTTTGCTAACAAAATTTTGACTATTAGAGAAAAAATTACTCATAACCATCCCAAAGATGTATCGTTATCTTTGGCTGCTTTCAGTGATGCCGGTATTTGGTTAGACTCTTTCTCTCCGATTGTTCTGTCTGAGTTATTTTCATTAGTTACTTCATCCAAACCATCAACATGCTTATTAGACCCCATTCCTGCCAGGCTGCTCAAGGAAGTCCTACCATTATTTAATGCTTCAATCTTAAATATGATCAATCTATCTTTGTTAGTTGGTTATGTACCACAGGCCTTTAAGGTGGCAGTAATTAAACCATTACTTAAAAAGCCATCACTTGACCCAGCTATCTTAGCTAATTATAGGCCAATCTCCAACCTTCCTTTTCTCTCAAAGATTCTTGAGAGGGTAGTTGTAAAACAGCTAACTGATCACCTGCAGAGGAATGGTCTATTTGAAGAGTTTCAGTCAGGTTTTAGAATTCATCATAGTACAGAAACAGCATTAGTGAAGGTTACAAATGATCTTCTTATGGCTTCGGACAGTGGACTTATCTCTGTGCTTGTTCTGTTGGACCTCAGTGCTGCTTTTGATACTGTTGACCATAAAATTTTATTACAGAGATTAGAGCATGTCATAGGTATTAAAGGCATTGCGCTGCGGTGGTTTGAATCATATTTGTCTAATAGATTACAGTTTGTTCATGTAAATGGGGAATCTTCTTCACAGACTAAAGTTAATTATGGAGTTCCACAAGGTTCTGTGCTAGGACCAATTTTATTCACTTTATACATGCTTCCCTTGGGCAGTATTATTAGACGGTATTGCTTAAATTTTCATTGTTACGCAGATGATACCCAGCTTTATCTATCCATGAAGCCAGAGGATACGCACCAATTAGCTAAACTGCAGGATTGTCTTACAGACATAAAGACATGGATGACCTCTAATTTCCTGCTTTTAAACTCAGATAAAACTGAAGTTATTGTACTTGGCCCCACAAATCTTAGAAGCATGGTGTCTAACCAGATCGTTACTCTGGATGGCATTTCCCTGATCTCTAGTAATACTGTGAGAAATCTTGGAGTTATTTTTGATCAGGATATGTCATTCAAAGCGCATATTAAACAAATATGTAGGACTGCCTTTTTGCATTTACGCAATATCTCTAAAATCAGAAAGGTCTTGTCTCAGAGTGATGCTGAAAAACTAATTCATGCATTTGTTTCCTCTAGGCTGGACTATTGTAATTCATTATTATCAGGTTGTCCTAAAAGTTCCCTAAAAAGCCTTCAGTTGGTTCAGAATGCTGCAGCTAGAGTACTGACGGGGACTAGCAGGAGAGAGCATATCTCACCCGTGTTGGCCTCCCTTCATTGGCTTCCTGTTAATGCTAGAATAGAATTTAAAATTCTTCTTCTTACTTATAAGGTTTTGAATAATCAGGTCCCATCTTATCTTAGGGACCTCATAGTACCATATTACCCCATTAGAGCGCTTCGCTCTCAGACTGCGGGCTTACTTGTAGTTCCTAGGGTTTGTAAGAGTAGAATGGGAGGCAGAGCCTTCAGCTTTCAGGCTCCTCTCCTGTGGAACCAGCTCCCAATTCAGATCAGGGAGACAGATACCCTCTCTACTTTTAAGATTAGGCTTAAAACTTTCCTTTTCGCTAAGGCTTATAGTTAGGGCTGGATCGGGTGACCCTGGACCATCCCTTGGTTATGTTGCTTTAGACGTAGACTGTGTTTCATAATTATTGTATGGCCTTGCCTTGCAATGTGGAGCGCCTTGGGGCAACTGTTTGTTGTGATTTGGCGCTATACAAGAAAAAAGTTGATTGATTGATTGATTGCACATAACAGTAGTTCCCGGCCATTCCAAAATGGACCCAGCGGCAGAAGCAGTTCCTTTTGCTGAAAAAGTTCAAGAATACTTGGAGAAGATATGGGAGCAATTACGGCCTCTCGCAAATCAAATTAAACAAACAGATGCTCGCATTACAGAGCTTGCAGCGCAAGCCGTTCTGCTTCCTGCTGCTCCAGCTGCGGCACTATCGATACCGGTGCAGATAACTCCGTCACCCAAGGGGAGGCGGAGTGCGGCGGATTATTCCGTGGATTTCCGAATTTTTTCTGCTCAGTCCGCTTGGGAAGCCGCAGCTTTGAGAGGAGTGTTTGTGGATGGTTTGAACGATTCATTAAAAGATGAGCTAGCAGTCCGTGACGAACCAAAAGATTCAGATGAGCTGATATCTTTGGCTATTCGTCTAGATGATCGGATAAAGAAGCGTGGACGCGAGAGAGGGCGGACATCAGAGCGGGTCTTTTCGTCTCGGGGTTTTCCCCGACACAGATCAGGGCTGCCTCTTCTTCGCCCCACTGAGACTCCTCTGACAGGACCTCTGGCTCCTCTTGCGGATGAGCCCATGCAGCTCGGACGAGCTGAAGCCGCCATGTTGCCCCGGTCACATAAGCGTCAAGAAAGATAACAATGACGTATCTCCAGGTGTTCTTAGACAGGCATAATAATGGGAAAAAAAAGGGGCAGATCTTTGGTTGTTTAGTTATTTGGGCTGTTTTTGTTTTCATGTAAGGGGTTATAAATTGTTTGGGGATTTAGAGGCGGATCTGGTGGAGTGAACGACTGGCAGTTTGGAGCTCGGCTGGACTCAGGTAATCATTATTTGAATTAGGTAATTTTTGTTTGAGGATTGGGTCGTTTTGTTGTTTTAATTTCCCTGTTTCCCTAACCCCAACCTCACATGCTCTAAGACTGTTTGTCTTTTGGGTTGTGGGGTGGTGCAGGTTGGTTACGCTGAGCGTTTCTCAGAAAACCTCTGCACCTAGGGGGGGGTTGTCAGGGGCGTTTTTTTGTGTTTGGTTGATCCCCGGTTCCACTCCAGCTCCGGTGGGCCTTTGACCCTTCGTCATTGATGTTACCGGGGTGTGGTGCAGCGGGAACGTACCTCAGTCGGAGTGGTGGGCCAATCTGTGCCATTCGCCATTTCGGTAGTTCCACCCCTCCCGATGGGCTGGTGGTATGGTCGGTTTGGGGCATCGGACGTATTTGCGGTTTTCCACTGCGCTTAGGGGATGGGACTGGGTTAGTTTTTCCTGTTTCCTTCCCCAGCTTGGTAGTTTTGTGCCGTTCGCCGAAATTGAACTGACGATAGGCTCTGGGAGTGATCTGGGGTCTTTCGGTGTGCTGGGGGGGGGAAAAAGGGTTTGCCGGTTGTTTTATGTCAGATCCCGTTTTTTTTTTTTTTTTAGATACACGGCACACGCTCACCCTCCGATGAGTGTGTTTGTGTACTAAACCAGCTCTCCGTCTCTGGGGTCCGACCTTCGTGTCTCCACGGGTATTACCCGGCAGGGCTGCACAAAGGCTGTTCAAGCTGGTGGCGAGGAGATTCGTCTAGCCGCTCACTGCCTCCATCCCAACGTGCACCCCGCTGATGCTGATCTCGCACCCCGGTCGAATAGCCTTCTCTGGAACCAGGATACGAACCGGCCACGCCCGTTAACGGCAGCTCTCCTCTTATGGATCAGGGCTCTTGGAATGTTGCTAGATTTTGAATTTAGTGACTCATACAGCGAGTCCCCAGGATGTGTTAATTTCATTAAAAACCAGACTAACCTTTTAGAGCACTTTTTGATGTTGTACACCCAATAAACTTTAAGTTTTACACCTTAAGAAGCATCAATAAATCCAATGTCCGAGCCTTAACACTTTATCTGCATGCTTGGAAATTTATTGCAGGTTTTGCAAGTGCTGACAACATAATCAAAATAGGTTATATGATGATAATTTCACAACAGTAATTCAAGTATAATTAGAATAATGATTGGCAGAGATTTTTGTTTTTGATTCAATAATACTGTCTGATCTTACTTTGACTGGACCGGATTGACTTCTTAACAATTTTTCTAGGAGTGAGGGAAGGAGGTTTTTGATGTTAAAGTCCCCAGCTCGATGAACTTGATTTCCTCTTCATCAGCTATTAGTTGTTAGCTGACCACAATCCTTGTGTGATGTTGTAATCCTTCAGGAAATTAATCCACATAAGAGTTTATTCCTTCTTCAATCAACCAAAAGTTGATCTAATCCATTCTGGTATGCTGTGATGTTCCTTGAGAGAGAGAAAACGTTGAAACTTCCCCACTCAGACTTAAGGCCAGTGATTATTCTCCAATGCTCTGCTACTCCATGACTGGACGGCCTGAGTGGGAGTTGAAAACTCTCTCAAATGATCTCTTATGGCTCCAATCCTCTCACTCCACGATTCCAATTGCTACTCACAAGATGGTCAAGTCTTGTGATTTCCTCGTAGCAGGGGAGAAGTGACAACAGCACCTCTCCCTGGAAGAATAACCCCGTTTCCTGGTGTTTCACAGTTTATATATGTGCTTGACTCTTTGTTGTCCTTAGATGATCTTGGTTACCATGGGGGCGCTGGTGACTCAAAACCTCCTCCCTCCTTCCCTTACTGGAAGCCATCTGCGGCCCTTTGCCAGTAACTTATTTCTCAAGTTCCTCTTTTCTGTTAACACTTCAGCTTTTCTGAGAATTTGTTTTTCTAAATCATGTCTTTAGAATCACATCAATCATATTCAATCATTTCATTACAGCTGTCTTTCACATAAAAACAATTCATATGATCATATACAAACATTTTCATTCCTTATTATTCATTTTCATATTTTACCACATCTTAATCATTTGATCAGTTGTTTATCATCAGCTTTTCTTGCCTTGTTGCAACATCACTTCACTTCCTTTTTCTCTCTGACTGCACTCTTTATGAAAAACAACTTCTTCACTTCCTTTTTTCTCTAACTCTGCACTCTTTATGAAAAACAACTCATATAATCATTCATTTCACTTATTTGTAACATACTTTTTCTCATCAACTCTTAATTTTTAACACATTAATACTTCATTTAATCATACTTGTTATGTTAGAATCATTCTTAGACATTACTTTTAACACATTAATACTTCATTTGATCATACTTGTCATTTTAGAATCGTTCTTAGACATATTCCATCGTCTTCACCACTGAGTTCATTCCGTGGGCCTCCCCATTTGTAATGGAAAAGTCCGGTATGACCTCACTTACTCCGGGAAAGTACCAAACACTGTTCAGTTTAATCCAACAGCATGTATATTAATCCCATGGCACGTACTATATTCCAATATGAAAACAAGCTGAAAGCAAGCTTAAAGTCATCTTTCCTGACATTTATTTGCCCCCGGGGTGGTTTAATGAAGTCCGCAGGGGGTTGGATTTTGTGTTTTTTATGTTTCCTTCCAGGTTCCACCTCCAGGGTTGATGGGACGGTCCTCTGGGGGGGTATTGATTGTGGGGCCGACTAGCCAAGTGTGGCCGGGTCTGGGATTCCTGGGTTGTGGGGAGGGTACCTCCTGGGGTTGATGGTACAGTCCTCTGGGGGGGGCTGTTGCTCCATGAATACCTGGGGACCTCTGTGGGATTCCGGCTTTGGCTGTAACTCCTGGAACTGGCGGTAAAGGTCTTCTGGGGGGTGTTGGGCTCTGCAAGTTGTTCTGGGGGGGTTGTTTGTTATTTTTCTTTGTGAATTTATGTTGGTATTGTGTTGTTGGGGCTATGTTGGGTTTTTGGATTTGGGTGTTTTTCTTTTCTTCCCGGGGTTGGATGGGACGGTCCCCTGGGGAGGGTTTGGGTGGGTTTTGTGTATGTTGGGTTGTATATGGGACTTTTTGGGTTTTTTTGTTGATGCCAGCCGGCCTTTCAGCCGCGGTGCCCTATCCTCCTGTCTGCGGTGGACCTTGGGAGCGTTACACCGTCAGCTTCCTGACGAGGACCCCGGAGGGAGGTGCTGTTCTCGGGCCTGGTCTGTTCTGTCGCCGGGAGGCTTCCCGTTGATGGGGGGTACTGTTGTGTGTTGGGGGTTTGGCTGGACATTTTGGTGTTGTTTTCTTTTCTTTGCTCTCCAGGTGGTATGCAAACTTGTTTTTTGTCTGTGGAGAAGGTGCTGGCAGAAGAGTCCTTCACCCTCATCAGCATTATTGGCTGCACTTGTGGAGGATGTTCACGTGCAGGCCTAATGACTTGCAGCACCTGTGGATGATGCTCACTTGCAAACTTAAAGACTTTCAGCTGAAGCAGATAATGAGATGGCGTTCTGCATTTAAGCCATGAGTGATTCGAGCAGAATTGCCGGGAACTCGACCTTGTGACGTTCGTTTGTGAGACGCTGAGGACCGCGCCTGGGTTTGACACATCGTGCCTGTGAAGGAGGACGGGTGAGGGACACATGCTGTCAGCGCACATCAGAGGTGATGATTGTCTGAATAAGTGTTAACAGTAATTTGGTATTTTGTTACACAGTATATTTGAACATTGATGAGAATTGTGCAGCTCGCTTCTCACTGCTGTGGCGTACGGAATGATGATCCTCCACCTGTTGTGAGAGGCTGCTCATTTACATAAAGCTTAAATTCAGACCTGAATGTGTTGCTGATAGTGTGTGCCTTTGAAGGATATTTGTTGTAGCTGTTGACTTACCTCACCTTTGCATCCTTCACAGAGTCAGTTTGTCGTATCCACCTGGGGGGTGTTCGGCGGTGAGTCTGGGTCCAGAAGCGTCGGGCTTCGATCCATTTGGGCGCTGGAGAGCGCGCCGTCCTTCACCTCGCCAGATAACCGCACATTTATGTTGTACACAATTATTGCACAGACGGGAAATAAACTTGTTTTGTTTTTGGAACCGCTTTCTGGTTATTTTAGCGCTGGGTTCAGTCAGACGCTGGTCCGCTCCTCAACTCACGTCTGCACATAACACAACTCTCCTTATTCAAATTCATTCCAGTAGTATTCTGCTCTTACTAGGATGCAGCAGTTTTCTAGTTTGGCAGATACAGACAGTTGCCCAGTTCCGGATCATCTTTTTTAAAGTGCCGCTATACGGAGCCATAATGCAACTGAATGTCCTTTATTGTGTATTGTTGTATTGGGTATTTGGATGTTATTTAGCTGAAAAAGTCTGGGTGGAGTAGCGCTTCTACTTAAAGTGTGAAGCCACATTATGTGTGGCGCAAACATTTGCCAGTTCCGGATCACGACACTCTGCGTCACTTTGGGTTCATTCCTGGCATCTGGCTGGTGTCCTTCTAATGCAGAATGATACACACTGTGCCCGAGAATGTGTTTTGAACACAAAATGATAGAAATACTATACTATAAAAAAATACTATACTAAAAATACTATACTATACTTATTAAATGAGAATTTACTTCGTTTCGAAAAGCACCGTTATACGTTTTTACGAGCAAAAAATGAAGTGTGGAGGTGAGATTTCTCCCGAATTAAAAAGTAAAAGCCCCCACATTCATGCCCATTCGTGATTTTGAGATGAGCCCCAAAGTCCACATGACTCACAACTACAGGCACGAGGCTGCTGCTTCAGTGATCCGGAACTGGCAAATTTTCACGTCGGAGATAAATGCGCGCAGCAATTAAACAGCAAGACATAACACACTGACATTTTCTACCCAAGTCAGTAAGTATTTTCCCACTCTAGAACCAAAAACACCGAACGGCTAACTCACCTTTGCTACGTTTTAGAGATCGTTACTTTAAAACTTGCAGGAATGAGCGAGTCAGAAAAAACGCGCACACCACAGACACCGGGATATTTTGATTCCTCTGCTGGTCACAAGGACGGCTGGATCCGGTCGTGGTTGTTTGTAGACAAAACATCAATCTTTCCATTGGTACCAAGTATTAGCTTATTCGAGCTGATTACGAGAAACGGCGGCAGCAAAAACTACAGCAGTGATCCGAAACTGGCAATGATCCGGAACTGGGAACTGACTGTAGTTCTGGAGAAAATCACTGAAGAAATTAACAAATTGAAAATATGGTTTGACCGAAACAAACTTAAATAAGACAGGGATGAAGTGGAGGTGTAAGAGTCACTAGGTGTTCACAGGAATTATTTATGTATGTATGTAAGAGGTCTGTCCAAAAAAGTATCGGACCTTTTTATTTTTTGCAAAAACCATACGGATTTGAATCACGTGTCATTGCATCAGCCAAGCTTGAACCTTCGTGCGCATGCGTGAGTTTTTTCACGCCTGTCGGTTGTGTCATTCGCCTGTGAGCAGGCTTTGTCTGAGCAGTGGTCCACCCCTCTCGTCGAATTTTTATTGCGAATAAATGTCTGAACGATTTGGAGCTTTGCTGCATCAACTTTTTCCAGAAACTGTGAGAGACCTCCAGCTGGACACCATTCGGAAAATTTAGATGGCTTTCAGCGACGATTTTATGGGGATTACACAGATTAAGGAGTGCTCCAGCCGGTTTAAAGACCGCCCACAGCGTCTGAGAGCGCGGTGCGCTCCAAGTGCCGATCGACAGGCTTAAACCCCACTCAAACAACCAGATCATTTCCAACGTGAAGGCTTTGTTGATCCAGGACGTTGTCTAACTTTCACAAAAAAGGCAGAAGGCGTGGACATCAGCACTTTTTCGGCACATTGTACTCTTACAGGAGTTTTTTTCATGGAAAGAGAAGCGGAGGATTGCACCACCGTGCCGCTCATGGCACGGGACAAAACCACCTCCGTGTTGGTCTCACAGGACGGCTTTCAGGTGGCTTTCAGATGGCTTCCGGTTGCTTTTCAGTCGTGTGAGTATCAATCAATCAATCAATCAATTTTTTTATATAGCGCCAAATCACAACAAACAGTTGCCCCAAGGCACTTTATATTGTAAGGCAAGGCCATACAATAATTATGTAAAACCCCAACGGTCAAAACGACCCCCTGTGAGCAAGCACGTGGCTACAGTGGGAAGGAAAAACTCCCTTTTAACAGGAATAAACCTCCAGCAGAACCAGGCTCAGGGAGGGGCAGTCTTCTGCTGGGACTGGTTGGGGCTGAGGGAGAGAACCAGGAAAAAGACATGCTGTGGAGGGGAGCAGAGATCGATCACTAATGGTTAAATGCAGAGTGGTGCATACAGAGCAAAAAGAGAAAGAAACAGTGCATCATGGGAACCCCCCAGCAGTCTACGTCTATAGCAGCATAACTAAGGGATGGTTCAGGGTCACCTGATCCAGCCCTAACTATAAGCTTTAGCAAAAAGGAAAGTTTTAAGCCTAATCTTAAAAGTAGAGAGGGTGTCTGTCTCCCTGATCTGAATTGGGAGCTGGTTCCACAGGAGAGGAGCCTGAAAGCTGAAGGCTCTGCCTCCCATTCTATTCTTACAAACCCTAGGAACTACAAGTAAGCCTGCAGTCTGAGAGCGAAGCGCTCTATTGGGGTGATATGGTACTACGAGGTCCCTAAGATAAGATGGGACCTGATTATTCAAAACCTTATAAGTAAGAAGAAGAATTTTAAATTCTATTCTAGAATTAACAGGAAGCCAATGAAGAGAGGCCAATGTGGGTGAGATATGCTCTCTCCTTCTAGTCCCCATCAGTACTCTAGCTGCAGCATTTTGAATTAACTGAAGGCTTTTTAGGGAACTTTTAGGACAACCTGATAATAATGAATTACAATAGTCCAGCCTAGAGGAAATAAATGCATGAATTAGTTTTTCAGCATCACTCTGAGACAAGACCTTTCTGATTTTAGAGATATTGCATAAATGCAAAAAAGCAGTCCTACATATTTGTTTAATATGCGCTTTGAATGACATATCCTGATCAAAAATGACTCCAAGATTTCTCACAGTATTACTAGAGGTCAGGGTAATGCCATCCACAGTAAGGATCTGGTTAGCACCATGTTTCTAAGATTTGTGGGGCCAAGTACAATAACTTCAGTTTTATCTGAGTTTAAAAGCAGGAAATTAGAGGTCATCCATGTCTTTATGTCTGTAAGACAATCCTGCAGTTTAGCTAATTGGTGTGTGTCCTCTGGCTTCATGGATAGATAAAGCTGGGTATCATCTGCGTAACAATGAAAATTTAAGCAATACCGTCTAATAATACTGCCTAAGGGAAGCATGTATAAAGTGAATAAAATTGGTCCTAGCACAGAACCTTGTGGAACTCCATAATTAACTTTAGTCTGTGAAGAAGATTCCCCATTTACATGAACAAATTGTAATCTATTAGACAAATAAGATTCAAACCACCGCAGCGCAGTGCCTTTAATATGGCATGCTCTAATCTCTGTAATAAAATTTTATGGTCAACAGTATCAAAAGCAGCACTGAGGTCTAACAGAACAAGCACAGAGATGAGTCCACTGTCCAAGGCCATAAGAAGATCATTTGTAACCTTCACTAATGCTGTTTCTGTACTATGATGAATTCTAAAACCTGACTGAAATTCTTCAAATAGACCATTCCTCTGCAGATGATCAGTTAGCTGTTTTACAACTACCCTTTCAAGAATTTTTGAGAGAAAAGGAAGGTTGGAGATTGGCCTATAATTAGCTAAGATAGCTGGGTCAAGTGATGGCTTTTTAAGTAATGGTTTAATTACTGCCACCTTAAAAGCCTGTGGTACATAGCCAACTAACAAAGATAGATTGATCATATTTAAGATCGAAGCATTAAATAATGGTAGGGCTTCCTTGAGCAGCCTGGTAGGAATGGGGTCTAATAAACATGTTGATGGTTTGGATGAAGTAACTAATGAAAATAACTCAGACAGAACAATCGGAGAGAAAGAGTCTAACCAAATACCGGCATCACTGAAAGCAGCCAAAGATAACGATACGTCTTTGGGATGGTTATGAGTAATTTTTTCTCTAATAGTTAAAATTTTGTTAGCAAAGAAAGTCATGAAGTCATTACTAGTTAAAGTTAATGGAATACTCAGCTCAATAGAGCTCTGACTCTTTGTCAGCCTGGCTACAGTGCTGAAAAGAAACCTGGGGTTGTTCTTATTTTCTTCAATTAGTGATGAGTAGAAAGATGTCCTAGCTTTACGGAGGGCTTTTTTATAGAGCAACAGACTCTTTTTCCAGGCTAAGTGAAGATCTTCTAAATTAGTGAGACGCAATTTCCTCTCCAACTTACGGGTTATCTGCTTTAAGCTATGAGTTTGTGAGTTATACCACGGAGTCAGGCACTTCTGATTTAAAGCTCTCTTTTTTAGAGGAGCTACAGCATCCAAAGTTGTCTTCAATGAGGATGTAAAACTATTGACGAGATACTCTATCTCACTTACAGAGTTTAGGTAGCTACTCTGCACTGTGTTGGTATATGGCATTAGAGAACATAAAGAAGGAATCATATCCTTAAACCTAGTTACAGCGCTTTCTGAAAGATCTCTAGTGTAATGAAACTTATTCCCCACTGCTGGGTAGTCCATCAGAGTAAATGTAAATGTTATTAAGAAATGATCAGACAGAAGGGAGTTTTCAGGGAATACTGTTAAGTCTTCTATTTCCATACCATAAGTCAGAACAAGATCTAAGATATGATTAAAGTGGTGGGTGGACTCATTTACTTTTTGAGCAAAGCCAATAGAGTCTAATAATAGATTAAATGCAGTGTTGAGGCTGTCATTCTCAGCATCTGTGTGGATGTTAAAATCGCCCACTATAATTATCTTATCTGAGCTAAGCACTAAGTCAGACAAAAGGTCTGAAAATTCACAGAGAAACTCACAGTAACGACCAGGTGGACGATAGATAATAACAAATAAAACTGGTTTTTGGGACTTCCAATTTGGATGGACAAGACTAAGAGTCAAGCTTTCAAATGAATTAAAGCTCTGTCTGGGTTTTTGATTAATTAATAAGCTGGAATGGAAGATTGCTGCTAATCCTCCGCCCCGGCCCGTGCTACGAGCATTCTGACAGTTAGTGTGACTCGGGGGTGTTGACTCATTTAAACTAACATATTCATCCTGCTGTAACCAGGTTTCTGTAAGGCAGAATAAATCAATATGTTGATCAATTATTATATCATTTACCAACAGGGACTTAGAAGAGAGAGACCTAATGTTTAATAGACCACATTTAACTGTTTTAATCTGTGGTGCAGTTGAAGGTGCTATATTATTTTTCTTTTTGAATTTTTATGCTTAAATAGATTTTTGCTGGTTATTGGTAGTCTAGGAGCAGGCACCGTCTCTACGGGGATGGGGTAATGAGGGGATGGCAGGGGGAGAGAAGCTGCAGAGAGGTGTGTAAGACTACAACTCTGCTTCCTGGTCCCAACCCTGGATAGTCACGGTTTGGAGGATTTAAGAAAATTGGCCAGATTTCTAGAAATGAGAGCTGCTCCATCCAAAGTGGGATGGATGCCGTCTCTCCTAACAAGACCAGGTTTTCCTCAGAAGCTTTGCCAATTATCTATGAAGCCCACCTCATTTTTTGGACACCACTCAGACAGCCAGCAATTCAAGGAGAACATGCGGCTAAACATGTCACTCCCGGTCTGATTGGGGAGGGGCCCAGAGAAAACTACAGAGTCCGACATTGTTTTTGCAAAGTTACACACCGATTTAATGTTAATTTTAGTGACCTCCGATTGGCGTAACCGAGTGTCATTACTGCCGACGTGAATTACAATCTTACCAAATTTACGCTTAGCCTTAGCCAGCAGTTTCAAATTTCCTTCAATGTCGCCTGCTCTGGCCCCCGGAAGACAATTGACTATGGTTGCTGGTGTCGCTAACTTCACATTTCGCAAAACAGAGTCGCCAATAACCAGAGTTTGATCCTCGGCGGGTGTGTCGTTGAGTGGGGAAAAACGGTTAGAGATGTGAACGGTTTGGCGGTGTACACAGGGCTTCTGTTTATATATAGTATCCGAGAAATTGTGCATGAGCTCGACATGCCCCAACATGTCCTGTGAGGCTTCATCACGGCGGTGCTTTGCGCCATGCAGCTCCGCACAAATAAACTTTGTCTTCAGTGGGCTTGATATAGATAGATAGATAGATAGATAGATAGATAGATAGATAGATAGATAGATAGATAGATAGATAGATAGATAGATAGATAGATAGATAGATAGATAGATAGATAGATAGATAGATAGATAGATAGATAGATAGATAGATAGATAGATAGATAGATAGATAGATAGATAGATAGATAGATAGATAGATAGATAGATAGATAGATAGATAGATAGATTGATCGATTGATTAACTGTTCAACTGATGTCATTCTCTTTATCTGTGCAGGAAAATGATGTTAGTTGGATACATTCTGATTTTGTGTAGCCGATGTAGACATTTAAGTAAATTCACAGAACCTTTATTTTTTTATCAGTGTCGATAGATATAAAGCTTCATAAAATGATTAAAATATGAATAGAATAGAATATTTATTTTTGAAGGTAAACAAAATTTGATATGAAAATATTTACTCACATCCCACAAAAAAACATTATTTCAGGTGTATTTCCAGATATACAAACCACTTGTTTGGATATTAGCTGTTGCCATGGGAAACTGTAACCAGAAGTGTCAGTCAGTTGGCATTGTGCAAAAATTGGAAATGTCTGTAAAATTTTGAACCTGTTAGTCTGTTCCCCAAGTGCCCCAAGGTTACAGTGTTCTTGCATAGAGATCAAGGTGTTCTTGGAGGATGACAAAGCCACGTAACAAGTTGTTTAAAATTTTCACACAGTCTCATCAATGGCTTTTGTGTTATGCAAGTGAAAGAGGGCGCAGTGTTGTAATGGCATTGGTTCTTCTGCAGACCCAACATGCTAATGTTGGACATGCTGTCCACACAAGGTCAATTTGCCACTATCAGACACATTGACATGATCCTTATGATCTGTCCTGCCTCCCAGACACTGTACACCAGACAGTCAGGACAGCACAGACACACCAAAGCGACAGGCATGCAGAATGACACAGCGAGCCCCGGAGGCTGAGAATGACAGAGGAAGGAAAAAGACAGCCAGTGTGTGTGGATTAAGGAAACAACCCCTTGTTAAAAGACAGACATCAGTTTTTACTGCTTTATAACTATGGTGTCATTGTAAGCACTCAACATGATCTTTAAGATTTGTCTCCATGTGCATGTCATCTTGAAAAAAGTTTACTCCAGAAACTGGCAGTGATTAACCCATCTGTCTGGATGTGTTCAGTCAACATTTATGAACAAAGGCTTTTTCAGCTGTTGCACATGTATGATAAAGGACGGCAAAAAACAACTGCATTCATGGTTAACTTGAAGGATGTGTTGTTTCATGGTCCAGCCTCGCCAGATTTTTAACATCTGTGGCGGTGCCAGATGTTGCTGTCCTCTGACTTTCTTCTTAATAGCTGACTGCTGCTGTGCGAAGGTCTTCCCAGAGATTGATGAGAAGGGTTAAAGATACTTAAAACAGCTGTGAGGTAATGTGTTGGCCGTTAACCTTCAGGGTCATGACTATTAAAACAAAAATGTGTCAAAAACAAACATGTTGCTAAATCTGTAAAATGTGCTGTATCTACAAGTTCATGTTACACAACTACTTTGTGAATATTTATTGAAAGTTTAGCATACACATATATAGATATACTGTACCAATATATAGCAAAGGCAGCTGAAACATTCATAATATTTCCATAATGATCTTGTGCAATTAAATCATTTGTGTGTTCCTGAGTCCTTCTGTTTTATCAACAAAAATTTACATTGTTTCAGAATTTTGACTGCTTCCAAAGGTGCTCCAGTGGTTATATCGTAGTTGCATAGTCGGTGTGTAACTTTGCAAAAACAATGTCGGACTCTGTAGTTTTCTCTGGGCCCCTCCCCAATCGGACCGGGAGTGACATGTTTAGCCGCATGTTCTCCTTGAACTGCTGGCTGTCTGAGTGGTGTGCAAAAAATGAGGTGGGCTTCATAGATAATTGGCAAAGCTTCTGGGGAAAACCTGGTCTTGTTAGGAGAGACGGCATCCATCCCACTTTGGATGGAGCAGCTCTCATTTCTAGAAATCTGGCCAATTTTCTTAAATCCTCCAAACCGTGACTATCCAGGGTTGGGACCAGGAAGCAGAGTTGTAGTCTTACACACCTCTCTGCAGCTTCTCTCCCCCTGCCATCCCCTCATTACCCCATCCCCGTAGAGACGGTGTCTGCTCCCAGACCACCAATAACCAGCAAAAATCTATTTAAGCATAAAAATTCAAAAAGAAAAAATAATATAGCACCTTCAACTCCACCACAGATTAAAACAGTTAAATGTGGTCTATTAAACATTAGGGCTCTCTCTTCTAAGTCCCTGTTGGTAAATGATATAATAATTGATCAACATATTGATTTATTCTGCCTTACAGAAACCTGGTTACAGCAGGATGAATATGTTAGTTTAAATGAGTCAACACCCCCGAGTCACACTAACTGTCAGAATGCTCGTAGCACGGGCCGGGGCGGAGGATTAGCAGCAATCTTCCATTCCAGCTTATTAATTAATTAAAAACCCAGACAGAGCTTTAATTCATTTGAAAGCTTGACTCTTAGTCTTGTCCATCCAAATTGGAAGTCCCAAAAACCAGTTTTATTTGTTATTATCTATCGTCCACCTGGTCGTTACTGTGAGTTTCTCTGTGAATTTTCAGACCTTTTGTCTGACTTAGTGCTTAGCTCAGATAAGATAATTATAGTGGGCGATTTTAACATCCACACAGATGCTGAGAATGACAGCCTCAACACTGCATTTAATCTATTATTAGACTCTATTGGCTTTGCTCAAAATGTAAATGAGTCCACCCACCACTTTAATCATATCTTAGATCTTGTTCTGACTTATGGTATGGAAATAGAAGACTTAACAGTATTCCCTGAAAACTCCCTTCTGTCTGATCATTTCTTAATAACATTTACATTTACTCTGATGGACTACCCAGCAGTGGGGAATAAGTTTCATTACACTAGAAGTCTTTCAGAAAGCGCTGTAACTAGGTTTAAGGATATGATTCCTTCTTTATGTTCTCTAATGCCATATAACAACACAGTGCACAGTAGCTACCTAAACTCTGTAAGTGAGATAGAGTATCTCGTCAGTAGTTTTACATCCTCATTGAAGACAACTTTGGATGCTGTAGCTCCTCTGAAAAAGAGAGCTTTAAATCAGAAGTGCCTGACTCCGTGGTATAACTCACAAACTCATAGCTTAAAGCAGATAACCCATAAGTTGGAGAGGAAATGGCGTCTCACTAATTTAGAAGATCTTCACTTAGCCTGGAAAAAGAGTCTGTTGCTCTATAAAAAAGCCCTCCGTAAAGCTAGGACATCTTTCTACTCATCACTAATTGAAGAAAATAAGAACAACCCCAGGTTTCTTTTCAGCACTGTAGCCAGGCTGACAAAGAGTCAGAGCTCTATTGAGCTGAGTATTCCATTAACTGTAACTAGTAATGACTTCATGACTTTCTTTGCTAACAAAATTTTAACTATTAGAGAAAAAATTACTCATAACCATCCCAAAGACGTATCGTTATCTTTGGCTGCTTTCTCTCCGATTGTTCTGTCTGAGTTATTTTCATTAGTTACTTCATCCAAACCATCAACATGTTTATTAGACCCCATTCCTACCAGGCTGCTCAAGGAAGCCCTACCATTATTTAATGCTTCGATCTTAAATATGATCAATCTATCTTTGTTAGTTGGCTATGTACCACAGGCTTTTAAGGTGGCAGTAATTAAACCATTACTTAAAAAGCCATCACTTGACCCAGCTATCTTAGCTAATTATAGGCCAATCTCCAACCTTCCTTTTCTCTCAAAAATTCTTGAAAGGGTAGTTGTAAAACAGCTAACTGATCATCTGCAGAGGAATGGTCTATTTGAAGAGTTTCAGTCAGGTTTTAGAATTCATCATAGTACAGAAACAGCATTAGTGAAGGTTACAAATGATCTTCTTATGGCCTCGGACAGTGGACTCATCTCTGTGCTTGTTCTGTTAGACCTCAGTGCTGCTTTTGATACTGTTGACCATAAAATTTTATTACAGAGATTAGAGCATGCTGTAGGTATTAAAGGCACTGCGCTGCGGTGGTTTGAATCATATTTATCTAATAGATTACAATTTGTTCATGTAAATGGGGAATCTTCTTCACAGACTAAAGTTAATTATGGAGTTCCACAAGGTTCTGTGCTAGGACCAATTTTATTCACTTTATACATGCTTCCCTTAGGCAGTATTATTAGACAGTATTGCTTAAATTTTCATTGTTACGCAGATGATACCCAGCTTTATCTATCCATGAAGCCAGAGGACACACACCAATTAGCTAAACTGCAGGATTGTCTAACAGACATAAAGACATGGATGACCTCTAATTTCCTGCTTTTAAACTCAGATAAAACTGAAGTTATTGTACTTGGCCCCACAAATCTTAGAAACATGGTGTCTAACCAGATCCTTACTCTGATCTCTAGTAATACTGTGAGAAATCTTGGAGTCATTTTTGATCAGGATATGTCATTCAAAGCGCATATTAAACAAATATGTAGGACTGCCTTTTTGCATTTACGCAATATCTCTAAAATCAGAAAGGTCTTGTCTCAGAGTGATGCTGAAAAACTAATTCATGCATTTATTTCCTCTAGGCTGGACTATTGTAATTCATTATTATCAGGTTGTCCTAAAAGTTCCCTAAAAAGCCTTCAGTTAATTCAAAATGCTGCAGCTAGAGTACTGATGGGGACTAGAAGGAGAGAGCATATCTCACCCACATTGGCCTCTCTTCATTGGCTTCCTGTTAATTCTAGAATAGAATTTAAAATTCTTCTTCTTACTTATAAGGTTTTGAATAATCAGGTCCCATCTTATCTTAGGGACCTCGTAGTACCATATCACCCCAATAGAGCGCTTCGCTCTCAGACTGCAGGCTTACTTGTAGTTCCTAGGGTTTGTAAGAATAGAATGGGAGGCAGAGCCTTCAGCTTTCAGGCTCCTCTCCTGTGGAACCAGCTCCCAATTCAGATCAGGGAGACAGACACCCTCTCTACTTTTAAGATTAGGCTTAAAACTTTCCTTTTTGCTAAAGCTTATAGTTAGGGCTGGATCAGGTGACCCTGAACCATCCCTTAGTTATGCTGCTATAGACGTAGACTGCTGGGGGTTCCCATGATGCACTGTTTCTTTCTCTTTTTGCTCTGTATGCACCACTCTGCATTTAATCATTAGTGATTGATCTCTGCTCCCCTCCACAGCATGTCTTTTTCCTGGTTCTCTCCCTCAGCCCCAACCAGTCCCAGCAGAAGACTGCCCCTCCCTGAGCCTGGTTCTGCTGGAGGTTTCTTCCTGTTAAAAGGGAGTTTTTCCTTCCCACTGTAGCCAAGTGCTTGCTCACAGGGGGTCGTTTTGACCGTTGGGGTTTTACATAATTATTGTATGGCCTTGCCTTACAATATAAGGCGCCTTGGGGCAACTGTTTGTTGTAATTTGGCACTATATAAAAAAAAATTGATTGATTGATTGATTGATAGAAGCTTTTATGCTGATGCTTTTATCCTGACAATCAAAGAAGTACACAGAAAATTTTGCTGAGTAAAATTTACTCTGCTGGGATAACAAGTGATCCCAGGCTAAATAGAGTAAAAAGTAGAATAAAATCAGCTCTATCGGTGTCGATTAGATAGTACTCTATTGATCCCTTGAGAAGACTCCCTCAGACTCCCTTCTACTTATACCAAGTTTGTTCAAGATTGACAAAGATAAATCAAGAAGTTACTATGATGCTTCAAAGTGTGCCCTGATTTGCTTTTCGGCATGCAAAGGTAATGAACGGCGCTTTGTGGAATAGCCTCATTACCAACAAAGGTTCTTAAATTGTGTCGTGTCTACAAATGAATGCTAACATCAGCTAGTTCATAACATTTGGCTTAAGTTACAGTTTGACTAATATTAGCTAATAAAGGAAACATTTACAGGGGTCGAATTAGTACGTGCATGTGCTAGTTTGTGCACGTATTATTCGAGCGGTGCACGTAATTTTATACTGCACTAGCACTGGTGCAAGTAACTTTATCCAAGTTTTATCAACTATAAGCACCAGTAGAATGAACCAATAAAGAAATAAATAAGGGAAAAAAACAATTTCCAGTGTGTTGTCTTTGTCTTCCCTGTGTTTTATGACTCTCACACACGGAGCGAGTTGCTGTGCTCTATTCATTGTGGAAAGCTGACAAACGTCACCAGTGGCGCTGTCCCTGGGTTCACAACATTCTCAGGAGACAATCCCAATTCGGGGAGTTTCATTATTTGCTGCAGGAGCTGCAGCAAATAACTGGAGCTGCAGCAGCTCTAGTTTGAGGACCTCCTGCCCCGTTCGCGTGCGCACATGTAAACAAAAAAAGAAAAAAAAAACTGGCTACCGCTGCGGTTCCTCGCTGCGGTTCATCATTGTGTTATAAACCAGTCATCATTTGTTTTATTATACATCTGTGTAGTTAATAAAATTTTCTTCACGGACGATTCGTTCGCACACGCCAGTGGAAAAAAAAACCTGTCTGCCGCAGCTGCTGCTCTCCCCTCAAACTCTACCCAGAGAGGAACAGTCTGACACATCAGAGGAGGAGTTTTAAGGTTGATATAAGACTGACTTTTGGTTGTGCAAGTAACTTTTTAGGTTAAAAAATGTATTTCGACCCCTGCATTTAGGAACTCAACCCTCTGATTGTCATTGTAAAATTGTTACTCTGCTGCCATTACTGCTCAGATATTTGTGGTGGTCAACTCATACAGAAGTTGTACAGTCATGACCATCACCAACTTGTGAGCTGGTGCATCATCCTGATTAAATAAGATTTTGCCTGTGCGAGATAGACAAAAATAATATCTCATTATTATATCGCTGCGATGTTACGCATGGTCTGATTGGCTGATTTCTTGTCTGATATTTTCCCATGACAGCTGGTCTGGAACACGTATCACTTTCGTTATAAAGCAGAAAGCTAAAACACGATTAGAAAAACCAAGTTGTATATGAACATACTCCATAAATATCTAAACAGCTTCGAAAAAAAACACACAGATTGAAAGCTTACCAGCTAATGACCAGACCATCTGTCTGTAATGGGAATATCAGCATTTTTCACACGGACCGAGCGTTAGCGAGGTCCGTACATCACCTCAGTCTGTACATCACCTCGGTCTGATATTTTCCTGTACTCACGCTCAGTTAATAATCCTTTAATATTTTTTGTGACTTTGCCGATAACAGTAATTCAAAAATATTCTTCAAAATTGTGTTTGTAAGAGTCTTACTGCGACATTAATTGTTGCTTGTTAATGACTTTAATGGACAGAATGTTGAAGGAATACTGTTCTTATTTTTTCCTGAAAACTTAGGCTTTAAAATAAAACAATAGAAAAACATTAATCATAAATCATAAATCATTCTTCTCTACAAGAGTCAAGACAGAAGTCAGACTACCAGAGCAAGAATTTTAGCTGAGGAAGCTTCTGTGATTTGAAGCGAAACGTCCTCACATCAAGCAACCCAGTCCAGTAGAAGATTCAAGCTTCTTCTTCTTAATCATAAATATGACTTTGATCAAATACAGTTTGGTGTGTTGTGCAGGTACCATATTTTCCGGAGTATAAGTTGCATCTGTCAAAAAATGGTGCTTGAAGAGGAGAAAAACATATCATCACCTTCCTAAAATAATGGACTAAGTCATGTTTTGGAAAATATGACCTAGGTCATTATTTTAGGAAGGTGACGATATATAAGTTGCACCGCAGTATATGTCACACTGGCCTGTAAGTTGCACCTTTTTTCTGTGTGTTTAATTTGGGATTTTTTTTATTTTTTTTGCATTGTTGTAGTGTATTTTTTTATTACTAGCATCTATTCTTTTATTTTTGGAGTTTATTTTTTTTGTTGTGCTTTTATTCTTGGGAAAGATCTATATACATAGTTATTATAATTACTGTTATTAATAACAAACTAAATTTTCAGTTTATACGTTACACCAGAGTATAAGTTGCCTCCCAAACTAGTAAAAACGTATACTCTGGCCTGATCTGATACTTCTGGTGACTTATACTCCAGAAATATGGTGACTTATCTGATTTAGGCTTTTCTTTGGCAGCGGAGTCTCAAAGCTTTTCATATTCTTGATGTTCCTTAGTTCGCAGGTGGTTAAACAATTTCAGTTGTTTTTAAAAGCAACATGATCAACGACACCCATCATTTCAAATCCAAATCCACACCATCTCCACTAGTGAGGTTGAGCCACGCTTTTGCAAATCTTCTTCGATTGAGAGGAGATGCCTGTATTCCTTTTCTCTCCTATTTTTAACATTAGTCATGTTAAGAGCTAAGCTAACCTGTGCCTCTGCTGGAGAGAAATCATCTGACTGTGACTCTGCAGCTCTTGCAGTGTTGACAGATGCAGTTGATGATTTACAGTGGCGTCCAGAAGTATTGGAACACTTGTTGTTTAACACATTTTAATTTGTTTAGGCCATTTCAAATACAAAAAAAGAGCAAAAAATACAAAATTTTGTATGGAGTAGATAGTTCTCAAAAACTGAGTAACTGTGCAAGAAGGAGAAGAATGAGGAAAGCCACCAAGACACTCAGAAGTAGTTATACGGATCATCATGTCTGCCATAAGGACCCCTAGAATCATGGGCGCCACCATTTTGAATGGTCATAGTTGCTCCTGGTGTGTAGTGAGTACCTTGTATGGCAGCACCCTCACATCGGGGTGAATGTGAGGCATTGATTGTAAAGCGCTTTTAGCGTCTGATGCATATGGAAAAGTGCTAAATAAATGCAGTCCATTTACAATCGACGTGATATATATAAACCTATGTCAATGTTCAGTCCAAGGCTTTTCCTTAGTTATATTAGACTTCTCTGGCTGTTATTGGAGAAATTGTGCATAGTGGTTTTTTTTTTTTGCATTTTGTATCACCAGTTATACAGCTTCACGATGAAGTGGTATAGAGGAGGATTTTCTTAAAAAGAAGACCTGAAAGTTCAGCTACAATTTGCCAGAAGGTACATTGGAGATGCAAGCCTAGATTTGATGTTTTGGTAAAAGAAAATCCTCGGCAGTTGCTAGTAGTTGTTTGTATCCAACAATAAATATGATGTTACATTCCCCACAGATGAAACATCCTTGGTTTCCTTTGGGGGGAAACCAAGGATCCATATATCCACATCCAGTGGGTGTTTCAACAAGACAATGACCCCAAGCACACTAGTAAATGAGCAAAATGTTGGTTCCAAACCAACAAAATTAATGCCTCGCAGATGTGAAGAAATCATGAAAAACTGTGGTTATACAACTAAATACTAGTTTAGTGATTCACAGGTTTGCTAAAAAAGCAGTTTCAACATAATAGTTTTGAGTTTGTAGCGTCAACAGCAGATGCTACTATTATTGTGAACACCCCCTTTTCTACTTTTTTTAACTAATAGCCCAATTTCATAGCCTTAACCCCTTAACGCCCATAGTCGCATATATACTACAATCTCTGACTCAAATATGCAACTTACCAAATTGACCTGTATGCCCGTTGTCACATATTTGCAACATACCATCATTATTATTATAACATTAGAACATAAAGTCATTACCAGAATACCCAATATTACTATCTAGTTTTTGTGCAAAAGTGAAATTAATAATCTCAACATTATTTACCATCTACTTAAAGGCAAAAACACACACAAAACATTTTTCAGCTGTAGAAATTCGGGCGTTAAGGGGTTAAGAGTGTGCATATCATGAATGCTTGGTTTTGTTGGATTTGTGAGAATCTACTGAGTCTGCTGGTACCTTATTTCCCATATAACAATAAGAAATATACTCAAAACCTGGATTAATCTTTTTAGTCACATAGCACTACTATTATTCTGAACACTACTGTATATGTGTAGTTGATAAAATTTGAGTTTAAATGTTTTTAGCCAAGGCATATGTCCACAACAGTACATATATCCTGTCTCCTTTTTCTTTCCTGCTGTGCATCTAAAAGAATGCTAAGAGTTTTGTGCAATCTGTCATGAACAATCCCTATGTAAAAGAGATGAAAGACAGTCAACCATGTCCCAGCTCATGGAAATCGGCAAGATTATGGGAAGAGACAAAATTGTGTGCAGGAAAAAGAGGAAGTGTCTGAGACAGGAATTTGAAGCCAAGACGGAGCTGGAGGGAAATAGTGTTGCAGAAGGCAGGAATGTGTGCATTCTGCTGTTGGTTCCATGCTCTGCTTTTATTAAAACACAAGAACTCATATTCAGCTTCTAATGTTGACATCTACTTATAATATATATATATATATATATATATATATATATATATATATATATATATATATATATATATATAACGGAGGCCAGTAGGTGTCGCTGTGCAGATGTAGTTAGTAAACCTCACTCCCAACAGCTCAAAAGGATTCTCTGGTCACGAGGCCAGAGCCCTGGGTTTTAGTCTTCTGGTTAGAGAGTCCGACTCCCATGCCGGAAATCATGAGTTCGCGTCCCGAGGGGAGCGAATGGGCGGAGTCATAACAACACATTGCATAGTGCAGACGCTACATACATATATATATATATATATATATCACATCACCTTGGGTTGGGTGATGTCAGCTTAATTAAAAAATCAGAATGTCTAGGGTAAAATATTGTGATGGATGATGAAATCGTGTGTGTGTGTAAAATTGTAAAATGTCTACTCACAAATTCAATAAATAAATATGTTTTTTACTTATTTACTATTACCAATGTACAAAAGACAGCAAAAGTCTTTACATCCAGGCAGGCGTACTCTTCTTTTTGTTTTAGATCGATTTTTTTTCTGTGCTCGGCAAGACACCTATGCACCAAGTTGTATAGGTTGTAGAGCACAGTAAATTCACACATGGTTTGTGACGGCCATATTTCCATGCAACTACAAGCAGGTGATCTTTTCTTGATACCTCAGATTAATTTTTTTTTTTTGCATTTTGCTGGAGGATGTCTGACCTGCTCATTTCAGTATACTAACATCATCATGGTCATAGACAGTTTATATTGTATACAGATTGTCTTCTGTGAAGATCTCAAAACTGTTGTGAATATTGTGTTGATTGTTGGGCTTTGTCATTGTTGTGCCAGTTGTACCTCCAAGAATGATGTTTGCAGTATTTATCAAGATGGTTCTTAATAATGTTAAGGGTTGAGGCAATGACCACTTAGTCAAACAAGAAGTTCAAAGACCCAAAGAAAGGAAATTGGATGTCAGTTTCATTCTTGACAATTTCAGCTTGAAGTTGTTTCTTCAAATGTTCCCAGCAGTGGATCACTTTAACACCCCCCTTTACACCAAGTCCATGACCAAGTTGAGATAGAAAAATGGCCTCTGGTATGGTAAATGATTACGAAACTCATCATTTGTTGCAATTTGAATTGTAACTGATAACAGAAATTACTTACTTGCACTTGATCATCTTGACTGTTAGAATTATTCATTTGAATACAATATTTATTTTGACACTGCAATCTTTGTGGCTGTGTTTTTGTCACATGAAGGCATCTTTATGGCTGTTTTGGCTTAACATGCCATGGATTTACCTCAGTTCCTCTAAATATACAAGACTGTGGCTTATCATCACAAAGCACACTTAAGTTGATCATGTGTGGCACAAGCACACACACATCTTGTCTACCTCACCAGTCTCAGCTCCCACAAAACATCAACTGCATCAAGAAACAATCACAAATATATTCAGCTGTAAAGATTCCCGGTGACATTAAAGTGACTCAGTTCAGACTTGATGAAATCTATTAATAAAATTCTGCAAGTATTAACAAAAGTCATGTATTAATTAGGCTGACTGCTTTATATGGCATCATAATTGTAATTGTACATATCATTCAATAAGTGTAAGTATAAAATGTTATAATTGTAGTCATAATTGCAATGATGAAGAATAAGTAAGTTCTATATATAGGCCCTGACATTCACTCTTGCTGGTGATTATGCCCAGATTCCAGAGCATGAAGGGAGTGAGAGTCTACAACTCCCCTTGGATGGGATACCTGTCTGATTCAGGTTACTTACCCAACCGAGGCCAATACCCATTTACAGGTGGGTGGACTGAGACGATTGAGGTGAATTGTTTTGTTCAACAGGTAGCTTGACCAGAGATTGAACCCAGGTCTATGTATTGGTTTCCAAATTTCAAATCACAATGATCTGCCTCCTGGTTCATTTATACTGCAAAGACTTTTAAGAGGTTAAAAAGTCACATTGTGTTCCTGTTTTTATGGTATGATCTTGCAGACATTAGCGTGGTGATGTCACTTCATTTTCTGCTACATATAACACCTTTATCATATATTATGCAAAAGATAGCGAGAAATAAACACTTCGAAAACTGGAAATGCTGTTTTTGTAACCTGATAACACCTGGGGAGTGATTTACAAGACATTTAGTGGATATTAGCGTGGTGACGTCACTTCCTGATGCAACTCCACATTGCATGAAGAAGTGAGGCAGGGGTGGGGTTTGAACTGGGAACCTCCTGCACTAACCACTTGGCCACCATCCCTGCCCCAGGAGGTCACTTTAGAAGCATTTGTTATCCCTCTGATCACCATAAATGATGCCTGTCAGCTTACAGAGCATGGTCACAGCTTGCGCGGAAAAACATCAGTCATGTTGCAGAAGTGTGATTTAACTAAAAAAAAAAAGTCTTTCTCTGCATCTTATATTCCATTTGCAGAGATAAACAGTCATTTTCTGTGAAGCTCGGCGCTGCAGTGGCCCAGTCACTAGTTCCATTTTCACTAATTCCCCGACACTCATTCATGGCACAGTCTTACAGTCACCCAAGGTGATCTCAAGACTCAAAATCCCAGCATGCCTTTTGACGCATGACATGATGATCTCATGGGCCAACACATAGGCACATGTCTCAGGTACAAGAGTCTGATTGGAAAGGTAGTACGTTTTATGTTTTAAACAGAATAAAAGCCACTTCTTAAACTTTTAAAGTGGCAATGAAGCTGGAGGATGTGTGACACCTCCTTCCTTTTCCATTGCATAGGTGTGACTGTGTGCGTTTGTGTTGCTTTGCGCTCGCAGTATGTAGATTTCCTCATTAAGCCTTGCTGCAGCTGCAGCGTGAATGCGACTCCTCCGTGCATGAGAATTTGATTTTAACAGCCTCACTGTTTGGTGTGATTTCGGGGGTGTATTGTGTGAGTGTTGGTTAACGTGCCACCATGTGTGTGGAGGTGTGCGACTGTACTTGAATACATATTGGTTCGGTGTGAGAGCGTGTGGGGGTGCATACATGTTTGCTGAGCTCCTCCTGCTTCGCTCCAGGCAGAGATGCCTAACGGAGGATTCGGTGCTGCACTGGAGTTGCACTTTGCAGGATGCTGATTGCGCCGCAGTTGTACAGGCGGCTCTCCTCGCTTCCGACTGGGAGGTTGCTGCTCCGTCCTGCATCCGTATACATGTACGCTGCCTTTGCTTAGTACAACGAGGAGTAGAAAGCAAGTCCACCACTGATGATGCAGTGGAAAAGTGATGCACGTGGTGGCTAAATAATATATGTAGCGTATTGGATTTTGTGTGACTGTAGCTCGTTCCTGTGGTGCTACTGAGGGGAGCAGAGATTACACACATACAGTCACGTCCATAAGTATAGCTGGACAATGACACAATGTTTAAAATTGCCTCTGTGGAGTGAAAATCAAATAACTGTGTGTTTGTAGTGTAGACCTTTACTTTTGATTGAAGGGCTTTAATAAAAAATATCACATTAACTATTTAGGAATTATGGCTGTTTATCCACACAATACTTCCATTCTTAGAGTCCATAAGTAATTAGATAAACTAAATATCAGGATCAGTTTTATTACAAATGATCACTTTTACAGCGAGTTTTCTTGAGACAAGTCAGGGGATGGATACTTGAACATTTAGCACTGGGTGGTAAATTTGTCTATAGTAGACAGTCCTCAACAACTGAGTGAGCGTGCAAGAAGGAGACTAGTGAGGGAAGCCACCAAGACACTCAGACAGCTAGGGAGTAGCTATAGCAGGGATGAAAAAAAACTCCACTTTTTGGCAGATTTCCACTTTTTTGCCAGTTGCCTGGGTCATTTTTGAGATCAGTGATCAGTAGGAAGCGCAGGGAGCGTTCTGTGCGGAATTTACTGTTTTTTACATCAGGCACTTTGGGCAGTTAATAAGGGGTTCTCTGGGTTTTTGAGCTGTGAGAGCGCTCCTTTTTCTCTTATTTTTTCTCTGCTGAACCTTAAAGAGCATATGTCTGTGAGTAATATTTACATTTTTATGTTAAACTGACCTGTTATGGTCTTCTGAAACAGTTGATGTAGTTTTTAACTTAAAAACAGGAGTGATGCTAACGCGTTGGCATGTCCACTCATCAGCTTAGCATTAGAGTCAAATCCATTAAAATTGTAATTTATTTATATTTATGTATTGTAATCATAACATAATAACAAATAAAACAACAACAGACAATATAAAGTTCATTTAGAAAGGACTGGGAAGACGTCTAAACTTAACAATCATGATAATAATAATAATAATAATAATAGCAGCAAGAGCAATAATAATAATAAGGCTAGAATTCAATTTTAGAAAAAGACAAAGACCAAAAGAACCTGATAAAACTAAACACAACAGAAAAAGCCAACTAACAATGTACATAAATAAATATAGAAATCAATAAATACCTGTTTCCTGTGAACACCTAGTGACTCTCACACCCCCACTTCATCCCTGTGTCCTGTGAAAACACATTTTTTATATTTTGTTTTAAACTGTTGAATGTTTAGACGCTGCTTTAACTCCTCACCCACACCGTTCAACAGTATCACCCCACAAACTGAAATGAACAATCTTTACTTAATTAATTTTAAAGTTCTTTTTCCCTCTTAACTGATATTGAACAATTTCTGTATGTTGTTTGGTAAAAGGTTATTTTTTGCTTTGTACAAGGTCTGTGCTGTTTGGAATTTTACTGTCTGTTAATTTTAATATTTTTGACTTTAAGATGAGTGAGTGTGTGGTCTTGATAGCTGACATTATGAATGACCTGTATTGCCCTTTTTTGAAGAATAGTTAGTGATTTTATTGACCTTGTGTAGTTTTTGCCCCAGATCTCTACACAGTATTTGAAATCGGGTAAGACAGTGGAACAGTGTAGGATGCAGAGTGATTTGTGATCCAGAACATGTTTTGCTTTGTTTTGCACTGAAATGCTTCTTGATAATTTGGTTTGTATATATTTGATGTGTGGTTTCCGATTGATTTTCTCATGTATTATTGCCCAAAGAAATTTATTTTCATTAACCCTTATAATCTTTTTCAAGTTTTCAAGTTCAAGTTTTTTCTACCAAAATGGGTGATGCACTCACTGCACTTTATTGTCTGGAATAGTCCCAGATTGCATTTCAGAGCTTCTAGAATTCATTTTTTTGGGGTGGGGGGTTAAAGTTTGGATTTCAGCTTTTTTTGTTGTTCCCTGAGCATGTTGCTGTGCTGGGAGAAAGTGTGTGCTGTGCAACTATTGTCTGTATACAGCTTCATGGTGGAGTGGCACAGAGAAGGATTATCTAAACAGGTCATTGTACCACAAGCCTACATCTGATCTGTTTTTTTTTTAAATGAAAAACCTTCCCTGATCCATGCCACCATGAAGCTGGTGATGCAACAGACAAAAGTTGCTGTGCACAGTTTCTCCAGTCACAAACAGAAGCCTATAACTCTTTCAGAGATGTCTGCATATGTTGGTGGCTTCCCTCACTAGCCTCCTCACACAGTCACTCAGTTTTTGAGAACAGACAGACTTTGCTCACAGAACCATACAGTTCGCATTTCTTAATGACTGCTGTAAATGAAGCCCCAGACATATGACTTGGAAATGTTCATGTATCAACTCCTCACTTGTTGAAAGAAAACTGGCTGTAAAAGTGATGGTTTACATTCAAAATAATCTTAATATTTAGTTTGTCTGATTACTTATTGACTCCAAAAATGGAGTTATATGTGTACAAATGATCATAATTCATAAATGTTTCATGTGATATTTTTTGTCAGTAAGCACATCTTGATTTGATTATTTCATGTTAACTTCAATGTGGCGGCATCCAGATGCAAAATTACTAATATTGCGGAATATTCCAACTGTACTTATGGACCTGACTGCGGTCCTCATCCAAATAACGAATAAAGATTACCAAAGAGTGAGTGCATTTAGGCATTAGCTGAATAGAGTATTTGCGTTTAGTGTCTTTGTAATTGTATTTATGAGATAAAAACAGGCTGCATTTCATTAACAATTTGAACCTTCTCTCCCCTGTTCCTCCTCCTCTCTGCTCCCCTTCCATCCCTGTCTGTCTAATGTTTCTCCAAGAAGGTGATGCTTCCTACAGGAGCAGCGTTCCGGTGGTTCCAGTAGGATTCCTCCTTCTCCTCCTCTGCTCCCGACCCAAAGCTCTCTGCCATCAAGTGCAATGCCAACTCCTGGAATGTCTCCGGAACAGACACTGACTACTAAACAAACAAGCGACAAATAACATGAAAAATAAATAAATAAATAAAAAAGAAAACATTTTCAGTCGGGTAATGGATGCACCTACTTATTCCTTGAACCAAAAATGAAATGTAAACAAAAGCATCTATGGCAACTTTCATTCCATTTTTCTATGATTTCCACTTTGGTACCTTTTTTTTTCCTTTGGTCATCTAAACATGGAACTGTTCCTTGCCAGAAACAAAACCGATGGACTGAGTGTGGACAATCAGCTAATTTCTGTGTTTGGTGTTAATGTTGTTCATGTGTGGAAAGATACAGTACTTGTGTAGAGAATGTAAATTTACAGCTATATTTTAAAACTAGTGGCTAATGGCAAACATTATTGTAATTCTTCACCATTATTAAACCCTCGTCTATTTTATCATGCATTTTGTCAAAGCAGTTTTGAAACAGGTCAGTGGTCATTGTTTAAAAAAAGACAGAGAAGAAGAAGAAGAAATTTTGATGCCGTAGATTTTGAAATGAAAGTGAAACTTGATATTTGGAGAGACTCTTTGCTGGGTTGAGGATAGTGTTTGCCAGAAGTGTCACTGTAATCTGCTCAATCTCCCAAATCGACTCTCATCTGCATTTTTAAACTTTTGTGAAACTGGCAGCCTTACGTTACTGCGGCCCGACTGAGCACGTGCCAATACTGCTCAGGGCCAAAGCACTAAGAGACAGCACTTGCTCTGAGTCTACCCTACTGAACGCACTGAGACAAGATTACATTTTTTATTATTATTATTGGTTTGTTTTATTTTCATTATTTCTTTATGTTGCTGGGGAGCTGCAGCTTTTTAAAAAAAATAACCAATCTTTGTATTCGTTTAGACAATTGGACTGGTTTTGTGAATAAAAAGGAATGCATGTATTTGTGTCAAAACTTACACTTCTGATGTTTGTCTACTTACCTATTAACATGTTTTATTTTGAAGAACACTGTTTAAAAAAAGAAGGCTTTTGCTAGGGATGTCCCGATCAGGTTTTTTGGCCCCGATCCGATTCCGAGTCATCAGATTTTGAGTATCTGCCGATACCGAGTCCCGATCCGATACTTTAAAAACTGAATGATCAGTGAACAAATGCTAAATATATAATATTTTTTATTTTAATCACCTTATTTTATTATTTATCACTTAAACAGTGCACTTCTCCTTGAGGTAGCTTGAACAATCAAGTAATAATCTACCGGACTTAAAAAATGTACAAATTTCCATGTTACTTTATTTGGCTAAAAATAAATGTCCAAGGTTCCTTATGTTAAACAAGAAATTATCTAATCTGAAATAACAGGTGGTTTTAATTTACAGATGAAAGGTTTCTAAAGAACCATTTATTGATTTAGCTATTTTAATTACAAGTGTTCTAAACTTTTTTTAACAGTAATCAGAAATTTTGAGGTAACAACAAAAAACATTTCCAAGGATTTTTCTTCAGAAAACTGCTCTATAAATGAGCAATCCTGTGACATGTTTCTGTTTTGTACAGATCAGTGGTTTCTGCCACTAGTCTTCCGTGTTTTGGCCTGACGCGTCGTTCCTATTGGACAGCGCAAAGCTACATCACAGCTCAGAGTGTCGAAAGTTGGATTGTGTTGAACTTTGACCGCGTCAGCCTGCCGACAAGCGGCAATGAGCGCTCCTGTCAGAAGCATTGCTTTAGCTTGGCTTTTGATGCAATGCGTCTGACTCCTCTAAAAAGCAACGCATGTCATTGAAAATAATGCTTTTTAGACCGATTCCTGACGCTTCCAAACCTGTTCAATGTGAAAGGCCCACGCATCTAAAAAGCAACGCGTCTCATTGAAAATAATGCTTTTTAGATCAATTCTTGACGCCGCTGACGCTTCTGACGTGTGAAAGGCCCATTAATGCAATAATGAGCTTGAAATAGCGCTGATCAAAATAATGAGGATAAAATCTATATCAGATTCCTGTTTGGAATGTAACGTCCGATTTCGATCAAGTCTGAAACCACATGATCGGGCCCGGTTTCCAATCACGTGATTGGATCGGGACATCCCTACTTTTTGCTATAGCTTTAAATAGTGCCCAGGCTGGCTTTAAGTTTTAAGCTGAGTTGAACTTGAAAAAACAAGTTGGGGTAACGTTTATGATTCACAGTTATAAATTATATTTCAAGGAAAAAAAACAACTCACAGTATGGAAAAAAGCACAAAATGTCTTACGTCTTCACTCACATTGTTTTTAATCCTGACCTCTACTGATGCAACAATAATTCACCGATATGATTCAGAAATTGGTTTGAATGTTTTCTTGCGGTGAGTTTGCAGGTTGAATTCGGCCCTTGCCTGTCATAGTTTTGTTTCCCTTCAGGTTTTTCCTCCTTTGGTCATGGGGGTTCATGCTGCCTTGCCTTCTCTTGATATTAGCAATATGTATGATCCTCCATTTCACAAAAATGACAGTTCTCCAACTGCACTAGCAACCAGTGGACAGTGCATAGGGCAGCAACTACTGATTCCTCTTATTTTCTCTGCAATCCCCTGATGGAGTAAGTATGTCTCTTTTGGGCTACTGTATCAACAGGGCAGTGCTCCATGAGGGGGTCCACTCCCATGTAGATAAAAATGCCCCATTCTAAGCTTACTAAATGAAAACAACAAACAAACCCCTAATTCATATTTTCAGGACATTCATTAAACACCACTGAACAGATGGTTATGAACGCTATATTCCATTTGTGCTAAGAAACAGCCCTAAATCATACACAGTGTAGCTTTAAAGGAAAAGATGCAACTATATAAATACACAAAACCCTGGATTTATCTTAATTTACTGAAAACTCATCAACTGTTTTTTTTTTTTTTTTTTTTTTTTTATTTAAGGAGGGGTTTAGTGAAGGGCTTATACTACTTTGGCATCTTCAGAGTGTTGTAAAATTAGAAAAGGTCAGTGCAATACTCAAGACTGGTCACATCATTAAATCAAAAGTTAAGAGTTTAATAAAGTTTTTTTTTTTAAATAAGGACTGAAAGTTGCACTCTCAAAAAGGAACTGCTGTCTCAACGAGAACTTAGTTATTTCAACTTTCAAATGAGTTGATGCCACAAGACCTCTAGTTAAGTTGAAATAACTACAAAAATCTATACAAATTGTTTCTCATTGAGACAGTGGTTCATTTTTAAGAGTGTGGATAAAAGCCTGGATGTTTTTATGCTGAGCAAGATGGTAAATAGACACAGTAGTAGTATGAAAAATGAACTGGTGAGATGGTGTGGTGAAACCTGTCCAGGTTACAAACAATCTGGATACGAGTAAGTAGTTCTGAAATTATATATTTCTATATTCAGGCAGTGGAGCACTTTTTAAATATGTGTTGCTGACTATAAATCCACCAATCAGTAATTTGTGACTATACAGTAGTGTTCAGAATAACAGTAGTGCTATGTGCCTAAAAAGATTAATGCAGGTTTTGAGTATATTTCTTATCGTTACATGGGAAACAAGGTACCAGTAGATTCAGTAGATTCTCACAAATCCAACAAGACCAAGCATTCATGACATGCACACTCTTAAGGCTATGAAATTGGGCTATTAGTAAAAAAAGTAGAAAAGGGGGTGTTCACAGTAATAGCATCTGCTGTTGACGCTACAAACTCAAAACTATTATGTTCAAACTGTTTTAGCAATCCTGTGAATCACTAAACTAGTATTTAGTTGTATAACCACAGTTTTTCATGATTTCTTCACATCTGCGAGGCATTAATTTTGTTGGTTTGGAACCACGATTTTGCTCATTTACTAGTGTGCTTGGGGTCATTGTCTTGTTGAAACACCCATTTCAAGGGCATGTCCTCTTCAGCATAAGGCAACATGACCTCTTCAAGTATTTTGACATATCCAAACTGATCCATGATACCTGGTATGTGATATATAGGCCCAACACCATAGTAGGAGAAACATGCCCATATCATGATGCTTGCACCACCATGCTTCACTGTCTTCACTGTGAACTGTGGCTTGAATTCAGAGTTTGGGGGTCGTCTCACAAACTGTCTGCGGCCCTTGGATCCAGAAAGAACAATTTTACTCTCATCAGTCCACAAAATATTCCTCCATTTCTCTTTAGGCCAGTTGATGTGTTCTTTGGCAAATTGTAACCTCTTCTGCACGTCTTTTATTTAACAGAGGGACTTTGCGGGGATTCTTGCAAATAAATTAGCTTCACACAGGCGTCTTCTAACTGTCACAGCACTTACAGGTAACTCCAGACTGTCTTTGTTCATCCTGGAGCTGATCAATGGGTGAGCCTTTGCCATTCTGGTTATTCTATCCATTTTGATGGTTGATTTCCGTTTTCTTCCATGCGTCTGTTTTTTTTTTTTTTGTCCATTTTAAAGCATTGTAGATCACTGTAGATGAACAGCCTATAATATTTTGCAAAGTTAAGTAAGTATAAGTTTTCCCCTCTCCAATCAACTTTTTAATCAAACTACGCTGTTCTTCTGAACAATGTCTTGAACGTCCCATTTTCATCAGGCTTTCAAAGAGAAAAGCATGTTCAACAGGTGCTGGCTTCATCCTTACATAGTGGACACCTGATTCACACCTGTTTGTTCCACAAAATTGACGAACTCACTGACTGAATGCCACACTACTATTATTGTGAACACCCCCTTTTCTACTTTATTTTTACTAATAGCCCAATTTCATAGCCTTAAGAGTGTGCATATCATGAATGCTTGGTCTTGTTGGATTCGTGAGAATCTTCTGAATCTGCTGGTACATTGTTTCCCATGTAACAATAAGAAATATACTCAAAACCTGGATTAATCTTTAGTCACATAGCACTACTATTATTCTGAACACTACTGTAACTAAAAGATGTGATTCTGTGTTGGTCGAATCATTTTAAAAATTTACCCAACTTGTCTTATTAAGATTGGTCAACATAAAACTTTAAATCAACCCCGAAACGTCATTTTTTTAAGTTAAAAGAAGCCCCCCCCCACCCTGAGAACATTTGGTTGTACAAAAAGAACCAGTAAGCATACATTCAAACCCATCCTGAAAAATCAGTTGCAAGATCCCGACCTGAGCAGAAAAGGAATTTGGCTGGTGTTCATGATGTCTGTGGTTTTACTGAGATATTTCTCTTGCAGCCTTTGTTGTAATATATGCCTTTAGTGGAATGACTGATGGAGCCTTGCTTTGCAAAAATGGAACCAAAATTGTTTAAAAGATGTTTGAATAAGAGCATTTTCGACTGTAGTGTTTCTTCAAAATGCATGAACCATGTACAAAGCCTTTCAAATTCCCTGACATTCCCTCTACACCTTTATACTGCAAAAAAAAAAAAAAAAAAAAAAATATATATATATATATATATATATATATATGTGTGTGTATGTATATATATATATATATATATATATATATAAATGTAATTAACAGTGATTGTTAAAAATTAACATTAATCCTAATTGCCCACAATTCTTGCTGGTTCTGAGTTCAAGATATACTTTGGATAATATTAAAATATAATATTATAAACACTATAGAGGGTAACACTGTTTGTGCAATTGTTTGGGCATTGCTTATAGGAATACCACAGACAAAAGCTTCAGGTTTGGGTTGGACCGCCACAAAGTTCTGGTTATGAAACGACTGTTATAGTACCACCAATGAAAACTTGAAGCATGTGTCTATAATTTGTCTCAACACTTATGGTTAAACCTTCCCTATCTCCGGCCAAGTCCTCGAACTTTTCCAGGGGATACTGAGGTGTTCCCAAGTGAGCTGGTAAATATAATCCCTCCATTGTGCCCTGGTTCTTCCCTGGGGCCTCCTCCAAGTTGGAGGTGCCTGGAAGACCTCCCTTGGAAGATGACCACAGGGCACCCTTATCAAATGTCCGACTCTCCTCAGCTGGCTTCTTTTGATGTGAAGAAGCAGCGGCTCTACTCCGAGTCCTTCCTGGATAGTCGAGCTTCTCATCCTATCATGGAGTGTAAGCCCAGTTACCCGACAGAGGAATCTCAGTTCTGCTGTTTGTTTCTTCTTCTTTCGGTCATTTTTCAAAAGTTCATGACTATAGTGGAGGATGGGAGCATAAATCAAGTGGTAAATTGAGAGTCTCACCTTTTGGCTCCATTGAAATTTGAGTTGAGAATTTAATTACAACAGTAGAGAGTTTTTATTTCTCTCTGTCTGAGGCACTGACGAAACCTTTGATGGATTCTGGCCCTGCACCCCAGGGTGCCAGACTGACATCAGGATGCACCGGTGACTGGAAATGGTACCTCTTCGGGGCCTAACAGTGCTGGACATGGACACGTAGATTAGGGCCCAAAATTGACTACTTCTTTAGTTTCAATTAAGGACTCTGTGTTTGTTGGTCTTCTGTTTTTTTTTTTTCTGTTTCTGTTTTTCCATTTCTTGTGTTTATTAAGAAATTCTTGTAAAATCTGTAAAAACCTTGTATTAGAATGGCCTACGTAGTGGGTCACCCCTCTGAGTCTGGTTTGCTTGAGGTTTCTTCCTCATTACGACCAGAGGGAATCATTCCTTACCATTGTTGCCTGAGTGCTGGCTCGGGGGGTTATTAGACATTACTTGTGTGAAGTGCCTTGAAGCAATACTGTTGTGATTTGGCATTATACAATGCTAATATGATCAAGGTTAAGAAATAGCTCTCATCACTATGAAAAATTCAATGCCTCGAGAGTTAAAATCAGTATTTGACATGACATTTCCAGTCCTAAAACCAATCTTAATACAGAAAATTGTCAAATTGTCAATGAGTACATAACAGTGTGGTATCAAACCAAGGCAAATACTGAATCTTCTTGGTTGAGGTGAAATTTTCTGACTTCAACCTTTTGTCCAGCTTGGTCATGAAATGTAATATAAAAGCCAAGATGATGGGTTGCATAAGTAATGGGCCCCTTTGGTATAATACCTGTAAATAATCAGTTTTATTGACAGTTTCCGTCAGACGAGTCAGTGGATGGATACATGAACATTTCCAAGTCACTGAATATGTCTTGGACTTTATTTACATCAGTTATGAAAAAATACAAACAGTATGGCACTCTATGGTAAATCTGTGTGGAGTAGACAGTTTGTCGAATGAACCTATGACGACTGCACAGGTAAGCAACAGGTGCAGAATTGTGATGGTGCTTTATACTCTGCATGCAACGTAGCGTATTTTGTAAAGTATGAAAGAGATAATATACAAAAATGAAAAAAGGGTGAAATGTCTCCTGAAGGTCTTCACAAACTGCTCCACTTCCAAGATGTTGCACCATGCAGGGGTGACGTTTGGGGATATGTGTATGACTTTTTTTTTTTCATGGTTGTACTGGTGTTAACATGCCCACTGGATGGCAGGATCAGCATATAATGCATAGAAACAAAATAATTCCCTTTTCACAGTGAATTAGTCAATTAATATGCTTGTACGTCCATATTTATTTACATATTTGTATATGAAATATGAAAGGTCCCACTTTGGTAAATTATTTTCTATGTTGTTTTTGTACATTACACTAATTAAAGTGAGACTCCTGATCAAAAAATGTACCACAGTACCCCACATACATCACAGAGAGACCGCATAGAACCTAATGGTTTGGGATGGTGCAGTCTCCCATTTGTTTTGGGCAACAAAAAGAAGAAGGAAAAGTAAAAAGAAGAAGAAACAAGCAACAAGGATGAAAAAAAATTAAGATGCAACAGCAAGAACCAACAAGGAAATACTTGCATAGGAGAATGATTCATAACCAAGTAGGGCGTAAAAGTCCCCTGCAAACATCATGAAGAGACTACACAGACTACTGCTAGACTGGTGTCTTCTCATTCATTAGAATGGGCAGCAAGAAAGAAGCAGCAAAGAAAGAAGGAAAACAGAAAGAATGAAAATGAAGCAAAAGGGAAATTAGTTACACAGGAAAAAGACACGAACAGAAAACATACAGAAACTCCATAGACATGGACATCATGGAGAGACTACACAGTCTGATGGTGATCATCCACATAGAAATGAATTGTACAGGAGAAAGACTTATAGCCAAAGTCAAAGGTTCTCCTACTGCTACAAAGTCAAAGGCAAAGGTACTGAGATTCCCCCACAGACATCATGGAATAGCTATAGCCTCCCTCACAACTTGCCGTATGTGCTGTTATGGGCAGCTTAAGGGTGAAAAATGGCCAAACCGTACATGAGACATGCGCATCACATGTATGTCTTTCGCGCCGTGGAAAGGCGCAGATTGCCATGAAAACCTTCATTACTGCACAAATTGTACAGGTCAAGAATGCATGTACTGCCGTTGTACGACTGACCCAAATCAGGAACATGGCTAGTATGGGCTGTGCAATGACAGTAAGACACACAATCGTTGCACAGGTGCCATTTGTCAGAAGTTCTATACTCCACACCTGCTATTTGTGCACCTGCAAGACAGAAGTACATCTCACTCTCCACCCCTATTTGTGGTGTGCATGCAGCGCATGCAACCCGCACGCCACACAAGTCGCTAGACTGGGTATATATATTGGGAAGATGGTGTAGCATGTAGCATTGTAGAATGGACTTTATTTTATAGTACGCCAGCTGATATCCAGCAAGATTATCATAAAGTTTTGTGCATGTTCAAAACATGAGCAACTAAGTGGAGTACTCTCTCTCTCTCCCTTTCTCTCTCTGCCTCTGTCTCTTTTTCTTTCAGCAAGGAGGTACGGCAGAGTTTATTGATGTCCTGGCTCATGAACATTAAGGAAATATGACGTTATGCTTTGAGACAACACTCAGATCCTACATAAATGTGACCTCCGTGGTGATAAGTGCTGGTGCGTAGCACAATATGAGACACGGACCCACAGTGGGTGTTTTCCCTCAATGCTTTCAGCACCTTGGACAGCAGCGCAGCCCGAGCATGGCATAGTTGGACAAGGTGCCGTGGGTATGTTTTGCTGCATGCGCAGATATGGAACGATGATGGTTACCTGTTTTAATGTGACCCCCCCATAATCTAACACACATTTATTTTTGTTTTTTAAAAGAGAGGAGATGTGATCAACTGAAAGGCACTGTCCAACATGCTGAAAGTGAAGAGCTGTCAGCACATGCTTACAGGTAGGGATGCACCAATACCACTTTTTTCCAGACTGAGTACAAGACACAAATAATGATAACATTACAGTTTTATGATGACTTTGAAAACATGTTTTATTCATCAGTTGTTCCTTACTTTTTGACTGTAACTGCTACCAATATCATTAGCTTTGTTTTTATTTACAAACATTTTACTTAAATCATGTAACATCACTTTTTGACTACAACAAATTGTCCTTTAACATTAATCATGTGTTTCTTAACAAACATGACACTGCCAGACATCTAACTGAAATGTAACTGTGGACTTCAGGGCTGTATATAGGAATGTGAAAGTGGGGGTTCAAATCCTTGAGTTGGGGGTCCAGTGGGCCACAGGGCCCCCGGTGGGGTCGAGGGGCAACGCCCTTGTGGGGAGCTCAGGGGGGGTGAAGCCCCCTGAAGCAGAAGCTTTTTGAGGATTTCAAGGGGTAAAAAGCTACATAAATTTCATTTGAAACCTAAAATGTATCATTTTAGGAAATACATTTTTATATACAAATAGTCCTTGCTTGGGACTGGATCAGTTGCCATAAGAACCACCCAGGAAGAACCAAGATAACATTAATGCAAACTTTATACCTGAAAAAACTCACACATGCGCACGAAGGTTCAAGCTTGGCTGATGCAAGTGCACATGATTCAAATCCATATAGTTTTTACAAAAAATAAAAAGGTCGGATAGTTTTCTAACAGACCTAGTATTTAGCGGTATTAATATTCGTGTTTACATTATGAATATGTACGTATATGTACGTTATATATTAAAATAGCGGTATTTAATTTGGCGACCTTGTTTAACTCGCGAAATTCGCATAAATCCCACGCGAATATTTGCACCTTTACAGTATTTCCAACAGGAAGGAGAAGCTCCCTTTACTTCTCAGCTTATACAAACGTGTTTTTACAAACCAGACAAGTGTAATTGTGTGTCTACATGGGTATTTACAAGCTTACTATTTTGTGGGGGCGCAAGTTAAAAGGGCGATCCAAGGCCCGACTGAACCCAGCCTAAAATAACTAGAACCAGTTCCAAAGAAACAAGTTTATTGATCACCCTGTCATGCTGTACATAAACGTCAAAATAAAATACATCTGGTGGTGGCTAAACAGGCGGCGCGCTCTCTCTGCGCCTGGACTGACTGGAGCCCGAACGTTCAGGACTCAGGATCTCCGCCGACACCCCCCCCAGGTGGCCTTTCCCGGACTATACTCTGTGAGGAGGAAACAAAGGTGATATCCTTCAATATAAATATCAGAAAACTATTAGAGGCTTACTTATCAGCAACACGTTCAGTTCGATCTCAGCGTTATTTAAAAGAACAGCTGCTTGCAGCCGGTGGAGGATTATCACTCCGCACGCCACAGCCGCGAGGAGCAAACAAGACACTGACTTTTAGTATTTAAATTTAGCTACGCACAATTGCCGTATTATTTTCATAGATAAAGATTCAAATAAAGTCACCTCTGATGTGTGCTGACAGCATTTGCCTCTCACCCTCGTCCTCCTTCACAGACGTACGGTCTGGAGCGACCCTCAGCGTCCCCAAACGGTCGACACAACGTTGTTTTGAGCTGTGAAAAGTTGAATTCTCCGGCAGTCAGCACTCATCACCGCTGGCTTAAATGCAGCTCCTCATTTCTCTATTGACACCAGCTGAAAGTCCTTACTCTGCACGTGAATGCCACAGGTGCAGCAGATTGTCCTGAGTAAGCGCTGCACGTGAATGCCACAAGTGCAGCAAATCCTTGTATCAGAGGTGAGAGACTCTTCTGCAGCACAATTTACCCAGAGAACAGTCCCAAACCACCTGGAAAGGAAAACAAACACAAACACCAACACAATATCCAACCCCGCCCCCCAACACACAACACTTACTAATCTGATATCAGAGGAGGATAGGGACCAGGGAGCAAAAATTCTCAACCCCCATGGGAAAAGTTTATCTAGCAGTTTCCCCTTTCATCACTTAAGGGATTACTCTGGCAGAGGAAATTGAAACTTGAGGGTGTGTGATAATAGCTGTGTAACAGTTAGTCTTGTGTTGGGGAAAGTGTAATGCACGGACCCACAACAGGGGGCGCAAATGAACGGTCAATAGATAATCCAATAAATACAATTTATTGCGGCAAATGTGCACAACAGGTCGAATACTGCTTTTAGACAGTCAATCACAAGAAACAATAAGTGACGTGTGGGCAGGCCCGAGGGTAGGAGATGCCTATCCAGAGAAGAGCCGGGGCCCACAAGGTTCCGTCGCCAACGAAGACCTGCAGTATACTGAAGCTGCCAAGTCCCGAGTCCCCAGGTGGCCTCTGCTTCCAGCTGTCAGATCCGGTACTGCTGGCAGGAACAAAAACAGGTTAAGGGTGGGTGTGTGGACACTCAGTAAGCAGTCAGCAAAAATAAGTCACCAGTCCCTCCTGAAGGAATAATCCACCACTCCCAGAAAACAGGAACACTAAGTATGTGCAGCACCAATAGTATACTTAAATGATAAGGGAGGAGTAGGAAACGCTGACTCCTTCCAATCTCCACCACCCAGCTCCAAGCTGCAAATATACTAGGTTACAACTGCCAGACTTATAAACAGGAAAAGTGTGCGAACGGCACAATAACGGCTGAGAGTTTACCTGTGAGATAAGCTGATATCTCGGCAGAAATGTGGTGTCTCCTCCAGGCTCTTATAGTGAAGCTGATGATAATTAGCTTCACTATAAGCTTCACTGGTGGTTGGCTCTCACTGCGGTATTGTATCACTTCCTGTTCCGGAGCACAGCGGTGTTTTTCTGTATCTGTTAGCTGTTTAATCTGCGCAGTTAGATTGATCTAGTTATCTAGATTACGATTTGTTTCCCAGTGTAATCTTTACGTGCCTTAACTAAAGCACTCCTTCTGCTGAATCACCTCTAAATTATTTACACATTATTCACTTTGCGTGTTTTTAGGAATCCGCTAGCTTAGCATAGCTACTAGCTCTTAGCCGATTTAGCATGGCGGCTTCTCCTGTCTCTCCCGCACTTTTCTGCTCTGGGTGTGAAATGTTCAGTTATTCCTCGGCCTCCTTTAGCAGTAATGGTACTTGTAATAAGTGTAGCTTATTCGTAGCTTTGGAGGCCAGGCTGGGCGAATTGGAGACTCGGCTCCGCACCGTGGAAAATTCTACAGCTAGCCAGGCCCCTGTAGTCGGTGCGGACCAAGGTAGCTTAGCCGCCGTTAGTTACCCCCTGGCAGATCCCGAGCAGCCGGGAAAGCAGGCTGACTGGGTGACTGTGAGGAGGAAGTGTAGCCCTAAACAGAAGCCCCGTGTACACCGCCAACCCGTTCACATCTCTAACCGTTTTTCCCCACTCGATGACACACCCGCCGAGGATCAAACTCTGGTTATTGGCGACTCTGTTTTGCGAAATGTGAAGTTAGCGACACCAGCAACCATAGTCAATTGTCTTCCGGGAGCCAGAGGAGGCGACACTGAAGGAAATTTGAAACTGCTGGCTAAGGCTAAGCGTAAATTTGGTAAGATTGTAATTCACGTCGGCAGTAATGACACCCGGTTACGCCAATCGGAGGTCACTAAAATTAACATTAAATCAGTGTGTAACTTTGCAAAAACAATGTCGGAATCTGTAGTTTTCTCTGGGCCCCTCCCCAATCAGACCGGGAGTGACATGTTTAGCCGCATGTTCTGCTTGAATTGCTGGCTGTCTGAGTGGTGTCCAAAAAATGAGGTGGGCTTCATAGATAATTGGCAAAGCTTCTGGGGAAAACCTGGTCTTGTTAGGAGAGACGGCATCCATCCCACTTTGGATGGAGCAGCTCTCATTTCTAGAAATCTGGCCAGTTTTATTAAACCCTCCAAACCGTGACTATCCAGGGTTGGGACCAGGAAGCAGAGTTGTAGTCTTACACACCTCTCTGCAGCTTCTCTCCCCCTGCCATCCCCTCATTACCCCATCCCCGTAGAGACAGTGCCTGCTCCCAGACTACCAATAACCAGCAAAAATCTATTTAAGCATAAAAATTCAAAAAGAAAAAATAATATAGCACCTTCAACTGCACCACAGACTAAAACAGTTAAATGTGGTCTATTAAACATTAGGTCTCTCTCTTCTAAGTCCCTGTTGGTAAATGATATAATAATTGATCAACATATTGATTTATTCTGCCTTACAGAAACCTGGTTACAGCAGGATGAATATGTTAGTTTAAATAAGTCAACACCCCCGAGTCACACTAACTGTCAGAATGCTCGTAGCACGGGCCAGGGCGGAGGATTAGCAGCAATCTTCCATTCCAGCTTATTAATTAATCAAAAACCCAGACAGAGCTTTAATTCATTTGAAAGCTTGACTCTTAGTCTTGTCCATCCAAATTGGAAGTCCCAAAAACCAGTTTTATTTGTTATTATCTATCGTCCACCTGGTCGTTACTGTGAGTTTCTCTGTGAATTTTCAGACCTTTTGTCTGACTTAGTGCTTAGCTCAGATAAGATAATTATAGTGGCCGATTTTAACATCCACACAGATGCTGAGAATGACAGCCTCAACACTGCATTTAATCTATTATTAGACTCTATTGGCTTTGCTCAAAAAGTAAATGGGTCCACCCACCACTTTAATCATATCTTAGATCTTGTTCTGACTTATGGTATGGAAATAGAAGACTTAACAGTATTCCTTGAAAACTCCCTTCTGTCTGATCATTTCTTAATAACATTTACATTTACTCTGATGGACTACCCAGCAGTGGGGAATAAGTTTCATTACACTAGAAGTCTTTCAGAAAGCGCTAGGTTTAAGGATATGATTCCTTCTTTATGTTCTCTAATGCCATATACCAACACAGTGCAGAGTAGCTACCTAAACTCTGTAAGTGAGATAGAGTATCTCGTCAATAGTTTTACATCCTCATTGAAGACAACTTTGGATGCTGTAGCTCCTCTAAAAAAGAGAGCTTTAAATCAGAAGTGCCTGACTCCGTGGTATAACTCACAAACTCGTAGCTTAAAGCAGATAACCCGTAAGTTGGAGAGGAAATTGAAGAAAATAAGAACAACCCCAGGTTTCTTTTCAGCACTGTAGCCAGGCTGACAAAGAGTCAGAGCTCTATTGAGCTGAGTATTCCATTAACTTTAACTAGTAATGACTTCATGACTTTCTTTGCTAACAAAATTTTAACTATTAGAGAAAAAATTACTCATAACCATCCCAAAGACGTATCATTATCTTTGGCTGCTTTCAGTGATGCCGGTATTTGGTTAGACTCTTTCTCTCCGATTGTTCTGTCTGAGTTATTTTCATTAGTTACTTCATCCAAACCATCAACATGTTTATTAGACCCCATTCCTACCAGGCTGCTCAAGGAAGCCCTACCATTATTTAATGCTTCGATCTTAAATATGATCAATCTATCTTTGTTAGTTGGCTATGTACCACAGGCTTTTAAGGTGGCAGTAATTAAACCATTACTTAAAAAGCCATCACTTGACCCAGCTATCTTAGCTAATTATAGGCCAATCTCCAACCTTCCTTTTCTCTCAAAAATTCTTGAAAGGGTAGTTGTAAAACAGCTAACAGATCATCTGCAGAGGAATGGTCTATTTGAAGAGTTTCAGTCAGGTTTTAGAATTCATCATAGTACAGAAACAGCATTAGTGAAGGTTACAAATGATCTTATGGCCTCGGACAGGGGACTCATCTCTGTGCTTGTTCTGTTAGACCTCAGTGCTGCTTTTGATACTGTTGACCATAAAATTTTATTACAGAGATTAGAGCATGCCATAGGTATTAAAGGCACTGCGCTGTGGTGGTTTGAATCATATTTGTCTAATAGATTACAATTTGTTCATGTAAATGGGGAATCTTCTTCACAGACTAAAGTTAATTATGGAGTTCCACAAGGTTCTGTGCTAGGACCAATTTTATTCACTTTATACATGCTTCCCTTAGGCAGTATTATTAGACGGTGTTGCTTAAATTTTGATTGTTATGCAGATGATACCCAGCTTTATCTATCCATGAAGCCAGAGGACACACACCAATTAGCTAAACTGCAGGATTGTCTTACAGGATTGTCTTACAGACATAAAGACATGGATGACTGCAGGCTTACTTGTAGTTCCTAGGGTTTGTAAGAGTAGAATGGGAGGCAGAGCCTTCAGCTTTCAGGCTCCTCTCCTGTGGAACCAGCTCCCAATTCAGATCAGGGAGACAGACACCCTCTCTACTTTTAAGATTAGGCTTAAAACTTTCCTTTTTGCTAAAGCTTATAGTTAGGGCTGGATCAGGTGACCCTGAACCATCCCTTAGTTATGCTGCTATAGACGTAGACTGCTGGGGGGTTCCCATGATGCACTGTTTCTTTCTCTTTTTGCTCTGTATGCACCACTCTGCATTTAATCATTAGTGATCGATCTTTGCTCCCCTCCACAGCATGTCTTTTTCCTGGTTCTCTCCCTCAGCCCCAACCAGTCCCAGCAGAAGACTGCCCCTCCCTGAGCCTGGTTCTGCTGGAGGTTTCTTCCTGTTAAAAGGGAGTTTTTCCTTCCCACTGTAGCCAAGTGCTTGCTCACAGGGGGTCGTTTTGACCGTTGGGGTTTTACATAATTATTGTATGGCCTTGCCTTACAATATAAAGCGCCTTGGGGCAACTGTTTGTTGTGATTTGGCGCTATATAAAAAAATTGATTGATTGATTGATTGATTGATTAATTACTGACAGCTGTCAGTGCTGGCTCCTGGGTGGCCACTGCGCCCTCTAGTGCCTGAAACCCGACAACAGGCAGGGCGCCCTGTGGCGTTGGCCAGCAGTACCTCCTCTTCGGGCGGCCCACACAACAGGACTCCCCCCCTCAATGGGCGCCTCCTGCTGCCCCACCAGGCTTGTCGGGGTGTCGCTGGTAGAACTCGGGCAGGAGGGCCGGATCCAGGATGAAGCTCCTCTTCACCCAGGAGCGTTCTTCAGGTCCGTAACCCTCCCAGTCCACCAGATACTGGAGACCCCGGCCCCTCCGGCGAACATCCAGGAGCCTGGACTGTCCACGCAGGCTCGCCGTCGATGATGCGGGCAGGAAGCGGCGCTGGTCCGGGGGTGCAAAGGTCCGAAGTGTGGTATGGTTTGATTTTGGAGACATGAAAAACTGGATGGATCCGCAGTGAAGCTGGGAGTTTCAGCTTCACTGCGGCCGGACTGATGATTTTGGTGATCTTAAATGGTCCGATATACCTGTCCATCAGTTTGGGTGACTCCATGTTGAGAGGAATGTTCTTTGTTGACAGCCAGACCTCCTGCCCGGGCTGATATTCCGGGGCTGGGGCGCATCGGCGGTCTGCATGGCTCTTCACCCTCGTCCGGGCTTTCAGCAGGGCAGAGCAGGCTGTTCGCCACACCCGACGGCTCCTCCTGAGGTGGGCCTGGACCGAGGGAACCCCAACCTCTCCCTCCACAGCCGGAAACAATGGGGGCTGGTACCCCAAACACGCTTCAAATGCGGAGAGGCCGGTTGCTGATGAAACTTGACTGTTATGCGCGTACTCGATCCAGGCCAGATGTTGACTCTCGGCCATCGGGTGCGCGGAGGTCACACATCTTAGGGCCTGTTCCAGCTCTTGATTAGCCCGCTCTGCTTGTTCGTTGGTCTGTGGGTGGTACCCGGACGAAAGGCTCACGGTGGACCCCAGTTCCCTACAGAAACTCCTCCAGACTTGCGAGAACTGGGGACCACGATCCGAGATGATGTTCGCAGGGATACCATGCAGACATATGACGTGGTGGACCAGGAGGTCTGCAGTCTCCTGGGCCGTCGGGAGCTTCGGGAGGGCCACGAAGTGGGCCGCCTTGGAGAACCGGTCCACTATCGTCAGGATGGATGTCATTCCCTGGGACACAGGGAGACCCTTGACGAAGTCCAGGCCGATGTGGGACCAGGGGCGACGAGGCACTGGCAGCGGCTGGAGGAGTCCCTTCTCCGGTTGGTGGACTGCCTTGCCCCTGGCACAGGTGGTACAGGCCCGGACATACTCCCGGATATCGGCTTCCAAAGACGCTCACCAGAACCGCTGCCAGACAACTGCCACGGTCCTTCACACCCCTGGATGGCAGGTGAGCTTAGAATCGTGACAGAAGTCCAAAACTGCAGTCCTAGCGTCTGGTGGGACGTACAAACGGTTAGGTGGTCCACCGCCGGGGTCCGGGTGACGCGTCAGGGCCTCCCTGACGATGTTCTCCACGTCCCACGTCAGTGTGGTGACGATAGCGGACTCCGGGATGATGTTTTCTGGTGGATCCGACAGCTCCGTTTTGACTTCTTCTTCATGCACCCGGGACAGTGCATCTGACCGCTGGTTCTTGGTCCTGGGGCGATAGGTGATCCTAAGTCAAAACGTCCAAAAAATAGAGACCAACGGGCTTGCCTGGGGTTCAGACGCTTAGCGGTCCGAATATACTCCAGGTTCCGATGGTCAGTGAAAACCGTGAATGGAACCACAGGTCGCACCAACAAGTGTCTCCACTCCTCCAGGGCCTCCTTCACCGCCAGGAGCTCCCAATTGCCGACGTCATAATTCCGCTCTGCCGGGGTCAACCTGTGAGAGAAATAGGCACAGGGGTGGAGAACCTTATCGGACTCCCTGCTCTGGGACAGCACGGCTCCTATCCCTGAGTCAGAGGCATCTACTTCCACAACAAACTGGCGGCTAGGATCGGGCTGCACCAGAACTGGCGCAGTAGAGAACCGGCGTTTTAACTCCCTAAATGCGGCTTCGCACCGATCCGACCAGGTGAAGGGAACTTTTGTGGAGGTCATGGCTGTAAGGGGACCAACAACCTGACTATAGCCCTTGATAAACCTCCGATAGAAATTAGCGAAGCCGAGGAACTGTTGCAGCTTCCTATGGCTTGCTGGTTGGGGCCAATCTCTCACCGCCGCTACCTTGCCCGGATCGGGGGCGACGGAGTTGGAGGAGATGATGAACTCCAGGAAGGACAAAGAAGTACGGTGGAACTCGCACTTCTCGCCCTTCACAAACAGCCGGTTCTCCAACAACCGCTGCAGGACCTGACGTACATGCTGCACGAGTCTCAGGATCCGGGGACCCCCCTGAACCCCCTCTATATACGGGCATGGACTTCAGCACTACAAAATATAAAACACCAATAACTGAACTGAAATTGTCCATCAATAACTTTTCTAGGTTTGTGAGGACTGAGGACTAAGCCTTTTTTGAAAATGTGAGGGGCAGATTCTTTGTGATGAAAAGAAGCTTCTCTGTGTTATCAGCTATGAGGCTGTTTCTGTTTTTATCTACAATGTGTGACACTGAGCTAAACAGCCTTTGACTCTCCACACCATTTTTTAAACTTTTAATGAAATACGTACTTCAGTTCTAATTTTGGATTGTAAGACCCTGCAGCAGGTAGTGAGGACGGCTGAGATGATCATCGATGTGTCTCTCCCCACCATCACAGATATTTATACTACATGTTGTATCCACAAAGCAACTAGCATTGTGGATGATCACACACGCCCCTCACACACACACACTATTCACTCTTCTACCGTCTGGAAAAAGGTACCGAAGTATTTGGGCCCTCACATTCAGACTATGTAACACTTTCTTTCCGCAAACTATTAGACTCCTCAGTAATCATAGTTTGGTCTGAATAACGATATACATTGCAACTTTTTATAGTAATTTTAAATATGTTTGTGTATGGCAGCACATGTGGTGGACACATATGGGCTGCAGGAAGTGACAGCCCACAGCCCAGTCTCACGGTTTTTTTTTTTCGTGCTCCTGTGACGAAATGAGTCAAATTTCATGACGGAGCTTTTTTTAACTCACTATTCCTAACCCTTCTCCCACCCCCAACCCTAACCTTAACCATAACCTAATCTTACTCCTTCCCCCCACCCTAACCATAACCACCCCCTGACCACCCCGGTCCATATGTAACAATCACTCCTGATTCATGTCAGCAAAGCCAACATCACATCGTGCCTCTCCTCAGCTTCTATTAACACATGCTACTCATAAGTTGAAACACATAATTTTATGTTGTCCATTGATTAGCTCAACAACTGAAAGCTGCACTCATGCAACAGTTCAGACTGTTTCATATATTAAAATCATTCACACACTGAGTAAATATAAAGACTTAATCCAGTGGCGGCTGGTGAAAAACAGTCTTGGTGGGGCTGCTGTGCCAATAGATTCCCTTGCCTTGTCCAGTACAGGCATTCAAGTGAACAGTCAGAAAATTACTACAATTCCACAATAATCATTTCATGTCCTTCTCAAAATCAGCAGTTTTACAGATCAAGTTAACCATTTACAGCTATATTAGGCCCCATTTCTATTTTGGAAAGGAACAGTATCAAATACAACACTCAAGTTCTTGAGCAAAGAACATTTCACCATTTGACACCAATTACACACATAGTACACCAAACTGTACTGCACTGCCATTATCTTCAGACAAACAGATCCTGGGGTTCACAATGACACCCCCTTAACAAAATAGAAAATATCACCAAATTTACATTCTTTCAAAATATGGAAAAATTCTTCAATTGACAAAAGAACATTATGTACATATTACAATGTTCACACCACCTTCCAAGAGAGAGAGAGAAAATGTTTGTGTGTGTGTGAGTGAGTGAGTGAGTGAGAGAGAGAGAGAGAGTGTGTGTGACAGTGAGAGTGTGAGAGAGAGAGACAGTGTGTGTGTGTGAGAGAGAGAGTGTGTGTGCGTGAGAGAGAGAGAGAGCGAGAGAAAATTAAGGTAATATTTTGCATGAACATTACTGAGTGGAATGGAGGCAAACTAAAGAAGCTTGAAAAACTTAAATTAAATAACTTGATGTTATGTGTCGGACGCAGTCGGAGAACCGACCAGCGTTTGACAGGACCCAGTATAAAATAAGCAGAGCACGGTTCAAAGGATAACAGAATTTAATAACATAACAGTGAGTGCTAAATTACTAACAAATAAGTGCGCGGTCTGGCGAGGTGGAAGAACGGTGCGCTCCCAGCAGCATAAACAGTCCGGAGCCAGAACAGTTCGGACCCAAGGACCCCGCCGACACCCCCAGGTGGCCGCGACCAACCGAGTCTGTGAAAGAAGAAACCATCATGTGAGTCCACCACTCCACACACAGAGAGACCACTCAAAGGTGTACATAAACAGCAAACACTTCCTGGCTTAATCACCAATCAGCTTCCCACCCTGCAGGCATGGAACACCCAGTTAAATTCTCAACTGCAGTGGAAGCTGATTAAACGACTAACATAACAGCTCAATATAATAAGGTGTGAGGGACACCACATTTACTGACTGTACTCATGTTAGTCACAAAACCTAAAGTACCTCAGGAAGTGTGCTGACGAGCATGAGACCTCACCCCCTCCTCTTTCACAGACCATGGCATCAAACCTGGTACGGTCTCTGCATCCATGATGATGAGATGGTTCTCCAAACGTCAATCTCACCCGTCTGGTCACAAGGTCGAGTCTCTGGCAAATATACACTGTGTACTCCAGACTTAAATGCAACCATGCCCCAATCCATAAAGATGCACCACAGCTGTGAGTCCTGACGAGCTGCACATGACCAGCCTCAGGTGATCAGGGTGAGGTCCTAATAACTCAGCCACACAGCCACTCAGTCCTGAACGCATGCCACCTGGAAGGAAAAACAAAAGACAGAAAACAGAGGACAGAAACAAAAGCCAGCCAGGCACCCCAGCCACAACACTTGACTAACTAATAACACCAAAACCTTTAAATTAAATTGGTTAAAATTAATTAACAGTGTAGAGGACAAAGCAAATTAAGTTTACAAAACCACTTAATTAAATGTGTTGCTAAACTTGGGTTTGTCTGACTATAAGTGTCTTGTGTGTACTCAGTGGCTGAGTTAGAATTTCTTTAAAAAACATGCAAATTGCTATTTTAGGATTTTGTTTTGTTTTGTTTTTAAACTGAGCAAATAATTTGTTTTAGAGTGTGGAATACTCCAAAGAATATTTCACTTCTGTGAACTGATCCTCATAACGTGTAAAGTGAAATCAAAATACCAGCATGGCTGCAGCTTTGAACACTGTTACAAACAGCCCCGGCCTCCCCTATTACCATTATAACTGGTCTGCTGTCCCAATAAAGATCACAGCTTTGATCCCCTAAAACAAACAAACAAACATCACTCATTCGTTTTATCTTAAATTTTCACCCTCGTTTCCACACCAGGAGCAACATTCGGGAATAAATCCGAGCAGCTCGTCAGCTCACCTGAGCTGAAGAGGTGGATGCGCTCCTTTCCATCCGCGCAGATCAGCAGCCTCCGTGACGTGTGCGTGCTGACAGTGTGAATGAAGCCTGACACGGTTTATAACGAGTCAGACAAACGTCTCTCCTCCAACCGGGATGTGCAATTGTCATTAAACCACGAGAAAGATCTGATGTGCGCACCTCCATGCGCCTCCAAAAGGATCCCCGCCAAACTTTGGTGTCATTGATTTGATTAGTTTTGTCCCGTTTTAAACATTGGAAGTGTTCTTCAACTTACTCCAGCAAAACACACGGGGACAAAAAAAATAAAATAAATATAACCCAAACGTCGTCGTCACCATCATCTCTTCCTGACTGACTGACTGACAGCAGCAGCTGCAGCGTCATGTATATCACTGACTGTAGCAATCTAACGTTCCCGCATTTTTGTAGCAGGGGCTAAAATTCCGGCGCCCCACAGCCATTAATTTTGGCAATGTTGATTTGCCAAATATTTATTAATTTTCCCTAGCAACTACATACAATTGGTTATTTCGCTGCACTTGAAGGGCGCTTGAATGAGCACCCAAGACGAGGAAATGATACATTCTCTGCTTCTGTCAGTGGAAATACACTGTTGAATGACAGTCAGTTGGAGGAAGTGTTGTTTTAATCATTCATATTACATGTATGCACATACTATTAAGTAAAACTGACATTGATAATACTTTTTAAATATATATTATGACTTTTCCTCTCCACATCTTGGAGGGCAGCGCCCAAGTGCCCCCTATGGGCCAGCCTCCACTGACTTAATCTTACCTGTTAGATCAGTTCAGTCCGATTCATCATCACAGCCTAATGAAAACTTATCCACATAAAGTGTCCTGATTTTGGAAAACAACGTCTGAAAATACTTTAATTCATTTTAAAAGAAGCCCCTCTGTGTTTGTCCAGAGAACCAGAGAACACAGGTGCTTTGTGCCACAACAAGACAATTAATTTATTTTAAAAGTTGAAAGAGTCACAGCGCCTCATTCATTCACATCAGCATTTAACACAGACATAAACTGATTCTTCAGCATTCTGCACACGATGAAAGTAAATCCCATGATCCACCAAGACAAAAAGCCTTTGCACTCTTGATGACGTGCATGACGACATCTACATGCTCCGCCTACCAAAGGGTTCTACTCATGATGGAAATGCAAGCCAATCCAGACTTAACCATTCCGACCCGTACCATACCGTGCCGTACCGCTCAGTGGAAATGGGGCTGTCTAAATCATCATGGTATGATAGCTGCATAACTTTTTTCGATGTAGCTATCATATTTCCCAAATTTTTCATAAGTCGGCATACGCTGTCAAAATTGTCAAGCTATGATAGGCCCATAAGGGCTTTCTTCTTTACCTCCTCCATGTAGAGAGTTTTGAAATAGGGTAGCTCATTGCACAGCCATATTATTGTCTGTTCCATATTCCTCAAACCCATTACTGGGTTGTGACAGATTCTCGTGCACATTAAGGATGACACACCACATCATGACATCACAAAAAGACTACAGTTGTTCATGCTGTTCAGTGAAGTGACAAATGCTCAGACTTCTATATTGGACAAACTAACAAAAATACGGCTCTGCACAGAAAGAGCCGGGCCGTATGGTCAATAGTCTCCAGTTTACTGCCATTTAAAAACAAGGTGCACACTTTGTAAAACAACAAGGTGTGCATTTTGGGCACATAGGATAGGTGATTTAAGAGGTGTGCAAAAGAACCCATTTATTTAAAATTAGAGAAGCCTTCTTTTAACCAGGTGGGAGGTTTCTGACATAATGCGGTCCTTTCATCATTTTCCAAAAAGATTAAGGATGTTTTTCCATCCATTGGAGAGAGAACACCCAAAGATTCTCAGGAGGCAAGCAGTTTTAACGACTCTCAAGAGAAACCATTATAATGATCTCTTTTGTTGAACAGATTGACCTTGTTTGCATTATATTTGTGACTCTCTCCTCCTGAGGATATATACTTTGGTAAGCAGACTGGCCTTCAAAAAAGGTCCTAAAAATGGAGATACCTTGCATAGTCTCATAACAAGACAAATTAGGTATCTAATTGTTCATATGTCAACTTTATGAAAATGGATCTTATACTCCTGGAATCCTGTGCTAACAAGTCATTTTAACCCCCTGTTTGCGACATACCAAAAACATGTTATAATGAGGTACATTTGGAATTCTGACTATCAGTTTTCTGAGTGTCACTTTTCTGTGCAGATGCTTGAATAAAATCACAAAATATATGTTAGGTGAGATGTATATTGCACATTTTGCACAATTTGAATATTTGAAAAATATAAGAATAGGAGTTTGGGTTTCCATTTTTTGCACAAGAGGGTATAGGGATACGTTTTGGTGACCCTTACCCTTATACTTTTGATTAGCGTTGAAGTCTATGGAGATTGTTAAAACCTTTTGGAAATAATTGTTTTACAGGAGGAAGATGACTCGATTCAGTATTTTAACCTGTTTTGTGTGAAGTCGTCTTTATTTAGACCTTATTCTGTTTTTCATACACATTTCAGAAAGTATCCAAGACTACATATTGTGTAATATCATCCTTGGGTAGTGAAGGTAGGCCTAATTATTCAAATTTTGACATGTTATGCTTGATTTGTTTTTTTGCTTTCCATCCTAACTCAGTAACAGTGCTAATAAAGCAATTTGTTTCTGAAATACACAAATTTCACTCTTTTGTTTTGTTCAGTTCAATCGTTCCTTCTCGGAATTTTAAACATAAAATGACAGGGCGGTCCCAATTCTGAAGATTAGAGTGGTACTCCGGTAGAGGATCAGTTCACTGCTTTGGCCACAGTCGATTTCTTTGATCCAAGCGACAGGTAACAACTCAACTGAAGGAAATTGCAATACAAAATATGCACAATACGAATACACACAATGGGATGTGGATGATGGAGGTGGGCTAACAGTTACCGGGATGGCACATACACCAAATGTCTGAATCTGCGGTTCCTCTTGTACTGAGCAGGATTACTACTGAAATAACACATCTTGCTCTTGCTTGCCTCTACTGGTGGTTGGCTCTCATTGCGGTGTTGTATCACTTCCTGTTCTGGAGCACAGCAGTGTTTTGCTGTATCTGTTAGCTGATTTGTTTCCCAGTGTAATCTTCACGTGCCTTAACTAAAGCACTCCTTCTGCTGAATCACCTCTAAATTATTTACACATTATTCACTTTGCGTGTTTTTAGGAATCCGCTAGCTTAGCGCAGCTACTAGCTCTTAGCCGATTTAGCATGGCGGCTTCTCCTGTCTCTCCCGCACTTTTCTGCTCTGGGTGTGAAATGTTTAGTTATTCCTCGGCCTCCTTTAGCAGTAACGGTACTTGTAATAAGTGTAGCTTATTCGTAGCTTTGGAGGCCAGGCTGGGCGAATTGGAGACTCGGCTCCGCACCGTGGAAAATTCTACAGCTAGCCAGGCCCCTGTAGTCGGTGCGGACCAAGGTAGCTTAGCCGCCGTTAGTTCCCCTCTGGCAGATCCCGAGCAGCCGGGAAAGCAGGCCAACTGGGTGACTGTGAGGAGGAAGCGTAGTTCTAAACAGAAGCCCTGTGTACACCGCCAACCCGTTCACATTTCTAACCGTTTTCCCCACTCGACGACACACCCGCCGAGGATCAAACTCTGGTTATTGGCGACTCTGTTTTGAGAAATGTGAAGTTAGCGACACCAGCAACCATAGTCAATTGTCTTCCGGGGGCCAGAGCAGGGGACATTGAAGGAAATTTGAAACTGCTGGCTAAGGCTAAGCGTAAATTTGGTAAGATTGTAATTCACGTCGGCAGTAATGACACCCGGTTACGGCAATCGGAGGTCACTAAAATTATCATTAAATCGGTGTGTAACTTTGCAAAAACAATGTCGGACTCTGTAGTTTTCTCTGGGCCCCTCCCCAATCGGACCGGGAGTGACATGTTTAGCCGCATGTTCTCCTTGAATTGCTGGCTGTCTGAGTGGTGTCCAAAAAATGAGGTGGGCTTCATAGATAATTGGCAAAGCTTCTGGGGAAAACCTGGTCTTGTTAGGAGAGACGGCATCCATCCCACTTTGGATGGAGCAGCTCTCATTTCTAGAAATCTGGCCAATTTTCTTAAATCCTCCAAACCGTGACTATCCAGGGTTGGGACCAGGAAGCAGAGTTGTAGTCTTACACCCCTCTCTGCAGCTTCTCTCCCCCTGCCATCCCCTCATTACCCCATCCCCGTAGAGACGGTGTCTGCTCCCAGACCACCAATAACCAGCAAAAATCTATTTAAGCATAAAAATTCAAAAAGAAAAAATAATATAGCACCTTCAACTGCACCACAGACTAAAACAGTTAAATGTGGTCTATTAAACATTAGGTCTCTCTCTTCTAAGTCCCTGTTGGTAAATGATATAATAATTGATCAACATATTGATTTATTCTGCCTTACAGAAACCTGGTTACAGCAGGATGAATATGTTAGTTTAAATGAGTCAACACCCCCGAGTCACACTAACTGTCAGAATGCTCGTAGCACGGGCCGGGGCGGAGGATTAGCAGCAATCTTCCATTCCAGCTTATTAATTAATCAAAAACCCAGACAGAGTGTTGTGTGGGCCGCTGAAGAGGAGGTACTGCTGGCCCACCACCACCAGAGGGCGCCCTGCCTGGAGTGCGGGCTCCAGGCACCAGAGGGTGCTGCCGCATCATGGGAGTAGCCTGGGTGACAGCTGTCACCCATCACCAGACACAGCTGTTCCACTCAGCACAGAGGTATATCAGGAGGACGGCGTCTCCACCTCAGTGCCGAGATATCGCCTAAGACTAAGGTAGTATTCTCTGCATTTATATATTGCATAACCAGCTAAACCTGTTAAACCTTTTCAGGACTGGTGACTACAGATAGCTTCATTGTTTGGATAAGTACTCACCTTCCTGCTGTTCTTTGACAAGAGGTGGAGGCGGCTTCTCCCCTCTCCGTTACTGGGTGCGGTCATCCACGCCTGTGTGTTGTTGCTCTCTCCTGCCAGCAGTACCGGATCCGACGAGCGGAGGCAGTGGCGACCTGGGAATTCGGGACTTGGCGGTTCTAGTATTTCCAGGGTTCGGTGGCAGAGGAGATCTGGGTGGTTCCGGTTCGACTGAGACGGACGTCTCCTACCTTCGAGCCTGCCCACACGACACCAGCGGATTCAACCCCAAATTGTGTTTGTTATATTAATTGTGCTTGTTTCACAGAAGTAAATCTTGTTATTTACCTTCTCCATTGTCCGTTCATTGCACCCCCTGTTGTGGGTCCGTGTTCCTACACTTTCACAACACAGAGCTTTAATTCATTTGAAAGCTTGACTCTTAGTCTTGTCCATCCAAATTGGAAGTCCCAAAAACCAGTTTTATTTGTTATTATCTATCGTCCACCTGGTCGTTACTGTGAGTGTCTCTGTGAATTTTCAGACCTTTTGTCTGACTTAGTGCTTAGCTCAGATAAGATAATTATAGTGGGCGATTTTAACATCCACACAGATGCTGAGAATGACAGCCTCAACACTGCATTTAATCTATTATTAGACTCTATTGGCTTTGCTCAAAATGTAAATGAGTCCACCCACCACTTTAATCATATCTTAGATCTTGTTCTGACTTATGGTATGGAAATAGAAGACTTAACAGTATTCCCTGAAAACTCCCTTCTGTCTGATCATTTCTTAATAACATTTACATTTACTCTGATGACTTCATGACTTTCTTTGCTAACAAAATTTTAACTATTAGAGAAAAAATTACTCATAACCATCCCAAAGACGTATCGTTATCTTTGGCTGCTTTCAGTGATGCCGGTATTTGGTTAGACTCTTTCTCTCCGATTGTTCTGTCTGAGTTATTCTCATTAGTTACTTCATCCAAACCATCAACATGTTTATTAGACCCCATTCCTACCAGGCTGCTCAAGGAAGCCCTACCATTATTTAATGCTTCGATCTTAAATATGATCAATCTATCTTTGTTAGTTGGCTATGTACCACAGGCTTTTAAGGTGGCAGTAATTAAACCATTACTTAAAAAGCCATCACTTGACCCAGCTATCTTAGCTAATTATAGGCCAATCTCCAACCTTCCTTTTCTCTCAAAAATTCTTGAAAGGGTAGTTGTAAAACAGCTAACTGATCATCTGCAGAGGAATGGTCTATTTGAAGAGTTTCAGTCAGGTTTTAGAATTCATCATAGTACAGAAACAGCATTAGTGAAGGTTACAAATGATCTTCTTATGGCCTCGGACAGTGGACTCATCTCTGTGCTTGTTCTGTTAGACCTCAGTGCTGCTTTTGATACTGTTGACCATAAAATTTTATTACAGAGATTAGAGCATGCCGTAGGTATTAAAGGCACTGCGCTGCGGTGGTTTGAATCATATTTGTCTAATAGATTACAATTTGTTCATGTAAATGGGGAATCTTCTTCACAGACTAAAGTTAATTATGGAGTTCCACAAGGTTCTGTGCTAGGACCAATTTTATTCACTTTATACATGCTTCCCTTAGGCAGTATTATTAGACGGTATTGCTTAAATTTTCATTGTTACGCAGATGATACCCAGCTTTATCTATCCATGAAGCCAGAGGACACACACCAATTAGCTAAACTGCAGGATTGTCTTACAGACATAAAGACATGGATGACCTCTAATTTCCTGCTTTTAAACTCAGATAAAACTGAAGTTATTGTACTTGGCCCCACAAATCTTAGAAACATGGTGTCTAACCAGATCCTTACTCTGGATGGCATTACCCTGACCTCTAGTAATACTGTGAGAAATCTTGGAGTCATTTTTGATCAGGATATGTCATTCAAAGCGCATATTAAACAAATATGTAGGACTGCTTTTTTGCATTTACGCAATATCTCTAAAATTAGAAAGGTCTTGTCTCAGAGTGATGCTGAAAAACTAATTCATGCATTTATTTCCTCTAGGCTGGACTATTGTAATTCATTATTATCAGGTTGTCCTAAAAGTTCCCTAAAAAGCCTTCAGTTAATTCAAAATGCTGCAGCTAGAGTACTGACGGGGACTAGAAGGAGAGAGCATATCTCACCCATATTGGCCTCTCTTCATTGGCTTCCTGTTAATTCTAGAATAGAATTTAAAATTCTTCTTCTTACTTATAAGGTTTTGAATAATCAGGTCCCATCTTATCTTAGGGACCTCGTAGTACCATATCACCCCAATAGAGTGCTTCGCTCTCAGACTGCAGGCTTACTTGTAGTTCCTAGGGTTTGTAAGAGTAGAATGGGAGGCAGAGCCTTCAGCTTTCAGGCTCCTCTCCTGTGGAACCAGCTCCCAATTCAGATCAGGGAGACAGACACCCTCTCTACTTTTAAGATTAGGCTTAAAACTTTCCTTTTTGCTAAAGCTTATAGTTAGGGCTGGATCAGGTGACCCTGAACCATCCCTTAGTTATGCTGCTATAGACGTAGACTGCTGGGGGGTTCCCATGATGCACTGTTTCTTTCTCTTTTTGCTCTGTATGCACCACTCTGCATTTAATCATTAGTGATCGATCTTTGCTCCCCTCCACAGCATGTCTTTTTCCTGGTTCTCTCCCTCAGCCCCAACCAGTCCCAGCAGAAGACTGCCCCTCCCTGAGCCTGGTTCTGCTGGAGGTTTCTTCCTGTTAAAAGGGAGTTTTTCCTTCCCACTCTAGCCAAGTGCTTGCTCACAGGGGGTCGTTTTGACCGTTGGGGTTTTACATAATTATTGTATGGCCTTGCCTTACAATATAAGGCGCCTTGGGGCAACTGTTTGTTGTGATTTGGCGCTATATAAAAAAAAAACTGATTGATTGATTGACATCATCAGTAGGGTAAAACTAACCTGTCTCACGACAGTCTAAACTCAGCTCACGTTCCCTTAGTGGGAGAACAATCCAACGCTTGGTGAATTCTGCTTCACAATGATAGGAAGAGCCGACATTGAACGATCAAAAAGCGACATCACTATGAACGCTTGGCCACCACAAGCCAGTTATCCCTGTGGTAAGTTTTCTGACACCTCTTGCTTAAAACGCAAAAAGTCAGAAGGATCGTGAGGCCCCGCTTTCACAGTTTGTATTCATACTGAAAATCAAGATCAAGCTTGTCCTCCCTGAGCTCTCCTTAGGACCCCTGTGTTACCGTTTGACAGGTATACCACCCCAGTCAAACTCCCCACCTGCCGCTGTCCCTGGACATGCTATGTGAGCTAGGTACCAAGACTGTGGGCCCACTGTCATTTGCATTCCCAAACCAAATCTTACTGATCCAGTTGGACAAGGATGGTATAGATCTACATCTGAATCTGAATCAAAATCGATGCTACCAGTATCTCAAAATCGATGGTACCATTATGCGAAAGAATCCGCCCCAGAAGTTCAAACAGTAACTACAATGGACAGAAATATCCGTGTACGACTGCAGGTCTACCAGGCATTCAGATCTGTGCTTGTGGAACTGAACATGACAACCCAAACAATTGGACAGTGCCAGATGTAGAAGATGGGGACGATTAAAATATGAGGCATAAGTCCATCTTCTAATTATCTGCACAAGCACTGCAACCAGTTGGAACTTTGGATGGCAGCAATCAGAAAGTTCATTTGAGGCAATAATTGCTGAGGTATGTGTTGTGACTTCGGTATTGGGAGGGAATGAGATTCACTTACATGTCCACGTGGCTGAAAACCAATGAAACCAATTAATCCAACTTCAGAAACCATGTGGATGTTCTTAATTCGTGATATATAATATTCCGCACTGCTCACAGATGGAGTAAAGCTAGTCTTATGCAGTGGAACAATGCTAGCTTTATAACAGAATGGTCACTTTCACCACCAGATCGTCTAATCACTATTCATAGTTATAACATTGTAAAAAATGACACAACCTGACACAGTCAGAAACAGGCCAGTAGCATCCGTGGAGTTCTAGTTGTGCATGTAGCTTTAGTATTTAGCATGAAACTAAGATCAGCAGTGCAAACAGAAGACTCTTGGATCCACAACAGCGAAACCATCAGCAACACCACAATGCTGTACCGTTGTTCTTTCATGCACTGACTTGCAAAATACCTCACAGTCACCTGGAAAACAATTACAGCTTTTCCACATAATCATATTTCTAGTGATCTTCTCCTTGGGGGCATTTGAGTTTATCGCGGATGCATTAATTTGAACCTGACCTGCTGTTTGCATTGAACCAGCTGAGCAGTTGCCAAAGGGCTGTGACATCATCAGTTTGGTACTTGTTTCATATGACTCCACCCGTAATCCCTTTTCTGTCACCAATTCTTCTTCCTCCACATCAGCAGCGTGCCTCAAGGTTAAGCAGTTTAGGGGTTCAGCGTCTTGATGGACTTTGAGTCTTAAGCCCCGTTTACACATAGACGGTAAACTCTTCCGGAAGCGTCCCGGCAGAGATTTTGCCCCCTCCAGGCCATTTTAGGGATCAAACGCCATAGTTAACGCCGGTGCACGGGGGCATGGTTTGGTTCCGGCTTCACCGGGAATCGTCAAAAAAATTATTCAACATGTTGAATAATTCTGGGAGCGCTCCCGGAGAAGTGGCCTGACGACGGAGACAACGTAAACAACGGCGTTTGATACTTTTTAATCGTCGTGTCATCCTACCCCTTCCTGTAGTTCCGCAGTTTACACCGCCGTAATTGGCGGCCGGCGTTGTATCCCTAATCAACGGCGTGTAAAACGGCGATAGAGCCCACATTGGCGTCCTCAAAGGCGTTTTAACCGGCGACAGAGGCAGACAAAACGGCGGTGCTAGCGGACAGTATGCTGTTCTAAACACCACCTCCCGGTTAATGGCGTTCCAAATGGCCGATAGGTGGCGGTCAGTATAAAAACGCTAGCGCGCTGTATGCAGGTCTCTCACTCGCGGCCAGCTCCAGATATTTTTGCAGAGAAGCTGCAGTATACCTCCTAAAATAAAATTGGCAGTGGCAAGGACTTACCAAGAGGTCTGGTTCAGGGGTAGCCCTGTGGTGGAAACGAGCAACACGTTGACGAGGGGAAAAAGAGAGAAAAGAAAAGGCTGAGAGGTGAGCTCCCTGTCACTCCCTCCCCCTGCACTGACAGCTGCTTCAGCCTATTATACTCTGGGGGCGGTGCCTATAAGCAAAAGTTCCTGGAGTAATGCAGGATTTGCCTGGATAAATCCAGCGGTACACAGGGCATTATTGGCGGCAGCAGAACACTGCCGTTCTCACGCGCGTCTTAACCTGCGATTGTAAAGGATAGAACTGAGTATTAACCCCCGTTGCCTGACGTGTGCCGGATGCTACGGCGTCAAAACTCCACTTTATTCGGCAGATTTAGCGGCGTTTTATCTGCGTATTTGTGGCTAGTACGGCGCTGAAAACGCTGGCGAAATGCTCCGCCCCTTTCCACCGCGAAAACAGCTGGAAGTACCGCGAACTTCAGTCTACGTACTACCCGCTGACAAAACCGTGTATGTGTAACCTGGGCTTTACATTCAAACTCATGATGCCTCATGATCCGGCTCTACCAACTGAGCTGTAGCTGTAAAATTCTTCCAAAAAAAATAAATAAATAAATAAAAATCTGGTGAATCACTGACAGAGCTCAGAATCACTGTGACACCAGAGAGGATTCCTTTTTCCTGCTTATGAAAGTGAGCCCCCCCAAACACACACACACACACCCATCTTTTGTCCAGGTGGGGAAGTGCCGCAGCCACTGCACTGACTGATTTTAATTAGTGAATATCCACAGTGGAAAGCTCAGTATGGTGGACTTGTGTACGAGCTCGTGATCAGCTTGGCGAGCGGAGCTATATTCCCAGCTTCCCCCACGGCGACAGTGCTGGGCCAGTGCCATCGCCATGGCGATGGTGGAGCGTGTGCATGTTTGTGTGTGTGTGTCTGGAGGGGGGTGGCTGAGGCCTTCCATTATTAATGTGCACCGCAGCGTCCTTACCTCCTCAGAGTCCGCACAGCTCACTGCCTGACCTGCCATCGAAGGGAGGAGGGGGAACGAGGAGGTGCAGATAAAGTGAGCCAGAGAGACGGAGACGGCACGGCTGGAGAAGCACACGTGACATTTTGCGGGTGCAGTATTTTTATTTTGTCACTCCAACAGAATTAAAACCAAAGTAAGTTAAAACTGAGAGTCATGTAAGAGAGATGGGGGGATTTGGGTGTGGTCATACCCAGTGAGGTGCAGCGGCACAGGGGTCGTGAGGTTCAGGCGGTGTTTGTCTCCGTGCGGCTCGGTGAGCAGCCCTGTCACACTGGGAAAATCCCAGAAACTTATCACAGCCTCACACACACCGAGCTGTGCTGATCTCCTCAGTCCTTGTTGCCAGCAGACCCCCCCCACCTGCCAAATATCCAGGCCGGTCGTCTTCTGAGCTCGATCAGCCTCTGATGCAGTCCAGCGACTGAGGAGAGAGGAGTACTGTCTGTAAAATGTGACTAAACAATCAATCAATCAATCAATCAATTTTTTTATATAGCGCCAAATCACAACAAACAGTTGCCCCAAGGCGCTTTATATTGTAAGGCAAGGCCATACAATAATTATGTAAAACCCCAACGGTCAAAACGACCCCCTGTGAGCAAGCACTTGGCTACAGTGGGAAGGAAAAACTCCCTTTTAACAGGAAGAAACCTCCAGCAGAACCAGGCTCAGGGAGGGGCAGTCTTCTGCTGGGACTGGTTGGGGCTGAGGGAGAGAACCAGGAAAAAGACATGCTGTGGAGGGGAGCAGAGATCGATCACTAATGATTAAATGCAGAGTGGTGCATACAGAGCAAAAAGAGAAAGAAACAGTGCATCATGGGAACCCCCCAGCAGTCTACGTCTATAGCAGCATAACTAAGGGATGGTTCAGGGTCACCTGATCCAGCCCTAACTATAAGCTTTAGCAAAAAGGAAAGTTTTAAGCCTAATCTTAAAAGTAGAGAGGGTGTCTGTCTCCCTGATCTGAATTGGGAGAAACAGAAGAAGTGAGCGAGCAATGTGTTGTTCATGAATGAACAAATCTTGAAATTTGTTCTCAGACATAAAGACAAATTCAGATTCTTCTCTGCCAAAGAATCAACCCTTTGATTAAAACACTCTCCAAGTTATTCAAGAGGCAAAAATGTCCATGGCAAGAACAGACACTGACTAGCTAGTTGCTGGATAACACGTACAGGTAGATGCTAACGTGAACAATTCATAAAGCGCATGTTCAGCAACTCTCTTTCTGATCATCATCAGCAACTACGACATCATATTCTTCTTCTGCTTCTCCACCACTATATCATCAGCATATTCACCTACTTCATCCTCTTTCTCATCTGAAACATCATCTTATCGTATTTTTATTTGTATTGTTATGATGATGATTGTGATTTGATCACACGTTATGTCATTTCAGACTATAAAGTGGTGGCAAGCACTATCTATCTATCTATCTATCTATCTGTCTGTCTGTCTGTCTGTCTGTCTGTCTGTCTGTCTGTCTGTCTATCTATCTATCTATCTATCTATCTATCTATCTATCTATCTATCTATCTATCTATCTATCTATCTATCTATCTATCTATCTATCTATCTATCTATCTATCTATCTATCTACCTACCTACCTACCTACCTACCTACCTACCTACCTACCTACGAGGGCTGTCCATAAAGTATAGGTCCTTTTTCTTTTTTTCAAAAACTATATGGATTTCATTCATATGTTTTTACGTCAGACATGCATGAACCCTCGTGCGCATGCGTGAGTTTTTCCACGCCTGTCGGTGACGTCATTCGCCTGTGAGCACTCCTTGTGAGAGGAGTCGTCCAGCCCCTCATCGGAATTCCTTTGTCTGAGAAGTTGCTGAGAGACTGGCGCTTTGTTTGATCAAAATTTTTTCTAAACCTGTGAGACACATCGAAGTGGACATGGTTCGAAAAATTAAGCTGGTTTTCAGTGAAAATTTTAACGGCTGATGAGAGATTTTGAGGTGACACTGTCGCTTTAAGGACTTCCCACGGTGCGAGACGTCGCGCTGCGCTCTCAGGCGGCGTCATCAGCCTGTTTCAAGCTGAAAACCTCCACATTTCAGGCTCTATTGATCCAGGACGTCGTGAGAGAACAGAGAAGTTTCAGAAGAAGTCGGTTTCAGCATTTTATCCGGATATTCCACTGTTAAAGGAGATTTTTTTAATGAAAGACGTGCGGACGGGTCCGCGCGTCGGGACGCAGCCGACGCGGTGCGGCGGCACAGGAAAAACACCTCCGTGTTGATAACCATTTGTAAAATCCAGGCGGCTTTTGATGGCTTTCAGTGGAGTGAGTATATGAGAAATTGTTTAACAGCTGGACATGTTCCAACTTGTCCTTAAGGCTTCCAAAAGAGGTGTTTTTCCTGTGGCGGAGCGTCACGGCGGCTGCGAGCTGACGCGCGGACCCGTCCGCACGTCTTTCATTAAAAAAAATCTCCTTTAACAGTGGAATATCCAGATAAAATGCTGAAACCGACTTCTTCTGAAACTTCTCTATTCTCTCACGACGTCCTGGATCAATAGAGCCTGAAATGTGGAGGTTTTCAGCTTGAAACAGGCTGATGACGCCGCCTGAGAGCGCAGCGCAACGTCTCGCACCGTGGGAAGTCCTTAAAGCGACAGTGTCACCTCAAAATCTCTCATCAGCCGTTAAAATTTTCACTGAAAACCAGCTTAATTTTTCGAACCATGTCCACTTCGATGTGTCTGACAGGTTTAGAAAAAATTTTGATCAAACAAAGCGCCAGTCTCTCAGCAACTTCTCAGACAAAGGAATTCCGACGAGGGGCTGGACGACTTCTCCCACATGGAGTGCTCACAGGCGAATGACGTCACCGACAGGCGTGGAAAAACTCACGCATGCGCACGAGGGTTCAAGCATGTCTGACGTAAAAACATATGAATGAAATCCATATAGTTTTTGAAAAAAATAAAAAGGACCTATACTTTATGGACAGACCTCGTATCTATCTTCAATTACAGCTGACTAAATATGACTCCTTTAAACAGACAGTTTTGCTTCTTTTGGGTGATTTTTGACTTGTGACAATCAGAGTAAGCAAAGAGCAACTCATTAGGTAAGAATTTCTAAGTGGTGAGTATAAAACACACCAGGCTTTGTAAAACAGAAATGCTGGCAGAGAGCGCACACCTCTGTTACGATATTTTACTTATTGATTGTGTACCGTGTTGATTTGATCAAAGTGAATTAATTAGAAAGACAAAACAACTTGCTTATAAGGTTGAAAAATATCCATCTCCACTGCAAAAACTCTTAGAACTGAAACCTTCATCAGGTAAATAATCTTAAATAAAGACAAGATTTGTTTGATTTAGATATTTGTTGTTACTCATGTATGTCTCTTGTCTCAAGACATCTTGGCAAGCAAACTAGATTTATAGGCCCTTTTTGCTTTTATTTATCTTGTTTTTTTGTTCATATATATATATATATATATATATATATATATATATATATATATACACACACACACACACACACACAAAACCCCAATTCCAATGAAGTTGGGATGTTGTGTAAATTGTAAATAAAAACAGAATACAATGATTTGCAAATCCTCTTCAACCTATATTCAATTGAATACAAGAACAAAGACAAGATATTTAATGTTCAAACTGATAGACTGTTTTGTTTTTATGCAAATATTTGCTCATTTTGAAATGGATACCTGCAACACATTTCAAAAAAGTTGAGACAGTGGCAACAAAAGACTGGGAAAGTTGATGAATACTCAAATAATACCTGTTTGGAACATTCCACAGGTGAACAGGTTAATTGGAAACAGGTGATTGTCATGATTGGGTATAAAAGGAGCATCTCCAAAAGGCTCAACTGTTCACAAGCAAAGGATCACCACTTTGTGAACAACTGCATGAAAAAAATAGTCCAACAGTTTAAGAATATTGTTTCTCAACATTCAATTGCAAGGAATTTAGGGATTCCATCATCTACAGTCCATAATATAATCAGAAGATTCAGAGAATCTGGAGAATTTTCTACACGTAAGCGGCAAGGCAGAAAACCAACATTGAATGCCCGTGACCTTCGATCCCTCAGGCGGCACTGCATTATAAACGGATATCACTGCATAAGGATCGTACCGCGTGGGCTCAGGAACACTTCAGAAAACCATTGTCAGTTAACACAGTTTGTCGCTACATCTACAAGTGCAAGTTAAAACTCTACCATGTAAAGCGAAAACCATACATCAACAACATCCAGAAACGCCACCGCCTCCTCTGGGCCCGAGCTCATTTGAAATAGACAGACGCAAAGTGCAAAAGTGTGCTGTGGTCTGATGAGTCCACATTTCAAATTGTTTTTGGAAATCATGGCCGCCGTGTCCTCCGGACAAAAGAGGAAAAAGATCATCCAGATTGTTACCAGCACAAAGTTCAAAAGCCAGCATCTGTGATGGTATGGGGGTGTGTAAGTTGCCCATGTCATGGACAGCTTACACATCTGTGATGGCACCATCAATGCTGAAAGGTACATCCAGGTTTTAGAGCAACACATGCTGCCATCCAAGCAACGTTTTTTCAGGGATGTCCCTGCTTATTTCAGTAGTAAAAGAGTGCGGGTACTAGACTGGCCTGCCTGCAGTCCAGACCTGTCGCCCACTGAAAATGCATTGTGCATTATGAAGCGCAAAATAAAACAACGGAGACCCCGGATTGTTGAACAACTGAAGTTGTACATCAAGCAAGAATGGGAAAGAATTCCACTTACAATGCTTCAACAGTTAGTGTCCTCAGTTCTCAAACATTTATTGAGTGATGTTAGAAGGAAAGGTGATGTAACACAGTGGTAAACATACCACTGTCCCAGCTTTTTTGAAACGTGTTGCAGGCATCCATTTCAAAATAAGCAAATATTTACACAAAAACAATAAAGATTATCAGTTTGAACATTAAATATCTTGTCTTTGTGGTGTAGTCAGTTGAATATAGGTTGAAGAGGATTTGCAAATCATTGTATCCTGTTTTTATTCACATTTTACATAACGTCCCAACTTCATTGGAACTGGGGTTATACATGGTTCAAAAGATGGAGAACCACACCTTCCTTTTCCTGGGTCAGGCTCAAATCTTCTCAATCGCCCCTCGTATATACCTTTGATGTGCTCAAGTGTGCAGAGGTCACAGAGTCTATCACAATCAGATAAATAAACTTTTAATGGAAAACTAAAACCTAATAAAAGAAAATGGGAGGAAAACATTAACTGATGGTCTTAAGCTTCTTTTGAAATGTGTCCAAAGTGTCCACTGATCTTTTTCCCAATGGGAGAGTGTTCCACCCGAGGTGGGACGAAGTCACAGCAAGTCACTCTCAAGTCATGAATCGGCAAGTCGCAAGCCTCAAGTCTCAAGTCAAGCACAAGTCAAGTCTCAAGTCATAATGACCACCAATTGTTTGCAAGCTGACTTGAGACTTGACTTGAGACTTGCTGATTCATGACTTGAGAATGACTTGACAGTGACTTCGTCCCACCTCTGGTTCCACCATTACAAAAACACTTCAGACCTTGGAGACTTGCCTGTCACATAAGGAGGAAGAATTTCACAAATATAGGGAACCATCTGATCATGTCAAGCATGAAAGTGATTATGAAATCTTAAATTAAAGGCTGAAGTTCCAATCCTGTGTAAGAAAATCAAGGCTGGTTGCTGCATAGGATCTTTTGAGAGCCTCTTATGAAGGATTTAGGCCTATTGTAAACAATCCAGATATTTCCTGCATCAAAAGAACATCAACTCACAATGAAATCAATGCCACATCCACATGATCTGAAACAAGTTGCATAAAATGAGTCATTTTCCCATATATTTGCATAAATTTGACCTTGACCTTTTGATCGTTGACTTGATTCTACACAAAAACAAATCACTCCTTCACATCAATAAACCCAATATACCTGTCAGATTTGTTCAAAATTGGATTAGTTAGCTAAAATAGACGCAAACACTGTTACAAAGATACAAGGTACCACACCTCCAGCTATGTCAATAATAACAGTAATGAGATCACACAAATGCATATGATCATTTACATTTCATGTTATGATATAATATGCTTGATGAAGGTGGAGCAAGATAATTGACAACTGCACAATTTCAAAGCCTGATCTCATACAACACCTATAGATGGCGTAGTAAGGAGCTGCAGCCTATGAGTTCCAGCATGTCAGTGACATAAAATCCACATCATTCATGCAAAGCTTCATTCATGGAGTGTGGGTTAGGAAAAGAAGAAGAAAAAAAAGAAAAAAGAATGCAGTGACGACTCCGTTAATGCATGAAAGCAATATGGTTCACAGAGCAAATTTAAAATTCATTACAAAGTGTGCCATGGTTTGAAAAAGTTTAGGAACCTTTGGTCTAAGTACATGTTAATCAGAAAAAGAAGTACAGGGGTACACAAATTACAGCTGACCTTGCTCAGTGGAACCTTGCAGCCGTGTTGTGCTGGGTCTCACACACACAGCTCCTGGCTTTGTATGATAGATACATCTAGTTCCACTTTGTTTTTCAGTCAACTGGAGGGACAACAGCAGTGGTTTTAGTAATCCAAAATGCTGTGACCAATTTTGTGACCAGCACAACTTGGAGCAACAGTCCAGAGTTCTTTGGAATCTGAAAGTCCAACATGTAGAAGAGAAAAAAAATTATGTTAAAAAATGTTATGCGGACACAACAAATTGTCAATGGAAATGACCCATAACATTTTTAATTTCTCTTGAAAACAACCTCTCTCCAGGTATGAGAGGAACACAAATATAATAAAGGAACAACAGACAATATAATAAAAGAACAATAAATAAGCAAATATTAAGAAAAATTAAAAGTCTAAATATTTTAAGATAATGTTTTATTTTTAATATTCCTGTTTGCTTATTTTATGCTGTGCTGCACTTTATATTTATGCTGTAAAGGTGCTATACAAATAAAGTTCTTTTTCTTATTAAATGTGCACACCACATATCAAAAATACTCCAGCAGCATGAAAACCACTGATTCATGTTTTTTTTATCCTGCAGAATTTACTATTGTAATGTGTTATTTTGAAGTCCACCACATAAGACCAAGTTTTAACTACAACAGGGAGAATGGGTCACATCACACCTGCTTCAGCTTCCCTTCATTGGCTTGCTGTGAATGTGTAAAGAGATTTTAAATTTCTGTTGTTGACTTTTAAAATGCTGAATGGATGTGTAACGTCTTATCTTATGGACCTTACTGAGGCTTATGTACCATCATGTGTTCCGCAGTCTCAGGATGCAGGTCTAGGCCCATATCTCCCACTTGGCACAAAACAATACACAGCATGACGCAAGTGTCATTGCCAGTTTCTAGCTGACGTACTTGTCTTTTTTTAGACCTGGTGCCTGTAACATCCGAATAAAGATACCACTTGCACTTGTGTGGGTGTGTCGGCCCAAAAATGAAGATTGGTCGGGTGAAAAGCTTCAAACCAACAAAAACCTGGTCTAAGGTCCAGAGCAATGCAGCACTCTATATAGAGAGCAACACTCAGATGCACTTTACATAAGCAAGTTCACAACACATATACTCCTTGCTTGCCTGCATATCACCAGTCGCCTACAGTGGTGCCATAGTATGATAGTGTATTATGATGGCTGTTGGAAAAAAGGAAAACAAAGCAGGATGAATCAAAATAAAACCACACACATGACTGCGATGAAGTGTGGTGTCAGCTCATGTTGCTATAATGCTAAATGAAAAGCTAATTGAATTTAAAACTAAATGTAAAGCCATCTGAAAAGAAAGCCAACTGAATATAAAGTTAGCAAGACACAAAGCTGACTCAAAGGTTAACTTAATCTCAAACTCAATCTATGTGTGACCGTAGGACCTTCGGGGCCGGGACGGCGGTGGGATCGAACTCCGGACGGCTCGCACTAAAGACCATTCCTCTACCAGGTCAGCCAAAGGGGAATTCCCCATTAGCCAAGCTGGTGGGAACGTCTTTTCAAACAGGACCCAGGACCTTCATCCTGCTACATATCTCCCCACCATTTTTGACTTTGTCCCAAAGTCACAGGTGCATTTAAGCATGTTCTGTGACTACCCACATCCTGCCGACAACGCCAATTATGACCGTAGGACCTTTGTGGCCGGGATCGAACCCTGGATGGCTCACACTAAAGACCATTCCTCTACCAGGTCATCCAAAGGGGAATTCCCCGTTAACCAAGCTAGCGGGAACGTCTTTTCAATTAGGAACCGGGACCTTCATCCCGCTACATATCTCCCCACCATTTTTAACTTTGTCCCGAAGTCACAGGTGCATTTAAGCATGTTCTGTGACTACCCACATCCTGTTTGTGACGCCAGATAGTGACTGTAGGACCTTCGTTGGCCGGGACGGCGGTGGGATCGAACCCCAGACGGCTCACACTAAAGACCATTCCTCTACCAGGTCAGCCAAAGGGGAATTCCCCATTAGCCAAGCTAGCGGGAATGTCTTTTCAATCAGGACCCAGGACCTTCATCCTGCTACATATGTTAAGCCAAATAAACAGAAAGCAAATTGTACATAAAACTGACACAAGTATAAAGTAAGCAACTAAATCTAAAACTGAAATGAAGCCAACTGAAGAGAAATATAACATAACACAGATATAAGTAGCTAACTAAATCTAAAACTGAAGCACACTGAACAGAAAGGCAACTGAACAGTAAGCAAAACATAGTAAAAATACAAAGTAGCTAACTGAAAAGCTAACAAAATTCAAAACTGAAAGTAAGCCTGTTGAACAGAAAGGTAACTGAACAGTAAGATAAACATAACACAAATACAAAATAGCTAAGTGAAAAGCTAACTAAATTTAAAACTGAAAGTAAGTCCACTTAACAGAAAGGTAACTGTCTTGGACTTTATTTACATCACTTATGAAGAAATACAAAAGTTTCTTTCACCAAAACATCAAATCTAGTCTTTCATCTCAGATGTACTTTCTGTCATATTGTAGCTGAACTTTCAGGTCTTCTTTTTAAGAAAATCCTCCTCTAAACCACTCCATCAGGAAGCTGGATTTTAGATTTTTAATTAATTTATATCACATTGTAGAGATTTGCTTTCAGTTTGAGTTAAGGAAGATAATTTTAGAAAAAAAAATGTATTTGAAATGGAATAAACAAATTAAAATGTGTGAAATACCAAATGTTCCAATACTTTTGAGGGCAATTGAGAAACACTGAGAAGCAGCATCTTACATCTCATATATAGTGCAGCAGATAAGAAAATATTTAGAGTGGAATCCTGCAAATGGTGATACAAACATCAAATTTGGCACAAATAATCCAAAGACATCAATCAATTTCAATTCAATCAATTTTTTTTTTTATATAGCGCCAAATCACAACAAACAGTTGCCCCAAGGCGCTTTATATTGTAAGGCAAGGCCATACAATAATGATGTAAAACCCCAACGGTCAAAACGACCCCCTGTGAGCAAGCACTTGGCTACAGTGGGAAGGAAAAACTCCCTTTTAACAGGAAGAAACCTCCAGCAGAACCAGGCTCAGGGAGGGGCAGTCTTCTGCTGGGACTGGTTGGGGCTGAGGGAGAGAACCAGGAAAAAGACATGCTGTGGAGGGGAGCAGAGATCGATCACTAATGATTAAATGCAGAGTGGTGCATACAGAGCAAAAAGAGAAAGAAACAGTGCATCATGGGAACCCCCCAGCAGTCTACGTCTATAGCAGCATAACTAAGGGATGGTTCAGGGTCACCTGATCCAGCCCTAACTATAAGCTTTAGCAAAAAGGAAAGTTTTAAGCCTAATCTTAAAAGTAGAGAGGGTGTCTGTCTCCCTGATCTGAATTGGGAGCTGGTTCCACAGGAGAGGAGCCTGAAAGCTGAAGGCTCTGCCTCCCATTCTACTCTTACAAACCCTAGGAACTACAAGTAAGCCTGCAGTCTGAGAGCGAAGCGCTCTATTGGGGTGATATGGTACTACGAGGTCCCTAAGATAAGATGGGACCTGATTATTCAAAACCTTATAAGTAAGAAGAAGAATTTTAAATTCTATTCTAGAATTAACAGGAAGCCAATGAAGAGAGGCCAATATGGGTGAGATATGCTCTCTCCTTCTAGTCCCCGTCAGTACTCTAGCTGCAGCATTTTGAATTAACTGAAGGCTTTTTAGGGAACTTTTAGGACAACCTGATAATAATGAATTACAATAGTCCAGCCTAGAGGAAATAAATGCATGAATTAGTTTTTCAGCATCACTCTGAGACAAGACCTTTCTGATTTTAGAGATATTGCGTAAATGCAAAAAAGCAGTCCTACATATTTGTTTAATATGCGCTTTGAATGACATATCCTGATCAAAAATGACTCCAAGATTTCTCACAGTATTACTAGAGGTCAGGGTAATGCCATCCACAGTAAGGATCTGGTTAGACACCATGTTTCTAAGATTTGTGGGGCCAAGTACAATAACTTCAGTTTTATCTGAGTTTAAAAGCAGGAAATTAGAGGTCATCCATGTCTTTATGTCTGTAAGACAATCCTGCAGTTTAGCTAATTGGTGTGTGTCGTCTGGCTTCATGGATAGATAAAGCTGGGTATCATCTGCGTAACAATGAAAATTTAAGCAATACCGTCTAATAATACTGCCTAAGGGAAGCATATATAAAGTGAATAAAATTGGTCCTAGCACAGAACCTTGTGGAACTCCATAATTAACTTTAGTCTGTGAAGAAGATTCCCCATTTACATGAACAAATTGTAATCTATTAGACAAATATGATTCAAACCACCGCAGCGCAGTGCCTTTAATACCTATGGCATGCTCTAATCTCTGTAATAAAATTTTATGGTCAACAGTATCAAAAGCAGCACTGAGGTCTAACAGAACAAGCACAGAGATGAGTCCACTGTCCGAGGCCATAAGAAGATCATTTGTAACCTTCACTAATGCTGTTTCTGTACTATGATGAATTCTAAAACCTGACTGAAACTCTTCAAATAGACCATTCCTCTGCAGATGATCAGTTAGCTGTTTTACAACTACCCTTTCAAGAATTTTTGAGAGAAAAGGAAGGTTGGAGATTGGCCTATAATTAGCTAAGATAGCTGGGTCAAGTGATGGCTTTTTAAGTAATGGTTTAATTACTGCCACCTTAAAAGCCTGTGGTACATAGCCAACTAACAAAGATAGATTGATCATATTTAAGATCGAAGCATTAAATAATGGTAGGGCTTCCTTGAGCAGCCTGGTAGGAATGGGGTCTAATAAACATGTTGATGGTTTGGATGAAGTAACTAATGAAAATAACTCAGACAGAACAATCGGAGAGAAAGAGTCTAACCAAATACCGGCATCACTGAAAGCAGCCAAAGATAACGATACGTCTTTGGGATGGTTATGAGTAATTTTTTCTCTAATAGTTAAAATTTTGTTAGCAAAGAAAGTCATGAACTCATTACTAGTTAAAGTTAATGGAATACTCAGCTCAATAGAGCTCTGACTCTTTGTCAGCCTGGCTACAGTGCTGAAAAGACTGTACTCTTTTGAAAAAACTGATTGGCCACTTGAATTTTCAGCCAGGTAGGGGTCAATTGAAGAATTACACAGGGGTTAAAATTACAACCCCAATTCCAGTGAAGTTGAGACATTGTGTAAAATGTAAATAAAAACAGAATACAATAATTTGTAAATCTTCTTCAACCTATATTCAATTGAAGTAGCTAAATGAAAAGCTAACTAAATATAAAACTGAAAGTAAGCCTACTAAACAGAAAGGTAATTGAACAGTACGCTAACGCAAGACAAATATAAAGTAACTCACTGAAAAGCTAACTAAATCTAAAACTGAAAGTAAGTCAGCTGAACAGAAAGGTAATTGAACAGTGAGCTAAACACAACACAAATATAAAGTAGCTCACTGAAACGCTAACTAAATCTAAAACTGAAAGTAAGCCTGTTGAACAGAAAGGTAATTGAACAGTGAGCTAACATGACACAAATATAAAGTAGCTCACTGAAAAGCTAACTAAATCTAAAACTGAAAGTAAGTCAGCTGAACAGAAAGGTAATTGAACAGTAAGCTAACATGACACAAATATAAAGTAGCTCACTGAAAAGCTAACTAAATCTAAAACTGAATGTAAGTCAGCTGAACAGAAAGGTAATTGAACAGTAAGCTAACATGACACAAATATACAGAGAGACTGTGAAACAAATTGAAAAGTTAACTGAATCTAATATTGAATATACATAAAAAACCCCAGAAAGCTAATGTGATACGAATTAAAATATTTGATATAAAGCATACTTCACTTAAAACTAAATGAATATAAAGCTCACAAAATATAAAATTAAATGAATAGCATAAAGATGTTAAATTTAAGATGAGTGTTTGTCTATTTTCAGTTTATGGAAGGAGAAACAAGGTTCAACATTCATTTGTGCACTAAATCATACATCATCACATCATACTCGCTAAAACACACAAAGACCGATCGACTCTCTCTCCTCCGTTCTCGCTTTCTCTCACACATCCACAAACACACGAGGACGCGTAGGAACCGATTAAGTCCAAATCAATGGCTGTGGCTGGACTGCGAGAGAGATTTCACCCAAGGTTCTCGTTAAGGCCTGACACATGCGGGAAAAGCTCGAGGGAGTGTTATTACCAGGGTGATGGTTGATAAGACGCTCGTCTCTCCACGGTGCGTCCCGCGGGAAAATGCAACGTGCAGCCATGGAAACCATAAGGCTAGGTGTTATGCTATAATTGGGCCGGCGTTTTTAACAGCACAGCTGCAATGCCAGGTATTTCTTCAAATGAGGAATTATAGTAGGTCTGTAGCAGAGCAGATACTACCGATTTACAAAAACTGTTTTTTCGCCATACGGTTTCTTTTCGATATGTGCTTGACAGATGAAAGTTTTTTTTTTTTTTAAATCATAAAGATCAGCATCACAACCAGATGGTGACTCATCTGTAATGTTCAAATACATTTTTAACAACTGAATCAAATGTAAAAAGAACGACGAAGATGCATCAACTGTGCAAAATAAAGTAGCAAAGGCGAACATGCCTGGTGTTTAGCACAGTACGAGTTTTTATACATCTCACAAGTTGTGAGCATAATTGCTTAATGACATTTATTTTCTTGAGTCTGGAGGAAACATGTATCAGGAAGCTGCTCAGCATAAGATGGAGGGAAAAAGGCGAGGTAGGAGGAGGAGGAGGGAGTAGCGGTAGAAGAGAGGAAAGCTTGGCTTCACAGCCAATCGCTGCTCAGTCTCTGTAACCTGGTTGATTACGATCAATTTCCCCGGTATCGATGGCCTCCCTGGCCCTGAGCTACACTCCGTCCTGCACTTTGCATGGTACGTGCTTTGTGTACCACAATGGGGCTCACAGTCCGCAACGCCTTCCTCAACCCGCTGCTCCCCCACCTGCAGTACGCAGATCACGGCCTCGAAAAATAGCTACAGCTGCTTTGAAGGACTGACATGGACTTGTATCTGATTTTTTCTTTTTTTAAATCACAAATTCTCAGCTGAAACTGTGCAGCACGCCTTACTGATTGCATTTTGAATGTAGCAAGTATCAAAAGTTTTGGCGGTGCTGCTGCAGTGTGACAAGGAAGGGAGAATTTCTCCCCTCAGAGCTTGCTGAAAGACTCAGCCCTCACAGTCCGTTGCAGTTCACAGCCACTGAGACGAAGCTTGGTCACGACGTACTGGACCGAAAGTCGAAATTTGTATTTGTTCTGGGGAATGTGAAACTGTCCTCCCACCGGCATGGACGAGGGCACATCCCGCACGCTCTATCTCTGCACACTTGGCACGGTCTTTCTGAATTAATTGCATCTCTGTGAGGGAGAAAGATTGATAGAGCGAGGGAGCGAGGTTTAGTCCTTCTGTTGGGTTGGTCTCGCTACAAGGGGAGTCATTTAAAATTCTACATCCCATGTGGCTCCTGGTTTTCTGTTTAATGACTCCCGTCTTCTCGCTTTGCTTTTTTACCGAATGACTTTCCGGGGTTTGGAGGTGCAAGCTCAGATTCCTTGCTGCATTTGCTGATACACTTTTACGTGCATAGACAGATAACCAATGCAGTCTTATCAAAACGTAAGGGCCCAGTCACACGGCACACAGCGATAGCTGAACAAAAGAAAAACAGTCACAAAGTCACAAATAATCAAGAAAAGGGGGAACAAATGATCCTGCACTTTCCCCATTACCGAAAAACCTGCAAATCAAGAGCGCATAAAAGAACAAAACAAAATCGAAACTAATGAAAGGAAAACAAAGCAAACGTCGACTTCGATGCTTTAAAGAAACCACAACAAAACATTCATGATGACGTGACTGACTGCGGGTATGAGACCGAGTGCAGCCAGCCCTGTCCTCATGTCCGCAGCACTGGCAACTGCAGGGTCTGGTTGTCTTGACAACAGCATGCGCACACGCAGGCCAGCCACAAATGGCTGGAACGTGCGTAAATAGTTACAGTAGTTGATAAAAAATTCTTGTCGCTCTTGTTTCTGTATACCAACATTGCTTTTCATCCCACACATGGACAAGTCATACGTTCAGCTTGAGTGCGCTTTGGTTATTGATCCCTTCAGATATCGTCAATGTTTGTTCAAGACACTGGACTTGGGAGGTTGGACGAAGTTGGACGACCGCCAAACGGAACGCTGACATTACGGGAACTACGCAAACAATGAGGAACCCTCAAGACAGAAAACAAAACGAAATACAGACGAATTGAAGTTGTCGTTGGGATTTATGCATATATTTTAACAGTGTGAAAATTCTGACGAAGCGCCAGCTGCAGGAACGAAGCTGGACGACAGTTTAACGATGTCAACGTAAGTCAACGTAAGTCCAGATTTCTAGTTTCGTTTTGGCTTCGGTGTCCATCGTTGGTGCCGTGTGACCGGAGCTTAAGAAAGATGCACTGCCACACATCAATCAACACCACTATTTGAGTCGACTTAGACAAATTTATGATTTTAACCAATTACAACAGATGTTCACTGTGCGTAGTCCAAAAGTAATGTGGCAGAGTCTTATTTTGATACAGTTTCATTCACTCACTCCTCATGTTGCACTCTTTGTTCTTGGCTCACTGGGTCACAGTTATTAATTCTCTGTGGCTAATAGTCCTTCCTCATCTCTCTCTCGCTCTCTCTCTCTCTCACACACACACGTACCTGTGGTGTTCACCATCACTGATGATCTTTGCTCCTGTTATTTTGTGTGTGTGAGTCTGCAGGTTCTGCATCTGTGTGTGTGAGGTTTCCCTTACCAAAAAGTAGTATATGCAAGTATGTTTCAAGTATACTTCTAGTTTACTTTTTATATACTTATCAGTACTATTTTTTGGTAAGGGTTGCTATGTTCATGCTAGCTTGGTCACCTTTGCAGTCGACTCTTGTGTTCAGCTGTGGCGAGCCTCGTGTCCTGGTTGGTGTGTGTTGCACTTCACATTTGTTCTTTCATTGCTCCAATGCCTTCTTTCAATGATTTGGCATCGCCAACTTCACAAGCCTCAAATGATGCATTTCTGATGGGATTTTATCTTGAATGATATTTGGGAAGTGTTGTCCTGTGATTGTCTCTTGTTTGTGTGCCCTTGTGTTGTTGTTTTATTGTTCAACAACAATAAAACAATGTTTTACTGCATTTTTTTCTGTCTTTTACAAGTGGAGCTAAATAGCTTTCAAAGATGATCTATCTATCTATCTATCTATCTATCTATCTATCTATCTATCTATCTATCTATCTATCTATCTATCTATCTATCTATCTATCTATCTATCTATCTATCTATCTATCTATCTATCTATCTATCTATCTATCTATCTATCTATCTATCTATCTATCTATCTATCTATCTATCTATCTATCTAAATGGATTGAGTAAGGTATAAGAATTTTGATATCTGTACAAGTCTGTTCTGTACAAGTCCTTTTATTATTCATTAAATGTGTTCCTTCTCAGCTGATGTCCAGCAAGCATGTCAGAAAGTTTAGTGTATGCTCAAAACTTTCATAGAGCTTTCCCAGTGGTTGCACATTTTAGAGTTTTGTCCTGTGTTAGTTTGTTACTTCTATGACATTCATGTGTTCATATCCTGTGGTTGTACGTTGCTTCAGACTGGGCTTCTTTGGCCAACACTCCAGCGCAGCCGATGAATTCAGCATGAGGGGAGTGTGGACAGTTCCTGATTCAGCAACATGCAGCACAGCTGTTCATTTAGCTAAGGTCAGACAGAAGGCTGTGTGCATTTTAATCTGCTTTTCAGAGGGCACCCAGTGGTTTCTCTTTGAGAGAAGACGCCACAGAGAATGAAAGCTGTTTGCTGTCATTGCAGTTGCAGCTGCATTGAACACCAGCACAGTGAAAAGACGCTGTCAACGCACAAATGTAGTGAGGAAGTATGACGTCATGATCCCTGAGCTCGCTGGATTTTAACGACATTTGCGTTCAGACCTTGGCAAATCCCACTTAAATCTGGCTCTCCCCAGCATGCATATACAACCCCTGGCAAAAATTATGGAATCACCGGCCTCGGAGGATGTTCATTCAGTTGTTTAATTTTGTGGAAAAAAAGCAGATCACAGACATGACACAAAACTAAAGTCATTTCAAATGGCAACTTTCTGGCTTTAAGAAACACTATAAGAAATCAAGAAAAAAGTAACGGTTACTTTTTTAGACCAAGCAGAGGAAAAAAATATGGAATCACTCAATTCTGAGGAATAAATTATGGAATCACCCTGTAAATTTCCATCCCCCAAACTAAAACCTGCATCAAATCAGATCTGCTCGTTGACATTGACCCTATGCCATGACATTGATCCTATGTGTCTTTTTGCAAGGAACGTTTTCACAGTTTTTGCTCTATGGCAAGATGCATTATCATCTTGAAAAATGATTTCATCATCCCCAAACATCCTTTCAATTGTCCAAAATATCAACGTAAACTTGTGCATTTATTGATGATGTAATGACAGCCATCTCCCCAGTGCCTTTACCTGACATGCAGTCCCATATCATCAATGACTGTGGAAATTTAGATGTTCTCTTCAGGCAATCATCTTTATAAATCTCATTGGAACAGCACCAAACAAAAGTTCCAGCATCATCACCTTGCCCAATGCAGATTTGAGATTCATCACTGAATATCACTTTCATCCAGTCATCCACAGTCCAGGATTGCTTTTCCTTAGCCCATTGTAACCTTGTTTATTCTGTTTAGGTGTTAATGATGGCTTTCGTTTAGCTTTTCTGTATGTAAATCCCATTTCCTTTAGGCGGTTTCTTACAGTTCAGTCATAGACGTTGACTCCAGTTTCCTCCCATTCGTTCCTCATTTGTTTTGTTGTGCATTTTTGGATTTTTGAGACATATTGCTTTAAGTTTTCTGTCTTGACGCTTTGATGTCTTCCTTGGTCTACCAGTATGTTTGCCTTTAACAACCTTCCCATGTTGTTTGTATTTGGTCTAGAGTTTAGACACAGCTGACTGTGAACAACCAACATCTTTTGCAACATTGCATGATGATTTACTCTCTTTTAAGAGTCTGATAATCCTCTCCTTTGTTTCAACTGACATCTCTCGTGTTGGAGCCATGATTCATGTCAGTCCACTTGGTGCAACAGCTCTCCAAGGTGTGTTCACTCCTTTTTAGATGCAGACTAATGAGCAGATCTGATATGATGCAGGTGTTAGTTTTGGGAATGAAAATTTACAGGGTGATTCCATAATTTTTTCCTCAGAATTGAGTGATTCCATATTTTTTTCCTCTGCTTGGTCTAAAAAAGTAACCGTTACTGACTGCCACAATCTTTTTTTCTTGATTTCTTATAGTGTTTCTTAAAGCCAGAAAGTTGCCATTTGAAATGACTTTAGTTTTGTGTCATGTGTGTGATCTGCTTTTTTTCTACAAAATTAAACAAATGAATGAACATCATCCGAGGCCGGTGATTCCATAATTTTTGCCAGGGGTTGTATATCCACACTAAAACCTTAAAAATTAGTGCATTACTTTACAACTAAAACATTTATCTGATATTTTCACTTTATAAAACTTCAGACGTGACATAACCTGTCCGAAATTAGTTTGGTTAAAAGTTGACTGGATGACTTGGGTGATATTGCCCACATTTCAGTATGGGGTTAAGAGAAATTTTATTTTTTGTGCGACCAGTTGTCCTTTGTCTGCAGAGGATAGAGCGGTTTCTTCTTAAAGCAGCTCCTCTCTGTTTTGGAGAGGGTAGAACTACACATCAGCTACGAAACATTTAGCAGGTAGGTGCTCAACTGATTTTAAGTTTTGTAAATATTTGTAGCTTGTCAGCTTTATTTACCACGTTATCGGTCTAAAAATTATTGAACAAAAAATTATTGCAAGATAAATAGTCCGATAATGGTTTTTAAATTTATTTAAAAAGATAATCCGATAATGAAAACATTATCTTCGGTAATTATCGGTTATCGGATTATCGGAACTGTGCCCACCACTGTGTGTGTGTGTGTGTGTGTGTGTGTGTGTGTGTGTGTGTGTGTGTGTGTGTGTGTATATATATATATATATATATATATATATATATATTAGACTGCTGGGGGGTTCCCATGATGCACTGAGTGTTTCTTTCTCTTTTTGCTCTCTATGCACCACTCTGCATTTAATCATTAGTGATTGATCTCTGCTCCCCTCCACAGCATGTCTTTTTCCTGGTTCTCCCCCTCAGCCCCAACCAGTCCCAGCAGAAGACTGCCCCTCCCTGAGCCTGGTTCTGCTGGAGGTTTTGTCCTGTTAAAAGGGAGTTTTTCCTTCCCACTGTCACCAAGTGCTTGCTCACAGGGGGTTGTTTTGACCATTGTGGTTTTTCCGTAATTATTGTATGGCTTTTGCCTTACAATATAAAGCGCCTTGGGGCAACTGTTTGTTGTGATTTGGCGCTTTATAAATAAAATTGATTTGATTTGATATTATTGTGTTATTAAACAGCTGTGAATATTTATACAGCAGCATAATATTCACACAGCTTTTTTCATGTATCACCCCTTTTAAGTGGTTTGAAATCTGCATTGAAGATAAATACTTCAGTGCATTTGTGTGCACATCATTGCTGAACATTGCTCTGGTGCACAAAATGATCCTTACATTGACTTATAAACCCGCAGTAATGCATAAGATCTACAGCATTTTATTCTCTGTTTGAGATGGAGTGATTTAACCAACAAATGTTTCTCTCTAACGTCAATATTAAGATCCAGGATCTCTGTGACTTCCTGGACTCAACCACCAGAACTGTATCACGTTGTGGCAAAAGTGTTGAATTCACTTCTCTCAGCAGTGATGTACATGTTTTGGGACCTCGGCTTTTGTGGTTGAGAGACACATGGAAAAAAAAGTGTTTTTGTACGGTGCATCCGGAAAAGTATTCACAGCGCTGCACCTTTTTCCACATTTTTTAATGTTACAGCCTTATTCCAAAATGAATGAAATAAATTTTTTACCCTCTAAATTCTAAACACAATACCCCATAATGGCAATGTGAAAAAGTTTTATTTGATATTTTTGCAAATGTATTAAAATAAATAAACTAAGAAATTACATGAAGGGTACATAAACATTTTGGATGCTTTTACAGTCCCAGTGAGCACAGTAGACTCCATCATCCATAAATGGAAGAAGTTTGGATCCACCAGGACTCTTCCTAAAGCTGTCTGCTCGTCTAAACTGAGTAATCGGGGAGAAGGTGACCAAGAACCCGATTGTCACTCTGTCAGAGCTCCTGCGTTCCTCTGTGGAGAGAGGAGAACCTTCCAAAAGGACAACCATCTTCGCAGCAATCTGCCAATCAGGCCTGAACTGTTGAGTGGCCAGATGAAAGCCACTCCTTTGTAAAAGGCACATAACAGCCCACCTGGAGTTTGCCACAAGGCACCTGAAGGACTCTCAGACCATGAGAAACAAAATTCTCTGGTCTGATGAGACAAAGCTTGATCTCTGGCATGAATGCCAGGCATCATTTTTTTTTAGGAATCCAGGCACCATCCCTACAGTGAAGCATGATGGTGGTAGCATCATGCTGTGGGGATATTTTTCAGTGGTAGGAACTGGGAAACTAGTCAAGATTGAGGGAGAAGATGAATGCAGCAATGTACAGAGACATCCTGGATGCAAACCTGCTCCAGAGCGCTCTTGACCTCAGACTGGGGTGATGGTTCATCTTTCAGCAGGGCAATTACCCTAAAACACACAGCCAAGATATCAAAGGAGTGGCTTCAGGGCAGGACTGTGAATGTCCTTCAGTGGCCCAGCCAGAGCCCAGACCTGAAGCCAATTGAACATCTCTGGAGAGATCTGAAAATAGCTGTACCAACAATTCCCATCCAACCTGATGGAGCTTGAGAGGTGCTGCAAAGACGAATGGGCAAAACTGCCCAAAGATAGGTGTGCTATTGTAGCATCAATGTTCAAGGAGACCTGAGGCTGTAATTGCTGCCAAAGGTGCATCAACAAAGTATTGAGTAAAGGGTGTGAATACTTACGTACTTAGTTGAATACTTATGTACTTTTACTGCTATTTTTAATAAATTTGCAAAAAAAAAGAAACTTTTTCATGTTGTCATTATGGGGTGCTGTGTGTAGACGTTTGAAGGAAAATATGAATTTCATCCATTTTGGAATAAGGCTGTAACATAAAATGTGAAAAAGTGAAGCTGTCTGAACAGGCAGGTTTTGAACTTAAATTACATGCGCTTGAAAGTTGTGTTTGTGTTTTCTATGTTTGCAAGCATTTTTCAATTTGGAAGATGTTTTTCAATGCAACTGCCCGTTGTTGAACCGATGCAGGTGTTTTATTGTATTTATAAACATTTTCTACATTTGCTAATGATGTCTTAATTTGAAGGTGTTATGGCCCCTATCAGTCACCGTAAATATTAGCGTTGGCGCATTGCTAAAATAGTGCATCTGATTTTGTGCATTTCCGAGGCTACAGTCGACCTCGGGGAAAAAGGAAGCTTTGCACGATGATAAAGGAACGATAGCAAATATCTCCAGTAAGATAAAGCTGAGTTTTCTGTGCAGCTCTGTAGGGGTCTCGTAAACATGCACACACAGATATGTGTGTGTGTGTGTGTGTGTGTGTGTGTTTGTGTTGGAGTGGGGGTAGTGGAGTGCTAAGGCCTGCAGGACAGCGACAGCCCACAAGGTCAGAGTGGTCAGTATATATGTGGTTGTTTTTCTTGGTTGTTTTTTTTTTTTTTTTTGCACTCACAGTGGTTGAGCTGTGAGCTGCCTCCCCAGGTCTCTCCTCTATCTGGTCAATACCACCACGCAGCTTCTCACGATCAATGGAGGGTCAATACCTCTCAGACGCCTGCCTCTTTGTGCTCACACAGATTTAGCTATCACCATCCCAGGCAGTTTTTGTTGTTGTTGTTATTGTTGTTTCTTTCTCCTTGCCTGTTTTTTAATGACCCGTGGGCTCACCTACACACGTGAACCTACTGAAATCGGATTCTCCGTTGCAAATCTGAGGGGCAGAGTGCACATTTTCTGCACCTAATTCCTAATCAGGTATGCGTTTTAAGACTAGTTCTGCTGGAATGCCTCTTATTGTCCAAAGAAAGATCGTTTTGTCAACTCAGTTTCTGACAATACCAGATGAGGTACTCAAGCGTGTGATTCAGGGTTTCCAATAATAGTGTTTCCATGTAGCCTTGATATTTTGTCGGTTTTGTCCGAACTTGAGCCACTTCACCCTTGATGAACACACAACCCATCCACAATATCGAATGCATGTTAACTCCAAACTGTTTGAGTTAAACAGTTATGCCTTTGATTTTGACCTTTCAAGGTCACCCAAGATCAAAGGTCATGTGACCAATAGAAATAGAATAGAATAGAAAAGTGATATATGATATCATACTAGTGGTTAATTGTAACAATGAGTGCAGCTTAACTTATTCTTCAATATAGCTATTATATATATCGCTAACATGGGCCAAAATTTTGACCTTGGCCTGTGGTCTGTTTCTTTCTGCTGTGACCTTGACTTTTAGCCTTTTCCCACTCAAACAGGTGAAAATGTCTGATTGCATGGACAGTTTCTCTGCGGAGGTAAATGTTTATCTCAGTAAATGTAAATAAACTTTTTGAGATGATGACTATACAGATACCCTCTTACATTACTGGCTACTTGTACTAGAGGCTCATTCCCTAGGATCAGACCCTTCGTCAGTAATTGGACAGCAGCGCTGGCCAGTGGCTAAGACAATAATGATGGTATGGCCCGGCCCATTCAGTGGTGACAAGAAGTGGTTTAATGTGTGTTTTTATGATTGCCCCGTCCAATAATAATAATTAGCTGGTTAGCCCGCAGCAGTGTTTGTGTTCAAATCAGTAAAGCAATGATTAAATTAATTTTTGTCCCAAAAGAAACAATTACCCTCAAAACAACCAAATATAGGTCCGAGCTTTAAACATGCTGAATTTCTGCTTTAATATTCGTAGTCTAACATGCAATCACAGGACTCACACTGGTCAAACCCTAGCATGAGGCCACCATACCACCCCCCCCCCCCCACCCCACCCACAACTGCAATTAGGTGGGTCGATTTGTTACACTGACTTTCACACCAAGATGACAACGTCAACACACCTGAATCCATTGAAAGGCCTGCTAACAAGCCTTTCATTGAATACCGGTGTATTGGAACAGGGAGACAACTAAGAGTGTCAGGAAGGTAGATCTTGAGGACCGAACTTGAGCACCCGTGCTGTACGCTATACCAGTAATTTGGTTGTTCCTCTCAGTCTATGTTGTTGGACCCAGGGGCAGCTTTGCACAACCTACATAGACATAGCTGTTATGGTAGATTCCTGCTTCCATGGACCCGGTGCTGAAGGCATTTTCTTGTACAGACACACACAGAATTTTTTTTTAATGTGTGTTTCTGGAGAGTATTTGTCAATGGTTTGTTGGAAAAATCATTAGAACTAAAGCTGTTATTAGACTGGAACTGCTGAGGAAAAATGTCATTGTGACATCTGTTGTTACTCCATCATTAGGCTACCATTTTACACACTGTTCAACAAAATTACTGATGGGCTTCCTACCAACAGAAATAGAAGAGGAAAACACTGAAATCAAGAACAAATTAAAACTGGAGCAAGACATGTGTCAGTTATGACTAACAGGCCAATTACTGTTTCCCAGCAACTGAAAGTCAAACCTACGGTCCAATCAAAAACAGTATATCAAAACCACCTAAAAACTAACATTTGGCTCAAATATTGTGATTTATGTTTTAAATAAAACCATAATATTTTTTCTTTATCATTCCATATTAACATAAAAGGAGCTAACATAAGACTGAACAAAAAATGTGTTTCAAAAGAAGCTGAATATCAAATACAATTCAAGCAAAGTGGGCTATTAATAAATCTCACAGAGCCATCTGGTTGTGTTTCACTGCAAACCCAATATTTATCACTAAAATCTGCAGGAAGTAAACAAACTACATTTCACAAAATGTGGACCCTTTCAATGAAAATGACTTGTCTCTTGCTCCAAAATTCTTCCACAGATTTCAGTTTGTGGAAGAGGCTGAATAAATGCTGATAGACAATTACTGCCACAAGACAGTAGAATGATGTGATTTTAAATGTCTTGGTTCAGTTCAATAAGACATTACATTCAGTGACAATCTCTGATCTGTCACAGCTTTTCTCTATCAAGAAAAAAATTTAAAAAGTTCAACCTTTTTGATGTAAACCTACATTTTGCCTTATGCTGCCGTACCCAAGCTATTCCCCAAATATCAAAAATTACCATTTTTCATAACTGCAAGTTTTGTCATAATAGATGCCGCTAAGGTAGTACAAACAATAAGAAAATAGCAACTACATTTCCCATGCAAATAGCTGTTGTGATTATAATGCACAAAAACACCTTCAAATATTAGCTTTGAACTTTTGACGAATTCCAAATTTAATGTTAAAACTTTTTTTAATAAAATGAGATTGAATTTAGGAACTGACATTAGTGGGAAATGGATAAGACGATGCATTTGGATGAAATGGTTGAACATTTGTAAGAATGTCAAAGCTAAATGATTTAATTCATGAAGTTAAGTAGAAACATGACTATAACTGGCATAGAGCCTGAAATTACCCAGTCAGTGCAATATTACATAGAGCATTGATACAATATATTATTTTCTGACCAAGAAGCTCAACACGTCTATTTTTGAGCCAGTACTAACTTGCTAACATGCTATCATACTAACATGCCAAGGTAGCGTGCTTGGTGAAACTGTGTCTAGCCTGTTGGACTAGGCTACCTTGTTAACTTATTCAAGTTGAAAAGCTTGTCTGACAACAAGCTACACAATACAGTTTAGTTTTTGTAAAATTTTATGCCATGGTAAGGCAGAATTTGTTATATTGTATTACATGATATGCAAGCTAAAATATTACCTACCCCTGTGGTGGACACTGTTTACTTCCATTACCTTAAAACTTCAGCGCAATTTAGAATCATCTGGTGTTGATGTTGCAGATTGCATTATGCCATCTCCAATCACGATTTTATTTAACATTTTTTTCTTCTTTGCCTTTGACTGTGAAAAGCAATGTTTGTTCTTACACACAAATGAGGCTTCTCAAAGTTGTTAGCCTGCACTAGCAACAAGTACAGAGGAGAAACCACTGATTCTTGTTCTTTTTTCTCTGCTGTAAAATGAGAAAGATGTAGCACCAGTAAGTTTTTGGCAGTGCTATAGTAGCTTTAAAAGTCTGCAATATCAAGAAAGCTTGTGGCTGCATGTCAGTCAACAAGTTCAAAAAAGTTAAAAAACTTCATACATTTATAATACAGGAGTTACTATGCTGGTATGCTGCTGCCACTGCTAAGGACAGGAGCAGACTGCAGCATATTATCCACGTGGCAGAGAAGTTGATTGACTGCAATCTGCCATCCCTTCAGGACCTGTACACCTCCAGGGTGCTGAGGTGAGCAAGGAAGATAGTGGCTGATCTCTCACAACCAGGACACAAACTTTTTGTTACCCTCCAATCTGGCAGATGGCTGAGGTCCATAAGGACTAAAACCTCAAGACACAAAAACAGCTTCTTTCCATCCGCAGCTAGACTTATAAATAATGCCAGAGACCCCCATTTACCCTGCCTCCCCCCACTCTCCCACATAGTACAGACTGATCATCCCTGTTCATCTGCATGTCCACACAGTCCCATTCCACCATTCCACTATATCTATCTATACAAGAAAAAAGTTGATTGATTGATTGATTTGACAATAAACGTAGCTTGCCAATTTGTCTATTTGACTCCTTTACGTTTTACAGAAGTATTTTTTCCTTTTGTTTTTATTGTTTATGCACCAATTACATCTTACTGAAGTATTTTCATTTATCGTTGTTGAGGCACCAATGACACCAGATTATTCCTTATATGTGAGAACTTACTTGGCAATCAATTTCATTCTGATTCTGATTCTCATTACCCCATCCCCGTAGAGACGGTGCCTGCTCCCAGACTACCAATAACCAGCAAAAATCTATTTAAGCATAAAAATTCAAAAAGAAAAAATAATATAGCACCTTCAACTGCACCACAGACTAAAACAGTTAAATGTGGTCTATTAAACATTAGGTCTCTCTCTTCTAAGTCCCTGTTGGTAAATGATATAATAATTGATCAACATATTGATTTATTCTGCCTAACAGAAACCTGGTTACAGCAGGATGAATATGTTAGTTTAAATGAGTCAACACCCCCGAGTCACACTACTGTCAGAATGCTCGTAGCACGGGCCGGGGTGGAGGATTAGCAGCAATCTTCCATTCCAGCTTATTAATTAATCCAAAACCCAGACAGAGCTTTAATTCATTTGAAAGCTTGTCTCTTAGTCTTGTCCATCCAAATTGGAAGTCCCAAAAACCAGTTTTATTTGTTATTATCTATCGTCCACCTGGTCGTTACTGTGAGTTTCTCTGTGAATTTTCAGACCTTTTGTCTGACTTAGTGCTTAGCTCAGATAAGATAATTATAGTGGGCGATTTTAACATCCACACAGATGCTGAGAATGACAGCCTCAACACTGCATTTAATCTATTATTAGACTCTATTGGCTTTGCTCAAAAAGTAAATGAGTCCACCCACCACTTTAATCATATCTTAGATCTTGTTCTGACTTATGGTATGGAAATAGAAGACTTAACAGTATTCCCTGAAAACTCCCTTCTGTCTGATCATTTCTTAATAACATTTACATTTACTCTGATGGACTACCCAGCAGTGGGGAATAAGTTTCATTACACTAGAAGTCTTTCAGAAAGCGCTGTAACTAGGTTTAAGGATATGATTCCTTCTTTATGTTCTCTAATGCCATATACCAACACAGTGCAGAGTAGCTACCTAAACTCTGTAAGGGAGATAGAGTATCTCGTCAATAGTTTTACATCCTCATTGAAGACAACTTTGGATGCTGTAGCTCCTCTGAAAAAGAGAGCTTTAAATCAGAAGTGTCTGACTCCGTGGTATAACTCACAAACTCGTAGCTTAAAGCAGATAACCCGTAAGTTGGAGAGGAAATGGCGTCTCACTAATTTAGAAGATCTTCACTTAGCCTGGAAAAAGAGTCTGTTGCTCTATAAAAAAGCCCTCCGTAAAGCTAGGACATCTTTCTACTCATCACTAATTGAAGAAAATAAGAACAACCCCAGGTTTCTTTTCAGCACTGTAGCCAGGCTGACAAAGAGTCAGAGCTCTATTGAGCTGAGTATTCCATTAACTTTAACTAGTAATGACTTCATGACTTTCTTTGCTAACAAAATTTTAACTATTAGAGAAAAAATTACTCATAACCATCCCAAAGACGTATCGTTATCTTTGGCTGCTTTCAGTGATGCCGGTATTTGGTTAGACTCTTTCTCTCCGATTGTTCTGTCTGAGTTATTCTCATTAGTTACTTCATCCAAACCATCAACATGTTTATTAGACCCCATTCCTACCAGGCTGCTCCAGGAAGCCCTACCATTATTTAATGCTTCGATCTTAAATATGATCAATCTATCTTTGTTAGTTGGCTATGTACCACAGGCTTTTAAGGTGGCAGTAATTAAACCATTACTTAAAAAGCCATCACTTGACCCAGCTATCTTAGCTAATTATAGGCCAATCTCCAACCTTCCTTTTCTCTCAAAAATTCTTGAAAGGGTAGTTGTAAAACAGCTAACTGATCATCTGCAGAGGAATGGTCTATTTGAAGAGTTTCAGTCAGGTTTTAGAATTCATCATAGTACAGAAACAGCATTAGTGAAGGTTACAAATGATCTTCTTATGGCCTCGGACAGTGGACTCATCTCTGTGCTTGTTCTGTTAGACCTCAGTGCTGCTTTTGATACTGTTGACCATAAAATTTTATTACAGAGATTAGAGCATGCCATAGGTATTAAAGGCACTGCGCTGCGGTGGTTTGAATCATATTTGTCTAATAGATTACAATTTGTTCATGTAAATGGGGAATCTTCTTCACAGACTAAAGTTAATTATGGAGTTCCACAAGGTTCTGTGCTAGGACCAATTTTATTTACTTTATACATGCTTCCCTTAGGCAGTATTATTAGACGGTATTGCTTAAATTTTCATTGTTACGCAGATGATACCCAGCTTTATCTATCCATGAAGCCAGAGGACACACACCAATTAGCTAAACTGCAGGATTGTCTTACAGACATAAAGACATGGATGACCTCTAATTTCCTGCTTTTAAACTCAGATAAAACTGAAGTTATTGTACTTGGCCCCACAAATCTTAGAAACATGGTGTCTAACCAGATCCTTACTCTGGATGGCATTACCCTGACCTCTAGTAATACTGTGAGAAATCTTGGAGTCATTTTTGATCAGGATATGTCATTCAAAGCGCATATTAAACAAATATGTAGGACTGCTTTTTTGCATTTACGCAATATCTCTAAAATCAGAAAGGTCTTGTCTCAGAGTGATGCTGAAAAACTAATTCATGCATTTATTTCCTCTAGGCTGGACTATTGTAATTCATTATTATCAGGTTGTCCTAAAAGTTCCCTAAAAAGCCTTCAGTTAATTCAAAATGCTGCAGCTAGAGTACTGACGGGGACTAGAAGGAGAGAGCATATCTCACCCATATTGGCCTCTCTTCATTGGCTTCCTGTTAATTCTAGAATAGAATTTAAAATTCTTCTTCTTACTTATAAGGTTTTGAATAATCAGGTCCCGTCTTATCTTAGGGACCTCGTAGTACCATATCACCCCAATAGAGCGCTTCGCTCTCAGACTGCAGGCTTACTTGTAGTTCCTAGGGTTTGTAAGAGTAGAATGGGAGGCAGAGCCTTCAGCTTTCAGGCTCCTCTCCTGTGGAACCAGCTCCCAATTCAGATCAGGGAGACAGACACCCTCTCTACTTTTAAGATTAGGCTTAAAACTTTCCTTTTTGCTAAAGCTTATAGTTAGGGCTGGATCAGGTGACCCTGAACCATCCCTTAGTTATGCTGCTATAGACGTAGACTGCTGGGGGGTTCCCATGATGCACTGTTTCTTTCTCTTTTTGCTCTGTATGCACCACTCTGCATTTAATCATTAGTGATTGATCTCTGCTCCCCTCCACAGCATGTCTTTTTCTTGGTTCTCTCCCTCAGCCCCAACCAGTCCCAGCAGAAGACTGCCCCTCCCTGAGCCTGGTTCTGCTGGAGGTTTCTTCCTGTTAAAAGGGAGTTTTTCCTTCCCACTGTAGCCAAGTGCTTGCTCACAGGGGGTCGTTTTGACCGTTGGGGTTTTACATAATTATTGTATGGCCTTGCCTTACAATATAAAGCGCCTTGGGGCAACTGTTTGTTGTGATTTGGCGCTATATAAAAAAATTGATTGATTGATTGATTGATTGATTTTGATTCTATTTTGCTTCTTTAGACAAATCCACATATCAAGGAAAATTAAATGAATTCAAATTTATTCTGAATGTTTGTTACTTGGGAGAATGGTTCCTGTGACAGAAACTTAAAGCACGGTAGCTGTAACGCTGTTGCAACTATTTCAAAATGGAGGGTTTGATTCTCATGTTGGATGTCGTGCTCATGACTCCTCCAGTGCCAACATTCTCTGACCAATCAGTGGCTGGCAACCTGTTGATGTCACGTTTTAGTACTGGCTCTGCTCGCTTAGAACCTCGCCTGACAAGATACCAAAATAAGCACCAGGTACCAGGGTACTAACCCTAAGGGAAAAGCAAAGAAACCGAGTAGAGTCGAACTAGAACTAGAACTAGAAGTAGAACAGTGGTAGAAGTGTGTAATGGAAAAGGGCCTTAAGTCCTAAAACTTTACACTAGATAGGTTCGAAACCATGAGAAGTGACATGGATACATCCTGATGGATGTAGGATGTGAACCCTTTTGTTCCTATAAACAACAAATATGCCACTGTCTTATCATAGTTCAGTCAAATGCTGCACCTTGCGAATGCCGAGCAGCTGTTGAATAACATGCCCGATTCTAAAGTGACAAATGATTGGAAAGCCCCTGCAGAGCTACTGCGACATTATGGTAATTCTCATTACTGAGGTTGGAGTGCGTGCGTGACTGATGCCATTAGAGAGAGTGCAATTACAGTAGGCTCCGGTGACCTTGCTGAGTGGCGGAGGTCAGGTCTTCTCATTAGAGCCTGGTGGAAGACAGCCCAGTGCTCCACTGTGCCAATCAATAAGAACGTAGCTTGGTCGGCGCTAATCATTGCTTTGACGCAGGCTCGCGGCCTGCCACCCTCCATCCACCACACGGCTCTACGCACGTATCAACACTCATCCTCTGTTCCACCCTTTAGCTCTCTTATTACTGCAGTACCAGTGTCGATTCTCTCTAGGACCAAATGACACAACTGGTTTGAAAACAGTCGTGACAGACATGTGGACAAACATGCATGCAGAGAAAATATAGAGGTGTAATCAGCCCGTACACAACACTGACGGGGCGATAAGTTAAACAGTACTGTGTAAAAGTCTATCAATTAAAGACAAAACTTTAAATTTCTAGATGATCATTTAAAGAAAGATAATGTTTTAGTGACTTTTCTCAATTTTATTCAAGCTGTATATTATAGACAGTAAAGGTTTAAAGCTCAATACATGAGTTGACAAAGACAGGATTAATATTTCATGAATAATTAGTTGATCAGCATTATATTCTTGAAAACTCTGGGATACTTGACTCAAAACATTTTCATATATGTGTTATTATTATTATACATCCTGACATTGTGAGACACATTCTGGATCATAAATCATTATATACTCTGTTCTGCTCACTGATGTTACTGTGTGGAGTTCTGGGGTAATATCTACAAAAGTACCCTTCTGCCAATATGCACACTCCATAAAGGAGCCAAAATGAATGGCGGATACAGAGAACACACCAACTTGTTATTCTTAAAGTCGTCCTCTCTGTCACTTATGGATTTGGTAAAATTAAAGACTGCACAAATAATGTTCAAAGCAAGTAATAATCTGCTTCCTAATAATGTACAAGAAATGTTTAGAGAAAGTATTTCTAATTTGACAGGAGAACAAAATTAAACAAAACTAAACAAAACCTCAGTCTGTGGGGTGAATTTGAATTTATGGAATAATTTAGAGCTGGAGCTAAAAGACAACACGAAGATTAATCTGTGCAAAAAGAGGTGCAAAAGTACACACACACACACACACACACACACACACACACACACACACACACACACACACACACACACACACACACACACACACACACACACACACACACACACACACATATATATATCTACACTCAACAAAAATATAAACGCAACACTTTTGGTTTTGCTCCCATTTTGTATGAGATGAACTCAAAGATCTAAAACTTTTTCCACATACACACAATATCACCATTTCCCTCAAATATTGTTCACAAACCAGTCTAAATCTGTGATAGTGAGCACTTCTCCTCTGCTGAGATAATCCATCCCACCTCACAGGTGTGCCATACCAAGATGCTGATTAGACACAATGATTAGTGCACAGGTGTGCCTTAGACTTGGAGAGGTGTTCTCTTCACGGATGATGCGAAGGAGATGTGTTGCACTGCATGAGGCAAATGGTGGTCCCACCAGATACTGACTGGTATCCCCCCAGTAAAACAAAACTGCACCTTTCAGAGTGGCCTTTTATTGTGGACAGTCTAAGGCACACCTGTGCACTAATCATGGTGTCTAATCAGCATCTTGATATGGCACACCTGTGAGGTGGGATGGATTATCACAGCAAAGGAGAAGTGCTCACTATCACAGATTTAGACTGGTTTGTGAACAATATTTGAGGGAAATGGTGATATTGTGTATGTGGAAAAAGTTTTAGATCTTTGAGTTCATCTCATACAAAATGGGAGCAAAACCAAAAGTGTTGCGTTTATATTTTTGTTGAGTATATATCTATATCAGAAAGACAGCCCAAAGGTCCACCGAGAGGCGGGATGGAAGATGGACCAAACTGGACGGACAACATGGTACGAACTGGAATGATAATTACTAACGAGCAAAGGACCCTGAAGAAGTGTAGCTGCGGGTGGGCCAAGGTGACAACTTATAGGGGCCTGCGCATCCATCAGGGGAAGATGAAGTGTGGCGGAGTAAGCCAGATGCAATCTTGTACTGCCCCGGCAGATAAGACAAGCAGGAGACAGAGTCTGGTTGAGCACCACAGTGTTGCTGTTTCCGATGTTGCAGATGGCCAGAGGGGAGAAGAGTACCTTTCCCAGCAGCAGGAGCACCAGTTATATCCGGAGCCTATTCCCCATAATGAGCAGTATGAGGATATCCCCCGCAGCGAAACCCCGACAAGAATAAGGAGGGAGAACCCCATTCAACAGCCCAAAGTGAAGTGGCCTAGAGCCAATGACAAAGAGGCATGGAGAGGGTTCGATCATGATCTGTATGTCAGCCTGAAGTCAGTGCGAGGCAATGTGTCCACCAAGCTGAACCTCTTTGGTAACATCATATATGAAGAGGGTAGGGCAAGGTTTGGGGAAAAAGTGGGGAAGAAGAACACGGCCAGGGAGCCAGGGAGAAGAGAGAAGGAAATATTCAATCTAGTGAAGGAGAGGAGGTCCCTTAGGAAGGCTTGGAGGAAAGCTGGAGAAAATGAGAAAGAGGGACTTAAAGTACTGTGGGTCCAAATTCGAAGGAGGCTTATAACCTTGCGGAGAGCGGAGCGGATTCGAAAGCGGAGAAGAAAGAAGGAGAGTGAGAGGGCAAGGTTCTTCCGGGATCCTTTTAAGTTTGCCAGGAGCCTCCTCAAAGAGAAAAAGAATGGAAGACTGAAGGCTACGGCACAGGAGCTTGAGGAGCACTTGAAAAGTCAGTTGAGCGATCCTGCGAGGAACATTCCGCTAGGGTCACCAGGATATGTGCCCCGTCCTGCCGAGCCCGAAGTTGAGTTCGATATAACACCACCAAGGTGCGTCGAGATCAGGCAGGTGGTGGACAAGGCAAGATCTGCGTCAGCCCCAGGCCTGAATGGCGTGCCCTATAGGGTGTATAAAAGCTGCCCGACGGTGCTGAAGTTTCTTTGGAGGTTGATGAGAGTCGCCTGGAAGACCAAAGTTATTCCAACTGAGTGGGCTAGGGCAATAACTATTTTTATCCCAAAAGAACAGGACTCTCGTAGCATCAATCAGTTTAGAGGAATTGCCCTATTGAATGTGGAAGGGAAGATTTTCTTTTCAGTGGTCGCAAAGAGAGTGACCAGTTATCTCCTAGAAAATAACTACATTGACACCAGTTGTCAAAAGGCAGGCATTCCTGGTTTTCCAGGTTGTGTGGAGCATTCAGCTATGATTTGGAACCAGATTCAGTCAGCCAAGCGGGAGAAGCGCGATCTGCACGTTGTCTGGCTGGATCTGGAAAATGCCTATGGTTCGGTCTCTCATCAGCTCATTGCTTTTGCCTTGGAATTTTTTCATATTCCATCTTGTATTCAGAAGCTGGTATCCAATTACTTTAACTCTTTGCAAGTTTGTTATGCCACACAGGGTATTACCACCAATTGGCAACAGCTTGAGAAGGGCATCGCAATGGGATGCTCAATTTCCCCCATCATTTTCACGGCAGCTTTTGAGGTGATTCTGATTGGCAGTAGGCAGATGGGGCGAGGGTTAAAAACGGGGTCAGGACAACGGCTACCAGCTCTGCGAAGTTACATGGATGATGTAACTAGCCTACTGCAAACAGCGTCATGTACTGTTAGGTTTTTAAGGAGGTTTGAAGAACTCCTCAGATGGGCGAGAATGAGGATCAAGCCAGCAAAGTCCCGCAGTTTGCCGATCCGGAAGGGAGTTAGGAACGACCGTATCTCCTTTACAGTGGATGGAGGAAAGATCCCGTTGTTGGTTGACCAACCAGTCCGCAGTCTGGGAAGGCTGTATACGGCGGAGTTGTCTGACACTCACATGCCTGCCGTCATTTTGCAGCAGCTTACGGATGGGCTGGAGAGGATTGATAAGTGCCACCTCCCAGGGAAGCTGAAAGTCTGGTGTTATCAGTTCACCCTCTTCCAGCGGTTGATGTGGCCTCTGAAGCTGTGCGAGATCACTTCATCCATAGTAATGAAGATGGATGCAAAAGCCAATAGCTTTATACGCAAGTGGCTTGGGCTACCTCGAAGCCTGTCCGATGTTTGGGAAGACCGTGTTGCAGTTGCCACTGAAGTCTATTAATGTAGGCTACAGGCAAGAGAAGGCCAGGCTTGTTCTGGAGTTGAGAGAGTCAACCGATCCACTCATAAAAAACAACAAGGCGCCAGTTCGAACAGGATGCAAGTGGAAGGCTGAGGAGGCTGTTAACCAGGCCATCAGCAGGCTTGAGCATAAAGAAGTGGTGGGTAGGATACAGTCAGGGAGAGCAGGCTTGGGGTGGGGAATAGCCCCCAAGTTTTGGTCCAATCAATCAATCAATCAATCAATTTTTTTATATAGCGCCAAATCACAACAAACAGTTGCCCCAAGGCGCTTTATATTGTAAGGCAAGGCCATACAATAATTATGTAAAACCCCAACGATCAAAACGACCCCCTGTGAGCAAGCACTTGGCTACAGTGGGAAGGAAAAACTCCCTTTTAACAGGAAGAAACCTCCAGCAGAACCAGGCTCAGGGAGGGGCAGTCTTCTGCTGGGACTGGTTGGGGCTGAGGGAGAGAACCAAGAAAAAGACATGCTGTGGAGGGGAGCAGAGATCAATCACTAATGATTAAATGCAGAGTGGTGCATACAGAGCAAAAAGAGAAAGAAACAGTGCATCATGGGAACCCCCCAGCAGTCTACGTCTATAGCAGCATAACTAAGGGATGGTCCAGCCCTAACTATAAGCTTTAGCAAAAAGGAAAGTTTTAAGCCTAATCTTAAAAGTAGAGAGGGTGTCTGTCTCCCTGATCTGAATTGGGAGCTGGTTCCACAGGAGAGGAGCCTGAAAGCTGAAGGCTCTGCCTCCCATTCTACTCTTACAAACCCTAGGAACTACAAGTAAGCCTGCAGTCTGAGAGCGAAGCGCTCTATTGGGGCGATATGGCACCACGAGGTCCCCAAGATAAGATGGGACCTGATTATTCAAAACCTTATAAGTAAGAAGAAGAATTTTAAATTCTATTCTAGAATTAACAGGAAGCCAATGAAGAGAGGCCAATATGGGTGAGATATGCTCTCTCCTTCTAGTCCCCGTCAGTACTCTAGCTGCAGCATTTTGAATTAACTGAAGGCTTTTTAGGGAACTTTTAGGACAACCTGATAATAATGAATTACAATAGTCCAGCCTAGAGGAAATAAATGCATGAATTAGTTTTTCAGCATCACTCTGAGACAAGACCTTTCTGATTTTAGAGATATTGCGTAAATGCAAAAAAGCAGTCCTACATATTTGTTTAATATGCGCTTTGAATGACATATCCAAGGCTACAAGAAAGGAGAAGAAAGGGCTGGTGATTGAGGAGGTGGTCAGGCATGAGGAGGAGAAATATAAGATCAAGGCCCTCAGCCAGTCACGGCAAGGGCAATGGACAACATGGGAAGGAGTTGTCAGTAGGACCATCAAGTGGTCCGATGTGTGGAAGATGCCCCAAGCAAGGCTTAGCTTCCTCATTCAGGCCACGTATGATACCCTCCCCAGCCCAAGCAATGTGAGTCTGTGGTATGGCTTGGAGGAAAGCTGTCAGCTCTGTAATGTCCCAAACCCAAGCCTCCAACATATCCTGTCCAGTTGCAAGACAGCTCTGGCGCAGGGTAGGTATAGGTGGCGGCATGCTCTGGTTCTGCGGAAGCTGGCAGAAGTCCTTGAAGTGCAGAGAACGGAGGTAATTAAAGAGCTTCCTCCTAAGTCTTGGACTTTTATCAACTTTGTTAGACAAGGGGCTGGAGTCCAACCTGCTGCTCAGAGGACAAAGTCACTGCTAACACCTGGATGTAGCTGGAACTTGAGGGTGGATCTTGATAGGCAGCTCAAGTTCCCCCCAGAGATTGTTACCACCTCTTTGAGGCCAGATGTTGTGCTGTGGTCCGCTGATGTTAAGTCTGTGATTTTGGTGGAACTAACGGTCCCTTGGGAGGGAGGAATGGAGGCTGCCTGTGAAAAGAAGAGAGATAAATACACCGACTTGGTAGCAGAGTGTCGGGAAGCGGGATGGTCCGCAGTTATCTATCCCGTGGAGGTTGGCTGTAGGGGGTTCATTGGAACATCCATTCAGCGCCTCCTTAGGAAGATCGGAGTGTCTGGAATAAGGCTGAAGAGGGCATGTAGGGAGCTGGCAGAGGAGGCGGAAAGAGCCAGCTTCTGGCTGTGGTTGTGTAGGAAGGATAGGTCGTGGGGGAAAGAGGGGTTCTAGGGGTGGCTGCAGGGGGCGGCAGGGAGACGTCCATGCCGTTGCTCCACCACCGTGAGATGTTCCGGGATTAATGGAGCGAAACATCAATGAAGGGTGGCTCCCGGCTGATGACCCTGCAGTTACCCCACCGGCACTGGTGGAGGTGCGTCAGGCGGAAACGCCCGGCAGGTAGAAATTACCTGTGTTTCCAACAAATATATATATATATATATATATATATATATATATATATATATATAGATATATATATATATATATATATAGATATATATATATAGATATATATATATATAGATATATATAGATATATATAGATATATATATATATAGATATACGAGGTCTGTTAGAAAAGTATCCGACCTTATTATTTTTTTCAAAAACCATATGGATTTGAATCACGTGTGATTGCGTCAGCCAAGCTTGAACCCTCATGCGCATGCGTGAGTTTTTTCATGCCTGTCGGTTGCTTCATTCGCCTGTGAGCAGGCTTTGAGTGAGGTGTGGTTCACCCCTCTCGTCTATTTTTTATTGCGAATAAATGTCTGAATGATTTGGATCTTTGCTGCATCAATTTTTTTCCAGAAACTGTAAGAGACCTCCAGGTGGACACCGTTCGAAAAATTAATATGGCTTTCAGGGACGATTTTATGGGGATTAAACAGATTAAGGAGTGTTACTGCCCCTTTAAGGATGGCCCACAACTGCTGAGAGCGCAGCACGCTCCCAGCGCCGATGGACAGGCTGACACCCCACACAAACAACCAGATCATTTCCATCATGAAAGCTTTGTTGATCCGGGACCTCATCTGACTTTCACAAAAAGGCAGAAGCTGTGGACATCAGCACTTTTTCCGGCACATTCCACCATTACAGCAGTTTTTTTTCATGGAAAAAGAAGCCGAGGGACTCGCCACCGTGCCGCTCTTGACGCGGCACAAAACCACCTCGGTGTTGGTCTCTCAGGACGGCTTTCAGGTGGCTTTCAGATGGATTCCGGTTGCTTTTCTGTCGTGTGAATATCCGAGAAATTGAGCTTGAGCTGGTCATGCCCCAACATGTCCTGTGAGACTTCATCACGGCGTTTCTTTGCGCCGAGCGGCTGCACCACGACGCGCCAAACTCCTGCTGATGTCCACGTGTTTTCACAATTCCTGTGCTAGTCAGACGACATACCGGATCAAGACAGCGTCCAGTTTAGAAATGAACGGCACATTCCACTGTTACAGGAGTTTTTGTCATGGAAAGAGGAGCGGAGTTCCGCGCGTCATGGTGGACATGTTGGGGCATGTCCAGGTCATGCTCAATTTCTCGGATAATCACACGACTGAAAAGCAACCGACAGCTGTCTTTGTCCGTGATATTTGGATGATAAACAGCTGTATGTTTCCTGCCGTACCTGTGTCGCCCGATGACATGGACCATTAACTCTTCACTTATGTCTCGTTGATATTTTCCACTGCTGGACCAATGTCTAGTTAAAATACTTGTCGTTAGTGATTAAAATTGTTTGACAAGACTGGGGATTTTTTTTAAATTTGCACCTTAAAATAATGAGATTATAATGATCCGCACTGTGCCACTCACAGTCACACCCACACAGAGAGATGTGTACCCACACCACTGACTTCATGAATGAAACTCGGTCAATAAAGGATAATTGTGTAAAAATATAATAAACATAAATGTATTGTAATGGTTTTAGGAGCCGCGCTGCATTGAACACAGCAGCAGCTCGGCCCAGCAGCGTAGCTTAACAGCGCAGATCCGTCTAACTTTCAACACTAATATTTGGGAATGTGTGAGTGCCAGAGTAAGCTTAATACTTCCTGACATAATTTAATGTCATTAAATTTTACTGGCTCGATATCCAGGTCAAAATGACATTTTAACACGTATTTTGCGAGCATTTTTCTCAGTGTGTTCAGTCGCAAATCTCCACTGAAAATGTATTAACATCCGGGTACTTCATCAATATTTTGCCCGGTTAGGAGACGTCATGTCACTGTGCATGAAGGGACGTTTTCATTTAGTGTGCAGCATTGGGACTGCGCTCTCTAGTTCTTATATACAGCTCCATGGTCTTTGAACATCTTGCCCCCTGTTGGAAGCTCTTGTTTACTACATGGCTTCCAGCACAGGTGCAAACTGAGAGCAGCCACAAAGCCCAGCTCTCTATCCAATCCCAACGCTTCGGTCAGGCGGACGTCTTGGAAAATAAAGCCCTGCTGAGTTATGGTTTGGTGTATAAATAAAATGAATACTGATAGAATAACTACATTAATGTCAATTCTGTCATTTGTACAAAGTTAAAATATAACATATATCTTTTAATGTTGAATAATGCACTAATTCTGAAGTTTTGTAAAAAAAAACACAGACAGATCGCAAAGGATTCTGGGTAAAATGTGCCACTTCTGCTAAACACTGATTGGCTGAGTCATTCATTATGTAAACCAACACGTTAATGTGACGTGTGTCGTGTGTTGGTGTTTACAGATAAATGTGCTTTTGTAAAATATTCCATTTTTTTATTTGTAAAAACGCATTTTTACAGAGCCCTGGAAGTGTCATCACAAAATGTTTTCCATGTGGAGAGAATGTGCGCTCATTTTATTATATTGTGCACTCATTTTATTATATTGTGTGCACATTTTATGATGTGTGCATGTTTTATGATGTTGTGCGCACGTTTTATGATGTTGTGCGCATGTTTTATTATATTGTGCACACATTTTATTATATTTTAAAACGTGCACTCAATATTGTCTTGACACATAAATGTTGGCTATTCACCCCGTTGATGTTTCAAATCCCACAAAACCTCTGAGAGGTCATCGCGCTGCGAGATCTCAGTAACACTGAGAACTGCATTGAGACGCTCTGATCAAGCTGCACTTTCACTGCTGCACACGGAAAACACCAATAACATCGCAACATAAAACTATTTTTATATTGTGCCTAAAACTCTCGTGAATATATTTTCTGGGTTTTTAGATGTTGTTATTGTGTTTGTTTTATGTAAACATACAAGAATCACAGGCTGTCTCTCCGTTATTTTCAATGGGAGCTGCTGTGAGCTACAATCGCTTCCTGTTCATGTCATTCTGGAGGAAAGTGAAGTTTGCTCTTTAACATCTTGATTATTGTTCTTTACAACACTGTTTGTCCTCTTTCACTGAGACTAATATATATAATATGTCTGAAATTCAGTTTGCGTTTACTAAATTAGGACATTACAAATCTACAGCAGGCCACGGAGCAGGTGATTAGAGACCCTGCAAGGCTTATGACAAATGTGGGTGTGGAATCCATTAGCTTAGCTGGGAATTTAGTGCAGAAAATCCACTATGGTGATAGTGCAGTTTATTTGCCAGGGAGGGAATTTCAACAAGTTGAGACTGTGGCCTGCTTCCGTAGTCATGTCCATAAAAATCATAGAGGGATATGCTTTCCAAACTTAATACCCACTACTATATTGAATGATGTTGAAATTGAGGATGGCCCAGTGGTTGTTCCAGCAATAGCAAAGATTTCGTGCCTGCTACCTACAACGTGCGTGGAATGTCTCAAACCTAAACCTACTTCTAGGCATCTTATATATGCTACTCTGGAACCACCCCTAAACCCAAATAGTTCAACTGTCAACCCCACTGAAGTCCTTAGACTGGGTCTCATTAATATAATAGCACTGTCCTCAAAATCATTGTTGATCAATGATCTAATTATTGATCATCACTTAGATATGATTGGGCTTTGTGAAACCTGGCTTAAACCTACAGCTGTCTTCCCCTTAAATCAGGCCTGCCAACCAGCATATACATTTAGTCACGTCCCTTGTGATGCGAAGCAAGGTGGGGGTGTTGCTCTTATTTATAAATCTAGGTTTAGCTTATTAGCTGTTGAGGGTTACATTATAACTCGTTTGAGCATCTGATTCTCCGCTCTGCTCAGGATATTACACATTGCCAAGGTCAGAAGAATAAAAATCAGTCATATTACTTTGTCACTGTACGAGGCCTCCTGGCCCATATTCTGAATTCTTAGATGAATTTGGTGCGTTCATCTCTAACTTGTCAACTAGTGTAGATAACATTCTGATCATTGGTGACTTTAACATTCATATAAATAAGCCTTCTGGTCTCCTCTGCAAATCATTTATGGAAATTGTGGATGCATTAGGGTTTCTGCAATGCATTCGGGATACCCTGGATCTGGTTCTCGCACGTGGTATTGCTGTCACGAATATTGACATCATGCCTCTTACATCAGTGGTGTCTGATCACTCACTTATTATGTTTACAGTTTCGCTGCTGTGTTTAGTGGAACAACAACCTTATATATCATTACGGCGATGCATCAACTCCTCAACTAAGACTGAACTTGAAGCAAGCGTGCCTGATGTCTTAGCTTCACATTTAACAAATACCCAGTCAGTAGACAGACTTGTGGATAGTTTAAACTCGGTGCTCACAACTACACTCAGCATGATTGCACCACCTGTGTTAAAACCGCGCTCCCCAAAATCACAGTCACCTTGGTTCAATGCTTATCTGCGTGACCTCAAGCATAAAGCAAGAGGTCTAGAACGGAAATGGCGTCGTTCAAAATTAGAAGTATTTCACCTTGCATGGCGTGATGCTATCTTAGACTATAAGCATGCATTATTGGCTACAAAGCAGACATACTACTCTGATTTGATCAACAAAAACAAGCATAACTCAAAGTTCTTTTTCGACACGTTGGCAACACTTAAGCATGGACAACCACCTGTAGGTCGCTCTCCTTTTACAGCACAAGATTTCCTGGATTAATTTTGGAAGAAAATAAAAGACATCAGGTTAAACATATCCCAGCATGTCTTAACCCAGCCACTACACCTTGCTATTGAGGTGGGCGCCACTACTGAGGTATTACCTAGATTTAAAGAATTTGATAGTATCTCATGTGGCATGCTGACAAAACTCATAATGTCAACAAAAAGCACAACCTGTTTATTTGATCCTATACCAACAAAATTGTTTAAGGACCTGTGGCCCACTCTTGGGCCGACTGTGCTGGAAATTATTAATCTTTCTTTAACTTCTGGATCTGTTCCTAAATGTTTCAAATCTGCAGTGATTAAACCATTACTTAAGAAACCTAATCTTGACCCTAGTGTATTGAAAAACTATCGGCTGATATCAAATCTATCATTTTTATCTAAAATTCTGGAAAAAGTTGTGTCACGGCAGCTTGTATAGACTATCTTACTGAGAAGAATCTCTTTGAGCCACTGCAGTCTGCTTTTACAAAATATCATTCCACAGAGACGGCTCTCACTAAAGTGGTGAATGATCTTCTGCTTACAATGGATTCGGACACCACTATGGTTCTGTTGCTGTTAGATCTCAGTGCTGCATTTGATACAGTGGATCATGATATTCTACTTGATAGGCTGGAAAATCATTTTGGGATTACTGGGAGTGCCCTTGCATGGCTGACGTCATACTTGACCAGTCGTTCTCACTGTTTTTTGTACAGTAACACTACCTCTAACCTTAGTGACATGAAATTCGGGGTTCCACAGGGGTGTGTCTTAGGCTCCCTGCTTTTCTCCCTTTATATAACACCCCTTGGGCACATATTGCGGTGTTTTGGGATTACCTTTCACTGCTATGCAGATGATACTCAGTTATACATGCCAATAACTGCTGGTAATCCAATTCACATAAAATCCTTAGAAGATTGCCTTGCAGCAGTGAGAAGTTGGATGTCTAGAAACTTCCTACTTTTAAACTCTGATAAGACTGAAATGATGGTTCTTGTTCCAGTGAGACATCGGCATCAATTTGACCAGTTAATACTTAGCCTCGGCTCATGTGTCATACATCACACTGACAAAGTGAGGAACCTTGCGGTAATTTTTGATCCTTCATTGTCCTTTGGCCTCCACATTAGAAATATTACTAGGACTGCTTTCTTCCACCTGCGAAATCTAGTGAAGATTTGTCCTATCCTGTCTATGGCTGATGCCGAGACCCTGATCCATGCATTTATCTCTTCTAGATTGGACTACTGCAATGTTCTATTTTCTGGTTTACCACAATCTAGCATTAGGGGTCTCCATTTGGTTCAAAATGCTGCAGCCAGACTTTTGACATGAAGCAGAAAGTACAACCACATTACACCCATTTTGGCATCCCTTCACTGGCTTCCTGTCCCAGTGAGATCAGATTTTAAGGTTCTGCTACTAACCTATAAAATTATTCATGGACTGGCACCTCCCTACCTAGCTGACCTAATTATACCTTACGTACCGGCCCGGGCTTTACGTTCTCAGGGTGCAGGACTACTTTGTGTCCCTAAGGTGAATAAGAAGTCTGCGGGTCACAGAGCTTTCTCTTATCGTGCCCCTGTTCTGTGGAATGATCTCCCTGCCTCAATAAAACAGTCAGATTCTGTGGAGATTTTCACGTCCAGACTTAAGACGCACTTATTTTCCCTTTCATATGGCTAGCATACTGTTACAGTTTTGTTTTACGCTTTTTACTCTTTTAATTCATATATTAGTCATTGAAGCGGGCAGCAACCTCAACTTTACCTAAATCCTTGGTCTTTTAGTGAAGTTTAGGGCTAGTGGCAGGTGATCACCTTCGTATTTCCTGTTTTTCTTGTTGTTTAATGCTGGCAAATTATACAGTATTTTTTCTTTCTGATGCCTGATTCTGTTTTTTCTCTGTTTAAGGTGCAGCTCCATCCATAGATGGGAGTTGTATTTGTGTTGGCAATACTCCTGTCCTGTGCGCCAATAGCATTTCTTGTATATTCATCCGTGAATTGTTCTGTGAATTGTTCTGTAATTTATGCTTGTAGCATGGCCCAAGCAGAGGGTCACCCCTTTGAGTCTGGTCTGCTTGAGGTTTCTTCCTCAGAGGGAGTTTTTCCTTCCACTGTTGCTCTGGGGGTTGGTAAGGTTAGACCTTACCCGTGTGAAGTGCTTTGAGGCAACTCTGTTGTGATTTGGTGCTATATAAATGAAAATAAATTGAAATTGAAAAATTAAATTCCATGCAGATTAAACATAACAGACACAATTTATTTGTTATAATTGTTTTTTAGCAAGTTTTCAGGGTATCATGCAGCAGTCTCTTATTAACATGATGAAAAGCATAAAAAATTACATTTTTGTAGTATAATATTCATTTACAACTGTCATCGTGTTGATTCTCTATATGTTGTTTGACTGCAGCGACTCTCTGGCACGCAAGGGATTATGGGACACGTCAATAGGGCGAATGAACACTACTGGCCAGTAGGTGGCAGTAGAGACCTTGAAAACTTGCCAAAACAAAATTCCAGATAATCCGTGTCTGCTACATTTAAAATGCGTGGAATTTAATAAACGCAGACACAAAAACAACATCTATAAACCCAAACAATATATTCAGGAGAATTTTAGGCACTAGAGTTTAATGCTGTTGTCCGTAGAGCCTGATCAGTGTTTCAAATGTATTTCTCATGTCGTGAACGTACTGAGATTACCCTATCCTACCCATAATGCACTCCTGGGCACAGCATATATATCCACACTAAAACCTTAAAAATTAGTGCATTACTTTAAAACTAAAACATTTATCTGATATTTTCACTTTATAAAACTTCAGACATGACATAACCTGTCCGAAATTAGTTTGGTTAAAAGTTGACTGTATGACTTGGGTGATATTGCTTACATTTCAGTATGGGGTTAAGAGAAATTTTATTTTTTGTGCGACCAGTTGTCCTTTGTCTGCAGAGGATAGAGCGGTTTCTTCTTAAAGCAGGTCCTCTCTGTTTTGCAGAGGATAGAACTACACATCAGCTACGAAACATTTAGCAGGTAGGTGCTCAACTGATTTTAAGTTTTGTAAATATTTGTAGCTTTTCAGCTTTATTTACCATGTTATCGGTCTAAAAATTATTGAACAAAAAATTATTGCAAGATAATTAGTCCGATAATGTTTTTTAAATTTATCTAAAAAGATAATCCGATAATGAAAACATTATCTTCTGTAATTATCGGTTATCGGATTATCGGAACTGTGCCCACCACTGTGTATGTGTGTGTGTATATATATATATATATATATATATATATATATATATATATATATATATATATATATATATATATATATATACATGAAAAAAGCTGTGCTTCTGTTAGCTACACGTGAATATTATGCTGCTGTATAAATATTCACAGCTGTTTAATAACACAATCATATCAAATCAAATCAAATCAGTTTTATTTATATAGCACCAAATCACAACAAACAGTTGCCCAAGGCGCCTTATATTGTAAGGCAAGGCCATACAATAATTACGTAAAAACCCCAACGGTCAAAACGACCCCCTGTGAGCAAGCACTTGGCGACAGTGGGAAGGAAAAACTCCCTTTTAACAGGAAGAAACCTCCAGCAGAACCAGGCTCAGGGAGGGGCAGTCTTCTGCTGGGACTGGTTGGGGCTGAGGGAGAGAACCAGGAAAAAGACATGCTGTGGAGGGGAGCAGAGATCAATCACTAATGATTAAATGCAGAGTCGTGCATACAGAGCAAAAAGAGAAAGAAACACTCAGTGCATCATGGGAACCCCCCAGCAGTCTAAGTCTATAGCAGCATAACTAAGGGATGGTTCAGGGTCACCTGATCCAGCCCTAACTATAAGCTTTAGCAAAAAGGAAAGTTTTAAGCCTAATCTTAAAAGTAGAGAGGGTGTCTGTCTCCCTGATCCGAATTGGGAGCTGGTTCCACAGGAGAGGAGCCTGAAAGCTGAAGGCTCTGCCTCCCATTCTACTCTTACAAACCCTAGGAACTACAAGTAAGCCTGCAGTCTGACAGCGAAGCGCTCTATTGGGGTGATACGGTACTATGAGGTCCCTAAGATAAGATGGGACCTGATTATTCAAAACCTTATAAGTAAGAAGAAGAATTTTAAATTCTATTCTAGAATTAACAGGAAGCCAATGAAGAGAGGCCAATATGGGTGAGATATGCTCTCTCCTTCTAGTCCCCGTTAGTACTCTAGCTGCAGCATTTTGAATTAACTGAAGGCTTTTCAGGGAACTTTTAGGACAACCTGATAATAATGAATTACAGTAGTCCAGCCTAGAAGAAATAAATGCATGAATTAGTTTTTCAGCATCACTCTGAGAAAAGACCTTTCTAATTTTAGAGATATTGCGTAAATGCAAAAAAGCAGTCCTACATATTTGTTTAATATGCGCTTTGAATGACATATCCTGATCAAAAATGACTCCAAGATTTCTCACAGTATTACTAGAGGTCAGGGTAATGCCATCCAGAGTAAGGATCTGGTTAGACACCATGTTTCTAAGATTTGTGGGGCCAAGTACAATAACTTCAGTTTTATCTGAGTTTAAAAGCAGGAAATTAGAGGTCATCCATGTCTTTATGTCTGTAAGACAATCCTGCAGTTTAGCTAATTGGTGTGTGTCCTCTGGCTTCATTGATAGATAAAGCGGCTTCATTGATAGATAAAGCTGGGTATCATCTGCGTAACAATGAAAATTTAAGCAATGCCGTAATAATACTGCCTAAGGGAAGCATGTATAAAGTGAATAAAATTTGTCCTAGCACAGAACCTTGTGGAACTCCATAATTAACCTTAGTCTGTGAAGAAGATTCCCCATTTACATGAACAAATTGTAATCTATTAGATAAATATGATTCAAACCACCGCAGCACAGTGCCTTTAATACCTATGGCATGCTCTAATCTCTGTAATAAAATTTTATGGTCAACAGTATCAAAAGCAGCACTGAGGTCTAACAGAACAAGCACAGAGATGAGTCCACTGTCTGAGGCCATAAGAAGATCATTTGTATCCTTCACTAATGCTGTTTCTGTACTATGATGAATTCTAAAACCTGACTGAAACTCTTCAAATAGACCATTCCTCTGCAGATGATCAGTTAGCTGTTTTACAACTACCCTTTCAAGAATTTTTGAGAGAAAAGGAAGGTTGGAGATTGGCCTATAATTAGCTAAGATAGCTGGGTCAAGTGATGGCTTTTTAAGTAATGGTTTAATTACTGCCACCTTAAAAGCCTGTGGTACATAGCCAACTAATAAAGATAGATTGATCATATTTAAGATCGAAGCATTAAATAATGGTAGGGCTTCCTTGAGCAGCCTGGTAGGAATGGGGTCTAATAGACATGTTGATGGTTTGGATGAAGTAACTAATGAAAATAACTCAGACAGAACAATCTGAGAGAAAGAGTCTAACCAAATACCGGCATCACTGAAAGCAGCCAAAGATAACGATACGTCTTTGGGATGGTTATGAGTAATTTTTTGTCTAATAGTTAAAATTTTATTAGCAAAGAAAGTCATGAAGTCATTACTAGTTAAAGTTAAAGGAATACTCGGCTCAATAGAGCTCTGACTCTTTGTCAGCCTGGCTACAGTGCTGAAAAGAAACCTGGGGTTATTCTTATTTTCTTCAATTAGTGATGAGTAGTAAGATGTCCTAGCTTTACGGAGGGCTTTTTTTATAGAGCAACAGACTCTTTTTCCAGGCTAAGTGAAGATCTTCTAAATTAGTGAGACGCCATTTCCTCTCCAACTTGTTGGGAAAGTGTAGGAACACAGACCCACAACAGGGGGCGCAAATGAACGGACAATGGAGAAAGTCAAATCACAAAGTTTTACTGTTGTGAACTCACACAACAAACACAACAGATTACAAATACAGCAGTAACCGAATTCCAAAGGTGTCGTGTGGGCAGGCTCCACCGAACCCCGGGGATACTGGAGCCGCCAAGTCCCGAACCCCAGGTGGCCACTGCCTCCGCTCGTCGGATCCGGTACTGCTGGCAAGGAACAGAAACAGTCAGGTGTGGGTGCGGCTGCACCCAGCAACACACAGGGTGGAAACACCACCTCCACCTCTTGTCAGGAAATTACAGGTGAGTGCAGGAATGTGAGTACTTATCCAAAGTACAGTCTCCTGCTGTCTTTTCTCTTTCTGTGTAAAGGCAAAAAGTATTTAATGGTCAAAAGATGATCTGTTTGGCTGGATACGTTACCTCCTTGGTAGAGCGATATTTCGGCAATGAGGTGGAGATGACGTCCTGCTGATATACCTCCCTGTTGATTGATATCAGCTGTCTCGTCTCAGGTGATGGGTGACAGCTGTCACCCTGGCTGCTCCTGTGAGGCGGCAGCGCCCTCTGGTGCCTGGAGCCCGCACTCCAGACAGGGCGCCCTCTGGTGGTGGTGGGCCAGCAGTACCTCCTCTTCAGCGGCCCACACAACACAACTTACGGGTTATCTGCTTTAAGCTGTGAGTTTGTGAGTTATACCACGGAGTCAGGCACTTCTGATTTAAAGCTCTCTTTTTCAGAGGAGCTACAGCATCCAAAGTTGTCTTCAATGAGGATGTAAAACTATTGACGAGATACTCTATCTCACTTACAGAGTTTAGGTAGCTACTCTGCACTGTGTTGGTATATGGCATTAGAGAACATAAAGAAGGAATCATATCCTTAAACCTAGTTACAGCGCTTTCTGAAAGACTTCTAGTGTAATGAAACTTATTCCCCACTGCTGGGTAGTCCATCAGAGTAAATGTAAATGTTATTAAGAAATTATCAGACAGAAGGGAGTTTTCAGGGAATACTGTTGAGTCTTCAATTTCCATACCATAAGTCAGAACAAGATCTAAGATATGATTAAAGTGGTGGGTGGACTCATTTACATTTTGAGCAAAGCCAATTGAGTCTAATAATAGATTAAATGCAGTGTTGAGGCTGTCATTCTCAGCATCTGTGTGGATGTTAAAATCGCCCACTATAATTATCTTATCTGAGCTAAGCACTAAGTCAGACAAAAGGTCTGAAAATTCACAGAGAAACTCACAGTAACGACCAGGAGGACGATAGATAACAACAAATAAAACTGGTTTTTGGGACTTCCAATTTGGATGGACAAGTCTAAGAGTCAAGCTTTCAAATGAATTAAAGCTCTGTCTGGGTTTTTGATTAATTAATAAGCTGGAATGGAAGATTGCTGCTAATCCTACGGGGATGGGGTAATGAGGGGATGGCAGGGGGAGAGAAGCTGCAGAGAGGTGTGTAAGACTACAACTCTGCTTCCTGGTCCCAACCCTGGATAGTCACGGTTTGGAGGATTTAAGAAAATTGGCCAGATTTCTAGAAATGAGAGCTGCTCCATCCAAAGTGGGATGGATGCCGTCTCTCCTAACAAGACCAGGTTTTCCCCAGAAGCTTTGCCAATTATCTATGAAGCCCACCTCATTTTTTGGACACCACTCAGACAGCCAGCAATTCAAGGAGAACATGTGGCTAAACATGTCACTCCCGGTCCGATTGGGGAGGGGCCCAGAGAAAACTACAGAGTCCGACATTGTTTTTGCAAAGTTACACACTGATTCAATGTTAATTTTAGTGACCTCCGATTGGCGTAACCGGGTGTCATTACTGCCGACGTGAATTACAATCTTACCAAATTTACGCTTAGCCTTAGCCAGCAGTTTCAAATTTCCTTCATTGTCGCCTGCTCTGGCCCCCGGAAGACAATTGACTATGGTTGCTGGTGTCGCTAACTTCACATTTCTCAAAACAGAGTCGCCAATAACCAGAGTTTGATCCTCGGCGGGTGTGTCGCCGAGTGGGGAAAAACGGTTAGAAATGTGAATGGGTTGGCGGTGTACACGGGGCTTCTGTTTAGGGCTATGCTTCCTCCTCACAGTCACCCAGTCAGCCTGCTTTCCCGGCTGCTCGTGATCTGCCAGAGGGAAACTAACGGCGGCTAAGCTACCTTGGTCCGCACCGACTACAGGGGCCTGGCTAGCTGTAGAATTTTCCACAGTGCGGAGCCGAGTCTCCAGTTCGCCCAGCCTGGCCTCCAAAGCTACTAATAAGCTACACTTATTACAAGTACCATTACTGCTAAAGGAGGCCGAGGAATAACTAAACATATCACACCCAGAGCAGAAAAGTGCGGGAGAGACAGGAGAAGCCGCCATGCTAAACCGGCTAAGAGCTAGTAGGTGCGCTAAGCTAGCGGATTCCTAAAAACACACAAAGTGAATAATGTGTAAATAATTTAGAGGTGATTCAGCAGAGGGAGTGCTTTAGTTAAGGCACGTGAAGATTACACTGTGAAACAAATCGTTATCTAGTTAACTAGATCAATCTAACTGCGCAGATTAAACAGCTAACAGATACAGCAAAACACCGCTGTGCTCCAGAACAGGAAGTGATACAATACCGCAGTGAGAGCCAACCACCAGTAGAGGCAAGCAAGAGCCAAAAAAGTCACCACTCTGCATTTAATCATTAGTGATTGATCTCTGCTCCCCTCCACAGCATGTCTTTTTCCTGGTTCTCTCCCTCAGCCCCAACCAGTCCCAGCAGAAGACTGCCCCTCCCTGAGCCTGGTTCTGCTGGAGGTTTCTTCCTGTTAAAAGGGAGTTTTTCCTTCCCACTGTCACCAAGTGCTTGCTCACAGGGGGTCGTTTTGACCATTGTGGTTTTTCCGTAATTATTGTATGGCTTTTGCCTTACAATATAAAGCGCCTTGGGGCAACTGTTTGTTGGGATTTGGCGCTTTATAAATAAAATTGATTTGATTTGATTTGATATTATTGTGTTATTAAACAGCTGTGAATATTTATACAGCAGCATAATATTCACGTGTAGCTAACAGAAGCACAGCTTTTTTCATGTATCACCCCTTTTAAGTGGTTTGAAATCTGCATTGAAGATAAATACTTCAGTGCATTTGTGTGCACATCATTGCGGAACATTGCTCTGGTGCACAAATGATCCTTACATTGACTTATAAACCCGCAGTAATGCATAAGATCTACAGCATTTTATTCTCTGTTTGAGATGGAGTGATTTAACCCACAGATGTTTCTCTCTAACGTCAATATTAAGATCCAGGATCTCTGTGACTTCCTGGACTCAACCACCAGAACTGTATCACGTTGTGGCGAAAGTGTTGAATTCACTTCTCTCAGCAGTGATGTACATGTTTTGGGACCTCGGCTTTTGTGGTTGAGAGACACATGACACAAGGTATGAAATCACTGGAGAGAGGTGTTTGGCGATGGCGTTACCTTGTGAACACAAAGGTTCGTGTCTTTAGGTTTCTGATTCTTATGGTTGTGAGGCTTTGACACTAATCATTGACCCAAAGTGACAAGATGTCTTTGGCACGAGGTTCCTCTAATGGATCCTTCTGTACTGCCGGAATGACTTTGTCAAACAAACAGCTACTTAATGAAGCTTAGATGAGACGTACTATTAACATCGATGGTTGCCAACCAGCAGCCAGGACAGTTTCATCGTAAGGTGGATGTAGCAACATTTGATACCAGCGTACACCCCCTGACCAAACCTGTCCCTGGATGTTGTCTTAACTTACAACACCAACAAGACTCTGAACATCCGTCTCTTTAAATATGAACTGAGTCTTTTCCATCGGCATTGATTTGTCTTTTTATAATCTCTTCTCCAACAGTTACCTGGACATTCATTCCTTTTTGTGCTCTTCTAATTTAGTAGACCTGCTTTTCTGCTGCCAATCCTTTGACATATTACAGCAAAAAGTCCATTATACTGGATAAACTGCATCAAACCTTGAACTGAGGGACATCTACATCTTTGTGCTGTATGTTTGAAATGGTAGAAAGAGAAGGATATGCAGTACTCAGAGCAACCAATGTGTGTAATTACACACAGGTTACCTTGGATTGACATAAATGCGTTTTGATCAGACGGTAACACTCATTCACTCACTCATCTCCAACCCCTTACTCCAATTAAAGGTCACAGGGAGCTGGAGGCTATCCCAGCAGTTATAGGGCATGAGATGGGTTACACCTTGGACAGGATGCCAGTCTATCCAGTAGGTAGTAGCACAACCTGCCTATTTGATCCTATACCAACAAAATTGTTTAAGGACCTGTGGCCCGTTCTTGGGCCTACTGTGTTGGAAATTCTTAATCTTTCATTAATCTCTGGTTCTGTTCCTGGGTGTTTTAAATCTGCAGTGATTAAACCATTGCTTAAGAAATCTGGTCTTGACCCTGGTGTATTGAGTAATTACAGGCAGATATCAAATCTGTCTTTCTGTTCTAAAATTCTGGAAAAAGTGGTCTCACGGCAGCTTGTAGACCATCTTACTGAGAATGATCTTTTTGAGCCACTTCAGTCTGCTTTCAGAAAACATCACTCCACAGAGACAGCGCTTACCAGAGTGGTGAATGATTTTCTGTGTGCAATGGATTCGGACACCACAATGGTTTTAGTGCTCTTGGATGTTAGTGCTGCGTTTGATACTGTGGATCATCGCGTTTTACTTGATAGACTGGAAAATGACTTTGGGATTACTGGAAGTTTTCTTGCTTGGCTGACGTCATACTTGTCCAGTCGTTCTTATTTTGTTGTGTATAATAACACTACTTCTGGTCTTGGTAAAATGAAATGTGGGGTTCCACAGGGGTCTGTGTTAGGCCCCTTGCTTTTCTCACTTTATATAGCGCCCCTTGGGCATATTCTGTGGCATTACGGGATTGCCTTTGAATGAATGAATGAATGAATGAATGAATGAATGAAAACTGTTTATTTCGAACATTTGATACAACAACAATTACAAGATAGATCAGTAAAGACAACAACAAAAAAGTTCCTACTGTGTACCCAACATGTCCGAAAAGGGGTAGGGTGAAGCATCAGCTTATTTATCCCTACCCCTTCTTCCCCACAACCAGTAATACCCTTTGCCACATATACACATAGATTCCTACACACCTAAACCGATATCAATATATATATATATATATATACATATATATACACATACACATATATACACATATACGAGGTCTGTCAATAAAGTAATGGTCCTTTTTATTTTTTCAAAAACTATATGGATTTCATTCATATGTTTTTACGTCAGACATGCTTGAACCCTCGTGCGCATGCGTGAGTTTTTCCACGCCTGTCGGTGACGTCATTCGCCTGTGAGCACTCCTTGTGGGAGGAGTCGTCCAGCCCCTCGTCGGAATTCCTTTGTCTGAGAAGTTGCTGAGAGACTGGCGCGTTGTTTGATCAAAATTTTTTCTAAACCTGTGAGACACATCGAAGTGGACACGGTTCGAAAAATTAAGCTGGTTTTCAGTGAAAATTTTAACAGCTGATGAGAGATTTTGAGGTGATTCTGTCGCTTTAAGGACTTCCCACGGTGCGAGACATCGCGCTGCGCTCTCAGCCGCCGTCGTCAGCCTGTTCAAGCTGAAAACCTCCACATTTCAGGCTCTATTGATCCAGGACGTCGTGAGAGAACAGAGAAGTTTCAGAAGAAGTCGGTTTCAGCATTTTATCCGGATATTCCACTGTTAAAGGAGATTTTTTTAATGAAAGACGTGCGGACGGATCCGCGCGTCGGGACGCAGCCGACGCGGTGCGGCGGCACAGGAAAAACACCTCTGTGTTGATAACCATTTGTAAAATCCAGGCGGCTTTTGATGGCTTTCAGTGGAGTGAGTATATGAGAAATTGTTTAACAGGCAGGACATGTTCCAACTTGTCCTTAAGGCTTTCAACAAAGGTGTTTTTCCTGTGGCGGAGCGTCGCGGCGGCTGCGTCCCGACGCGCGGACCCGTCCGCACGTCTTTCATTAAAAAAATCTCCTTTAACAGTGGAATATCCGGATAAAATGCTGAAACCGACTTCTTCTGAAACTTCTCTGTTCTCTCACGACGTCCTGGATCAATAGAACCTGAAATGTGGAGGTTTTAAGCTTGAAACAGGCTGACGACGGCGGCTGAGAGCGCTGAGCGACGTCTCGCACCGTGGGAAGTCCTTAAAGCGACAGAATCACCTCAAAATCTCTCATCAGCCGTTAAAATTTTCACTGAAAACCAGCTTAATTTTTTGAACCGTGTCCACTTCGATGTGTCTCACAGGTTTAGAAAAAAATTTGATCAAACAAAGCGCCAGTCTCTCAGCAACTTCTCAGACAAAGGAATTCCGACGAGGGGCTGGACGACTCCTCCCACAAGGAGTGCTCACAGGCGAATGACGTCACTGACAGGCGTGGAAAAACTCACGCATGCGCACGAGGGTTCAAGCATGTCTGACGTAAAAACATATGAATGAAATCCATATAGTTTTTGAAAAAAATAAAAAGGACCATTACTTTATTGACAGCCCTCGTATATACACAAACAAATATACACCTACACATACCTACTTACATACAAAATACTATATATTTACAAGCCGAAGCAAAAAACAAAAACACCCTAACCCTCATTACCCTTCCTCCTCCCTATACCCAGAAAAAAACATATTTTTGTACCGCTTTTTGAACTGGTTCATGCTTGGACATTGCTTGAGCCCCACTCCCAATCTGTTCCACATCCTCACCCCACAGACAGAAATACAGAAACCTTTTAATGTTGTTCGTGCCCACTGATGCTTTAAATTAAATTTCCCCCTCAGACTGTAATCCCCTGATCTGTTAAAAAACATATTTTTAATATTTGCTGGAAGTAAATTGTTTATTGCTTTATACACAATTTGTACTGTTTGAAAATGAACCAAGTCTGTGAATTTTAAGAATTTGGATTGTAAAAATAGTGGATTTGTATGATCTCTATAGCCAGTATTATGAATAATTCTTATAGCTCTTTTCTGCATTACTGATAGTGATTGTGTTGTACCTTTATAAGTATTACCCCATACCTCTGCACAGTACTGTAAATATGGTAAAACCAGTGAGCAGTAAAGAATGCGGAGTGAGTTGTGGTCCAGAATATGTTTCGCTTTGTTTAGAACTGAAATGCTTCTTGACAGTTTACTTTGTATATGTTTTATATGAGTCTTCCAGCCTTTCATTGTTATGCTGATGATACTCAGTTGTACATGCCGGTAACTGCTGGTAATCTTGCCCATATAAAAGCCTTGGAAGATTGCCTTATATCTGTGAGAGGTTGGTTGTCTAGTAATTTCCTACTCTTGAATTCTGATAAGACTGAAACGATGGTTCTTGGTCCAGCCAGACATTGGCATCATTTTGACCAGTTGGTGCTTAATTTTGGTTCGTGTGTTGTGCATCATACGGACAAAGTGAGGAATCTTGGAGTACTTTTCGATCCTACATTGTCTTTTGGTCCCCACATTAGAGACATTACGAGGACTGCCTTCTTTCATCTGCGAAATGTGGCGAGGACTCGTCCCATCCTGTCTATGGCTGATGCTGAGACTTTGATACATACGTTTATTTCTTCCAGACTGGATTATTGTAATGTTTTATTTTCTGGCCTGCTGCAGTCTAGCATTCGAGGACTTCAATTGGTACAGAATGCTGCTGCCAGACTTTTGACACAAAGTAGAAGGTTTGACCACATTACTCCCATTCTGGCACCCCTTCATTGGCTATCAGTTTCGGCCAGATCGGATTTTAAAGTTTTATTGTTGGTTTATAAAATTGTTCATGGACTGGCACCTTCTTACCTGGCGGACTTGGTTAAGCCCTACGTACCTGCGAGGCCCTTGAGTTCGCAGGGCGCAGGGCTTCTGTGTGTTCCGAGGATGAACAAGAAGTCTGTGGGGTATAGAGCCTTCTCCTACCGTGGTCCGACTCTTTGGAATGATCTACCTGCTGTTATTCGGCAGTCTGACATGGAGGGACTTTTAAAACTGAAGACCCACTTTTTTAGACTGTCTTATCATTAATTTAATTTGTTTGTGTTTGCTTTGTAATTTCCTTTTATTCTTCTGTGTTTTTATGTTTTATGTGCTTTTCTTGCTTTTAATTTTGATTTTAGATTAATTTGTGTTGTTGTGAATTGTGTGAAGAGCCTTGGGGCGACTTTGTCATGAGTTGGCGCTATATAAATTAATAAATTGAAATTGAAATTGAGTATAAATCATACTGGAATATAAATGATACCTTTTTTCTGTGTGGAGTGTGGGATTTTTGTGTATTGTTTTTGTAATGTATGCTTTATTATTGGCATTTATTCTTTAATTGTTGGAGTTTATTTTGTTTCGTGCTCTGATTCCAGGGAAAGTCTTAAATATAAATAGTCATTATATTTAGTATTATGAATAACGAATGTATGATTTTTCGAGTCGCATCGGATTATACTCATACGTAGCTGGGCCTCCCAAACTAGCACAAAAATCTGTGACTTATACTAAGAGAAATAAATACATAAATAAATAAAATATGGTGCAATGGAGTGCCGGAAAAAATCGATTCATGTCCGAATCACGGTTCTTATTTATCAAGATTCTGAATTGATCCAAAATGTCCAAGAATCAATTTTTAAAAAAGCATTTTTTAAAACATTTTCTTGCTTACTGGCTGTTACTGTTTTTGTCAGGCAACGGCCTCCGTACTGCAGTGTCCCCCATTGGGGGGTGTCCAGCGTGCTTCAAACATTCGTGAGCTGCAGCTTAGCATGGCGGGCGAACAGCTAATTCAGCCAGCACCATCTTTGCTGAAGGCAAATGTTTGGGCGCATTTTGGATTTTATTATTTGCTGCGTAAGAAGGAGCTTGACATGACTTATGCAGTGTGCAAAATCTGCAAAATGAAAGTCAAGTACTTTGGAAACACTTCAAATCCTCAAGACCACATGCTACACCATCACCTGAGCTAAAAGAAGTGGAGCAGCAGTCTCTACCGACTACTGACCAGCGCACACTCCATCGCTTCGCTAAACTGCCAACCAACTCTGAACGAGCAAAGCAGATGAGTAAATTTGCATCTTTAGAATCACTTGATTAACCTTGTAAAGCTGCATTTTCTTAAACATAAACATTTTTAAGTACTATAACTATTTCTCAGAGCTCTTTCAATCAAAAATCGATTCTGGATCGAATCGTCACCCCAAGAATCGGAATCGAATTGAATCGTGAGTTGTTGTAAGATTCACATCCCTATGGTGCACAGTCAGGTATTATCTTTAAAAAAAAAAAAAACTTTGTCTGATTTTAAAATCGAGAATAAAATGACCACTGGAAACAAATGTATGAGACTCATTTAGAAAGCATTCAGAAAACATGACAAGACAAACCTTATTACTCTTGCACTATTTTTTTTTTTTCAACAGCCTTAACTTCAGTGTTTAGGTATGTCAGCAGAAGGTCACATCCTGAGCTGACAAACATGACTCAGCAGCTTGGATGACATCATCGTCACGCTAAAAACAGTTTCACAGATGAGGTTTCAGCTTGGGAAATAGGTAGAATTCAGAGGGAGCTCAGTCACGTGACCCAGGGGCAGGAAGCAGCAGTTCAAAGCCACGGTTTCAGCCACCTGGGCTGCGTGGACAGACGTGCTGTCTTGGAGCAGCACAGCGCAGCGCCCACGTACGGCTTTCATTTCCGTTCCTCTTTGAATGCTTCTTTCAGCTGTTGCAGGTCTGACAGTTGAAAGATGGGTTGATGCATGCGTTTTGCTCTCGTCTTACTGGCTTCCAAAGCACCTCAGTTACAACTGAAAAAGATAAACATTTGACTTCTCATAATGAGGATTTATGAGATATAGTCATGATTAGAAATGTTTGTTATCTCCCTTTCTTCTGGGTGACACTGGAGACTTTTGGTTGAACCCTTAAAAGCCACGTTTGTGCCTATCCTGGCCTTCCGAAAGTATCCCCGAAACACTTTAAATGTAAAATGCACCTCTCGCTGATTCTCTATCTCAAAGCGCCAAGTCATAGATATGCAATTCTGATGTGATGGAGGTTTTTGGCAAAAGTTGGGTCTGACTCAAATGCAATGAACTGGATGACTGAACGTCTTCACTGACAGCTGGAGCTCACGCTAACCAAACGTGTAACCTAGCATAGCACTGCAACTTTTCCGATTTTCTCTTAAATACCCAGGTCCAGTCTGTTATTTTACATCATCAACTTAATCCTGGGTGACATCAAGCAATCATTGTATCATAAAGATGGCTTTCCAAAGAGCATAATGTGAAGATAAAGTGCAACAGTGCTGCATCAGGGAGACGGTCTGAATATTTCAGAGCAGGCAATCAGGCAAAGATACAGGGAGGACACCATGAAAGCAATCAGACTGACAAATCGTGATGCCAAGAATGATTCATTTCACTGGAAAAGAAGCAACTGTTCTTCTTCTACACATTTGCCAGCAACCTTAACCCCAGTACAATCTCATAGACTAATAAATCATGTCCATGTCTACTAATTTATACATACAGTGGGTAAGATAAGTATTTAAAACGTCACCATTTATATATACTCAACAAAAATATAAATGCAACAGTTTTGGTTTTGCTCCCATTTTGTATGAGATGAACTCAAAGATCTAAAACTTTTTCCACATACACAATATCACCATTTCCCTCAAATATTGTTCACAACCAGTCTAAATCTGTGATAGTGAGCACTTCTCCTTTGCTGAGATAATCCATCCCACCTCACAGGTGTGCCATATCAAGATGCTGATTAGACACCATGATTAGTGCACAGGTGTGCCTTAGACTGCCCACAATAAAAGGCCACTCTGAAAGGTGCAGTTTTATCACACAGCACAATGCCACAGATGTCGCAAGATTTGAGGGAGCGTGCAATTGGCATGCTGACAGCAGGAATGTCAACCAGAGCTGTTGCTCGTGTATTGAATGTTCATTTCTCTACCATAAGTCGTCTCCAAAGGCGTTTCAGAGAATTTGGCAGTACATCCAACCAGCCTCACAACCGCAGACCACGTGTAACCACACCAGCCCAGGACCTCCACATCCAGCATGTTCACCTCCAAGATCGTCTGAGACCAGGCACTCGAACAGCTGCTGAAACAATCGGTTTGCATAACCAAAGAATTTCTGCATAAACTGTCAGAAACCGTCTCAGGGAAGCTCATCTGCATGCTCGTCGTCCTCATCGGGGTCTCGACCTGACTCCAGTTCGTCGTCGTAACCGACTTGAGTGGACAAATGCTCACATTCGCTGGCGTTTGGCACGTTGGAGAGGTGTTCTCTTCACGGATGAATCCCGGTTCACACTGTCCAGGGCAGATGGCAGACAGTGTGTGTGGCCTCGTGTGGGTGAGCGGTTTTCTGATGTTAATGTTGTGGATCGAGTGGCCCATGGTGGCGGTGGAGTTATGGTATGGGCAGGCGTCTGTTATGGACGAAGAACACAGGTGCATTTTATTGATGGCATTTTGAATGCACAGAGATACCGTGACGAGATCCTGAGGCCCACTGTTGTGCCATACATCCAAGAACATCACCTCATGTTGCAGCAGGATAATGCACGGCCCCATGTTGCAAGGATCTGTACACAATTCTTGGAAGCTGAAAATATCCCAGTTCTTGCATGGCCGGCATACTCACCGGACATGTCACCCATTGAGCATGTTTGGGATGCTCTGGACCGGCGTATACGACAGAGTGTACCAGTTCCTGCCAATATCCAGCAACTTCGCACAGCCATTGAAGAGGAGTGGACCAACATTCCACAGGCCACAACTGACAACCTGATCAACTCTATGCGAAGGAGATGTATTGCACTGCATGAGGCAAATGGTAGTCACACCAGATACTGACTGGTATCCCCCCCAGTAAAACAAAACTGCACCTTTCAGAGTGGCCTTTTATTGTGGACAGTCTAAGGCTCACCTGTGCACTAATGGTGTCTAATCAGCATCTTGGTATGGCACACCTGTGAGGTGGGATGGATTATCTCAGCAAAGGAGAAGTGCTCACTATCACAGATTTAGACTGGTTTGTGAACAATATTTGAGGGAAATGGTGATATTGTGTATGTGGAAAAAGTTTTAGATCTTTGAGTTCATCTCATACAAAATGGGAGCAAAACCAAAAGTGTTGCGTTTATATTTTTGTTGAGTGTGTATATATATATATATGTATATATATATATATATTTTTTTTTTTCTAAAGGTGCGATTGACAGAACATTTTCACCAGATGTCAGTAACATGTGAATTTCTCCTCTGTGAGATCATTAAAGTTCATCTTTATCTTTAACAACCCAAGTAATCCACACATACAAAGAAATCAAAACAAATAAGTACAGAAATTAAGTTCTGTGTAATAATGTGCACTGTCACAGATAAAATTACTGCACACCTGAAGAAAGTAAAGTGCAAACAGGTATGAAAATCAAGACATCAGCTCACATCTATCAGTAATTAAAAAGAAATCCTGCCCCTTGTCACTGCAAATTAATATCAGCTTGTTCAGTCTCAACTGATGGCCTATAAAAAGGCGTCTCATTACCAAGGTGTCACACAAGAAACATCTCATGCTGGGTTAAAAAGAAAGAGCTCTCTCAAGATCTTTGCAACCTTATTGTTGTAAAACATACTAATGGCATTGGTTACAGAAGGATTTTTAAACTTCTGAATTTTCCAGTGAGCACTGTGGAGCCATAATCTAAAAGTGGAAAGAACATCATTTCACCATAATCCGGTCATGACCAGGTGGTCCTCACAAAATTTCTGACAGAGGAGTGAAAAGAAATTTCAGAAGAGTTGTCCAAGAACCACGGACCACTTGTGAAGAGTCAAACAATAAGTAATGCATTCAACATAGCTTGTATGCACGCTCACCACACAAGAGTCCATTGTTGAAGAAAAAAGCATGTTGAAGCTTGTTTAAAGTTTACTGCACAACATTTCGACAAACCTGTCAAATACTGGAAGAATGTAGTCGATCAGAGGAACCAAGATTTAACTCTTTGGATGCCATAATACACACCATAAATGGCACTGCTCATCACCCCAAAAACACCATACCATCAGTGAAGTTTGGAGGATGAAACATCATGGTGTGGGGCTGTTTTTCATTATATGACACGGGGAAACTTCATATCAAATCAAATCAATTTTATTTATATAGTGCCAAATCACAACAAACAGTTGCCCCAAGGCGCCTTATATTGTAAGGCAAGGTCATACAATAATTACGGAAAAACCTCAACGGTCAAAACGACCCCCTGTGAGCAAGCACTTGGCAACAGTGGGAAGGAAAAACTCCCTTTTAACAGGAAGAAACCTCCAGCAGAACCAGGCTCAGGGAGGGGCAGTCTTCTGCTGGGACTGGTTGGGGCTGAGGGAGAGAACCAGGAAAAAGACATGCTGTGGAGGGGAGCAGAGATCAATCACTAATGATTAAATGCAGAGTGGTGCATACAGAGCAAAAAAAGAAAGAACACTCAGTGCATCATGGGAACCCCCCAGCAGTCTAAGTCTATAGCAGCATAACTAAGGGATGGTTCAGGGTCACCTGATCCAGCCCTAACTATAAGCTTTAGCAAAAAGGAAAGTTTTAAGCCTAATCTTAAAAGTAGAGAGGGTGTCTGTCTCCCTGATCTGAATTGGGAGCTGGTTCCACAGGAGAGGAGCCTGAAAGCTGAAGGCTCTGCCTCCCATTCTACTCTTACAAACCCTAGGAACTACAAGTAAGCCTGCAGTCTGAGAGCGAAGCGCTCTATTGGGGTGATATGGTACTACGAGGTCCCTAAGATAAGATGGGACCTGATTATTCAAAACCTTATGAGTAAGAAGAAGAATTTTAAATTCTATTCTAGAATTAACAGGAAGCCAATGAAGAGAGGCCAATATGGGTGAGATATGCTCTCTCCTTCTAGTCCCTGTTAGCACTCTAGCTGCAGCATTTTGAATTAACTGAAGGCTTTTCAGGGAACTTTTAGGACAACCTGATAATAATGAATTACAATAGTCCAGCCTAGACGAAATAAATGCATGAATTAGTTTTTCAGCATCACTCTGAGACAAGACCTTTCTAATTTTAGAGATATTGCGCAAATGCAAAAAAGCAGTCCTACATATTTGTTTAATATGCGCATTGAATGACATATCCTGATCAAAAATGACTCCAAGATTTCTCACAGTATTACTAGAGGTCAGGGTAATGCCATCCAGAGTAAGGATCTGGTTAGACACCATGTTTCTAAGATTTGTGGGGCCAAGTACAATAACTTCAGTTTTATCTGAGTTTAAAAGCAGGAAAATAGAGGTCATCCATGTCTTTATGTCTGTAAGACAATCCTGCAGTTTAGCTAATTGGTGTGTGTCCTCTGGCTTCATGGATAGATAAAGCTGGGTATCATCTGCATAACAATGAAAATTTAAGCAATGCCGTCTAATAATACTGCCTAAGGGAAACATGTATAAAGTGAATAAAATTGGTCCTAGCACAGAACCTTGTGGAACTCCAAAATTAACCTTAGTCTGTGAAGAAGATTCCCCATTTACATGAACAAATTATAATCTATTAGATAAATATGATTCAAACCACCGCAGCGCAGTGCCTTTAATACCTATGGCATGCTCTAATCTCTGTAATAAAATTTTATGGTCAACAGTATCAAAAGCAGCACTGAGGTCTAACAGGAGAAGCACAGAGATGAGTCCACTGTCTGAGGCCATAAGAAGATCATTTGTAACCTTCACTAATGCTGTTTCTGTACTATGATGAATTCTAAAACCTGACTGAAACTCTTCAAATAGACCATTCCTCTGCAGATGATCAGTTAGCTGTTTTACAACTACCCTTTCAAGAATTTTTGAGAGAAAAGGAAGGTTGTAGATTGGCCTAAAATTAGCTAAGATAGCTGGGTCAAGTGATGGCTTTTTAAGTAATGGTTTAATTACTGCCAGCTTAAAAGCCTGTGGTACATAGCCAACTAATGAAGATAGATTGATCAAATTTAAGATCAAAGCATTAATTAATGGTAGGGCTTCATTGAGCAGCCTGGTAGGAATGGGGTCTAATAGACATGTTGATGGTTTGGAGAAAGTAACTAATGAAAATAACTCAGACAGAACAATCGGAGAGAAAGAGTCTAACCAAATACCGGCATCACTGAAAGCAGCCAAAGATAACGATACGTCTTTGGGATGGTTATGAGTAATTTTTTCTCTAATAGTTAAAATTTTATTAGCAAAGAAAGTCATGAAGTCATTACTAGTTAAAGTTAAAGGAATACTCGGCTCAATAGAGCTCTGGCTCTTTGTCAGCCTGGCTACAGTGCTGAAAAGAAACCTGGGGTTGTTCTTATTTTCTTCAATTAGTGATGAGTAGTAAGATGTCCTAGCTTTACGGAGGGCTTTTTTTATAGAGCAACAGTCTCTTTTTCCAGGCTAAGTGAAGAGCTTCTAAATTAGTGAGACACCATTTCCTCTCCAACTTATGGGTTATCTGCTTTAAGCTGCGAGTTTGTGAGTTATACCATGGAGTCAGGCACTTCTGATTTAAAGCTCTCTTTTTCAGAGGAGCTATAGCATCCAAAGTTGTCTTCAATGAGGATGTAAAACTATTGACAAGATACTCTATCTCACTTACAGAGTTTAGGTAGCTACTCTGCACTGTGTTGGTATATGGCATTAGAGAACATAAAGAAGGAATCATATCCTTAAACCTAGTTACAGCGCTTTCTGAAAGACTTCTAGTGTAATGAAACGTATTCCCCACTGCTGGGTAGTCCATCAGAGTAAATGTAAATGTTATTAAGAAATGATCAGACAGAAGGGAGTTTTCAGGGAATACTGTTAAGTCTTCAATTTCCATACCATAAGTCAGAACAAGATCTAAGATATGATCAAAGTGGTGGGTGGACTCATTTACATTTTGAGCAAAGCCAGTTGAGTCTAATAATAGATTAAATGCAGTGTTGAGGCTGTCATTCTCAGCATCTGTGTGGATGTTAAAATCGCCCACTATAATTATCTTATCTGAGCTAAGCACTAAGTCAGACAAAAGGTCTGAAAATTCACAGAGAAACTCACAGTAACGACCAGGTGGACGATAGATAATAACAAATAAAACTGGTTTTTGGGACTTCCAATTTGGATGGACAAGACTAAGAGTCAAGCTTTCAAATGAATTAAAGCTCTGTCTGGGTTTTTGATTAATTAATAAGCTGGAATGGAAGATTGCTGCTAATCCTCTGCCTCGGCCCGTGCTACGAGCATTCTGGCAGTTAGTGTGACTCGGGGGTGTTGACTCATTTAAACTAACATATTCATCCTGCTGTAACCAGGTTTCTGTAAGGCAGAATAAATCAATATGTTGATCAATTATTATATCATTTAGTAACAGGGACTTAGAAGAGAGAGACCTAATGTTTAATAGACCACATTTAACTTTTTTAGTCTGTGGTGCAGTTGAAGGTGCTATATTATTTTTTCTTTTTGAATTTTTATGCTTAAATAGATTTTTACTGGTTATTGGTGGTGTGGGAGCAGGCACCGTCTCTACGGGGATGGGGTAATGAGGGGATGGCAGGGGGAGAGAAGCTGCAGAGAGGTGTGTAAGACTACAACTCTGCTTCCTGGTCCCAACCCTGGATAGTCACGGTTTGGAGGATTTAAGAAAATTGGCCAGATTTCTAGAAATGAGAGCTGCTCCATCCAAAGTGGGATGGATGCCGTCTCTCCTAACAAGACCAAGTTTTTCCCAGAAGCTTTGCCAATTATCTATGAAGCTCACCTCATTTTTTGGACACCACTCAGACAGCCAGCAATTCAAGGAGAACATGCAGCTAAACATGTCACTCCTGGTCCGATTGGGGAGGGGCCCAGAGAAAACTACAGAGTCCGACATTGTTTTTGCAAAGTTACACACCGATTCAATGTTAATTTTAGTAACCTCCGATTGGCGGAACCGGGTGTCATTACTGCCGACGTGAATTACAATCTTACCAAATTTACGCTTAGCCTTAGCCAGCAGTTTCAAATTTCCTTCAATGTCGCCTGCTCTGGCCTCCGGAAGACAATTGTCTATGGTTGCTGGTGTTGCTAACTTCACATTTCTCAAAACAGAGTCGCCAATAACCAGAGTTTGATCCTCGGTGGGTGTGTCGCCAAGTGGGGAAAAACGGTTAGAAATGTGAACGGGTTGGCGGTGTACACGGGGCTTCTGTTTAGGGCTACGCTTCCTCCTCACAGTCACCCAGTCGGCCTGCTTTCCCGGCTGCTCAGGATCTGCCAGGAAGGGAACTAACGGCGGCTAAGCTACCTTGGTCCACACTACAGGGGCCTGGCTAGCTGTAGAATTTTCCACGGTGCGGAGCCGAGTCTCCAATTCGCCCAGCCTGGCCTCCAAAGCTACGAATAAGCTACACTTATTACAAGTACCGTTACTGCTAAAGGAGGCCGAGGAATAACTAAACATTTCACACCCAGAGCAGAAAAGTGCAGGAGAGACAGGAGAAGCCGCCATGCCAAACCAGGTAAGAGCTAGTAGCTGCACTAAGCTAGCGGATTCCTAAAAACACACAAAGTGAATAATGTGTAAATAATTTAGAGGTGATTCAGCAGAGGGAGTGCTTTAGTTAAGGCACGTGAAGATTACACTGTGAAACAAATCGTTATCTAGTTAACTAGATCAATCTAACTGCGCAGATTAAACAGCTAACAGATACAGAAAAACACCGCTGTGCTCCAGAACAGGAAGTGATACAATACCGCAGTGAGAGCCAACCACCAGTAGAGGCAAGCCAATATCATTCCTTCAGTGGGAATGATATTGATATTGATATCATTCCTCCTTCCATCAATATCATTGATGGAAGGAGGAATGGGAAAATGTATCAAGAAATTCTTGGTAAAAGTCTAACAGAATGATGAAAATGAAATAAACTAGGAAACTCAAGGAAACTCAGTTGATTTCAGAGAATGAAAATAAAGCTGCTAGAATGGTCCAGCCAATCACCTGACGACTGAGTCAATAAAAAATCTATGGAAAGAACTAAATATCAGAGTTCATAGAACGGTCCAGAGAACCTTCAAGATTTGAAGACTGTTTGCGTGAAAGAAGAGGCCAAAATCTCTCTCACACACACACACACACACACACACACACACACACACACACACACACACACACACACACACACACACACACACACACACACACACACACACACACACACACACACACACACACACACACACATATATATATATATTATGCATCTACAGTAAAAGTCACCTAAACCATCATCATAGAATTGGATATTTGCACTCACTGGAAAAAAAGCAGACAGAAATCTCAATGTTTTTGTATGGTTTTCCATGTTACCATACAAAAGCAAAAATATAACAGATTTTATAGAACACATTTTCGCTCACATCAGACTAAACGTCTTGTCTGATCGCAATGCATTTCCATCAAAAACTCCTCACATATGCAGGACAGAGCAGTCTGCCCAGTAACAGAGGTATGAAATCAAGTTCAGCACTGACACTCGCCGATTCGAGGAAAGTAAGTACCGTATTTCCTTGATTAAAAACCCGGGCATTTATTTTTTTCAAACCGTGCTCAGACCCGGCACCTAAATGAGGAGGGGCATAATTCAAGGCTGGCGATTATTAACAAAATACTACTTGCTGCCTGCACTGAAATATGGTGTTACCTTTCACACATATCCCAGGGTGTGATGAACCAAACCACTTTAGATCAGAGCCCACTGCGACCCACGCACCTGCGAAATGACAGAGACTGCAAGGGCTGTGATTTGTCACTTTTACATTTTCACTCCTTCCTCTCCTGTCATATTGTAAAAGTTTTTGCAGTGCACATGCTGATTACATTTCAATCATGGATCAAATATGTTTAGCAGAAAAGTCAACATGGAGTCTGAAAAAGATGCTCAAATGACTCGCAATTCGTGGAGGAAAATTGTCAGTACCGTACCGTTGGTTTGGAGATTGATGATTGTATAAAGAAGTGGAGCTCATTGAGGGACAAACTAATGCAGAAAAAGCCACTGTTCCTGCAGTAAACTGCATAAAGATGCGACAGAGACCTTTAAAGGGTCACGTGCACATTGATGTTATTGCAGGGACACAGACTCACAGAGTTGCAGAAGCATAAATCAGGCTTTAGGATTTTAAGGTACCACTCTGCAGTGGATTTAGATAAAAGAGTGACTTGTACTTTTTTAGAAGAAATTTTGACCCGGTCATTAATTGAGGCAGGCCCCTTTTCAAGGTCAGGTGTTTAACCAAGGAAATACATAAGCCTAATTGGTGCTTGGGATTCCCCGTAGATTGTTCAACACCTCCTGACTGTAAGTAATCCGTTACATACATATAGCAGATTTTTTTCCGTTTTATACATATAGCAGATTTCGATCACAACAGAGAAATTTTGCTGGTCCACCTGAATCCATTATATGCAACTTTTAAGGTATATATATATATATATATATATATATATATATATATATATATATATATATATATATATATATATATATATATATCTGTGTGTGTGTGTGTTTACAACTTTTAAATATATGCACATATCATGGGATAAATACACAGTTTCTAAATAGCACAAGTGATCTTTGTTGAATATTGTTGGATCAACATCAGTTTAAAATGTAAGTAAGTCCCTTCAGCTGCTCCTTTGTTTGCACTCAGGGTCGCCACAGCAAATTCAAGGTGGATCTGCATGTTGAATTGGCACAGGTTTTATGCCAGATGCCCTTCCTGATGCAAACTCCACATTACATGGAGAAATGTGGCAGGGGTGGGATTTCAACCCAGAGCTTTCTGAACTGAAACCAAGTGCATTAACCACTTGGCCAACAGCAGTTTAAAATGTGCTTGTTGTATTTTGCCAAAGTCTTTTTGCTGTTATTTCCATTGTCTTATAGGAGTTTACTTATTTGACCACGTTGACTAGTTGACTATTTGCAGCATGCTTTTCTTAACTAATGCTGAGGAAAGAGGGGAGAGAAATGGCCGGGTCTGGGCTGGTTTGTTTTCCACTGGGGGAGACACATGCTTGTTTACTGGCCTCATTATGTCAGCAGCTGTCCCGAGCAGGTATATATATATATATATACTTTACTATTATTATTTTTTTAATACATGATTAAAAAATAAAAAAGCAAAACAAATATTCTGAACAAATGCTGAAAATCTTAATGTCAAATCATAAACTCTGGTTTGACTTTAGTTTTCAAGCTGAGTTATTTTACATCAAATATCAATTCAATTCAATTTTGGCTCATGGAGTCTATGTTACTTCAGCTAGGCCCAAAGATTTTGACCTTCCACGGACTCAAAGTCACCTGCTTGGTACCAGAAGGCCTTATTATTTACAACATGTCATCATCAAGGACAAAGTTTTACCCAGAGAAACATGGCAAATTTGAAGGTTGATAGGTTCTTTTAGTCTTTGTGTGGTCAAGCATTGCTCTATAAATATACAGAGTAAGAAAGGTATTTTATATTTTTACAAGTCCTATAAATGGCCCTTGATGTTGCAGTAAAGCACCACCATCTCGTGACCAAAACAATCCTCGCCTGCTTCCTCCTTTTCCACATCAAGGAGAAAGAATACCAGTACTGAGTCAAGTTGGAGCCTTTGAGCAGCTGGAAGGGCTCTCTGTATGAAAAAGCCAAATATATGTGGAATCTAGCAGAGGTATCAAAACCGGCTTCAGAAAGTAAAAACCCTCCCATGTGTTGCTTCTACCTGTGCACCTAAAACAGGTGATCTCAATAATTAGCTCATCCACCTGCTTGAAGAGCTGAACTAATTACAATCAGCTGATTTATTGGGAAGATGGAACAAATATGTGGCTGGATTTTTACTTGCTGAAGCTGGATTTGACACCTCTGGAATCTAGTGACATTTTGATCAGAATCCTTAGCCTCTGAATGTGGATTCTTTGGGGGAGGACTCTCTGTTTTTGCCATCTTGAATGCACACTGCTACATATGTGTCACCAAAGATGTTTTTACAGTATAAACATGGGGAAGGGTCATGCTTTCATAGGCAGCAACTTCCACGAATGGCTGGCCCAGCTATGTTGAACCAGAAATTGAAAAGCTCAGATTACTACACACACAACGGAGTGTGGCTTCAGTATCTGAGCGGAACGTCGTTATACAATTAAATCTTTAGATAGAAAATAGATGTTGACTTCTATATTAATATTTAAAATGTAATTTATATCATAGGACTTTCAGCATTCATTCATTCATTCATTTTCCGAACCTGTTTATTCAAAATAAGGGTCACGGTGTATGTGGTGGTGGTGGGGGGGGCTCTAGAGTCTCAGTGGCCACTGGGCGAGTGGCAGGGTGCACCCTGGACAGGCTGCCAGTCATCCTACTTCTACAAATTCTTTGTAGCGTTTTGTTTTTTTTACCTGTAGCATTTATTCATTTTAAATTTGGTCTTTTACTGGCTTACACATGAAGAAAAAAAAAAAAAACCCCTCTAAAAACACTGATACAGAAACACCAGGCTGGTTAAGAGTTTTGCACTACACCGCGACTAATTTAATACCGTGAAGCTCTCAGATAATGTGCACGCTGCTTCTCGGACTTGTTTTCGCCTCAGTTAATGTGTTGTTGTTTTTTTCCCCCTGCAGTCCCCACATCCATAATCCCTTTTATCGAAATCCGTGTCAACCTGCCACCTGCGCAGTCCAGCACCCTGAAGCGCGGTGAAGGGTACCGCAGTGAGTGCACGTGAGAGAGATGGCCATAATGGCTAACTTTTTTTTTTTTTCAACACAACTGAGAGCTTTATTTCACGTTTGAATTCAGCTGAAAGCTTGGAGGTGCTAATCAACAAGATGTGCGGTACAGCCAAACGCCCCTCCAGTAAATATCTACTGACAGTGGAACCACATTTCACAGCGAGGCTGACACCCACAACCCCCCTATCCTCACTGTTGCTGTGGCAGTTTGCTGTCACCACTGCTGCCCACAGTGCTGGTCATCATGACTGAACACTTGTTGACTGTTTCCTTATGAGTACATACTGTATATTAGCATTTTTTTTTTGGGTTCCTTTAAGGCACACAGGAACACCAGACTGTGTTGTGTTTGGGGAAAAGATTGAGATGGAGTGGGTGAAGCAGCCCACTGCACGTGGGAGGTGGAGAGAAGACAGAATGAGCAAAGGGAAAAGGAAAGCCAGAGGGAGAGAGAGGAAGAGATTGAGAGGATGGAGCACGAGGCAATTTTGCAAACCTGTGACACATTAATTATTAACAAACTCAGGCTAAATGTGTAAAACGCTCCCACCTTGTTGGTTCTCTCTCTCTCTCTCTCATCTGCTTTATTTGCACTCACCAGCTACAGAAAACACTCACATGCAAGCGACCCCACGAGGTAATGTGTGATTTTTGTAACAAAGTGGAGCATGTCAAAAGGTTGCAGAAGGTGTCAGGCACACGGCCTGAAAAGAGACCGGAGGGAAGGAGCGAGGGAGGATGACGCCAGGCAAGCGAGAGGGAAACAGAGGAGGAGGAGGAGGCGCACGGCTTTACAGGGAGAAAGAAGCACTCCAGCTTCAGAGGAATGCGAGCGTGTGTTTGTTTCAGCAGATCTTTGTGGGGGTTTTTTAACACAATGAAGAGTGGCTAACGAGGCCGATGGTGCTGCTCGCCAAAGACACACAGACAGCAGAAACATCTGCTGACTCTGAAGTGGACAAACGATGTCTGAACAGGAGAGTTGTGCTAATGTTGAACATTTACACCAGTTAAACTCCATCCGTCCTTTGTTTGTAGAGTCTATCTGTCGCACAGCTTGGTTTGTTGCTAATCATTAATAGGCGGTCAGTCTGTTCGCCTTTCAGGCCTGTCCAATCAATTGGCTTGAATGTTGCTGCAGCAGTGTGTGTGTGTGTGTGTGTATGTGCGTGGTTGTGGAAGGCACTGCTTGAGCGGTCACTCTACCCCTCAGGTGATGGTGTTTGGACGGGGCTGGATCCTCCCCCAGGAGTGTGGCAAGGAGACGTGTGTAAATGCCCCTACAATGCTTTGCTGCAGTATGCCGGGTATCCATACACTCCTACAAAGACCAAAAATGTGGATAGATAATAGATAAAATTGCAAAATCCCTTTTTTAAACATTTTGCAATAATTTGAAAGAGAGTGGTGAATTGTTACATGGACCTATAATGCATAATAGAAAAAAAATTGTTTTCAAGCAGTGACAAGATCATGAATACGGCATTAAAAAAAATTTCAACATTGGGAATGGCAAGTCATCCATCTGTCATGATACCAATATCAATCAGCTTGGCAAAAATATACTGTAGTGTTGTTTTTCCACATTGGTTGATATCAATATTCATTGTGATCTGCATGCTGAGATATAAGTTTATGTTCTGAAAATAATGCATGGTTGAGTTGAAAAAAAAATTATATTTTCAGCAAATGAAAATATTCTTTCCATTGCGTGAATGAAAAACATTCATTATTTGTTTTATATGACACCTAAATAGATCTTTGTGATTTAAAATTTTACTTAAAAGTTCTTAAAAGTGTGTTTCTGAGATGCTGAGGAGCTCAGTGGTATGTTTAGGCATGTTTGCTTTCCTCAAGCCTGCGAATAAAAGCTCCACCAATCAAATGAAAAGGATCTGTTAGCGTGATGTACATGGGTGGTAACTAAGTGGTTACTGCACTTGGTTTCAGTGTGGAAGGTTCCTGGTTCAAACCCCACCCCTGCCAGATTTCTCCATGTAATGTAGAGTTGCGTTTGGAAGGGCATCTCGCATAACACTTCGACCGTGAGTGAAAACAAAGGAGCAGGTGAAGGGTCTTACTTCTTACGGTGCACAAATAATGTATGATTGCAGTGTAAGAATATAAGAATATTTTCATGAGTTAAACGATGCAACATTACACTGAAAAAAAAATGCTACTTTGGATCAACTTAAAAAAATTGTTTTTAGTTTCTCACAATGTATATTTATGATTTTGTAAAGTGATTCCAGCAGATTTAAACTGGAAACCACAATTTTACATTAGACCAATGTAAATAAGTACTTTGAATGAAGTGCACTGTTTCACTCTTTTCAGTGTACATTCCCATTAACTTTCAACCTTGCTTTCAAATATTTTGAAAAAGTATATATATATATATATATATATATATATATATATATATATATATATATATATATATATATATATATATATATATATATATATATATATATATATCAAGTGCCAAAAATTAAAAAGGGATTCATGTAAAAAAAGGAGAAAATTTTGCACACAGGTTTGTGAGAAACTTCTGAGAAATAAAAAGAAGAAAGAAGGAAATAACTTATTTTCCATTATAAATTAATCTGTTGATTATTTTCTGGATTAATCTGTTAGGTGTTTGGCCCAAAAATGTCAGAATAATATTAATTAGCATTTTCCAAAGCCCATAATGATGTTCTCAAATGTCTAATTTTGCCCACAACTCAAAAATATTCATTTTTCTGTCAGAGAAGAGGAAAGAAACCAGAACATATTCACATTAATCAAGCTGAAATCAGACAATTTGGACATTAAAAAGAGAAGACTCAAAATGATCAACCAGTGAGCAAGATAGCTGGTGATTAAATTAATAAACCATTACTAGATTAATTGTTGCAGTTCTACTTTTCATTGCCATATAACACTGAGATGTCAAAAAATCCTTTGCTATACATTATGTGTGCACCTGTGAATGAAAATGTGTCGACAAAACCTTTGCGGGATACACACAATAGACAACAAACAAGCGAGCTTTGTCTTTAGACATCTGTTTCAGATCAGGAACAACACAGAAAAGGTTAACTTTGTGTATTAACAGGAGGTTTTCTTCCTGTTTATGAATACACATTATGAAAATCAGATTAAAAAAAATCTAAAAAGTACTTTTCCCAGAATTGATTATTATTATGAGGTTTATTTGTGTTGTTCTGTTTTGCAAATGCATGGCAGCTACATTTCAAAAAGACAAAAACAAAGAATTGTGCTTAATATAATAAATATCCAATATGCAAATACACAAACTAATGGTCACATTTTATATTACAATGGATAGCATTAAATCACAGTGGGGTGTATGACATTTGCTTCCAGCTCTGATTAACATAAAAAACTGTTGTGTGATTCAATTATTTTGGGGCCTCACAACTCTCCTATTAATATTGTTGTACATTTTAGTGTCTGCCCGTGTTTAATATTGTAATTTTTGCAATAAATGCTGCACAAGAGATCTGATCTTTGAAATTTAAACTGAACATTTGACTTGCTAATATGAATTTACCAAGTCCAACTGAGACTTTAAGATCAAACACAAACACATGAAGGGTAACAAGATCAAAAAGGTCATCCTGGCTTGTGTCTTTTTCATGTGCTTGACCTTTGCAGAAAGAAAATATCTCTCTTATACCTCTGAAAACTTTGGCTTTGAGTAAAATGTTACTCAAAATTCATGACAAAAATGTGAAGATATTCTACAGTAGCTTTCATCAAAATGATCAAGGAATCAATATAAATTTGTCAAGTACAGCAATAAAAAAAAGACCACAGCAAACAGAATAATTTCATTTGAAGCATCACGAAGCCACCAGTTTGGTCACTGGTTGGTGTCCAAGTCTCAGAACCCTACAGTAAGACAAGAAGCACCAGGACCCGAAAGACATGGACCTTCATTCTCTTTGCCAAGCCCTTCTGTCGAGCTACCTTATGACTCCATAAGCTCTTCCCAGGCATGTCTTGATCTCAGTGGCATTAAGGTCACTGCTGAGGTGCATACAGATACACTTCTGATGGCTGAGTCCTGGATCTTAGTCTTGATCCAGATCAATCACAAAGCCAGACATACTGACAAACTTAATTTACAGAGGTTGACCCTTTTATTAATTTAGGTGTTTCATCACAAAAACATTGCTATTCAATACACACAAGTGCCTAGTATGGTATTATGTATATAGTATCATGTATATAGATAGCATGACATTGTGTTTAAAGTATTATATATATAATATATGGCATTGTGTATATAGTATTATGTAAATAACATGACATTATGTTGTTGTTGTCCATTCGGCTCCTCCCGGATACAGCCCGATCTGCATTCATATTTGGCACAAGTTTTACGCCGGATGCCCTTCCTGACACAACACCAGAGTAACCTGGTGAAACACACACAGCTGCTGGTGTTCCAAAGAGGTCTCCCATCCAAGTACTAACCGGTACTGCACTGCTTAGCTTCTGAGATCTGACAGGATCAGGCTTACACAGAGCAGACTGGCTGCAAATAATATGACATTATGTATAAAATAAAATAAAATATAATATATATATATATATATATATATATATAGTATGGCATTATGTATTACTAGCGTGTTGCCGTGGTGATCCACAGGCTCTAGATTGGTTAGTGTTCATAAAATAAGTAGCTGACATTTTTCAAGCATGGTAATAAATTGTGTAAAGTTTCTATAATGAGTTGGAATGGTGTGTGAGTCCAGAATGTTTTTAGAACCTTAGACCTTAAACCTCAACATTTTTAAAAGCACTCAGCCCTTTTATTTTCTGCTAATTATGTAATTTTTTAAAAAAATGTTAATTTAGTGTCTTTATGTATTTATAAATTGTTTAGTTTCTTGTTATCATATACACACTATTATGATAATTTTATTTTTATTTCTATTTTGTCATTTGATTTTTAAATGGACCATAATAGAAATAAGTGTTTTCACTTTCTTGTGTCATCCATGTATTTTTTAATGTATTTACAATTATATTATGTACTTACATTGAACTTGCTAAATAAAATCATACACGCACACACGCACTCACTCACGCTTTTAATATATAGATGATTTACTCCCCCCTGCTGGATTGGAGTGTAAGTCCAGAAAATAAATATCAATGTCCATTGTTCAGTGTTGTTATACAAATAATGAATGTTTATGAGTTCGATGGCATGAATATTTCATGAGGTGAAAGCTAGAACATACCATTCAATGAGGCAAAGCCGAGTATGGTATTGGTATTGAATATTCGTTTTATTGAAAGAATGTAAAAACATTCATTATTTTTTTTTTATATACCAGCTAAAATAGATCCTTGTCATTTGATATTTTATTAATTTATAAACAACAGAAAAGGGACTTGGTGTTCCACTGCTGCTAAAGTCCAAATTGTGACATGTAGTCCAGTGATGCTGTGCATTGACTTTGGACTTCCATAAAAAAAGAAAAAAAAGACTTTGTGTAGTTCCGCAGTCCATGTATTCTGTATTCTGCTGTAAGCAGGTGTGTTTAATTTGACAAAGAGAGGCAGTGGCAGAAGACATTAAAAACACTACACTTTTCACTTACGAATGTCCATTGTTAACAATGGACTTAAACAATGTCCATTGCTTGTTAGTTAGCTAAAATCGCAAATTTCTTTAAATATATTTGTCCTATCAACTTTCTGGTTCCGTTTCCGTTCTGTTCCGCGTTCATCCTCTACCTAAACTACATAAGCATACCAAACAACAAATGTCAGCTGTCCCCGGTTTAGCTGTTAAGCCAAGCCCTGGTTAAGACATATGCACGCATGAACACATGCATGCACACAGAGCCCACATTATAATATAGACTCTAAAATATTAGGCCTATCAATGTTGGATTTTGCCACTGTTCATCTTTGACCCAAAATACATAAACATACCAAACATAGCAACTATGAGCTCTCCCCAGTTTGTGTGTAATCAAAATTATCAAAATTAATCAGTGGCCGCTGCTGGTCTTTCCAAGAGGGGAAGCTCGTTGTGAGCTTACATTATAAAATTGGTCAGTTCATTTATATGTTACTTCAAATATGTAAAATGGTCATAACGTTCTTAGTTGCACAATCATTTCACAATTTATATCTCTATTACATACAGTGTTTTATGATGGCACAGTTACATTATAATACAAGTATATTATTGATGATTTTAAATGAAAATATTGCCAAAAAAGCACATAGAACCTTTATTATTAAAAATACATAACAGAGCCTGACTGTTTGATGACATCTTGCCCTTTATTGTTACATGCAAATGTTACGTTAAAGACTGGCCAGCAGATGTTGCCAAATATAACTGCCAAATATAACATTCATTATTTGTTTAATATAACGGCTAAAATAGATCCTTGTCATTTGACATTTTATTAATTTATAAACAACAGAAAAGGGACTTACATTTTGGTGTTCCGCTGCTGCTAAAGTCCTAATTGTAACGTGTAGTCCAGTGATGCTCTGGACTGACTTTGGACTGGAAAAAAAAAAGTCCAGCCAAAAATCATGTGAGCATTTCGTGTGAACAGGTCTTCATGCATCCAGACGGCTTACAGTGGAGTGGATGTTGTGTGTGTCTGTTGCAAGAATTAGCAGCGTCAGTTAGCTCAATCAAATTATCGCGTCGTTGTCCCCTGGGCCGGCTCTTGTGCATGCGTGTAGTACCAAAAAAAAGACTTTGTACGTCCTCAGTGCAGTGAAAAAAATCATGTCAGAAATGAGTCCAGCTTTTCATTCTTTCTTCCTGCTAACAGCCTCCACACAGCACAGTGAATTTGTTAAGTGTGTGTGTGTTGCAAGAATTAGCAGTGTCAGTTAACTCAATCAAATCATGTCTCGGTAGAATCATTGTCCCCCGCGCGCACACGCACGCAACCTGGTTGGTACTTGTGCATGTGTGTACTACCAAAAAGAGACTGTGTACATCCTCAGTGCAACAAATAAATAAATAAATAAATCACATCAGAAATGAGTCCAGCTTTTCATTCCAACTTCCTGCCAACAGCCTCCAGACAGTACAGTGGATTTGTTTTGTGTGTGAGTGTACATGCATGTGAGGGCGCACGTGCATGTGCGTGTGCGAGCACGTGTGCACACGGGCATAATCACCTGTCCGCGTACATGTGCGTGCGTGTGTGTGCGCGCGTGCATGAGGATGTGTGCGTGTGTGCAGAGTGCAATGGTACCAAATGTATGGATTTTATTTTCTTCTCCAATGTTAGTTTAGTGTATAAAATTGTTCATAATCTGGCACCACAGCCTCTGAAATTGTTTGTAAAATCGTGTAGTGAAGCATTGTTTCTGTGTAGGCTCTCAGTTGTCCAGGTGGTTTCCATAGTAGAGAAGCTTGAATCTTTGACTGTACTGGGTTGCTTGACGCGAGGACGTTTCGCTTCAAATCGCAGAAGCTTCCTCAGCTAAAATTCTTGCTCTGGAAGTCTGACTTCTGTCTGACTCTTGTGGAGAAGAATAAAACAGGGTGAAGCAGATGAAGCATGATGAAGATGAAGCAGGTCGGAGAACAACACGTTCTTCCTCTAGAGGAGATTGTTTTGTGAATTTTAGGTCTTCAACATTTGGACAAAACTGCTTCTCTGTCAAAGCTGCAGGGATGTGGAACTCGATACCTTTGACTGTTCAAGAGAGAGACACTCTGCAACAGTTACAATTTTACACAAAGAAATGGTTGAAAGATGGTTAGATTTGTGAACACTGATTATTGACAGTGTCTTGGAAAACTATTAATTGTGAGTAATCTGTTGCTGGTGTTTCTTGCTGGTGCTTGTGGGGGTTGTATCTATTTTTAGATTTTGTAGTATTTTGTACATTGTGACCTGCTGTTTCTTGCTTCTGCCCAGGGACAACAGATGAAAATGAGGTTGTAGCTAAATCTGGTCTGTGCAACACATTTGTTGTGCAATGTCCCTGTCAAATAAATAAATAGAAAATGCATAAATACGTACATAAAAATGTGCAAATTAATTCTCACGCTTAAATCTCAAAATAGCTGTCAATCAACATGGGATTCAGCTTTTTGACTGATCGTCCAATCATTGTGCCAAAGTCCAGTGTCCAGGCTTGTCCAGACCCTGCCCACAGCTTGTTTGACACCCAGAGATGCTCAGCGTCTGGGGGCAGGACAAAATCGTGGCATTTATCCAATGACCATCAAGTTTCGTGGCAATGAAAAAACATTTCCAGGTTGGTGTGCCTCAAGGTTCAGGCGCTCGGCTTCTACAGGAAAATGCATTGACCACAGACCATATGAGAACAAGTTTTATGAGAAGTTAACAAAATAGAGTCAACCGATTTGTGATAAATAGCTGATTATGAATGAACTCGTCTTCAAAATGAATGTGTTCTAACACATTTGTAGTCACAGAAATGATAACAAACTACATATTTGACCACTTAATATTTTGACATTTTTGGAGAAGCTGAGCTTGAATATAATTAGACACCCATGCAACAAAATTTCGCTCATATACAACAACAAAACTCATAAAGTAGTCAAAGAAAAAAAAAAAAGACAGTAAGAAAAAAACAAAAAAAACAATGTACACAGTGCCTAAAGATGTAGGCAGAAGCAAAGTTTATCAATGCCTACACCCCTCCATGAAGTAAAATCAAACCAGGTATACGGTATGTGCCTGTTCATAAACATTAATTTCTAAACAAAATCTGAACAACAGCAGCTCATAATTACAATTAAAAGAAAACAAATATTTCCCAAACAGCTCCCAATACAAGCTGGTTACCACCTACATATTTCAGGAGAAAAGGTTAAAGTATAACACCTTCATACAACACAACCACTTTCATCTAATACATATCTGGAGAATACCATTTCTTTGTATAAAAAATTGAACTGATTGATATTTGGACATTGCTTGAGTTTCTCAGATAGAATATTCCATTTTTTTAGGACCACAAATGGAGACACAGAAGTATTTCCTGGTTGTCATAGCACCAGCAATTTTAAAATGATACAAACCCCTTACATTATACATTCCTTCTCTTTGTGTAAAATATTCTTGAATTCTAAATGGTAATTGCTTATTTTTCGCTTTATACATCAATTGAACAGTCTTGAATGAAATCATATCATAAAGTTTTAATATCTTCGATTTAATGAACAATGGATTGGTATAATCCTGATACCCTACATTGTGAATTATTCTTAATGGTCTTTTTTTAAGGATGAATAATGGTTGCACTGTAGTTTTATAGTTATTGCCCCAGACTTCAGCACAGTACATCACGTAAGGTGCAATCAATGCACAACACAGAGTGTGTAGTGATTTGCCATCAAGAATGTGCTTTGCCTTATTTAATACTGCAATAATTTTGGATGTTTTCTTTTGAATATGTTGAACATGAGCTTTCCAGTTATCATCAATAATCACACCTAACAATAATCACACCTAACAACTTATTCTCTTTGATGCATGCTTACTGCTAAGCTTTCCTTGCAGTCTCTGATATATCACCTCTGATATATATATATAGTATGGCATTATGTATGAAATATTATCATATACCTATAAATGATACGCCAATATGACTGGATAAAACACTAAAGAATAAATAGCAATACACCCTTTTTGCGGAATATTTTTCATACCACCTGAGTAATCAGCCAATCTGGACAGCGGAGCGGCACCACGACGAAGAGGCGCAGTCAGAGGAACTGTGAAATACTGGTGAGTAATTAATAATTTCTTATGTGTCCAACCTCGTAGGTTGATCATTAAAATTTAATTTGTTAGTTCTAAAAGCCATCATAATTATTTATTATAGGAAAACGTTCTATTTTTTTTCTACTAAGGTTTGAACTTTGAGTGTTTACACAGGAGAGAAAAGTGAGAAACTGTTAATGCCTGTTTGGGAAAAGTTTATAAAGTGTGTAGTGAGGGGTTTTACAGCCTTAAAACATCTATAATAATTGTAAAAAATAACGCTGACTACTTTGTGGATTTTGCCTATCGCGGGTTATTTTTAGAATGTAACTCCCACGATAAACGAGGGACCACTGTATATGATAAAATCGTTATCAAGTTGTTTTACCAATGAATATGGCTTTTTACACCCTGAAGAAAACCATACTTGATAACTGATATTATGTATATAGTATAGCATTATGTATATAGAATTATGTATATAGTATGGCATTATGTATAAAGTACTATATATATGGTACGGCATTATGTATATAGCATTGTATAGTATATATAGCATGATATTATGTATATAGTATTATATATTTGGTATGGTATCTTGGAATGATACGGTACATCTTGGAAATCTATCCATCTCTTTATATAGATATAAAAGTGGACTAAAAGCAAAGATTCTGCAGGAGTATTTATAATGACTTGTTTATAATATCTGGACAAATTGGTGTAATACTGCTGTGCTGTTTGTTTTGTTTGGGAATGGCTTTTCCATAAGCCTTTTTGGCTTCCACCGCTCCCTTGCACATTACTCATATTGTATTTTTCTTTCTCTCTCTCTCTTTTCTTGTTTTATGTTTATATATTATTTTTATATGAGTTTTATTTATGTGCTAAATAAACAAATCAAAAATCACATATATATATATATATATATATATATATATATATATATATATATATATATATATATATATATATATATATATATATATATATATATATATATATATATATATATATATATATATATATATATACGAGGTCTATTAGAAAAGTATCCGACCTTATTATTTTTTTCAAAAACCATATGGATTTGAATCACGTGTGATTACATCAGACATGCTTGAACCCTCGTGGGCATGCGAGAGTTTTATCACGCCTGTCGGTTACGTCATTCGCCTGTGGGCAGTCTTTGAGTGAGGAGTGGCCCACCCTCTCGTCGATTTTTTTTGATTGTTTAGGAATGGCTCAGAGACTGCTGCTTTGTTTGATCAAAATTTTTTAAAAACTGTAAGGCACAACTGAGTGGACACCATTCGATAAATTCAGCTGGTTTTCGGTAAAAATTTTAATGGCTGATGAGAGATTTTGGTAGTGTCGCTTTAAGGACGGCCCACGGCGCCTGACGGCGATCTGCGCTTCGAGGCGGCAGCGTCTCGCCGTTTCAAGTTGAAAACTTCCACATTTCAGGCTCTGTTGACCCAGTAAGTCGTCAGAGAACAGAGAACTTTCAGAAGAAGTCGGCATGAGGAGTTTATTCGGACATTCCACTGTTAACGGACATTTTGTAATGAAAGAACATGCGGGCAGAGTCGCATGTCGGGCCGGACCCGACCGCGGGGGGTCGCGACAGGAAAAACACCTCCGTTGGAAACCTTAACGGACAAGTTGGAACATGCCCAAGCTGATAAACAGTTTCTCAGTTACTCACTTGTTGAAAGCCATCAAAAGCCGCCTGAATTTTACAAATGGTTTTCAACACGGAGGTGTTTTTCCTGTCGCGGCGCACACAGATTTGCCGAGTCGTCACGGAAACGACTCGGCGAATTTGCGCGCACGTCTTTCATTAAAAAATGTCCTTAAATAGTGGAATGTCCGCATAAAGTCCTCATGCCGGCCTCTTCTGAATCTTCTCTGTTCTCTCACGACGTCCTGTGTGAATTAAGCCTTAAATTAGGATGTTTTCAGGTCGAAACAGGCCGACGACGGCGCCTGGAAGCGCTGCACGACGTCCCGCTCCGTGGGAAGTCCTTACACCGACAGAAACACCCCATAATCTCTCATCAGCTGTTAAACTTTTCACCGAAAACCAGCTTAATTTCTCGAATAGTGTCCACTCGGATATTCCTCACAGGTCCAGAAAAAATTTTGATAAAGCAATGCGCGCCGTCTCGAGCAGCTTGTGAAACAAAGGAATTCAGCCGAGAGGGCGGGACCACATCTCACTCAAGGCCTGCCCACAGGGAAATGACGTCACCGACACGCGTGAAAAAACTCACGCATGCGCACGAGGGTTCAAGCATGATTGGTGTAATCGCATGTCATTCAAATCCATATAGTTAAAAAAAAAAATAAATGGGTCGGTTTATTATCTAATAGACCTCGTATATATATATATATATATATATACTCACATATACCTAATACATACACATAACAACAAATACATAAGGAATCAATGAACAGAATTTTCTCATCACAACAAAATAAATAATAATGCACAATCCAAGGGAAATAATACCAATTCAATAAAGTTAACTGTCCATACTGTAATGAGAGATTATATTATTTATTTATTTATATTATATTATTTATAGTCTTTTAAAGCTAACTCGAGTAGGGCGTAATTTAATATGTTCAGGACAGATGTTCCAAATGTTTACACCTTTTACAGAAACACAGTGACTTTTTACAGCAGTTTGAGTATTTAATTTATCAAATAATAATGTTCCTCTCAAATTATAACTGGAGTCCTTCATTTTAAACAGATTTTGGACATGTTGAGGTAGAAGTTTGTTTTTTTGCTTTATACATGGTTTGTATTGTAATATAATCAACTAAGTGTTGGGAAGGTGTCGTAGCACGGACCCACAACAGGGGGCGCAAAGGAACGGACAATGAATAAGCCAATAAGTAACAATTTAATGTTGTGACAACACACAACTAAACACACAAGATCTGTATAGTCAATTAACACCAGGTGACGTGTGGGCAGGCTCGAAGATAGAAGACCCCCGACGAGAGATGAGCCGCGTCCCACACGGCTTCCAACACCAACGGCCTGAAGAACACCGGAGCCGCCAAGTCCCCAGTCCCCAGGTGGCCTCTGTCTTCGGCTGTCGACCCTGGTACTGCTGGCAGAAAACAAAGACAGGATGGATGAGTGTGAATTCGCACACTCAGTAATCCACAGTCTGCACTCAGTTAGGACGGAGCACCTCCACCTCCAATCACACACTCGTGCAGCTCCTGTTTAACCACTTATCTGATTGGAGTGTGAAGCGAAGCCGTCGCTGATCACACCAAACGCCAATCCCACAGATAAGGCAGACACAACAGGATAACGGCTGCAAAAGAAGTTCAGATTATCACTCAGCGATTTGAGTCAGCAGAGAAAATTACCTCTTTGGTAGTTGATTTCTCGGCGAGGAGGTGGAGTTGCAGTCCGGCCTTTATGGTGATGGTGATGATGATGAATGAGTGACAGCTGGTGCTGAGGATGAGTGACAGCTGTCACTTCTTCTGGGTCTGGTGGTGGTGGGCCAGCAGTACCTCCTCTTCAGCGGCCCACATAACACTAAGTCCCTGAATTTCAGAATATTCAAACAAATAAATAGTGGGTTTGTCGGCTCACGGTAAGGTTTAATACTGATAATTCTTATGGCTTTCTTTTGCAATAAAAATATTGAATTAGTGTTTGTTTTATAAGTCTTTCCCCAAACCTCAACACAATATGTCATATATGGAGCTTAATGAATAATATAAAGTGATTAGCAGGATTACAATGGCTTTTGATATTTTGGATTTAACATAATTTATGTGTGTTTTCCATCTTAATTTATCATCAATGGTAACTCCAAAGAAATTTTGTTTCAATTACAATTTCAATTTCAGCATCCGTAATAATAAATTTCTAATTAAATTCCTGGGCTTATTTCCAAATATAATACACTTTGTTTTACCAAGATGAAGTGATAATTTATTTAAATCAAATCATTGTTTAAATGTCCAAAAGCTGTTCCAAATGATCCCCACAACAGAACACAGTAGTATCATCAGCAAATAAAATACAATTCAGGGTCTTAGAAATCAAACATATATCATTAATACATAAAAGAAACAGCAATGGACCAAGGACTGAACCTTGAGGCACATCACATGTAATCTTCAAAAATTCTGAGTTTATCCCACCAATATGGACACACTAATACCTGTTTTGTAGATAGCTGCCTATCCATTCATGAGCCAGGCCCCTGATACCATACTTCTGCAATTTATCCAATAGTAAGGTATGGTCTATGGCAGTGTTGTCCAAACTATTCCAGAAAGGGTCAAAAGGGTGCAGGTTTTCTTTGCAGCCCCTGACTCCAGCAGGTGATTTCGCTGATGAACTCATTCCACCTGTTCAAAAGGATGTTAATCAGTGAAATCACCTGCTGAAGTCAGTGGCCCTTTCTGGAATAGTTTAGACACCACTCGTCTATGGTATCAAAAGCTTTCTGTAAATCAAAGAAAACTCCTACTGTGTACTGCTTATTCTCAATCACATTTGATATTTGTTCAACAAAGTCAATTAAAGCCAATGAGGTAGTTTAACTCTGTATGAATCCATAGTGCTGTTCACTGAGTATATGATGTTTAGCTATAAAATCATTTAGCCTCTTTGCAAATACCTTTTCCAAAATTTTTGAAAATTGTAACAGTGAGATTGGCCTGTAGTTTGAAAAGACATGTTTATCACCAGATTTGAACAGTGGAATCACTTTAGCTATTTTCATTTTTGAAGGAAATTTCCTCGTCATTAATGACAAATTACAAATATAAATAAGTGGTTTAATGATGCAGTTTCAAAACTATAAATGTCAGTTGGCTTTTTACCTTTTAATTTATGAACTGTGTCAATTATTTCTTTTTCATCTGTTTCTTTAATAAACATTAAATCCAGAATTGTATTGATTGTTTTGCTGTTATCCAAGGAACACATTTTAGGGGACACAATTGAATTAGCTAAATTTTTACCCACATTAATAAAATAATCATTGAAGTGGTCAACTATAGGTTTATTTTCCTTAATGATTGTATCTGTAGTTGTGTAAAAATAAGCTGGATAGTCTTTAACAACTTTTTTGTTTTTGATGATTTCATTTAAAAGCTTCCAAGTTCCTTTAATTAGGGCCCGAGTAGGCAACGTCCTACGAGGACCCTATTGTAATTGCGCTGTTTATTATTATTATTATTATTATTATTATTATTATTGCCACTTTTGAAATCGAAATTTCGGCCTCTTCCCATGCTCACCAAACTTTCCAAAGTCGTCCCGCCGGATCCGAAATTTGATATTTTGGGGGCGTCGCACATGGTTGCAGAAAAATCGCGAAACAGCGCCCCCTAGAAATTTTCAAAAACCCCTCCGCATTGGGCTTTTTTCGTCATAGCCTCACGAAATTCGGTACACATATTTACCATGCCAGGACGCATGAAAAAGTCATGGTGTCTTGGTGTCTTGGTCTCTTACTGTCATGGTGAAATATCGACAGGAAGTCGGCCATTTTGATTTTAAGTTTCGATTTTGAGCAAATTTTCGCCATTTTTGCCCATTTCCACTACTTACATTTGAACGAACTCGCCCTAGGGATTTCATCCGATCGTCTTCAAATTTGGTCAACATCATCACAACACAATGGTGATCAAAAGTTATCAAAAGATTGTAATTAAGTCAAAAGACGTCGCTGCTAGGGGTCGTCAAACTTTGGCGAGCTTTTCAGAGCACGCCATTTCACTTCGAACGGCTGTCACGCCCACATACTTCATCGTAGATCCTTCAAACTTGCTTCACATGATGAGGGCTCCGCCCTGAACGTCTACATATCTTAAGTTCCCACCTGCACCATAGCACCCCCCGGTGGTGGCGGGAAAGGTCCTATTTTTACTTTAAGAGGTCCTGATGTCACATACTTAACCCAATCAACTTCAGTCCACTTCTGAAACATGCAGATCAAATTGGTGAACATAGGCGATGAACGCCGTGAAGTTACAAGTAACGGCGTCCGTGTGGTGGCGTGCCGAATATTGACCATTCGCCATGAAATTACGTTCTTCCTTTTGACGGCTTTAATTTTGTCACATCATCATGAAAATTGATACACAGGTCGAGCACGACAACCTCTTACAATTCATAGGGGCGTCGCCCATGGGCGGGGCAAAATGCCTCAATAGCGCCCCCTTGAAACTTTCAAAAACCCCTCCCCATAGGGGTTTTTTTGGAGTAGGGAGATGAAAATTGGTACACATGTGACTTGCATAGACGTACAAAAAAGTCTCTTGCACCATGAGTGTACTCCAAACAGGAAGTCGGCCATTTTGAATTTTCTTCTCATTTTGGCGTGATTTCCACATGTTGTATTTGAACGAACTCCTCCTCGGGATTTTGTCCAATGCACTTCAAATTTATTTAACAGCATCCACAGATGATACTAACCAAAAGTTATCGAAAGCTTTTCTCTATGTTGAAGGGTGGGGCCGCTATGGTGCCTCCATTTTGACCCTTTGCCATGGAACATCAAGTCATGATAACTCCTTCATGCTTTGCCTGATTGACTTGAAACTTTACATGTATGATGACGGTTGGCCCCTGACCACACCCATCCCCTGTGTTTGTACACTGAGCGCCCCCTAGTGGATGAACAATCAACATGTCATAACTCCTTGATGCATTGTGTGATTTGTTTAAAATTTTAACTGTGTGATGAGTGGTTGCCCCTGCATGCACATGGCCACATGTGGTCACAAGGGCACCCACTGGCCTGGGTAGGCGGTCGTGCGGAACGAGGGCCCGTATATGACTGCTTGCAGTCCTAGTATTGGTTTTATTTTTTTAATAAATCACTATAATACTGCTTCTTACAAGATCTTCTTACAAGATAATATTATTGTATCGTGTTGTTTTCTCTCTTTCTTGAGTTGTGTGTTGCTGCACCTGTATGGGTATGATCCACATCCAGTCCCTGCCCTCATGTGGGTTTAATCTGGCTGAACGTTACATTCCTGCCACTGACCCTTGTGGGGAGATAAACCTACCATGCATGATTTGATGGTGAGAGAACATAGAGAGTCTGCAGGAAATCTATTGAAACATTGGTTCCACTAAAATTATATTCCAGTCATTTAAAGACAGAGAGAGGGAAAAAAGCAACAGGTGTTGTACCAGGTGAGAGGGTGAAAACTGATCCAGGAAATCAAGTTTGAGTAATACAGCCATAAGAGTGACACCTCCTTTGCACGATTGTTCACAAGCTGGGAGAAAATATTTTTTCTGAATTGTCAGCACAGCTGGAAATCAGTTTTTCTAATGCCTCAGCATTCATAAATATCAGCATTATGTTGTTGGGGTTACAACGTATTCCACCCAGCATGCACAGTGGAACACGATAAAATGGCCAACGCACGATGTTGCACTGCAGAAAACAGTGAGCCGAGTTTTTACTTTATTCAGAATGTCTGAACCCCTACAGAGTGCCAACACTGCCATCCTCTTTGATATTACCTATGGGTCCATATGTTTTTATTTTAATTTATTTATTTTTCACAGTACTAAACTTTGTGCAAACAGTCTCACTTGGTTTCAGTTTCTCTTCCTTCAATAGAAAAACAAAACTGGAGTTGCATTAAAGGTAAAAGTATAGTAAGGGTAAGCTGAACTGTATTTGCAACAGGTTAGGAAATAATCACATCTGTTCTGTTTCTTGGGGTAATAGTTAAGAGGTTAAAGCAATGGCATCAAGACCAGAGAATCCTTGGTTTGATTCCCTGCCAGACTGAAAGGTCTCGAGCAAGGGGCTTAATTGTCATGGGTCACATTTCTGTTATAGCGCATTCTCTGTTATTCTGTCTCTGGCATTAATCTCCCTGTGCTGTCATTGTTTGCCATGTTATCTGGCTAATTCTCTCATGTGGTAAAATTCCTCTGGCACTTTAACATTTATTTCATGTAGCTTAATTTAATGTTTCTGTGGAGTTTGGGGGACATTGAACCACAATGGGCAATGTTCAAAGTTTCCATTGCTGAAGATGCAACAGGGAGTGAGGTGCCTCAAGGGTAGGCAACCCTTGAACACCGTGGTGGACAACAGTGGTCAGGGAAGCCGTCTGACTGAAGAAGGATTCTTTCTGATGAAGGATGTTATCTTGGAGTACTCCAGAAGCAGTTGCAAGGTACTGACAGGCCCAAAGGGGGCCAGCCTCTGCTGTGAGAGGAAGGTGGAGGAGATTGGAGAAACCATGAAGAAGGACTTTTGGCGCAAAGGTGCTTCTGGAGGACCGTGACGCACCTCAAGAGAGTAAAAATGGGGAACCATCCAAGCTGCCTACAGTAAAGATGGGACTCTGCTGACCTCAACTGAGTAGGTAATCGACACTGGAAGGAGGCTTTTGAGGAACTCCTGTATCAGACTGGAGCACCCACTATACCAGGGGCAGAGCTGGAAGCTGATGGAGGAAGTAGTCAAACAACTCTGCAGTGGCAAGGCCCCAGGCGTTGATGAGATCAGTCCAGAAATGCTGAAGGCTCTGGGTGTGGAGGGACGGTCTTAGATGAGACGTCTCTTCAACATTGCGTTGAAGATACGCAAGCGGTCCAGCTTCATTCCTACTCTCACCTATGATCATGAGGGTTGGGTCATGACAGAAAGAACTAGATCGTGGGTACAAGCGGCCGAAATGGGTTTCCTCAGGATAGTGTCTGTTGTCTCCCTTAGAGATAGGGTGAGAAGCTCCCTCATTCATAGAGCTACTGCTCTTTCACGTGGAAAGGAGCCTGCAGAGGTAGTTCGGGCATCTGGTAAGGATGCCTCCTGGTTGCCTCGCCAGGGCGGTGTTCCAAGTACTGGGAGGAAACCCTGGGGAAGACCCAGGACTGTGTGAGAGATTATATCTCCACACAGAACTGGGAACGCCTGGGGATCCCCCAGTCAGATGTGGTCAATGTGGCCCGGGAAAGCGAAGTTTTGGGTTCCCTGCTGGAGCTGTTGCCCTGTGACCCGATCTTAGATAAGTAAGTAAAATTTACTTATAAATCAACAGTTTAAACTCAGATGACATCAAGAGACAACAATTAATTGCAGACATAACAAGGTAAGACAAATAAAATGTAGGGAAGACCAAAGTAAAAAGGTGTGTTTTGAGCCTGGATTTAAAATCTGTGATTGAGGGGGCATTTCTAATGTCAGGTGGCAGTTGGTTCCACAGCTGAGGACCAGCAACCGCAAAAGCTCTGTCACCTTTCTGCTTAACCAGGGACCATGGGACATGAAGGGGACCTTGGCTGGAAGATCTAAGAGACCTGGGAGCAACCTTGATATGGATGAGATCAGCTATGTAGCTGTGGGCCAGGGAGTTAATAGCCTTAAACACCATCAAGATATTAAATTGAAGGCTTGGCCAGGTGTGATGTGCTCACTTTTTTTCTGTTAGAAAGAGCCTAACCTCTGCATTTGGATCATCTGAAGCCAAGTCACCAGTGTCAGAGGGAGATCAAAGTAAAGGGAGTTACAATAGTCTAGGCATGAGGTTATGAAAGCGTGGATGACTTTTTCCAGATTGTTGTAAGCCAGAACACTTTAGTTTGGCAATAATTCGTAATTGATAAAAAGTGTACTTTACAACAGATGAGATTTGCTTGTCGAGGTTGAGCTGGGAGTCTAGAATAACACCAAGGTTTCTTGCATGATGTTTGACATAAGGGGGCCACGCTTTCCAGGAATTAAATTTTTGGATTTTACAGGGCTGAAAACAATGACTTCACTTTTGCTCTCATTTAACTGCAGGAAATTATTTGCCATCCAGATTTTAATTTCCTCACGGCAGTCTAAAAGAGCCTGCAGGGAGTTGCCAGATTTAAGTGGGATGTACAGTTGGGAGTCATCTGCATAAAAATGGAATGAAATATAAAATTTTCTGATGTTATTCAAGGGGAGCATATAAAGAGAGAAAAGCACTGGGCCCAGAATGGATCCCTGGGGGACACCATATGACACAGGGATGATGAAGATAATGATGAAGAGTACTGCCATATGGATACAGAAAAAGGGTCTTTGGTGGAGGTAAAATTGGATACAGTTAAGTGATATGTATGTATTAGGTTTTGGAGCAGTTTGTTCAAAGGTGAAGGTAAAAAGAAAAACAGCCTAAGAACACCTTTTTGTATATCTCAACAAGAAGTCTAGATGGTTGATCTAAAGTATATACTGATTAGCAAAATATTGATGATTGATTGGTACGAATGATTTCATAATGAAGTCACATGATGAAGTCACACATTGTAAAAGCACCATTACAGACATGTACATTTTTTTACTTGTACATTTATTTTTATTATGGTGTGAAGAACACAGGATATGCATCAACCCTCTGAGGCCTTTCATTTTCCAGTGTTTTTGCCTCAATCTGACAGACCTGCCATTCTGAGTTCCTGAGTTTTTGTTTGCCATTTTGGATTTGGTTTGGCTGGAGCCAACCTCATGTGGCCATTCAAGGAAATGCAAGTGTTGGCATTGGGGTGCTGGCTTCATTTCCCATGACCGGAGGTTGGTGTTGTGTGTTGGGGGGTTTGGCTGGATATTTTTGTGTTGTTTTCTTTTCTTTGCTCTCCAGGTGGTATGCAAACTGGTTTTTGTCTGTGGAGAAGGTGCTGGAAGAAGAATCCTTCACCCTCATCAACATTATTGGCTGCACTTGTGGAGGATGTCCACATGCAGGCCTAATGACTCGCAGCACCTGTGGATGATGCTCACGTGCAGACTTAAGGACTTTTAGCTGAAGCAGATAATTAGATGGCGTTCTGCATTTAAGCCATGAGTGGTTCAAGCAGAATTGCCGGGAACTCGACCTTGTGACGTTCGTTTGTGAGACGTTGAGGACCGCGCCTGGGTTTGACACATCGTGCCTGTGAAGGAGGACGGGTGAGGGACACATGCTGTCAGCACACATCAGAGGTGATTGATTGTCTGAATAAGTGTTAATAGTAATTTGGTATTTTGTTACGCAGTATATTTGAACATTGATGAGAATTGTGCAGCTCGCTTCTCACGGCCGTGGCGTGCGGACTGATGATCCTCCACCTGTTGTGAGAAGCTGCTCATTTACATAAAGCTTAAAGTCAGACCTGAATGTGTTGCTGATAGCGTGTGCCTTTGAAGGATATTAGTTGTAGCTGTTGACTTACCTCACCTCTTCTATCCTTCACAGAGTCAGTTTGTCATTTCTACCTGGGGGGTGTTTGGCGGTGAATTTGAGTCCAGAAGCGCCGGGCTTCGATCCCTTTGGGCGCTGGAGAGCGCGCCGTCCTTCACTCCACCAGACAAGCTATATATTATGTTGTACACAATTATTGCACGGAAAGGGAAATAAATGTTTTGTTGTTGGAACCGCTTTCTGGTTATTTAGCGCTGGGTTCAGTCAGATGCAGGTCCGCTCCTCAACCCGCGTCGGCACATAACAGTTGGGGCTTGATCACAACTGACTCCACAGGATAGCAATGGTAAATGCATTCTTTAATAACCGTATTTATTGTCTAAACAAGACAAATAAAGTATGTCCAAAGAATTGGCAAGTTGTGTGCTTTCTTTATTAAAAAAAGAATTGAGAAACAAACACCAAATGGGATCTCCATTCTTCAGCTTGCCACGTATGGGTGACTTCACAGTGTCACTGCAACTCTCCATACGCTCTGCTGCCACGATGTCTTTGGACTCCATGCTGAAGGACAGCCAACTCATTTAACTGCTGCATTGAAGAGAAGGGAGAAAACAAACCTTCTACAACACAGTTTGATTTCCCTCTAAAGCTTTGCTCTGTTGCACGGGTGAATACTGTTTGGCTTATCGTGACACATCGTTTAAAGGCTGGTTTGATGAAATAACTGCCATCTGTCTCCAAAATTGATTTCTTACTGTACTTTAGTCATTTTTGTCTTGAATACGATGAGACGTTGGACACACGTAGCACAGACAGCTGCAGTGACCATGTGGACTGTGAGGATGATTTTTAGCCCTGACAGCCTTGCTCACCATGGCAACACTTCCCACTGTGCAGGCCCTGCAGCTGTATTAAGTCTTCTGCACACTGCATGCAAACCAGGCCTCCGTCATCCCTAACACATACACACTCCCTAAAGATTACATTTACATACACAAATCACAAGTACGTATGCACATACACGGTCACACCAAAACAGCTATACCTTGTGAATTTACGTTGTCACAAAGAACGAAAGAAACTAAACTCACAGCAGCATTTACGATGCACAGGTGGTTATAACCATTAAACAAAGCAGATAAATCAGAAATAAAGCTGCAGGTTTTGAAACCTGTTTCAGTCATTTGAATGCGTGTTTACTTTTTTGACAGTACTTTCAGTGTGTTTGGTGACACAGAGGAAGAAGTTGCCCACAAACGACGCTGAAACCCCTCACAGGGACATCGTTATTCAAAATGTTCTAAAATTTAAGATGTATGTTAATGAAAGTGATGAATACTGGCATCATATAGTTGGCTATTTTGATATTTTAAGAGATCTTTTTCAGACTTCATAAATCAAGTATTTACAGTGGATGAGAAAGGCCACAACACTTGCAAATTAATAAAACAAGTTCAAACGCAAAAAACACACACAGAAATATTTAACCCCAACTTTTAAGATTTATGTAATTTTATTACATGACTAATTCCAATTTACATTTTAAAGATAATTTTAATACAAACCTACCAGCTAAACCTTACATGATGCATATTCATTACTGTAATAAATCCTATTTATTTGAAATGCGTAATCCTCAGCTTTATGTATTTAGTATTAATAAAATATAATTACTCTAAATCAATAATAATGACAGTATTTATTTAAAATACATAAAGTATGTTGTCTGAATTGCATAATAATTATGTTACCTATACAAGATCAATGGCATAGGCATTTATCTTGTATAGGTAACATAATTATTATAACAGTTATAACTGAGTTTTACTGTAAAACGATCAAAGTTTACCGCTTCTATTTTTCACAACTTTCACGCCGGATGTCCTTCCTGACAAATCTAGAATGTACATGGAAGATGGGGCACAGGTGACCTTGAACCTGCAACCTTCTCTTTGGGAAGCATGGGTGCTAACTGCTTGCACCACTATGCTGCTGAAACTTTGCAGTCTACTCCCATTTAAAATTTTCAAAATTTATTAAAATTGAAAGGATTCTTTAGGGATCCAGTACCTTTTTTTCTTATATATCTATGACACCATTATGCTCATTTCTTTTTCAAAGCATCTCAGTGTGGCTCATAGGGTGTAACAATGAATGCAAGGCTAGACATTAACAACTAGAACGTAAAACTATGAAACCTAAAGGGCCCCAAACCAATGTACTCAAGTGCAGCAAATCAGTCGTGTAGCACATGTTAGGAGGTGTTTGAGTGGAATCTCCACAGACTGTAGAAGGAGGGTAGATTTTCAGTGCAGATGAGACCAGGTGTGCCTCATCACACTGTTGACCTCTCTGCTGTGCGATCTACAATCCCAAAGACAAAAAGGAAATCACAACAAAAATGCTGAAAAACAGGCACTTGAACTGTATAATGTCCTGACAAGATTAAGACACCCTGAAATTTAGAGAAAAATAGAGGCTTTTCATCACTTCTTTAAGAAAACAACTGGTGTATCCATTTATGTCATGTCTGTGTCCAAACAATGTATATTCTGTGTATGAAATGTCTTATTAAGCATCCTTGAGTTATGGCTATTTGAAAAATTATGCTACTGTCTTTATAACATGCAAATAATATATGTACCAAACAATTCCAAAACCTTATCAGTTCATCTTCACGCCACTTGTTCTCTATGGTGTAATTACAGAGTGTACACTTAGGGAATAACCTTGTTGTGTCTGATGATTTGCAGACGTTGATGCTGGATTTTACAGTCACAAACTGAGTTTTACTGTAATCCAGCATTAACGCCGGTTTCTCTCACTCAGCCGACAGCGCATTATTGACATCTGCGTAGCAACGTGGTCAGGGCGCGGAGTTACACATCAAATTTGAAACAATTACGATATTTTATGGTCTGAAATCTCACACGATTAACCAATTAGATTTGCTTAACAAATGTAATTGGATTAGAATACGTAATATTAACTGGTTATAACCAGGTAGACTCATGGAAGCATGCGCTGGTGCAACGCATCGCTGCATCCACCACATTATAGAAGTCCTATTTTTGAATTATAAAATAATTTTGGGCAATTTCTGCTTAAATGACATACCAAGAAGCAAAGGGATATTACTGATATTGTTATTTTTATGTCCGCCAAGGATGTAATAAAATCATCTGCATTTTTATTTGTGTGTGTGTCTGTTAGCAAGATTTCATCAAAACTACTGCACGAATTTTGACGAAACTTTCACCACAGATAGATATTAGGCCAAGGAAAACTCCATTAAATTTTGGAGGTGATCCAGATCTGCATCTAGATTCTGGATTAAGTTTCACATTATATAGGCTTTGAAGGATTACTGTTAGCAAGATTACTTCAAAACTACTTCATAGATTCTCACCAAATTTGCACCACAGATAGATATTAGGCCATGGAAGACTCCACTGACGTTTGGAGGTAATCCGGATCCAGATTGCAGGATGTCAGAATTCTCCGATTTCTCTTATTTTATCATGTTTTCTTGATTCATGTTGCTGGATTGATGCTACTTTTGCTTTAATAATATGTAACAAACAATTCTGAAATTACAGTATAAGCAGAAAAAGGAAGGCTCTCTGCGCTTCTGCCAGCCACAACAATCCAGAGCAACCAGGTCATGGGAAACATAGAGAAAAGGAACACCGGTGCAACACAGATGTCTGCGTAATTAAATGATTTATATAAAGGTGCATAACAAAATATAGGGACTGACGTATCAATGTAAGGTTGCATCTTCATCAGAGTGCTTGCAAATAATGGGTGATAGGGCCCTTAATAAAGATCATAAACGTGATTGTACATAAATGAGGAAGTTGATTACCTAAAGATACACCCATTTCTATCAAGGTGCTACACTCATTACATCTGTCAGTAAGTGAGAAGAGGACTCTGATGGCGATGTAACCTTACATCAAAACGTCAGTCCCTATCATTTGTTATACACTTTTAAATAAATAATTCCAAAATTATATTAGTACATCATCTCTTCAGGGGATATATATATACCTGTTGTGTAAGCATCAAGTAATGAGTTATCAAGATCAGAAACAGACACAAGAAAGAACAGTTTTTTCTTTACATGCTAATAATTTATGTACCAAATGATTCCAAAACAGAAGGAAGTAGTGTAATGAAATATGCCCTGTACTATTTCCATAGTAACGGGACATCCAGTGCTGCAGTGGAAAGATGGTTACAGCATTAAACAGAAGGACTGTCAGTACAACACAAACTTCCAGGTGCAATAGGCTCTTCAGCTACAGTATATGAGACACTGATGAAGAACGGCCTATCTTGCAGTGCCAATCTGCACCAAAATTGAATGGGTTCTATGTTGGGTCATATGTTATCCCTCCACCTACATTATTGGAAATTCTTGCATATCTGTTTGCAATAATCGTTATGACAAAGAAATAACCAAACACACAAAACATGACCTCTGATGGTCATAATATGTTAAAACCTACAATTTATACAATCATTACATGGCCTGTCAAGCCTGACTGAGCCGACGCTGATACACAACCTTTGTTTATGCACGTCAATGTGAATCAGTTATTAATGTATACATACATGACCAACTGCTATGACCGCTCTAAAGTCGATCACTCACTCTCGCTGACACACACACACACACACACACACACACACACACACACACACACACACACACACACACACACACACACACACACACACACACTGAGCCCCTGGTTTGTCCCCATGCCCACTTCCTCTGCAGCCTGTGGTGTTTCCGCTGGGGTGAGACAGTGCCAGCTCCCTCCCTCTGCTTCCCAGTGGGGTCCTGCCTCCCGGCATCTGTCAGGGCAGCTGTCTCTCCTCTCCACTCTGCACTGCACCACACTATGCCAGGCCCCCACACAGGACTGTGGGCTGCACACACACTCGCATGATGACACATAGATAGATAGATAGATAGATAGTTGGGCTAATACAATTAGTTAATGTAACTGACAAAACTGAAAATGAAACATGATACAAATAATGAATGTTTATAAGTTCAATGGTACGAATATTTCATGAGGCGAAGCCGAGCTGAATGGTATGTTCCAGCTTTCACCGAATAAAATATTTGTTTCATTGAAAGAATGTAAAAACATTCATTATTTGTTTTATATAACGGCTAAAATAGATCCTTGTCATTTGATATTTATAAACAACAGAAAAGGGACTTACAGTTTGATGCGTCACTGCTGCTTTGACATCAACAATCCAACACAAACTTTAAATAGGAGTCCAAAAATAACTCTGACGATGTAGTCCGTGATGCCGTGCACTGCCTCGTGTACTTCCAAAAAAAAAAGAAAAAAAAAACAAAAGACTGTGTACTTCCTCTGTGCAGCAAAAAAAATCATGTCAGAAATTAGACCAGCTTTTCATTCTAACTTCCTCCTAACAGCTCTTCATGCCTCCAGATGGCTTACAGCGCAATAGATTTGTTTGTTTGTGTTAGAAGAATGAGCACCGTCAATTAGCTCCTTCAAATCATCGTCGGTCAGCAAAACAAACTCGCCATGTTTAGCTAAACGCCGCCCGCACTAGTGTGTGCATGGGTGGGGTTTGCAGCGTGCAATGGAACGCAGCAAATAAAATCACCAGTGTTAAATTAACAATGACAGTGAACATACGGTTCAGCTCAGACCAGAGTAGGACCATATGTTCACTGGCAGTGTTAATTTAACACTGTCAGTGTTACTTTTAAACTGGTGATTTTACTGTGTACAAAACGTATGGAACCAAATTTGCACACTAAATGGAACCAAATTGCACGTTCAATGCAACACAACACAAATAGGGCGAATAATCCATGTCACGTGACATACAAAGCACAAGGATCCACTCAGCCATTATATAGTATCTATAAATAATTTTGTAGCAGGGCAGATAGCTGAGCAGGATAAGGAGTTGGGCTACCAATATTCAAGTAGTCATACTAGCTTACTATGGAGTAGACAAAAAAGTAGTATGTCAAAATATTTAGGGCATGCACATTCTCAGTGGGTATTTAGTAGTCGAACTGTGTCTGGATAATGTACAACCATCCCCAGTGTGAAAACTATGATGCACCTGCACTGTAAATTTTGCAGAGTAAAAATTACTCTGCCAGGATAACATTTGGTCCCAGTCTAGAGTAAAATACACTTGTTTTTATACTCTAAAAAGAGAAATTCACAGCATGATGGAGTTGATTTTACACTGTGATAGAGTATATTTAACTCTGTTTGGACTGGGACCAAATGTTATCTTGATAGAATATATTTTACTCTGCAAAATTTACTGTGTGGAGCCTGTTTCTGTGTAGGCTCTCAGTTGTCCAGGTGGTTTCCATAGTAGAGAAGCTTGAATCTTCGACTGGACTGGGTTGCTTGACACGAGGACGTTTCGCTTCAAATCGCAGAAGCTTCCTCAGCTAAAATTCTTGCTCTGGTGGTCTTCTCTACAAGAGTCAAGACAGAAGTCAGACCACCAGAGCAAGAATTTTAGCTGAGGAAGCTTCTGCGATTTGAAGCAAAACGTCCTCGCGTCAAGCAACCCAGTCCAGTTGAAGATTCAAGCTTCTCTACTATGTGTGGAGCCTGGAAACTGAAGAACAATAACTTTCAGGGAAACCTCAAAGAAGACAGTGGACATACATTAAAACAGTAGTAGCAACCATGGAGTCACAGAATTGTTGAAATGTATAATTTATGAAGTATCAGGAACCGTCTGCCTTTGTAAAACAGAAATTCTTCCTGCATACATGGGTATACGCATGCATTGTTTGTTAATATCCTGATCAAGATGGTGGTAGTATAGTATAGTACATGCAAATTGTTGCACTACTACTAGTAAAATGGTAAATGGACTGCATTTATAAAGCACTTTTCCATCTATATCACATGCTCAAAGCGTTTTACAGTAATGCTTCACATTCACTCATAAACTGATGGCAGGGTGCTGCCATACAAGGCGCTCACTACACACTGGGAGCAACTTGGGAATTAAGGACCATGCCCAAGGGCCCTTAGTGATTTTTCATCCAGACTGAGGTTTGAATTGAGGATCCTCTGGTCTCAAGCCCACTACTTAACCACTGGACCATCACCTCCACCTTGTCATCTGCCAAGTGCCACTGAATACTATTTTCACTACTACTAGTGCTGCTGCTGCTGCTGTAGCCCCACATTTGTCTTAATGGTTAAACTAAAAGGTAAAACTAATAAAAGTTGTACCAATGATACTGAGCATTTTTCTGACAATGCTGATGAAGTAGTAAAGTCATTGTCATTGAGCTTCTTCCAAAGTACAGCTCAAAATAAAAGGGTTGAGTTCCTCGTGTAAAAATTGTTGAGGTCTAAGGTTCTAAAAACATTCTGTACTCACATGCCATTCCAACTCATTATACAGGCTTTGCTTAATTTATTACCACCCTTGATAAATGTCAGCTACTAATTTTGTAAACACTACCCAATCCAGAGCCCGTGTATCCCCATGGGCAACATGTTAGTTATTATTATTATTATTATTATTATTATTTAACTTCTATTTTGTCATTTGATGTTTAAATGGATTACAATGGAAATAAGTGTTTTCACTTTCTTGTGTCATCCATTAACATATTTACAATTATGTCATAGGTTTACACTGAACGTACTAAATAAAATCATGCACGCATGCACACTTTTAATACAAGTATATAGATGATTTACTGCCCCTTTCTGGAATGGCATGTGAGTCCAGAATGGAATTATCAACGTCTGTTGTTCAGTGCTGTTAGCTAATATCTGTAGTTTTCCCCCAAATATTTGTCCTATCAACATTAATTTTTGGCAGAGTTCATCCTTGACCCAAAATACATAAACATACCAAACAGCAAATGTCAGCCCTCCCCAGTTTGTCCGTGATCAAAGTTATACATACATACACATGCACGCATGCACACACAGAGCTTTTTGTCTTTGCTGCTTTCTGCTGCAAGCAGATGTTTTTTATTTTTACACACCAACAAATGATATTATAATATAGACTGGAAAGTTTGTTAGGATGGATTGCAGTAAGTAGCATATGGGTAGTATTTCACGCACATCCTCTGAAGCAAGTGATGACAATTTTTACATGTGTGTGGATTAACGGACACAGGCAGTAAAGAACAACAAATAAACAATCGAGATGGGAAAGGTTGGAACCGACTGTCCAAGACGTGGATTTTTCAGTTGCCTAGAAGCATACGTTTGACAGGATGCAAACTTTGTGCATGGGGAAAACTGCACGGGACAGAATGTCTCCACACACAACAAACTTTCCAGGGTCAGGGACACAAATTTTGTAATTGTTTTGTGAAACAAAATTGTTGGTATTATAGACTTTAATTCAAACAGTTGAAAAAAATGACATTAAACTTTCATTATCACCATTTTTTATACAGTCTCTTCATTTTCAGAGGTCACAAGTGCTTGGACAACCTAAATATATTGATCATTTTCAGTTCGACTCGTCACTTTTATAGCCAGTTTTCTTGAGAGAAGTCAGGGGATGGACACATGGACATTACAAATAACTGAATATGTTTTAGACTTCATTTACATCAGTCAGTAAGACATACAAACAGTATGGGAATGTCTTGAGTATGCAGTTCTCAAAAACTGAGGGGGCCATGAAGAAAGAGTAAAGTGAGGGAAGCAATCAAGGCATGAAGGCATTACAGGCTTTTGTGGTTGTGACTGGAGAACCTATGCACAGCACAACCTTTTGTGTCTGTTGGGTCTCCCACGTGCCCTCTGGCAAACTGGGTCTGAAATTTCACATCTTTTTAAGCAACTCTTGTAAATGAAGTGTGCACATGTAGGTTTAGTGGTGTAACGGTTTGACCACTTCTCTTGATATTTGCAGTCGTTTTCAACATCCGAGATCATTAAGACAAACGCCATCAAACAATGTTACAGATAAAATGATAATCTATTCCTGGAGGTTAGGATACTTGCGCAGTAAGTTAAATCTTCTCTGGCCTCATATTATTCAGTTTAATTCATCATACTGTAGAAAGAGAGTGAGACACGGCAGCCAAACAGGGCAGAAGAAAAAAGACGGCAGAGACGAGAGTAGGCGGGGGAGCTCAGGTCCAGGTGTGCCAGAAGCTTCAGGAAGTACACATACAGGTGCTGAAAAATGATCCTTTTGCTAGCAAGGCCCAGCAGAGCGCAGAGGGCTGCGGGCATGCCTGTGTGTTTGGGAAAGGGGGGTGCAGGAGGTCGGATGGGAACTGATACTAAAACCAATCATGCAGTCAAGGAGGGAAGCAAACCAGAGGAGGTGGCTCTATGACACTGGAATGAGCCCAGCATCAACAACCTCCTCCTCATCTTCGCTGACAAACACACAGACGCACAAAAATCCCTTTGCACCCTCCCCTTCCATCAAAAAACAAAAACAACTTACACACTGTGCAGGATACAACGTGCGGACGGATAAAATCACAAACCTCACGGCCCCACCCAAATCCCCCTCTGGGGTTCAGGTCCATCCAGCACAGATGCAGCCCTGATTAATTGTGCGCAACACAGGAAAGTGGGTCTGCAAACTACCTGATGATTTCCCGCATCCCCAGTTCCCCAATCCCCACTTTCCTCTTGCTCCTGAAATTTGGATCACGTAAGTCAGCAGGTGGGCTGTTGGGAGGAGCGTCTGCCGTGTGGCGTTGATATTCTACCCATGTCCGGCTCACCGGGCGCCCTACATTGCAGGCACTCCCTCTGGCAGTGCTTGCCTTGGCTCTGAGCTGAGTGCTGGAAACGCTGAGCATCTGACAGGCTCAGGTGCACGCACACGAGAGCGCACGTGCAGAGATTGGACTGCACTCCACTGCCCACAGCAGAGCACATCACAGAGAGAAAGCAAGAGGGGGAAAAGACGGTGAAAACATTGTCGAGAAATAAGATAGACGCGCGGTGTTTACCTCGCAGTCGTTCAGTAAAGCATGTGGATTACCCAGCAGAGCACGGGGGAGCTTTTTAATGAAAGCACAGGAAGGGGGCAGCAGCCGGTGGCATGTGTTTGAGCTGAGAGGATAAGACCCCTTGCTCTCCACTCGCCCCCCTCCCTCTCTCCATCGCTCGCTTTACTCTTCTCCTATAGCACCCCTCCCGTCATCGTCTCGCCGCCCCCTCCCTCTGTGGAGAATGAACTCCTTTGTCCGTTCCGCTGCTACCCATCCTGGAGTTGGGCCTGAGCCGCGTTGGCCCGACGGAGAGCCAGCACCAGAACCAAGTTGAGCCCTTCACAGAGCAGAACACAATTCCCCAATCACCCTGTGCTGGGAGAGGAGAAAGACAAATGTGCAAATAAAGAGAGAGACATCAACAGAGCTGCTGGACAATGCCAGAGAGACAGAATGACAGAGGGGAAAACACGGGGGAGACCGGCAGAACTGTTATCCAAACAGGGGCATTTCACTTTGAAGGCATTGAGACATCACGGACTATTTCGAAATTAAATTTCAAATCATGACTCTTGTCAATAAAAACATTACGTATTATGTTAAAGCTGCCAATACAGTATGCGTTCTGATTAAGGGTGTCTGGTTTATGCCTGCATCTTCAGTTTACTGTGTCCCCTGTCCTAGCGGTATAGAGTTTGGACAGCAAAAACGTAGGTGAGTAAGTATGTGAGTGAGTGAGTTAGTCTGTACCAGCCAGCTTGTGTAGACAATAACTCAAAAACAATCAATCCTGCCGTCTTGTAACTCAGCAAATTAGACAGAGCATGTAGTGATCACAAACAGGTTAGTTCTTGGTGAACTTTGATGTAAAAAACAAACAAACCCCAAAGCAGTTTTGCTTTGCCGAAGTAATATCTCATAGACGTGTTTGCCCCACCCTTCACATCATTATCATCGGTTAACAAGCAGAAATAAAATAGAAACAGCAAGGAGAGATACGATCCTCACTTCGTAGACCTATTCGAAACAAAATATACAACGGAACAAGAAATTAAAACCGGAATTCACTGGTGCCAAAACATTTAATCAGTAGTGAAAATTAGTGATGGATTACTCAAAACACTGCTTCAAAACATTTTCAAACACTCAAAACACCCGTGTTGTGAAAATTGTTCTACAGTCTGCATGAAAAGGAAGACATAGTATGGGCCACAATATACAACAGATCGGAAAAGTAAAAACAGAATGAAAGAATAGATAGAATGTGTGGCTGAGGATGGTGCCCACACCTTTTTTTCGTTTGTGTAATTTACTGACTAACTTCAAATGCCATTTATATACGAGTACATTTCAACTCTCAGGTGAATCTCATCCATTCCTGGAAACTTGCCATTGTGGAACTTCTCCTCTACTTCAATAGCGCAGACCAGGGAGAAGGGTGTCATTTTCCATAACACTTGGAAGCTCCCCAAAGTGTTCTTTCCAACAGGCAACAATATCTTCAGTTCAGGTCAGCAGTTTTTTTGCTCCTGATAGAAACAGACGGGGCAAAGCCTCGCTTTTCCCTCCTGAGTCATCAGAATTAATCAAAGTCCTTCACATTGGCCGTCCCAAACTACTTTCATGCCTGGGTTTTGCTTTATTGATTACTGCAGTTGCAGACCATATGGCCTCCCAATATCTATCAGCTCCTTTAGGAGTCCATGAGCTAAAAGCTCTGCTTGTTCAGTCCGGTGGCTTACGTCAATACTAATGTACACACAGGCATTCTGACGCTGCCACCATGACAGGCATCAGTGTTGAACTTAGCGTACCTTTAAATAGATGGCGTGAAATCTCATCTTTAGAAAATGGATATCAAGGGCTATTTTTTTTTTTACTACTCCTACTGCTATTATTATTATTATTATTATTATTATTATTAATATGAGTGAAGCAGAGCAAAGCTCACTCATGCTACAGGGAGTCCCAAACAAGAAGTGCCCAATTTTGAGTAAACAGTGAAACATGAAATGTCAAATGTCAAACACTTCCTGGATTGACAGATGAGATCTCTTGGAATCTTGTGGGAACTCAGTGGCAAGTTCACACTGAAATTGAAAGTGCCAATTTTTGAGTTCACAGTGAAACAGGAAATGTCAAATGTTGAACACTTCCTGACATAGGTGGAGCTAGAGCGGAGGCCGGGGTTTTACTGGACTCCCCTGAAATCTGACTGGACACAGATGATTGACATGTCACAGCACCACACGTCTGGTTGAAAAGAGCTGCATTTTGAAATCAGTGAGTCACACTGACTGCGAGATTCCTCCTGTCCAGTAGTTGGTGCTATGTACCACAAAAAGTTCTAATCTACCTTAGTAGAATAAGAAAAATGTTTGCCTCAGATTTGAACTGATCATGTCGTTTGAACCGTGGACTAATAATGACACCAAAGTTATATTGATGAGCAAATGACAATATTTTATGCCAGAAATGAGGTCCAGGTTGTTAAAAGCGGCATTTCTCCTTTAATTCGGTTTGCCTAATATATACGTGTTTTTCCAGTGATTTTTAAACGAGCAGTGATTTTTAATTTTGCTGTCTGACACACCAGTGACACAACTTTAGATAAATAAATTTAAAATTATCTTCCTTAAACTCAAATTAAAAGCATATCTCTACAACTGGATATAAATTAATTAAAAATATAAAATCCGGCTTCCTGATGAAGTGGTGTAGAGGAGGATTTTCTTAAAAAGGACAAACAATAGTTCAGCTACAATTTGACAGAAAGTTCATTTGAGATGAAAGCCTAGATTTGATGTTTTGGTGAAAGAAACGGTTTGTATTTCTTCATAATTGATGTAAATGAAGTCCAAGACATATTCATTGACTTGGAAATGTTCATGTTTCCATCCCCTGACTTGTCTGAAGCAAACTGGCAATAAAACTGATTATTATTTGCAGGTCTTATCAAGTTTTAGAGATTTGCTTTCAGTTTGAGTTTGAGGAAGATAATTTTAGAAATTTTTATTCTTTATTTTTTTCTTTCTTTCTTGTATTTGAAATGGCATAAACAAATTAAAATGTGTGAAATTCCAAGTGTTCCAATACTTTTGGAGGGCACAGTATCTTAACCTTATGATGAGTGCAAAATGAGTGTGGTATTATTACCTCCGTTATGTTTTTGGTCGCGTTTGTTTGTTTGTTTGGTTGGTTGGTTGTCTGTCTGTCAGCAGGATAACTCAAAACGTTTTGAACGGATTTTGATAAAATTTTGTGGAGTGGTTGGAAATGACAAGAGGAACAAGTGATTAAATTTTAGTGGTGATCCGGATCATGATCCGGATCCCGATGCTAACGTGTTAGCATGTCTATGGCATTTTCAATGTTAAAAGTTAGCATTAAGCAGTTGCAGCTGTCATCACGTTCGGGTGCATTTGTTTTCAAATTGTAATATTTCTTAAATTTATTTTTGTTCATATATTAATAATCTAATGATTATTATATACAATTTTAGAGAAAGAGACAAAAAGAAATAGATCACTGTGCCAAGGAGGGAATCTCTTTATGGTCAGTGACCCTATGGCCTTGTTTAGAGAAGTGTTTCATAAATGTTAAAAAAATTCATATATTTGCAGTTTAGTTGAATAATAAATTGAATTTTGTCTCTTATTTGTTTTTGTCTATAAGCACATGCAATAACAATATCAGTGCTCAGATGACAGCAGCTTCTGGGAAAGGTGCAAGTTGCAATAAACTGTGATGCCAAGCGCTAAGGATACATGCTATCCAGTCAGAGCAGATGAAACTTTTTTTACTACTGAGCAAACATCATTGTTAGAATTTTTTAGGTTCAATGATTCCACGGCGTGTAGCTGTTATGGCGTCAGTGACCCTATGGCCTTGGCGGAGGTTTGCACTCTCTGAGTGCTTCTACAAGTAGTTACTGTTTTTTTTAAAGTTGCTGCACTATGTGTGAAATCATAGTCATATAATGAATCATATAATATTGAGATATGATCATTTGACCATATTGTACAGCCCTACTGTCAACTAGCAGAAAACTTTGAATATTAATTTACATCTACATTACAGGTACAGGGTTAAGAGGGCTGTAATTAGGGTGTCTGGGGGGTGCAGCCCCTCCAGAAGCTGAAAGGTTTTAGCCATGCTAATGATCCCCTGAAGCATTTGCTCAAAAACAGTCTGAAGGACTTTAATGACATGGTGAGATGCTGAAGAGCTTCGCTCCTTCACGTCTGCGAAATATACATAAGGATTAAACAACGAGAAGCCGTGCATTATACGGTTTGAATGCACGATGCGGAGTCTAACACACCACGACACTAAGAGGAGTGGTGTTACTCCGCGAAGTGCATTCAAACCGTATAATGCACGGCTTCAAGTTGGTCCCACACAGTGAGCTAACAATCAATCAATCAATCAAATTTTATTTGTTAAGCGTCTTACAACAACCTAAGTTGACCAAAGCGCTGTACATATAAAAATCGCATTTAAAATATAGTTAAAAAGAGGAACACGGATTCATTTTATTCCCAAGTCTAAAAACACTAAGTATCAAAAGCACATCTAAACAAATACGTTTTGAGTTTTGTTTTAAAAAGGGGCAGATCCGAGATGGCACGCAAGTCAATGGGCAGCGAGTTCCAAAGTTTAGGACCTGCTACTGCGAAAGCACGATCACCCCACTGTTTGCTTCAAGACCTGGGCTGCTCCAACAAGTAGAGCTGTGCAGATCGTAGAAATCTGCTGGGCTGGTGAAGAGTCAGAATCTCACATAGATACGCAGGTGCGAAGCTGTAGATGGAGCAGAAAACAAACAGGAGAAGTTTGTATTGGATCCTGTATTGCACTGGCAGCCAGTGGAGAGAGCACAGAACAGGTGTGATATGGTGATGTTTACGAGAATTTGTGAGGAGCCGGGCAGCAGCATTCTGTACCAGTTGTAATCTGTGTAAAGATGTTTGACTGAGTCCAATGTACAAAGCATTGCAGTAGTCCAAGCGTGAGCTGATGAATGCGTGGATTGCTTTCTCCAGGTCACAACAACTGAGGAAGGGTTTCACTCTTGTCAGAATGCGGAGCTGAAAGAAGCCTGTCTTAACAACAGAGTCAATTTGTTTATGGAGATTTAGGCCAGTGTCCAAGTGAACTCCCAAGTTTCTGATTACGGTGTTATGGTGAGGAAGTGAGTGACCGTTTGAGACAGCGGCAAGTGGGCTTGTGGTGCCAAATAGACAGAATTCCGTTTTGGATTCATTTAGACTCAGGAAATTCTGTGTGAGCCAGTGCTTGATGTCATCCATACAGGTGTTGATGGTCTGAAATGCATCTGGAGAATCTGGTGAGACTGGTAGATAGATTTGAAGATCATCGGCGTACATATAAAAAGACACATTATGGCTAGAGATGATTGAACCCAGAGGCAGCATGTAAAGAGAGAACAGAACTGGGCCCAAAATGGAGCCTTGCGGGACACCAGAAGACAGTCGGGCGGTAGAAGAGGAGTGGCCATTGATGAAAACAGAGAAGTGCCTGTCTGTTAAATAGGACTTGAACCACTACAGCACGGGACCCTGAAAGCCCACCTGCTGGGCTAGACGGTTCAGGAGGATGGAGTGGTCCACTGTATCGAATGCTGCAGTGAGATCAAGCATTACCAACAGTACAGGTCTCTTTGAGTCCAAGGACAACAGGATGTCATTTTGGACTCTCAACAGTGCGGACTCAGTACTGTGGCGTGTACGAAAACCTGACTGAAATTTATCAAAAATCTGATTCTGGTCCAGAAAAGACAGCAACTGATTAAAAACAAGCTTCTCTAGAATTTTAGAGAGAAAAGCCAAGTGGGACACTGGTCTGAAGTTTGACAGTACTCCTGGATCAAGGTTTGGTTTTTTACGCAGCGGTCTGACCACAGCCTGTTTGAAAACAGCCAGAACAGTCCCAGATCTTAGGCAGTTGTTGAAAAATAAAAGAAGCCTTGGTCCTACTGTGTCAAAAATTTGTTTCAGCATCTTTGGTGGAATTATGTCCAGGGGACAGGTGGTAGGTCTTAACGTCTGAACAACCTCCGAGAGCTGAGAGAGAGACACTGGCACAAACTCTTTGAGGACACTGGAACTGGAGACAACAGAGGGAGGTGAACTTGACAAAGTAGGGATATGGTGGTTTGGTTTTATACTTTGTCTGACAGATGCCACTTTGTCCACGAAGAATTGAAGAAACTCTTCACAAGTTGACGTGGTTGCATTATTGAAATTTTTATCTGTAGGCTTTACGACTGATTGAATTGTATTGAATAATGCACGGGGACGGTTGCAGCTGGTAGAGATTATGTTGGAAAGATATTTGCACTTTGCCTCCTTTACTGCATGTTGGTAATCAGAGAAGGAGTCCCTAAGCATCTCCAGTGATACATGCAGTCTGTCTTTTTTCCACCTGCGTTCAGCCTGCCTACAACGCCTCCGCAGAGCCCGGGTGGTGTCATTCAACCAGGGGTCTGGTGTAGGTTTGGTGGATTTAAATTTGACAGGCGCAATGGTGTCCAGAATTCCAGAACAGGTGGAATAGAATGAGGCAAGGAATTCGTCCGGGGATTGGGAAGTTGGTTCAACATGTATATTGGAGTTCACAAAGGCTGCAATGAATTTTTTAACTGTGTCTGAAGTGATGGTACGGCGGCCACAGGCAGGGGCAAGTGTTTTAGTTGCTGGGGGACAGACAGTGAAATTAAATATAATGGGGAAATGGTCAGAGATACAGGTGTCACATATTTCAGAGACAGAACGTAGGAGATAACTAGGTCCAATGTATGGCCGCGCTGATGTGTGGGAGCATTTACAAACTGAGTCAGATCTAAAGAGGCCAAAAGGCTTTTAAACTCATTTGTCAGCTGACTGGAAGGACAACAGACATGAATGTTAAAGTCCCCACAAATGAAAAAACTGTCATAAATTGGTATTATTTCTGAGTGAAAATCTGACATTTCAGAGATGAAATCCTTGTTGTATTTGGGAGGACGATAAACTACAGCACCCAGTATGGGACGTGACAGTTGAAGCAGAAATGATTGCACTTCAAAACTACTGTAGACTTTAGAGGGAATGGGCCGACAGCTGATGCTCTGTTTGTACACAGTAGCAAGCCCGCCTCCATGGCTCGTTGTACGGGGCGCACTCAGGAAAGAGTAACCAGAGGGGAGGAGCTCAGAGAAAGCACTGTTGTCACCTGGCTTTAGCCAGGTCTCCGTGAGCATGAACAGATCCAATTTCTGGGAGGAAATGAAGTCATTTAAGACAAACGTCTTGTTCATGATTGAGCGGGCGTTCAGCAGTGCTGCACGCACTGGCTTGGGACTCGTAGTCCGCCGCAGACAAATGATAACACACAAATATTTATTTAAGTTACTAGAACTTGATAAAAATGTGTGAGTATTTGGGACTATTTTATGCCAGTCTCAAGATATTTTGCCTCCGATGCGCTTACCGTGTCTACGGGATCGCACCGCAGCGGGCCACTCACCCACTCCTCCAACCCCCCTCCCCCCTGCTGTGTGGAGCTGTGGCAAACTCTGGAAACAGGTCCAGAAACTATGCCCACTGTTTTGATGTGAAGCCGCAAGGATAGAACCGTTCTCTTCTTCTTTCTCGTCTTCAATCTTGTCCAGTTTGTCCGATGTTAAATTTTTACACCGTTGCTTTTGCTGTTCTTTTCGTTTGCTCTCCTCCTCTTTCCATTCCTGAAACGTTTTATTTTTGCCAAAAATATTAAAATTCACTTGGAAATCCATGTTTTATCGCGTTTCTGTCATTCACTTGTCAAAACACAGCTGATCTGCGCCAACAGATTTGTGTGTTGTTATGGTGACAACCAGAGCGGAGTGATTATAACAGTGACTTAACTCGCCGAACTACGTGTGCGTATACACGAAAATAATGCACGCTAGTTAGACATGGAATTCTCACTGATCATGGTATAAAAATGATTACTGAAGATATAATTTCAATACAACTTCTACAGTGTAGACTGCCCACAGTATATAAAGTAAATTGGCAATTAGTAGGAATACTCATATGAAACAACATCACTTGTAGTTGTTTTACAATAAATACAACATTGTTAGAAAGCAATGGGTAAAATGACATGGAAACAGCTCAGGTCAGGTCTGGGAGCATGGCCTGGAGTTGCTTGTCACTGTATCCACCACACTATGAAGCTGGATGACAACTAGGACCTAATGATCACCCAAAAGTAGCTATCTATCTGTTACAGTTGAGTGAAAGGCTGTGGCATCCCTTTGGGTGTTTCCAGTTGCTGAGGCCCTCAGTCTTGAAGTACCTGTGCAGTGGATCGTACCCAGAGAAGTATCTCTACATGGCCAAGCTTTTCTAGATGACACTCCCTCACAAGGCAAATGCATTGCCAACTGTATTCCACTGTAATATCTAATTGAAGTGCTGAATACACCACTTTAAAGACACAGAAAACACACACAAAAACTTACCACTGGCATTGTGTTGATATCGAATTGAGCTGATTCTGTTCATTTGTGGCTCTGTGTGTTAACCACGATACAAGTGTTTTTCAAATGACCCTTGTTGAGTTTATCACGTTTCTTTACTGGTCCCAGAAAATAACTTGTTGAGTATCTAGTCTTATTGTCTTTGAGACTCAGAGAGGTACAAGGGGTGAATGAAAGGTTTTGAGCCCGACTAAGAGGAAACCACAACTGAGTTAATGTAATGCTTCTCAACATAATCCAGATGTAAGTCCACACACCTTTTCCAGTGTTGCTGCAGTTCTCATAGAAGTTCTGATCCTGGAGCTCAAAGAAGTCACCCACTGCACATATGACATCATTATGAGCATTATAATGAGTTCCAGCAAGATGAATTTCCATGTGTGGAAACAGATGGATGTTCTAAGGAGCCAAATCAGGGGAATAAGGTGAGTGCGGAAGAAGTTCAAACCAACATTTCTGAGTGGCGGTCATAGTGATGATGGACGTGTGGACTGAAGCGTTGTCCTGGGGAAACAGAACACCTCGTCAGAGCATTCCACACCACTTCTGCTTTATTTTCTCCCACAGTTGTCACAGAAGGGAAGAATAATGAGACTCACTGGTGGTCTTTCCTTTCTGGAGATAGTACACCATTATGGTGTCCACAGCATCCCAGAGGACAGAGGCCATGTCCTTTCCAGCAGATAAGACCGCTTTGGCCTTTTTCAACATGGGAAAACTCATATGTTTCTATTGCTTCAACTGTTGTTTCAACAGTGGTTTGAAGTGATAGACCTAGATTGTCCCTGGATTTCTGGAACCTTGTGCATTTCTGACTGGCTGGGAGAAGCCTTGCGACCCATCGTGCTGAAAGTCTCGTCATTTCCAGTTCTTCCGTTAGAATCAAACAAACTCTCTCCTGGGAAATGCGTACAGTACTGGCTGTGTGACGCTTGGTTACTTTTCTGTCAGTTGGGACCATATCATGGATCTTCTAGATCACTTTGGTCAAGCTGGTAGTTCTAGGTCTTCCTGACCTTGCTGCATCTTTGGCGCTTGTTCTGCCCCTTTTAAATTCAACTGATCAGTGTATAACTGTAGCATAAGACGGGGCATCCTTCCCTAATTTCATTACCATGGATCTCCTTCAGAGACATTTCCTTTGTCCTGAGATACTGAATCACAGCACGCCCACCAGCTTTATCCATTTTGCCAATCTGACACACCCCAACTCCCTTCACTGAAATATTGTGTCTGCAGCATTGCACCCACTGAGTTAAAATTTCACAAGTTCTTGAATGAAATGTTGGTTTCCCAAAGTGCAAAAGGGGGAGAACCACGGCCTAATTTTTCTGAGTCAGGCTCAAAAGCTTTCAAGCACCCCTCATGTCTAACCATTCCAACAAGCTACTATGCTTAGCACTTATTTTGCTAGTTGATGGTGATGATTCCTATTAGCTGTTAACATTAAGAGCATTTGGACTCATCTAAGCACTGTCATTTCGAGAAAAAAAAAGTCTCTGTTTCACCCACCTTCTTTGTTAGCCCCAGTGTTTTCTGAGGCAAATGTTCCACTCCCATATTAGCTAGCTGACTCACATCTACTACCAAGTAAACAGAGAAGCTAATTGGTCAGAATACCAGTACTCTTGGAATACTTCCTTGCAATGGAATACATCTTAACTAAGCCTCACCAACACGGTCCCAGTAGGCACCAGGTAGCCCGCTGGAAGCCTGTGAGGCACCTGCAATGGATGTTCTAAACATAGGCAGTGATTACTCAGGGTTCGCATTTACACCGTTCAAACCCTAAATCAACTAGGCTGTGTACAATAATATGTACAACATTCCTGTGATGCCACATTCAAGAGGAGCACATTCAGAATGTTAAAAAACTGATTTTTACCCAAGGTCATCAAATATGCCCATCGGGTATTCCAAAGGCATTTTGTCCGTCCGTCTGTCCGTCCGTCCGTCCGTCCGTCTGTCCGTTTGTCTGTGCTCAGCATTAAGTGCAGTCCTACTACTGCCAGACTTGTGAAATTCACTGGAAATTCACTGTTTTGTGTTTTTATACACGTTTCTCATATATTATGTAAAAGCTAGTGAAAAGTAAACACTTCTAAAACTGAAAATGCTGCTTTTTTAACCTGTTAACACATCTGGAAGGATTTACAAACCATTTAATGGACGTTACTGTGGTGACATCACAGACTGCTAGTTAAGTGGGAACTCAGTTTTGTTTGTGTGTAAATATAACCTCTTTCTTACATATTATGCAGTGACGTAGGGGAGGGGATTTGTAGTATAAGTTATTTTCCTTTTAACTTCACCAGTTTTAGATTATTTTTTTTATTCAAAATCGCTGAATTTTCACATTTACCATTCAAATACTGATAGAGATGTGCGGTGAGGCAGCAGCCTCACCAGGGATTCCACAATCACTGGGCTAACTGCTGGCATGCTATGCAGTGAGACTGTATTACTGTCTCACTGTATGTCGCTATTAAAATGGTCAAACACTTCGGTTATATGGACTTAAATTCCATAGTTTAGCTGATGTGCATAATGTACAGTGTTTTTTGTCAACAGCTGTATGTGTGTGTAACGTGTTTTGTGTGCTGAGCGATCATAAAACGGCTTCAAAAAGGCACCAAGTGAGGCACGCAGTTCTCCTGCTTCATGTTAGGGGGCACTAGTGATCCCAAGGATTCTTCTTGCAGCAACTCCTCAGCTATAGAATAAGTGACAAGAAGCTACAAGAGCAACCGTTCATTTCTTTTTTCCTCTCGCCTGGACTTTAGACCCAGAATGGAAAAATTACATATCCAAACTGAAACAATTTTCTAAACTGCACTTACAATCAAAGCAGGAGGTAATAATTAAAGGACAAACCAACACCTGAGCTAAAAGGTTTATTTCAGACAGCAAGATGGAAGACCCGCTCTTTTCAGATGGAGTGGGACACATGAAAAGGCTGTGTGAATGTCCAGTAAGAAACTGCCTTTTCTGCTTTCGCTGCTTTCTTTTCTAAACTTGTGACAGTGTCTGGACTCAGATGGGATATTGTGACCTGTAGAATTTACAAAGAAGTGTCATCACAGACAAGTGGTTGACCGCTCACATTCAAAGCAAGAAAAGGCTCAAAATATAGAGTCAGAACAGGACTGATGAAGGACGACTTTCTTCCCTGGCAGTGATCTCCACTGAGACAGAGAGACTCTTAAAACTGAAGGAAAATAAGGAAGAGTTCTACAAACAAGTTATTGATGCTTTTGTTCAGAAGGAGCGGCACATGGACTTCATTTATAACTAAAGATAAGTCCATAATAACATTTTTTTTAATTAAATGTGCTTTGTGTGTGCTACAGTTTGTATGTGTAAAGAATGCTGACATGAGATTTTAAACATAACCCGTTAACTGCTGCCAATCAAACGGCGAATAAGCCAATGAAATGGTGAATAAGCTACTGTGGGGTTCATATGTTTGTAAATCTGATTGTGATGAAATCAGTGTCTCACCAACCATCAACCTCACTGCACGTCACTGATATTATGTAAATGTTAGCGAGAAATAAACAGTTCTAAAACTGAAAATGCTGTTTTTGTAACCTAATAACACTTCTGGAGTGATTTATATGACATTTAGCGGATATTAGAAGAGTATTGCTATGTTGACATTAATGAGATTATAATTATTCATAATTAAAATTTACATGTGACTATATCAGTCTATATTCCTTTATTGTTAATGAAAAGTATTTAACCTTCTGGGGCCAATGCCGTTGTATACGACGGCTGAGACCAAGCTTTGCTAAATTATAAGTAACTTTTTAATGATATGAGATACAAACTTACTTTCTTTTTTGCTGAAAGGTTAACTCCGTGGACTTTCAAGCCAGCCATCGGCCATCTTTGTATTCCTCATAGAAACTGTGTGATGATGTGAGCAATGTGAGTGTCCAATCGGAATTGGTTCACCATCACATGGTTCTCCAAAATCCAATTGTAGGGCAGATTTACCTCACGTGATAAACCAAAGACTGTTTTTAGTAATGATGTGTTACTTGTTGGCCCATCTGAATAGCCATCTGGCTGCTTGCTCCAATGCGCTCTGCGCCATTGCGCACAGCGATCAGTGAAAGTGAGCAGAGGGAGCAGACGGAGGGCCTCTGATGACAATCTCACATGCTCAAACACAGAGTGTGTGAGTTTTAAAGATGCTCCATTCCTCATTACCTGTGAATGTTATTGAATAAGCCTGTGGCAAGCTCTCTCACTCCGGCATAAAGCACTGTTTACCGTATCAATGGAGCGAGGGGGAGGGGCCGTTCCTCAGAGTGTAAATGGGCCAAAGTGTCAAAGCTTCTTTCAGAGCAGGACAGAACACTCCAAAACACAGTAGAAGTAGAAGTTTGTGATGTGACCTTTGTGTAATAGCAGACAGAAATTGCTTTGACATGAAGACAAATAAAACGCATAGAAAATTTTGTATATATTGTTCAAAATGTGCATTTGTGTATATTGTTTGAACCTTTTTGTTGTACAGTATTTCACACAAGAGCCCAAATTACCTTTATAAAGTGTCAAAATAGTTGTTTATAGTTTACTGTGTGTTTTGAATAAATGTGTGTGGAAAATTATTTTCCACTTTACTTTTTCCTTTCTTATTTCTGATTGTAAACCTTTATTACACTTATAAAATACAACTATAGCATATCTATTCTGAAAGTACAGATTGTCCTGAAAAAAAGAGACTGAAAACTTGGTTGTGGGATGCAGGGAGAGCTGTTAACAGCAATAATAAAACATTTATGCCAGGTGAGTGAACTGTCCAAAAAATGACCTCGGACCCCAGAGGGTTAATCGTACATAGTCTTATTTTAAACAGATAAAACTTTGATTTAATTTAAGAAAAGAATTTTGAATGAGTAGCCCTTCATATAGTTTCTCCTCCAAACAATAAATGTGATAAACAGAACAAAACTAAGACTAAAGCAACTAAATGGACCAAGAGTGAAAGCAAAACAATAAACAGTAAAGTAAAATTATAAATGCAGCAAGCAATTGATACACAGAGAGTAAATCAAACAAAACCAATTAGAACTGAAGCATGACCATGAAAACTTGACGTGACATGAAAAAAACATAGAAGCCTCAGAGCATGGAAGATGAACAGGGTCCAGAACTATACCAGCAGGCCCTAAAGGGCCAGATCATGACATAAACTATATATTCTACAATCATAATTTAAATTTAGAACACTTCTGAAATTAATATTTAGGCAACATCACTTTCATCTTTCCTTTAGAGGGAAATTTTCATGATGACTTATTTCCATCTTTGATTATATTATTTAGTCTTGGGAAGGCATTGTTATTGTCCACCCTCATGTGGCTCCAAACTGCTATTGGAATGAGAGGAAAAGCAGTGTCAATACTCTGGTACTTTGACTTTACCCAAAACCAATTTGCAGTAATGTGCAATAATTCAATTTGTGGGAACCTATTATGAGTCCAGAGCAAATATTGCCACACTTTATATTCCTCTGTATAATCATCTTGTTACATAGATACATTTACTATCAGTGTCATTATTACAGTATGTTGATGCCTTTATGACAGATGACTGCACTGAGAAATATAAATTAAGCTGTGTCACATATTATAGAATCCTTGTTGTCATTATCGTAGATGCTGTTTGTCAGCTGCTACTTTGACATAATCGTAGTATCACTGAGGTAATCCAAATACAAACTGCTTCATTACACTATCAGAAGTTTCTAAATACATCACCTGATCTTGATATGCCATATACGTAGTGCAGCAGATAACTGAAACAATCCTTCAGATGGTGATGCAAGCACCAAATTTGGCACGAATACTCCTTAGACATTACTCTTTTGAAAAACAAAACAAAACAAAAAAGCAACTGGCCACTTGAATTTCCAATAGGCGGCCAGGTAGGGGTCAATTGAAGAAACACACAGGGGTCAAAATTTTAAAATGCTCTAACCATATTGAAAACTATGCCATGTTATTTGTCTGATCGTAAAGATTTCAAAAAGGTATAGTTTGGACTATCTGTGACTGAATGCTGTGGAGTTATGTGGTTAAAAACATGAAGAATGGTGACAAAGGTCAATTTCAATTTGTACAGGGGTCAAAAGTTAAAGTTGATCCAATTTTGGTAAATGTAGTGTAAATCATTGATGGAAATAATAGGATTAATAAATGGACTAGTTTTGACTGTACTGAATGCCTGGTTTGCAAAGTAAAGGTCAAACATTGTTAACATTCATTGGATTCTATGACATGTGATGTGACGTTACCCCATAACATGATAACTAAGCATAACACATGGTGCAAACTATTAATTTTTAAAACCCTATTAACTCAACCAATAATTTGCATAACGTTTTAGCAACTTTTGATCCTTGTACAAACTGAAACTGATCTTTGTTACATTTTTGCTGTTTTTACCCCATAACTCCGGAACATTCCATCACAGCTATTCCAAACTATACCTTTTTGCAATCTTTATTTTGCATTTTAAAATTTTGACCCCTGTGTAGTTCTTCAATTGACCCCTACCTGGCTGCCTACTGAAAATGAAAGTGGCCAGTCCATTTTTCCCCCAAAAGAATAATGTCTAAGGGGTATTTGTGCCAAATTTGTGCTTACATTACTATTTGAAGGATTTTTCTTTAAATATTCTGTTATCTGCTGCACTAATAAGACACTGAACAATTAAACTTGTATTTACTGATCTGAGGGTTGTTATTTCCAGGCTCAAGATTCACGAAGCATCAAAAATACTGACAATAACTTAAATGTCAACAAGCAACAGTGCCCTTCATGGCCGCCATGACCCTTCACTTTGCAGCAAAACACAAGTGTGTCTTTATTTTATATTTTGATCATTTCACACCATATTCTCAAGGCACGTTTCGTGTGATAAGTTACAAAAAGTTAAGCACTGCATTTCATGCATATTCCTAAGAATTCCCACCCTGTAAAACTGAATGTTCAAATTCATTAAAAAAGATTAAGTAGTGTAACCTCAAACATTTAAGAAAAGTTCTACTTACTTAAATATTTCAAGTATGTGTAACATGGTCTTGCTTTCTGAGTAAATTAAACTCAGAATTTTTGATTGACTTGAACTAAGTAAGCAATACTTCAAAGCATAACTAACACAACTTAAAATAATTAAGTCATTATATATGAAAATATTGATTTTATTTTCTGTGCAATACCAAAGGAATGCCTAATCTGATTGAAACCATTTCTTGGTCTTGAATTGGGAGAGGCTCGAGGAAGGTTCCTTTCAAAAATGTTCACTCTCCGTACGACCACTACAGGTGCCACCTTCATTTTCATTTCCGCAAAATAAGAACAACTCGTCTGACTGAAAACTTGTCTTGGCAGTGTATTGTTGGAGGCTACAGGAAGTATGCTTTGGAATACTGGGGTCAGTACACCACATAAGAATTGTAAAGTGGCAATCTTTTGCTATACTAATTAGGGAATAACCCTGATGTGTCTGATGATTTGCAGACGTTCATGCTGGTTATACGGTCGCAAATAGAGCTTGAAGGAGTTTTACGGCTCTGCTAACGCGTCGTCGTAAAACAGCTTTTTGCGACCTCATAACACCATGAACCTCCCCAAATCATCAGACACAAGGAGGTTATTCCCATTCTAATTCAATTACATCATTTGCACGGTTTATTTTTCTGTCGGTAATTCGGTTGCCAAGGCTTAACGTTGAACCGAGGCAGCATCACTCCAACAGCGGTCAGGGCGCGGAGTAATCCATCAAACGTTAAAATCCATCAAATCTATCAAATGTGAAACGGTAATTCTGTATCAAAATCCACATCAATACTTTCATATGGTAGCTTAAATTCACCTATTTAGGCGGTGGCGTCGGTACACGACTTTCTCTCACTCTCAGCTAACAGTGCTAACAGCTAGCAGCGCGCACAGCCGGTGTTCTGTCGAATTGTGCATCTCGTCACATAAATTGACAGTTCCGCATCCCGACAATATTGCGCATGCATGCGCATGCGTAGTTACGTGAAGGACAGTAATGACATTCGACAGGAATTACATCTCGTCAGAACACTGGTCAGGGCGTGGAGTAATACATCTAAATGTAAAACGGTGCACTATTTTGCCACCATAACCTGAAATTATAGTCTGAAATCTCACACGCTTAACCAGTCAGATTCATGGAAAAAATGTAATTGAACTAGAATATGCCATATACCATCTTTAAAGCAGCGAACTTTCTCTATAAATACCAGACTTCATTATAACCTCTACTCTAACCTCTACTATAAAACCATACACCAAGTTAACATGTTTCATGGTTGGCATTATTTGGAAGTCACTTTCAAAGTCTTCATCTCACCCAATACAGAATGGTGCAGCTTTCTTCACTCTTACGCTTTATGTGCATTTATTCACATTACATTTTCTGTAACCCCACTAGGCCTTGATCACTGACTTTTAATATTCCTGGTGTGACAAACTGTACGACCTGCTGGCACTGAACTGATATTAGAATTATGACTGATGACATTCTGAAAGGTTGTCCTTCCTGTTAGATTCAAAAGTGTTGATAAACCTCTCTGTATGTATCGTGTTATTTACTGCTTCAATTCTAATTGCATTAGGGGGATTAGCACTGCATGGGACTGACGAGATTTTTCTCTTTCATGCCAATAAATACATAAATACATTTTTTCCAAACAAACTGCATCACCCCTCTTTTGCACCATAATACATTTAATTGTTTCATAGCTAGGTTTAAACAGTCCATGGACTAAACCGTAATAGCACAGTCACGTAAATGCCACACAACTGACACATTTTTTTTTTAAACATGGTTTCACCTCACTGCTGTGGGGAAAGTAAATCAAGCTATGTCATGGTGGACATAATGTCACATTTTATAGAAGTTGAACTTTGCCATTATCACAGACACTGTTAAATAAGTCTGCTGCTACTTTGACATAAATGTAGGATCACTGAGGTAATCCAAACACAAACTAGGTGTTTAATGATATATTGTATTTTAATCTCAGAAGCTTCAAAATACTCAAATTATCAACAGTCTATTCTCAGATTACACTTTTCCATCTCAGTCTCCTTGTTGCCCTTCCTCTGTCCAGAAGTCCTACTCAGGACCTTCCTAAAGGCACCTTCACACATAGTGCAAAGTTTGGTCAACTACAGCGAAACAGCATGAAACAATTCGATACCATGAAACCTCGCGCTGATGAGCAGGTGTGCACGATCCTGGTGCAAGGGTGCATGCACACAACAGTGTTTTTTGAGCTGGAACACAATGAGAGGTGCACCACATCGCACTGCTGATGATCGCACTGTGGAATAAAAAAAACATAAAGACCAGCTGGTACCTGTGAAACCACATCACGCCTCTGATGTGGAATGAATTAAAAAAAAAAAATACAACCCAGAGGATTTGTACCTGCACTTTACTGATTGCCATCCCAAAACTTTACCACTGAGCTACCATCACTGGCCTGTAAATGGTGCAGGGAAAATGTCTGAAATCAACAAAGAGATGGACGTATTAAAAAAAATAAAAATAAAACCATACACCATAAAAAAACCCCAGCATTTTATACTGAATCCCTCTTACCAAGCGCGCAATACAAATAAGATCCATCTGTTCCTCTGTAGATAACCCATAGTCACAGATATACAAGTTCAGTCATGAAATGACATGAATGAGAAGCAGTCCGCTCTTCTCATGTCCACATCTGCTGGCGCATGTCCAGCCGGCCCGCACGCATGTCCTGCCTGACACACGTTTGTGGACAGCGCACCAGAACTGACACCACGTCAAATGGAACAGAGCTCACGTGGGTGATGTGAAGGTCAGATCGCCTACTGCGTGTTCTGATCTGACAGTCCATTTCAGCCTGGGGGCAGCCTATGAATGGGCTGCAGCGAGGGAGTGCACGCACGCTCGCTGCAGCCTACAGCATATATCGCCACAGCGATATATGTTTTTATTTATGTTCATGTGATGACAGCATACAGATGCACGCGCGTCACAGTGGGCAGTTGTTAGTCCATGTCTGTCCAAACACACTATGTATTGTCCAGTTGGGATGTCCAGATCGACAGATCTCCACAGCTGCTTCTGTCGGCGGACACACCTCCTGTCAGTTTAGCGCAAACACCAAAGCCACACTTGTGGGGAACTTGGACAAATTTCACTGCCAGCATGACAGTGATTGTCTGCAGACTGTTGTCATGCCTAGAGTGCAAATGGCCACACGTTTTGTAAGTGCCAAACGAGCGGTGTTAGATGTTCCTGTGTGTCAGCTGGAATTTGGCCGGCACCTGCCATGAGAAAGATCGATGGGCTCGCACAGCACACAGTCTTTCTTTCAGCCGCTGGCAAATAGTTGTAGCAACAGGTGTATGAGGCATTCGAGACAGGGACAATTTTACACATTTTGCACACGATTCCTGCTTCATGCGTACTTTGTGCGCATTTTGACCAAAATTCGCACTATGTGTGAAGGGGCCCTAAATGTTTCCTTTGCCACTTCTGCACTAGCTGCCCAGTTGCACAGCATCACTTTATCCAGAAATCCTTGAATGTCGCATGATTGTCTTCCTCCTGAAGATTCCACCATCTGCTCTTCCGATTCAGATATTGCTCTCTTACAATTCTTTTCTCAAAAGCCAACTTTTGATCACCAGATGGTGTCGAGCTATGCTCTCCCCTGCCCCCACCTTACAGTATCTAATTTCTTGCAGGTGTCATCTTCTGCATAGAACATAGTCCACCTGTGTGCACTTTGCTCCACTCTTTTTTGTTTAAATACATACCTATTTAACACAGCTATTTCCATCCTTTCTCCAAAATCCACCACAATCTGCTCCTCCACATTCCTCTCCTTGACACCATATCTACTTGTCACCTCCACATCACCTCTGTTCCCATCACCAACATGAAGCCTCCTGTGGTCACCACTCTTTCATGCTAGGGTGCACTCTCTGCCACTTCATCTAACATATTCCAAAAACCTTCTTTCTGCTCCATCTCACAATCCATGAATTGGGCATATGTACTGATGACATTTGTCATCATACTCTAAAAATGAACTGCTGTCTTAACAAAAAAAAAAAAAAAAAAAAAAGTGATGTAACAATTTGCATATATTTTTAATGTTATTTCAGCTTAACTAGAGTTATTTCAACTTAACTGGAGAAGTGTTGTGGCATTAACTCAGTTGAAAGTTGAAATAACTTTAAAAAAATCTATGCAAATTGTTACATCAATTTTTCTCATTGAGACAGCGGTTCCTTTTTCAGAGTGCACCCCATCACCTCACTTCACCTCCAACATACTCTTAATATACTCTCCCTTCAGAATGACGAACCTCCCATCTATGATACAGCAGTTTGAACCCACATTTGGTGTTCCTGGCCTAACTTCCATTCCACTTGGTCTCCAGGAGCACAGTTTCCATTGGCACCCTGCTGGACAACACAGCAGTGGTTGTTGGTGTTAACTTGTGCCTCAACAGGTGAGGTACACTCTGAATTTGTGATCTGCATGTTTAGTTTGGCAAAAATCTACACTGGATCCTCTAACTGATGCAACCCTCATCATTTACCTGGGCTTGTGCAGCTGAGGTGTCACCATGAAAGCTTAAGTTATTTAAAATGTAATAGGCCACCATGCCAAATTCATGTTCTTATGGGCACTACTACCAAAGATTTATTATTATTATTATTATTAAATTTCTTTTTTTTTTTGGGTGGGGGGTGGCATAATGCACAATTACCGGCAGACTGTAAAATGATCTACTCAGCAATCTTATGCACATTTGCCATATGTTTTGTAGGCTGCTGGACCAATCCAATAATGAAGCGGGCCCACAAGCTAGTTCAGTCAGGCAACTTGAGCTGTTTTGCTGCACATACTCTTGACATGCCATATACTGCAGATAACACACACTCTCCACATATGCTTTAAATCCTAACTTCATATCGGATGGGCTATTTAAGATGCAGCGTTCCCAGGTATCCCCTCTGCCTGTGAAGAGCACCACTGCTGCATCAGCATCGCTGCCTGCAGTGACGTGAGGTTGATGGCTGGTGAGGCACTGACTTCATCACAATCAGATTTACAAACATATAATATGAACCCCACAGAGTAGCTTATTCGCCGTTTGTTTGGCAGCAGTTAACAGGTTATGTTTAAAATCTCTTAATCAGCATTCTTTACACATACAAACTGTAGCACACAACAAAAGCACATTTAATTAAAAAAATGTTATTATGGATTTATCTTTACTTATAAATGAAGTCCATGTGCCGCTCCTTCTGAACAAAAGCATCAATGACTTGTTTCCTTATCTTCCTTCAGTTTTAAAAGTCTCTCTGTCTCAGTGAAGATCACTGCCAGGGAAGAAAGTCGTCCTTCATCAGTCCTGTTCCGGCTCTATGTTTTTAGCCTTTTCTGGCTTTCAATATGAGTGGTCCACCGCTCGTGTTTGATGAGAAAATTCTTCAGGTCACAATATTACACCTGAGTTCAGACATTGTCACAAGTTAAAAAAGAAGGCAGGAAAAACAGAAAAGGCAGTTTCTTGCTCGACGTCCACACAGCCAGCCTTTTCGTGTGTCCCACTCCGTTTGAAAAGAGTGGGTCTTCAGTCCTGCAGTCTGAAACAAACCTTTTACCTCCAGTGTTGGTCATCCTTTAATTATTACCTTCTGCTTCGATTGAAATCCCAGTTTAGAAAATTGTTTCAGTTTGGATATGTAATCCTCCATTCTGAAAGTAAAATAAATGGGCCGCTGCTCTTAACTTGCTATTGTAAACTGTAGCTTGTAGAGATGGGTGGATTGATCCTAATATTAATAATATCGATACCAACACTGGTATTGATATTGAACGATCCTCGTGTAAAAAGATCGATACTCAAGCTTTTTCTCTCCCGCACGCACTGACTGCTGCGCACGCAGATTCATCAAAGTCTGGCAGAGCAGAGCTGCACTGTGTCACACAACACGAAGCAGCACACCCTTGTATTGTGGTTTGTCAGGAGATTTAGTTTTAAGTTGTGTTGAGTGATATTATTTTAAACAAAAATGTTGATTGTGATAATAAAGTATTTTGTTGTCATGTACAATGTTTGGCGAAATTCTATCCTAGGTCTTTTGGATCCTTTGGATCTATGAAGCTTAAATATGAAAAAGTATCGGTATTGGTATCGATATCGGAGATACTGGGCCTGTATTTACTTGGTATCAGATCAATACCAAAATTCCTGGTATCGCCCACCTCTAGTAGCTTGCTGTCACTTATTGTGCAGATGAGGAGTTACTGCAAGAAGAATCCCTTGGATCACTAGTGGCCCCTAACCATGAGGCAAGAGAACTGTATGCCTCACCAAGTGCCTTTTTGCAGCCGTTTTATGATCACTCAGTACACAATACATATTACACACACATACAGCCACATACAGCTGTTGACAAAAAACACTGTACATTATTTACATCAGTTAAACTACGGAATTTAAGTTCATACAGCCAAAGTGTTTGACCATTTTAATAGCGACATACAGAGAGACAGTCATACAGTCTCACTGCACAGCATGGCAGCAGTTAGCCCAGGGCTCAATCCAAGGTGAGGCGCACGTCTCTTCTCAGTATTTGAACGGCAGGTGTGAAAATTCAGTGATTTTGAATAAAACATTGCTGGCCCATAGCAACATGGAGGTATGAACAATGGATTTATGAGGGAGCCATGTGCACACCACAGCCTGTGCTGTTTGATGTAAAAATTATTAAATTCCAAAAATAAGCTAGATGGACAAGTAATTGTGCATTGGAAAACATATTGGATGTTATTTGATGCAATTTGGACAGAAGAAATAGTCAGCTGGAGATGGATTGCCAGCCCACAGCTCTGGAAACACTTCAAGAAAAATGGGAATCCAATTAGATTTTTTAAATCAGCTCTTTAAATTGATTTTTTTTTTGTTGTTTTTTAATTGTTGTTGGCCTTTTGGATGTCTGTTCATTCAGGATCACCACAGATCCGCACTTTGAGTTGGCACAAGTTTTGTGCCAGATGCCCTTCCTGAGGCAACTCCAGTTTTACCTGAAGAGACACACACATTCTACCATTCAAGTACTAACCAGGACCCACTCTGCTCAGCTTCTGAGATCTGACGGGATCAGTCTTTCACAAAGCAGACTGGCTATTTTTGTGCATTATTGTATTGTACTTTTATTGTTGTTGTTTATTCTGTTCAGTGCTTTGATTCCCAGGAAAGTGGTAAATAATAGTTGTTGTTAATATTATTATTTTTAATAAAATAATTAATTTATTATTAATAATAATAATAATATAAATAATAATAATAATACCTCATTCATTTTCAACTGCTTATCTGGGTCCAGATAGCCTTGGCAGAAGATCAAGCAGCTCATCCCACACGTCCCTATCCTTGGCCAAGTCCTATAACTCTTCCCGGGGGATCCCAGGGCGTTCCTAAGGCAGCTGGGAAATATAATCTTGCCAGCATCTCCTGGGTCTTACTCTGGGCCTCCTCCTGGTTGGACATGCTTGGAAGGCCTCCCTAGTGAGATGACCGGTGTAACAGTATATCTTCCCCACGGTGGGGAAGTTGTCTTACCCCCCACCCTGGATATCTTCCCACCCCTTGCATAGCAAGTCTGCTGCAGTATTATCACACATTTCATTCTCCATTCTGAAGTGTCTGACCCCTTTTTTTGTGTACATTCTCTCAATTCACATCTATAATTTCATCCCTGCTCATGTATCATTTGACCTCCACACTTACCCCCACCCCATCATGGACAGATACTGTTACACCGAAGGCATCCTCACCAGGTGCCCGAACCACCTCAACTGGCTCCTTTCAATGTGAAGAAGCAGTGGCTCTACTCTGAGTCCCTCCCGGAAAGTCAAGCTTCTCACCCTGTCCATTGTAAGCCCAGATACTCGACAGAGTAATCTCATGTCTGCCACTTGTATTAGTGATCTTATTCTTTCAGTCATGACCCAAAGTTCAGGACCATAGGTGAGGATAGGGGCGTAAATCAACTGGTAAATTGAGAGCCTTGCCTTTCAGCTCAGCTCCTTGACCATGACAGTCTGGTACAGTGGCCGTAAGATTTCAGATGCCACCCCAATCCACACTCCAACTTGCCCCCACTCATGAACAAGACCCAGAGATACTTCAACTCCTCCATTTGGGGTAGTAACTCTCCCCTGACCCAGAGGAGACAATCCACCATTTTACAACACAGGACCATGGTTTCAGATCCGGAGGTGCCGATTCTCATCTTAGTTCCTTCATACTCGGCCTCAGATATGCTCAGTGCGCAGTGGAGGTCACCACCTGATGTGGCCAACAGAACCTCATCAAACAGGATTGGTGAAAAGGGGCAGCCTTGGTGGAGTCCAACACCCACTTGAAACAGGTCTGATGTAATGCCGAGAATACAGACAGAGATAATAATGACTGAATTTTTTGAGGTATATAATGTGCATCCGGAAAGTATTTACGGCACTTAATTTTTTGTTATGTTACAGCCTTTTCCCAAAATTCAGTAAATTAATTTTTCCCTCAAAATTCTACTTACCCCATAATGCCAATATGAAAACAGTTTTTTGGGAATTCTTTGCAAATTTATTAAAAGTAAAAAACTACAAAATCACATGTATTCACACCCTTTTCTCAGTACTTTGTTGATGCACCTTTGGCAGCAATTACATGCTCAAGTCTTCTTGAATCAGATTCAGGTCTGGGCTCTGGCTGGGTCACTCAAGGACATTGACAGAGTTGTCCTGAAGCCACTCCTTTGATATCTTGGCTGTGGGCTTAGGGTCATTATCTTGCTGCAGACGAATCATCGCCCCAGTCTGAGGTCAAGAGCACTCTGGAGCAGGTTTCCATCCAGGATATATATAGTTAATAAATTTTCAACCTCCCCCCCCAAAAAACACCAAAAAAACCCAACTTTTGCCACATTATCATTATGGGGTATTTTGTGTAGAATTCTGAGGGGAAAAAAACCCATCCATTTTGGAATAAGGCTGCAACATGACAAAATGTGGAAAAAGTGGAGCACTGTGAACACTTTCTGAATGCACTGTAAGTTGAACCAGTGTACAAGTTGCATGGCCTCCCTAATCTGTAAGAAATGCAGAAACTTAGAAAATTACTATTTATAAATGTTGCAAAAGAAATGCAACCGCAGTTTAGATCCATGGCTGAACAGGATAACACAGTAACACATGTAATCTTGAAAAGTTTATATAACAGGCCCAAAAAATATCTACCGTATAAACTGTTCACTCTTGACCATATCTAATAAAATACCAAATAAAATAATGTACAAAAAGAAAAAAATAAATAAATAGATACACTGAATGTTGTGTGTCCCTAAAAATATGCTCATTTACTCGAAAGTGATTCAAGGGAAAAAGTCAATCCATGTATATTTCACCAATATTAATGTCTAATACATGAAACAGCAGCTACATTTTACCAAGAATTTGAAGTTGAACAGACTGTGAGGACATGAGAATGCCTTTACTAGAATGATCATTTGCTCGTCCTTGCTGGCAACATAGTTGCCATTTGAAATTCCCATCCATACCATATGTTTTTAATTTTTATTTATTTATTTATTACATTTTTAACATTAAAATGATATTCAGCCAATTTTCATTGATCTGGAGGTCATTATCTCCCATCCCAGAATTCATGAAACACCAAAAATAATGGATGAATGGAATATGATGGGAAGGTGTAGTGACATGGACCCACAACAGGGGGCGTAAATGAGCGGACAATAGATGAGCCAAAAATACAACACTTTACTGTTGTGAAAAACGCACAACGAGAATACAGACAAATGCAGAATTTGGATCACAATCAAACCGTACAAGGTGATGTGTGGGTAGGCTCGAGGATAGAAGACGTCTGTCCCGAGAAGAACCAGATCCCACACGATTTCCACTGCCACCGAACCCGAAGGATACTGGAGCCGCCAAGTCCCGAGTCCCCAGGTGGTCACCGTCTCCGACTGTCGGATCTGGTACTGCTGGCAGAAGAACAGATGTGATGAGTGTGTGACAATACACTCAGTAAACAGTCAGCAATTCGTTATTCCAGGTGGGAAACAACACCTCTACCTTTAACACAGAACACAGGTAAGCAGAGCCAAAGAGCTACTTAGTGTTTTGGCGTGAGGGTGAAGAATGTCACTTTCACAGAACCACAAAACGCTGCATCCAGCAGACAGCAGTTACAGCAACTCCTGCAAACACTCAAAAAGGAATCACGTGCGTAACAGCACAGTCAAACGGCTGAGAATTTACCATAGAGGTAGACGATATCTCGGCGACGAGGTGGATTAATTCCAGAACATTTACTGTAATCTTGATAATCACTGGGCCTTGATCATTGGAGAGCGCTAACATTCCTGTTGTGAGATGCTGAACAATACGTTGGCATTGAGCTGATGTGGTGCAGAAATACCTTTGACCACTCTGAAATGTTGCCCTTCCCATTTGCTTCAAAACTGTGCTCAAACCTCCTGGTAGATACTGTGCTATTTACTGGCTGAAATTCTAATTGTACTAAGGGTGCTGACATGGCACTGAATTTCCTAGATTTTCCTCTTCCAAGCTTATAAGGACTTAGACTTTTCTGAACAAACTATCTCCCCTCTTTGACATCTCGATACCTTCATCCTTTTCCCTTTGCTTGGTGCCAACAAGCATGGTCCACAGACGAGAAGTGGGCAGATCGATCCTAATATCGATAATATCGATACAAACGTTGGTATTGATAATGAACAATCCTCATGTAAAAAGATCGATACTCAAGGTTTTTTCTCTCCTGCACACACTGACTGCTGTGCACGCAGATTCATCAAAGTCTACGCTCTGTCTGTAAGAGCAGCACTGCGCTGTGTCACACAACACGGAGCAGCGCACCCTTGTGTTGTGGTTTGTCAGCCCTCTACCTCAGGAGATTTTAAGTTGTGTTGAGTGATATTTTTTTTAAAACAAAAATGTTGATTGTGATAATAAACTATTTTGTTGTCACGTACAATGTTTGGCGAAATTCTATCCTAGGTCTTTTGGATCCTTTGTATCTATGAAGCCTAAATATGAAAAAGTATCGGTATCGGTATCGATATCAGCGATACTGGGCCTGTATTTACTTGGTATCGGATCAATACCAAAATTCCCGGTATCGCCCACCTCTACCACAGACTGGAACCAAGCTGCAAAAGCACACTTGAAACCAGTTTGAGTAATTGCTACATAATTGATTTTTTTTTTTTTTCACTGCAAATAGTACTTCATGATATGGTAAAAAATAAATAAATAAATAAATAAATAAATAAAATGGGAAAAAATAAAATACAAACAAATGACAAAGAGGAAATATGGTAGGCATGTTCCTTTTGTACAGCCCACTGGTATGCCAGGAAGAACATGAATTTTTGCTTTGCAGTGGTCAGGCACTGTGTGGTGACAACCAACTATTTGGATGGAAAACTGAACACATCACAGTAATAATTTGTATTGTTGCTGGAAGCACTGACAAAAGGCCAGTCATGGTAACATAAGCAGGAAAAAAGTAATGTTCAGCTGAAAATATCTGATGGAAAGTTTGTTTTGCATCCCTGTGAGGATGACACATGTGTACCACATTGGTTTCCGCCATCATGTGGTTTCAAACTGCATGAAATGGAACACAGATTCTGTCAACAGCCTTTGGAAAATGAAGTAATATTTATGTTTTGATTATGGAAAGAACAGAGAGAACATGCAAATTACACACAGAGTGGAAATTAAGCGTAGCGTTAGTTCAAGCAAAAGAATCACAACTCTGCTTCTTACTGAATCAGCTAATTGAATCCAGCCGCTCACCCAGGGCCGCTGCTAAGGTTTTGGAGGCCCTAAGCATAACTGGTCAGGGAGGCCCCCCCCACCCCCATACAAGAGAACCCCCCCCCCCCACACACACACACACACACACCCACACACACACAAAAGTTCTACTCAAACCGTTACTATTTATTAAAGCGTTTAAGTTTAGCATTTAAAGCTACATCAAATCAGCAAAGCCTATGCAACCTAGCTTAAGCAGCACCACTGAACATTAAGTAATCAAAACAATTTAAACCTTTAACACGTACTCACCAGCAAGGGATGCACGGGCATCATCTTTTTGTTTCTTTTGCCTCCGTTTTTCAGCTCCAGACTCCTGCTGTCGCTTCATTGTTTAATTGTGGCATAGTGGCAACTTGTCCTCTCGTGTCAGAATCGAATGTGGGCTAGCAGTGTTACTTCAGTTAGGCGCTGGGTTGCCAGATTGGGTGTTTTCCCATCCAATTGGTTTGTTTAGGGTAAAAATATGGCACTGGATGAGTTTTTTGTATAGAATTGCCACACACATTTTAAAAATCAGTTCAAATTGCGCAGGATTTAGTGCCTCCATGCATTTTTGAGCATTTATTGGACTGGAAATCGTCACATCTGGCAACCCTGGTTAGGCGATACAGCGAACAGAGAAAGACGCAAACAGGGCTGTACCAGTTCAGGGAATCGGGGGGGTGGTGGATGGGGGCTTTATATTAAACAAAAAAAACTGTTAATTTGCCCCAATTAAGTAATGGGGTAGGGGCCTACACAATGTTTAAATACAAAAACGATGGGCCTATTCATAAATAATTCATATTGATTTTGAAATGTAATAATCAGTGTTGCCACAGTTACTTTGAAAAAGTAATCCAATTACTGATTACTCCTTGAAAAAGTAACTTAGTTACTTTACTGATTACTCAATTGTAAAAGTAACTAAGTTAGATTACTAGTTACTTTTTTAGTTACTTTCCCCAGCTGCCGACAACAACCCTCTGCCACCTCAACATGACAATGATACCTGTTTTGCCAAAACTCACTTTATAGTCACCCTTTCTTGGCTTCAATGAAAATAAATACTTGTTTTATAAAAAGTAAAATAATCTTTCTTGACCTCATATTTAACTGTTGACAGCACTGTAGCAGTAAAACTTGCAATTTCTAACCTACATTGTTTATAAATATAACTATTAAATTCTAACATTTTTCTAACATTTAAATTCTCTATAAACATTTTACTTGTCAAAATTATTATTATTTTAAGTAGTATTAGTAGTTGTAGTAAAAAAAACGGCTTCAAAACTGGACCTTTAATCTAGGGGTGTTGTGGGGGGGGGGCACATCCTTGCCCCACGCCCCCATTCCATCTGGATTCACCCCTGCTTTGGCGTTTGAGCACAAAGAATGGATAACATTTATTTATGCAGAAAACATGACCAGATTTACAGGTAAGAAAGTTTTATTGTGTTTTCACATCATGTGGTCCTCAGAAAGAGAGTTTAGGTGCATTTGAGTGGAAAATAGTGTTAGTTGTTGACGCATCGCGGAGGATCAGCTGTTTTTAACGAGCAGATACGGAGCGGTTCAGCTCAGAATTCTAAATAAAGGAGAAAAAAAAAAGCATAAAAATGTTTTTTGTAAAGCTCAGTGCAGGTGTGCTGTTGTCACCGCGCTTTAAGAGGTGAGGACGAGTCGTAGCTGATGAAACGCTCACAACTCGCTTAAAGTGGGCAGTTCAGTCGAACCCCGACCCCCTGCCCACGGACCAAGTTTAATGCTGCTGTCGACCCACAATGCAAAATAATAAACGCACAGTGACTTGGAGAAGTAACTTTAATCTGATTACTCATTTGGAAAGATTAACGCGTTAGATTACTCGTTACTAAAAAAAGTGGTTAGATTAGACCGGCATCATTGGTAATAATGTAATAATTTCAACACATTTTTCAGTCATTTGGAGGCCCTGCAAACTAGTGCAACATGGTTGGTGCCCCACGCAGGCTGCGTAGTCTGCTTATGCCGAACGGCGGCGCTGCACTCACCCTAGTCCTAAACAGCTGCCTCACATTAACATCACTGCAAACGCATGCGGTGCAGGGTTCACCGTTAAAAACTCATTGTCTTACTCACATCTTTCTGATTGCAGTTGCCACCTGACGCTCCCTCTACCACCCCATCACCACCAGTTAACACTTCATCAGTGAGATACGAAAGACACTCTGCTTATCCCACTGTCTGAACAGGGGCCAAGGCCAAAATGAACATTGCAAGCTGTGTAATAAACTCTTTGCACTGAGTGTTTCTGATTGGCTCACACAAATGCATCCTATTTATAGCCCTGGTTGGTTCCCTCCTCCTTCTTTGGAGGAATAGTTTAATTTGCTACTCTGCTCTTTTTTTATGCATGTTTATTTTTCATGCCGAACCTCTTCCCACAGTTCAGGTTTCAAGCAAATCAGCCAATGCATGAAGGAGTTATGACAAGTTCATGGTTAATCCACCAGGCGGTGCTCAGAGCACAAACAGAGGGGGCAGGTGTGTACAGGGGCTGACCCTCATCACACAGTTCAGGTTTCAAGCAAAAAAGTCAATACATGAAGGTGTTATGACAAGTTGATGGTTCATCCACTAGGGAGCACTCAGAGCACAAACAGAAGGGGCAAAAGTGTTCAGGGGCCGACCCTCATCACGTGTGTAGTTTCAAGTCAATCAGACAATGCATGAAGGAGTTGTCATGACTTGATTTTTCATGGGGTCATGATGATGTGTACCAAATTTGAAGATGATTGGATGAAATCCCTAAGACGAATTTGTTCAAATGTAAGTCGTGGAAATGGCCAAAAATGGCAAAAATTAAACTCAAAATGACCGACTTCCTGTTGACATTTCACCATGACGTTAAGAGACTTTTTTTGCGTGTCCCAGCATGGTAAATATGTGTACCAAATTTCATGAGGCTATGACAAAAAAACAAAACAAAAAAACAAAAAAAACAAAAACAATGCAGAGGGTTTTTTTTTTATTTCTAGAGGGCGCTATTTTGCCATTTGGCTGCAAGCGTGACCCCCAAAGTTTGGTGAGGCTTTGAGCTGAAATTGGGGGTTGAAAAGTGTCAATAATAATAATAATAATAATAATAATAATAATAATAATAAACAGCACAATTACAATAGAGTCCTTGCAGGAATTTGTCCTACTTGGGCCCTAATAATTCTTAAACAGAACATTAGCTAAATAAATATGAAACTGAATTCGGTCTTTTGTCATTTCCCATAACACAGTATAGTTATTTGTATTCACTACTTGAGTATTCAAGCAAACGTGCATTGATTAAAAGTTACTGCAAGTTGCAGTAGACAGTTTCAGGGTCACATGATCCTTTGCATGCTTGAAGTGGTTCCTGTCACGCAATAACATGGCGTCACACTGAGATTCATGTGGAAATTAAGGACCTTCTAGAATGGGAATATCGATAGAATGTAACCTGGGTGTGATTGGTTGCCTGCACATTGGTGGATGGCTGGTCACAGTATCCATCTGTGGCAACACCATCACAACAACCATCTCCTAGCAACACATGTCCTGTGCCCCAGGAGGAATCTGAAGGTCTCTGCTGTAGCTGCATCGTGCATTTCCTAGAGGGCAATCAGCTTCTCGCTCATCTCTACTCTCTCTCCATCTCTTCTTCCATTACTTCATTCCAACTGGCGTAGCTGTGTTGGAAAGAGTCTGTGTTTCAGATAAAAATAACAAGGCCACAAAAAAAAGTACAGAAAAAGCAGCGGAGACTCAATTTTTGGAAACCATTGAAGTTGAGCAAAGTGACAGATTTACATATATGTGGGGAAAAACAATCCAAACTTACTAAACATTTATTTCTGAGCTTCAGATTAAACTTGTTTATTCACTGAAAAGAGGAAAAGTTGACCAAAGGCATTCTTTGTCTTTGCTTCACCCCTTGCATGGGAACAAGGTTGATTCACGTCTGTGTGTCTGCATCTCTGCCGCCTGTCTCAAGATTGCAAGAAAAAAAAAAAATAATAAAATAAAATTGGCTTGATCTCACAAAACTAAAACAAATAAATAAAAGGATGTAAATTATTATCTTGCTATGGTATATCATCTAATTTTATAAAATTCTGCACTACTCCCAAAGCAGATCAACATCATTTGCATACAATACCGGATACTGGTGTATGTTTTTCATGCTGCACCAAAAAAAAAAAAAAAAAAAAAAAAAGTTTAGTAAGATGAAATATCTTATTTCAAGGCAAAATATGTTTATTTTTTAGACTGCTAAGAACTTTCTTCTTCTAGACAGATTTTGCACTAGAGTATGTCACTTGTTTCAAGTGACATATTCTAGTGCAAAAGTCTAGCTGTACTAGATTAAAGATAAATTATCTACCATATATCTTTATTTAAAAATGACAACGCTAAAAGAATACTGAATTTTCTTATTTTGAGAAAGTAATTCATAGATAGATTCTCATTGTTTCTCCTTGTCCAAAATACACAAGTTATAAGATATTTGTTATATTTTCTTCTTCTGTTGGCAGATAATTTTGCTAGTTTTAAGCGATATATCGCTTAAATTATAACTTTTATTGGTTTGTTTTTTAAAGCAGAGTTTTAGCAGTAATAATTTTACTTAAAAAATCTGGCTAATGGTTGTCCTAGCTAGCTCTGCTGTGGTTCTACATTAGCTTCTGTAATTTCATGTAGTGGCCTTGGAAATGAGCTTGTTGTCAGCTAGAATCAAATAATATATTCTCCTAAAGTGTCTTTATCAGGTAGCATCAGGACAGCGATTTTATTAAACAGTTGAACCAAGCAGGTGCAACATCACATATTTACATTAGATTAGCTTCTCACTGACAACACAGGAGGTGCAGCACACAGGTTCCGCCCCTGTACTCAAGAAATATAGTTTAAAATGAGAAGAAACAAGGCCATAAAAATGTTCAGTGTGCTAATTTGATGAATATGATGCATTTTCAGGGGTTAAAGTGGCATACAGCTGGAAGAAAATGGCGCATCATAAAATAAATCCCATATTGATTTGTTCTGCAAGTGCCAAAGGATTTGTGTTCTTTTGTAGACAGGCTGTGTGATCAGCTGACCAACAACAAATGAAGATAAAACTACAATTAGTTAAATTAAGTGCTAGTTGATTTGGAGTTATTCCGTATATCTAATCATTAATGCCTATAATATTACTTGCTGGAGAAGCCAAAAGAAATGACTTTTAAATGATATGACCAGTAGAGGTTGGGATGAGGTGCCGTTTCAGAGCAGAGAGAAGATGAAGATGTTATTCCGTATTCATGACATTTTGTGAAGTTGAAAATTATGAGCTCGGACTTGGAAAAAGTGACTTGAATAAGAGGTCGGATTGGATTTTTTGCTTGGGATCTCTGGTGGAAATTCAGTGGTCCAATTTATCCAACTCTACGACCTACAGTCTTGCCATACTCCGTAGTGAATGTTGAAACCATAACTTACAAATGTCATTTAATTCTTTTTAACAAGTTATTTACTTTTGTTTGGGAACTGTTTGCATTCTTCATGTATTTGTGAAGTTGTCAGCATTATAGTTTTTTGCAAAAATGTTTGCAGTAATTGATACTGTCACTGAAGCTGGACTACAAATAGAAATACACTCATCTGAATTTTCCATCTTGCGCTTCCCCAACAAGCAGTTGTAACAACTCATTTATGTGTTCATTGTGAAGCCAACAACAAAACTCAAATACTTTTCTGAAATCATCAAGTGAACACGTTTTTTTAAACTCTGAAGCGTCCAACTTGTGATTGTAGAGTCATATTAAATTCAGCATTACTATGACGCTTCAAGTAATGAAGCTTTTAGTGAAGGCTGGGAGTCATGGCTTTGACACCAAACAACACTTAATTGAGATGGTGTAATCTTGTCATATCTAACAACCCGATGTGATGTTTTTCTTTGGCCAGCTTTCATTTGATTGATTACCAATAATAACGCTGCATCGTGACTAGCTGTCCCTGACTCCACTATATGGGCTAGCAAGATGCTACATGATACAGTCGAAACGAGAGAATGCAAACATTTCAGGTTGATGCCAGGCTGCTAGATTTGATTGTTTGATGTGCAACTGCAGACTGGATATATTTATTTAATGTGCAAACATTTTACTTGGATTAAAGGGCACAGAACAGTCAGGATGGTACCACAAGCTGTGGTTACATTATGTCAGCCTATACGGCTAACGCGATAACACATCGTTAACATAAACTGAAACTTTGGTAAATGTCCAATGGCACGTTTTAAAATGGCTTTAGCAAATCAATTATTACTCCTAGGTCATCCGCATCGAACACAAAGCACTTCGTCCGACTCCTTTCTCGTTAATGAGCCGAAGCGAAGCTGTTACTAGTGAAGCGGTAGTTGTTTTCACGTGCTTGGAATTTAAGTTGCGGAAAATGTTATCGAAGGTACTGGAACGTTTTGGACTGTTCAAACAAATTGTAACCCCTTCACATTTTTTTTTGTCTCGATTCTGCTTCTTAATTATGAACCACTGCTCAATGAATGATCGTACTGACAAGAACTTGTATCAGCTTTGTTATTGTGATGAATCTAATGAACAGGATCCCTCTTTTAGGGTACCCTGACCTTGAGTGACCTTTTTTAAAATTGCATTTTAACTAAGAAACAAAGAAATTAAAATAGAACAAACGCCACTGGATGAGAGAAAGTAGCCCTGCAAAATAGCCTGTGCATGCGACTTCCCCATTGTGTTTGTACCCTTCTTCCCAGTCCGATCATCACAAACCATCGCTCCGGCAGTATTCCCATGACTCTTCGCTTCTCCTCCTTTCTTCTCTCTGAGGGCCCAGACTCCACCAGAACACAGGAGGGCTGCGTTGGCGAGCAGCGCGCCGCTCTAGCCCACCTTCCTCACATCTGAGAACCTCTGTGAAATCCTAATCCCCAGAGCAGGGTGAAACGCGGGCCCAGCTTGCCTGACCTCTCCGGTTGCCATGGATACAGCGCACTATAAATAAAACAGAGAGGGCTTTTTTTCCTCGCAGTTTGGCAGGGCTGTGTGGCCTGCTCACTGGTGGGGCTTATTTTCTCTTTTCCTCGCTCATTCTGTCTCTCTTCACCCTGGTTCTACTCCCCCTTTCACTTATTCTCTCAATCGCAGAGTGTCCGTTCTCTTTCTCTTCCGTGTGCGGCTCGTCATTCAACACTTTAATTCAGCACCTCGAACTAGGACGCAGTCGGTTACGTTAGCATTGTAACAGCTGTGAGATGCTTTTGTTCCGGTTCGGGTGCTATAACAAGTCTTCGTTCAACTTAGCGTTGCGTCAAATGTAGTTATTTGCAGTTTGGCAACTTTGGAACAGCAAGCACAATATTGGGGAAGGACGCCTGTGTGCTCGCACTGAATTGGGACTGCAGATTTTTGTCTGGCAAGGCGAGTCTCAGAAGGCTGGAAAATAATTTGGTGGTGGCTGTGGGAGGTTGTTGGGACCGAGAGGAGTGGGGGTGATTTGAGGAGGGGGGGTTGAGGGGTGACTGTTTGGTAGAAGGAGGGGGAGGAAGAGCGGGTAGGTTTCTGACCATCGCGCGTGGCAAAAAAAGTAATAATAATAAAAGCCATGCTTGTCACTTCAGTCATTTCCAGCTAATGTGGAGGGGACTGCAGGATACTAAACCATTTGATGGTTTTGGTCTCCACAGTTGCACAGCACCACGTCATTCACAGGGGTTTGAAACTCAAATGGGGCGGCTCTTGATGTCGCGATCTTTGCAGTGCTTAACTTTGCCTAATTCTGGGACAATCCACAAATGGGTAAAGAGGTGGAGGTTAGGCAAAACCAGCATGACCTGAGCGATATGAATGAGTATCAAAGAAGTTAAAGTCATCCCGCTAACCTTGGTCCAAGTGTTTAATTAAAGCGTTGGACTTGACACCAGAAGATCCTCCGTTCAAATCCCAGCCTGACTGGAAAATCACTAAGAGCCTTGTATGGCAGCACCCTCACACCGGGGTAAATGTGAGGCATTATTTGTAAAGCGCTTTGAGTGTCTGAGGCAGATGGAAAAAGCGCTATATAAATGCAGTCCATTTAAAGCACATTTTTTGCTGACCGGGTGATGATTTACATCACAGATGGGTTGTGAATGGGCGCTAAAATTCTGACTGGCATATTGGCTAAGTAACCCTGGAAGATAATGTGGAGATAATGTCACCGAGCTGCCAATACGTGCTAACAGTGTGAATAGTGCTAACATACAAATTAAATAACGTGGAAATTTCACTCCATGGAAAAAATGGATCACACATGGTGCATTAATGCAATTAACTGCACAACAACCTGTATTATATCAGATATTTGTAATAGCTGATGTGCTAGCTGTTGTGGACTGGCTGTGTTTGTCAGTCGACAACAGCTAGCAGGCACTGTTAGCAGCCTCTGGTAACAGGGCTCTGGTCTCGGTTCACCGGCACACATAAGCTGTCACTAAAAGTGACCTAATTATTTATAACATTATGGCTTAAATTAGCTTAAACCTATGAGTTATAAGGACCCACACACACACACAGTTTTAATGAAGAGGAATAAATATACAAATATACTAAAACTTTTTTTTTTTGTACCAGACTGTAAGCATGTTATTTGTGCTGTAAAGTTGGACATTTTAACATGGGGGTCTATGGGGATTAGTTGCTTTTGTATCCAGCCCCAGGAGACCATTCAAGGAACTGCAAGATTTGCCTCATTTAACAGGACCGGAGGTTGGGACTTGCTCAGTACCAGCTTCTCTCAACACTTCCTGCTCTGCATGAGTTCTGAGGGGAAAAACATCCCCCGGTGGCTCACGGAAGGCATTCACCTGCAATGGGAGGGACAGTTTGAGCATTGTTTTCAGGTATCGGCCTACATTACATCAGTATAATACAGCGAGACGATATAACAGGCCTGCTGTGCAAACCTGAGAGTCTGTCATGGTGATTTGAACATTTGACAATCACATGCCAGATTTTCCGACTCCAAGAGATTTTTGAAGGGTAAGCCACATTTCCTGGACCATCTGCCTCATACCAATTACACAAAAGACAAGACCGGCACCAACAAATATCCACAATGTTGCCTGGGAGACAGAGGTCACATGAGAAGGATGAGTCACAGAAACCCAGAACTACCGAGAAACCAACACCACTGAGCAGCGTGACATCACGGCGCTCTTTACGGTTTGCAAAAGGATTCGTGCAACTGCATAAAGTGAGAGTGAGATGGCGCCCATGGAGAAAGACGACAATCAAAGTTTCTGTGGCCGCAATGTAACGCCTCAATGGGAACCCAACTCTGTGCCAGGCGCCGTTCTTCACTAGCTCACGCGGTCTTGGAGCTCAGGGAGTTAATGCAGGCAGGGTTGTGGCAGTCCTCCTGCCCCTCAGCCAGATTAATCATGCAGGAGAAACACAGCAGGCCCCCGTTCATTCCGCCTGGGGGTGAAGCTGTGCCCGCATGCTCTTCGTATCACATGGCCCTGGCCTCTCTCTCTCTCTCTCTCTCTTTTTCTTTCTTTCTCTCTCTCTGTACTGGGGGTGTTAGAGCCGGCGGAGGATGACGGTGGGGGGGTTATCGATGTCGCGGTGCAACGCCACATCACACATTAGCTTTTGCCCCTCCCTTGCTTTGTTTTTCTGCTCTCCCTTCACTTCCTGCGCTTGTTGGTGTGAAACCAGTAAAGCGGGAAAAGAGATAAACAGTCATCCACCTCGTGCAAAAACACAACGGCCTCTTTTCATCTCCCGTTGGGAAGGGGGGTGGGGAGACCTGACGACAGCAGTGGCGGCCAAGCTCGCCGGATGAAGGGAAGCGTGCAGGGTGGAGACAGAGGAGGAGGTGGGGGGTTGGTAGTGGGGGGGCATACCACAGGCCTGTCCACAGAAATCTCTTGGAAACTGATCGACGATGTCTCCACGCTTCAAAGAACAGTCTCAGCCGTTGGCGGGCTCATTGGGAAGGAGATCGAGGCAGGATCTCGCACTTGCGTGCTTCAGCAGTTTTCAACGTGCCACAGTTCGTGTCGAATCACATGTGCCGTGTTGTCTCATTAGTCTGTGAGATGACTAACCTGCTGTAAGTGTAACTGATTACAGGTACACGCTCAGTTTCTGTGAAATGCATATGAGCCGCTTCTCTGCAGACTGTGTTGCAATGTAGTCAATGCACTTTGTGCACGTCTGTAGTGACGGCAGTGCCTGCAGGTGTGCGTATTTTGGTATAAACAGATACTATCAAATACTTGTGTTTGTGTGTGTTTCTGGACAACAGTGTGTTGTTTGCAGTGCGTGCTTTGCTTCCACCGTCTTATCACTTTGGCTGCAAACAGATGCCGACACAAGGTCAAGTCTACTAGCACGGCAGGACTGAAGTTACTTTTATTTTCTTCAAGTCATTAACACTTTTGAAAAAAAAAGTATAAAGCATGATAAATGTAAATTGTAAAAAAAAACAAAAAACAAACAAAACATTTACTTGTGCAATTGCGACACAAAATAGGTGCAGTGGCAGCACCCTTGCCGCGCAGCATGAAGGTCTGGGGTTCAAAGCACACTGTGCCCCAATTTCCTTGTACATCTGGTGTCAGCGAGGGCATCCGGTGGAAAACATGTGCCAAATCAACATCTCTGCTCTACACACACACACACACACACACACACACACACAGTCTCGAGAAGTGCTGTGCTGTTTTAAAGGTCATTTTGACATATATATATATATATATATATATATATATATATATATATATATATATATATATATATATATATATATATACAGTAGTGTTCAGAATAATAGTAGTGCTATGTGACTAAAAAGATTAATCCAGGTTTTGAGTATATTTCTTATTGTTACATGGGAAACAAGGTACCAGTAGATTCTCACAAATCCAACAAGACCAAACATTCATGATATGCACACTCTAAGGCTATGAAATTGGGCTATTAGTAAAAAAAAAAAAAAAAAAAGTAGAAAAGGGGGTGTTCACAGTAATAGTAGTGTGGCATTCAATCAGTGAGTTCGTCAGTTTTGTGGAACAAACAGGTGTGAATCAGGTGTCCCCTATGTAAGGATGAAGCCAGCACCTGTTGAACATGTTTTTCTCTTTGAAAGCCTGAGGAAAATGGGACGTTCAAGACATTGTTCAGAAGAACAGCGTTGTTTGATTAAAAAGTTGATTGGAGAGGGGAAAACTTATACACAGGTGCAAAAAATTATAGGCTGTTCATCTACAATGATCTCCAATGCTTTAAAATGGACAAAAAAAAAAAAACAGAGACGCATGGAAGAAACTGGAAAACAACCATCAAAATGGATAGAAGAATAACCAGAATGGCAAAGGCTCACCCATTGCTCAGCTCTAGGATGATCAAAGACAGTCTGGAGTTACCTGTAAGTGCTGTGACAGTTAGAAGACGCCTGTGTGAAGCTAATTTATTTGCAAGAATCCCCGCAAAAGTCCCTCTGTTAAATAAAAGACGTGCAGAAGAGGTTACAATTTGCCAAAGAACACATCAACTGGCCTAAAGAGAAATGGAGGAATATTTTGTGGACTGATGAGAGTAAAATTGTCCTTTTTGGGTCCAAGGGCCCCAGACAGTTTGTGAGACGACCCCCAAACTCTGAATTCAAGCCACAGTTCACAGTGAAGACAGTGAAGCATGGTGGTGCAAGCATCATGATATGGGCATGTTTCTCCTACTATGGTGTTGGGCCTATATATCACATACCAGGTATCATGGATCAGTTTGGATATGTCAAAATACTTGAAGTGGTCATGTTGCCTTATGCTGAAGAGGACATGCCCTTGAAATGGGTGTTTCAACAAGACAGTGACCCCAAGCACACTAGTAAACATGCAAAATCTTGGTTCCAAACCAACAAAATTAATGCCTCATAGATGTGAAGAAATCATGAAAAACTGTGGTTATACAACTAAATACTAGTTTAGTGATTCACAGGATTGCCAAAAAAGCAGTTTGAACATAATAGTTTTGAGTTTGTAGCGTCAACAGCAGATGCTACTATTATTGTGAACACCCCCTTTTCTTTTTTTCTTTTTTTTTACTAATAGCCCAATTTCATAGCCTTAAGAGTGTGCATATCATGAATGCTTGGTAATGCTTGGATTTGTGAGAATCTACTGAATCTACTGGTACCTTGTTTCCCATGTAACAATAAGAAATATACTCAAAACCTGGATTAATCTTTTTAGTCACATAGCACTACTATATATATATATATATATATATATATATATATACACTCAACAAAAATATAAATGCAACACTTTTGGTTTTGCTCCCATTTTGTATGAGATGAACTCAAAGATCTAAAACTTTTTCCACATACACAATATCACCATTTCCCTCAAATATTATTCACAAACCAGTCTAAATCTGTGATAGTGAGCACTTCTCCTTTGCTGAGATAATCCATCCCACCTCACAGGTGTGCCATATCAAGATGCTGATTAGACACCATGATTAGTGCACAGGTGTGCCTTAGACTGTCCACAATTAAAGGCCACTCTGACAGGTGCAGTTTTGTTTTATTGGGGGGGGGGATACCAGTCAGTATCTGGTGTGACCACCATTTGCCTCATGCAGTGCAACACATCTCCTTCGCATAGAGTTGATCAAGTTGTCAATTGTGGCCTGTGGAATGTTGGTCCACTCCTCTTCAATGGCTGTGCGAAGTTGCTGGATATTGGCAGGAACTGGTACACGCTGTCGTATACGCCGGTCCAGAGCATCCCAAACATGCTCAATGGGTGACATGTCCGGTGAGTATGCCGGCCATGCAAGAACTGAGACATATTCAGCTTCCAAGAATTGTGTACAGATCCTTGCAACATGGGGCCGTGCATTATCCTGCTGCAACATGAGGTGATATTCTTGGATGTATGGCACAACAATGGGCCTCAGGATCTCGTCACGGTATCTCTGTGCATTCAAAATGCCATCAATAAAATGCACCTGTGTTCTTCGTCCATAACAGACGCCTGCCCATACCATAACCCCACCGCCACCATGGGCCACTCGATCCACAACATTGACATCAGAAAACTGCTCACCCACACGACGCCACACACGCTGTCTGCCATCTGCCCTGGACAGTGTGAACCGGGATTCATCCGTGAAGAGAACACCTCTCCAACGTGCCAAACGCCAGCGAATGTGAGCATTTGCCCACTCAAGTCGGTTACGACGACGAACTGGAGTCAGGTCGAGACCCCGATGAGGACGACGAGCATGCAGATGAGCTTCCCTGAGATGGTTTCTGACAGTTTGTGCAGAAATTCTTTGGTTATGCAAACCGATTGTTTCAGCAGCTGTCCGAAAGGCTGGTCTCAGACGATCTTGGAGGTGAACATGCTGGATGTGGAGGTCCTGGACTGGTGTGGTTACACGTGGTCTGCGGTTGTGAGGCTGGTTGGATGTACTGCCAAATTCTCTGAAACACCTTTGGAGACAGCTTATGGTAGAGAAATGAACATTCAATACACGAGCAACAGCTCTGGTTGACATTCCTGCTGTCAGCATGCCAATTGCGCGCTCCCTCAAATCTTGCGACATCTGTGGCATTGTGCTGTGTGATAAAACTGCACCTTTCAGAGTGGCCTTTTATTGTGGGCAGTCTAAGGCACACCTGTGCACTAATCATGGTGTCTAATCAGCATCTTGATATGGCACACCTGTGAGGTGGGATGGATTATCTCAGCAAAGGAGAAGTGCTCACTATCACAGATTTAGACTGGCTTGTGAACAATATTTGAGGGAAATGGTGATATTGTGTATATGGAAAAAGTTTTAGATCTTTGAGTTCATCTCATACAAAATGGGAGCAAAACCAAAAGTGTTGCATTTATATTTTTGTTGAGTGTATATATACTGGTAGCCTGATAATATAGGCCAAAATGCACCTTTCACAACATACAACATCTATATCTATATCCATCCACCCATCCAACCATCTTCTCTACCTGCTTACTCCATTTAAGGGCCTATCCCACATATTGACAAACAAACTCATTCACACCTGCGTGCAAACCTACGGTAAATTTAACATTCCTAGTTCACCTAAGATGCATGTCTTTGGATGTGGGAGGAAGCCAGAGCACCTGGAGGGAACCCATGCAAATATGGGGAGAACATGCAAACTCCACACAGAAAGGCCCCAGGTGGGAAGCGATCCCATGACTTTCTTGCTGTAAGGCAACAGTGCTAACCAGTAAGCCACCGTGCTGCCCTGATATCTATATCAATGTTATCTTTTGACAATATAAAAAGTTTTATTTTATTGAATAAACAAGCACTCCCCCTCTAGCTGCCACCTTATCGTGGTGGGGGAGTTTGCGTACCCGGATGATCCTAGGAGCTATGTTGTAGGGAGCTTTGTGCTCCCTGTAGGGTCTCCCAAGGCAAACAGGTCCTAGGTGACGGGTCAGACTAAGGGCAGGTCAGAACCTCCATGACCAGTAAAAGATCAAGGACCGAGACATCGCCCGGTATGGCGGAGCCAGGGTCCCACCCTGGGGTTGGGGCTCGCACGCGAGTGCCTGGTGGTCAGGCCCTAGCCTATGGGGCCCGGCCGGGCTGAGCCCAAAAGAGTGACGTGGGCCCGCCCTCCTGTGGGTTCACCACCTACAGAGGGGGCCATGGGGGTCGGGTGCAGAGAGGATTGGGTGGCGGTCGAGGGTGGGTGGCCCGGCGGCCTGGTCCATGCTCACAGCCCCTGGCTGTTGGGACGTGGAATGTCACCTCGCTAGGGGGGAAGGAGCCTGAGCTTGTGCGGGAGGTTGAGAGATACCGACTAGAGATAGTCGGGCTCACCTCCACGCACAGCTTGGGCTCTGGTACCCAACTCCTGGAGAGGGGCTGGACGCTTCATTTTTCTGGCATCACCCACGGGGAGAGGCGGAGAGCTGGGGTCGCATTGCTTATTCCTCCCCAGCTCAGTCACCAAGTGTTGGAGTTCACTCCGGTGAACGAGAGGGTCGTGTCCCTACGCCTTCGGGTCGGGGACAGGTCTCTCACTGATGTCTCGGCCTACGGGCGGAGCGGCAGTGCAGAGTACCCGACCTTCCTGGAGTCCCTGGGAGGGGTAGTAGATAGCGCTCTGACTGGGGACTCCAGTGTTCTCCTGGGGGACTCCTGGGGGATTTCAACGCCCATGTGGGCGGCGACAGTGAGACCTGGAGGGGGGTGATCGGGAAGCATGGCCTCCCCGATCTGAACCCGAGTGGTGTTCAGTTGTTGGACTTCTGTGCTAGTCACAGTTTGTCCATCACGAACACCATGTTCGAGCACAAGGGTGTCCATAAGTGCACGTGGCACCAGGACACCCTGAGCCGGAGGTCGATGATCAACTTTGTAGTCGTATCATCTGACCTCCGGCCACGTGTCTCAGACACTCGAGTGAAGAGAGGGTCAGAGCTGTCGACTGATCACCACCTGGTGGTGAGTTGGATCCGCTGGAAGGGTAGGAAGCCGGTCAGACCTGGCAGGCCCAAACATATTGTGAGGGTCTGCTGGGAACGACTGGCGGAACCCTCTGTCAGCGAGGTCTTCAACTCCCACCTCTGGGAGAGCTTCTCCCAGATCCCGGGGGAGGTTGGAGACATGGAGTCCGAGTGGACCATGTTCTCCACCTCCATTGTCGATGCGGCTGCTCGTAGCTGTGGTCGCAAGGTCTCTGGTGCCTGTCGCGGCGGCAATCCCCGAACCCGGTGGTGGACACCGGAAGTAAGGGATGCCGTCAAGCTGAAGAAGGAGTCCTACTTATCTTTGTTGGTAGGTGGGACCCCAGAGGCAGCTGACAGGTACTGGCAGGCCAAGCGTGCCACAGCCCGTGCGGTTGCAGAGGCAAAAACTCGGGTCTGGGAGGAGTTCGGGGAGGCTATGGAGGAGGACTATCGGTCAGCCTCAAAGAGATTCTGGCAAACCGTCCGACGCCTCAGGAGGTGGAAGCAGCTCTCCACCAGCACTGTTTACGGTGCGGGTGGGGAGCTGTTGACCCTGACTGGGGATGTTGTCGGGCGGTGGAAGGAGTACTTTGAGGATCTCCTCAATCCCATTGTCACATCTTCCGAAGAGGAAGCAGAGACTGGGGACTCAGAGGCGGACTCATCCATTACCCAGGCCGAAGTCACCGAGGTGGTTAGAAAGCTCCTCGGTGGCAAGGCCCCTGGGGTGGATGAAATCCGTCCTGAGTACCTTAAGTCTCTGGATGTTGTGGGGCTGTCTTGGCTGACACGCCTCTGCAACATCGCGTGGCGATCGGGGACAGTGCCTCTGGATTCGCAGACCGGGGTGGTGGTCCCTCTGTTTAAGAAGGGGGACCGGAGGGTGTGTTCCAACTATAGGGGGATCACACTCCTCAGCCTCGCCGGTAAAGTCTATTCCAGAGTACTGGAGAGGAGAATTCGACCGATGGTTGAACCTCAGATTCAGGAGGAGCAGTGTGGTTTTCGTCCTGGTTGTGGCACACTGGACCAGCTCTACACACTCCATCGGGTGCTTGAGGGTTCATGGGAGTTCGCCCAACCAGTCCACATGTGTTTTGTGGATCTGGAGAAGGCGTTTGACCATGTCCCTCGGGACACCCTGTGGGGAGTGCTCCGAGAGTATGGGGTCCGGGGTCCTTTGCTAAGGGCTATCCGGTCTCTGTACGACCGCAGCAGGAGCTTGGTTCGCATTGCCGGTAGTAAGTCAAACCTGTTTCCAGTGCACATTGGCCTCCGCCAGGGCTGCCCTTTGTCACCGGTTCTGTTCATTATTTTTATGGACAGAATTTCTAGGCACAGCCAGGGTGTAGAGGGGGTCTGGTTTGGGAACCACAGAATCTCGTCTCTGCTGTTTGCGGACAATGTGGTTCTGTTGGCTTCGTCAAATCAGGACCTTCAGCGTGCACTGGGGCGGGTTTGCAGCCGAGTGTGAAGCGTCCGAGATGAAAATCAGCACCTCCAAATCCGAGGCCATGGTTCTCGACCTGAAAAGGTGCTTTGCCCTCTTCAGGTCGGTGGAGTGTCCTTGCCTCAAGTGGAGGAGTTTAAGTATCTCGGGGTCTTGTTCACGAGTGAGGGACGGATGGAGCGTGAGATCGATAGACGGATCGGTGCAGCATCTGCAGTGATGCAGTCGCTGTATCGGATCGTCGTGGTGAAGAGAGAGCTGAGTAGGGGGGCAAAGCTCTCGATTTACTGATCGATCTACGTTCCGATCCTCACCTATGGTCATGAGATTTGGCTCATGACCGAAAGAACGAGATCGCAAGTACAAGCGGCCGAGACGAGTTTCCTCCGCAGGGTGGCTGGGCGCTCCCTTAGAGACAGGGTGAGGAGCTCGGTCACTCGGGAGGAGCTCGGAGTCGAGCCACTGCTCCTCCACATTGAAAGGAGTCAGTTGAGGTGGCTCAGGCATCTTTTCCGGATGCCCCCTTGACGCCTCGCTGGAGAGGTGTTCCGGGCACGTCCCACTGAGAGGAGGCCCTGGGGAAGTCCCAGGACACGCTGGAGGGACTACATCTCTCGGCTGGCTTGGGAACGCCTTGGGGTTCCCCCGGAGTAGCTGGGGGAGGTGTGTGTGGATCAGGAGGTCTGGGCGGCTTTGCTTGAGCTGCTGCCCCCGCGACCCGACTCCGGATAAAGCGGAAGAAAATGGATGGATGGATGGATGGATGGATGGATGGATGGAATAAACAAGCAGAAAAATACTTTGACTGCTGGAAATGGGGCCATTATATAGTTCGTCCAGCAGAGGGTGCTATGACAGCATTCTTTACAATGCTATCAACATGGCTGGGACCCTATCACCCCTTGGTAACATTACCTACAAAGGAGAGAGGGAAAGCAACCAACTGCCCTTCATTGTCATTCAGAATGGGCATTTTTGGCGTGAAAAGAGACGAGTGGTCGCTATGCCACCAGTTAGCCAAGACCAAAATAGACGAAAAGTCTATTTTATGTAAATTCTAAGTGGTGCAAAGTGAACGGAGTGTGACATGTCATAAGGGTTTGATAATGAAAAGTTTGGAATTATTGCCATTTTTACACATATATCCGCATATCAGAAGTTTTTTTCTTCAAATATCAGCATTGGCTCCCACATAAAAACATCCATGGCTGAGCATTAGTTTAAACTCATCATTCACATTCTACAGGTTCTCCCTTTAGGGGTCACATGGGGCGCTGGAACCTGTGTGCGAGAGACTGCCAGTCCTTTGTAGGCCTGACACATATACAAAAACAACCATTCACATCTATGTGACCATTTTGAGGCAAAAAGTAGAGTACCCTGCATGTTTTTGGGCTGTGGGAATGGACAGAATGTCTGGGTTTGTGATTATCCTATATCAAAACTGAGATTCATCCTTCAGTGACCATGAGCAGTCTATAAGTGTTCAAATTTGTTGGGAGAATCGCATATCTTGGCAGCGACATTCATGCACAGTTGGGTCGTTTTAGACACATCATGGTTGAAATGTGGATAAAACTAGATGGTTTTTGCCACATGTATGGGATACATTAAGAATATACAGAACTATAGTGCTGTTATCATCATCAGATTACAATTATCAGTTGCTGATTTCATAGAAATCATACTGGTAGTAAATCAGATTGGAATGTTAGTCAATATAATGTGATTGCATTACTTCTATAATAAATGGTTTAATAATATATTGCAAAGCAAGTGTTATCAATCAGTTTACGTTATGAATATTTTGTGAATCCCCACCCCATAAACCAAATTGTATGTCCTTTGCAATATTATCTATTTTTTGACACATTATATATAGCCTGTAAACCACTATACAATCAAAGAAGAGATATAGATGGTAGTACATCAAATAAGGAGTACACATTGAGTATATGACATTTTAATGTAATTTTGTAGGGCTTCATAGGTTTTCACTAAGGGTTTTATAGGTATTTGCCAAATTTTGCCTGTTTTAGATGTGCTTATCTGGCTAAAACCAGTTTCAGACAGGTTTTTGCTGGTGTCAAGTTTTTGATGGTCAGTAATCCAACCCTGCATTCATGTCTCTGTGAGCTGAGCCTATGAGGTGGAGAGACATTTGAGAAAAGCTTATGGACTCATGAAGTCATCAGAAAGATGTACGTAATGCTGTCTCTGTGACACAGTTAAGATCAATCAACTCAATCAACTTTTTTTCTTATATAGCGCCAAATCACAACAAACAGTTGCCCCAAGGCGCTCCACATTGCAAGGCAAGGCCATACAATAATTATGAAAAACCCCAACGGTCAAAACGACCCCCTATGAGCAAGCACTTGGCCACAGTGGGAAGGAAAAACTCCCTTTTAACAGGAAGAAACCTCCAGCAGAACCAGGCTCAGGGAGGGGCAGTCTTCTGCTGAGACTGGTTGGGGCTGAGGGAAAGAACCAGGAAAAAGAGATCGATCACTAATGATTAAATGCAGAGTGATGCATACGGAGCAAAAAGAGAAGAAACAGTGCATCATGGGAACCCCCCCACAGTCTACGTCTAAGCAAACATAACCAAGGGATGGTCCGGGTCACCCGATCCAGCCCTAACTATAAGCCTTAGCGAAAAGTGAAAGTTTTAAGCCTAATCTTAAAAGTAGAGAGGGTATCTGTCTCCCTGATCTGAATGGGAGCTGGTTCCACAGGAGAGGAGCCTGAAAGCTGAAGCTCTGCCTCCCATTCTACTCTTACAAAACCCTAGGAACTACAAGTAAGCCCGCAGTCTGAGAGCGAAGCGCTCTAATGGGGTAATATGGTACTACAAGGTCCCTAAGATAAGATGGACCTGATTATTCAAAACTTATAAGTAAGAGAAGAATTTAATTCTATTCTAGCATTAACAGGAAGCCAATGAAGGGAGGCCAACACGGGTGAGATATGCTCTCTCCTGCTAGTCCCCGTCAGATCCAAGATCCAAGTCTTCTGGTTCCATAGGTGGTAAATTCAGGACTAGCAGTATCAGTGCATGCTGCTAATCTGATATTTAAATGACTTGATCTGTGAATAGTAAATGGGTCAGGTCAGGTCAGGTCAGGTTGTGTTTGGGTGCATGTTCTGATAATTTATGTTGCTTCATCCACCACACTCCAGAAACACCATATAACTTCTTTTCACACAATGTCATTCCAGTGGTACCCATAGTATCCTCTAAGAGACTGAGTACCAGAGACATTTAGTCATCATCGCCTTAGCTCACTAGTTAGTATCCAGGTCTCACAACCATGCAGTGGTAAATGGACTGCATATATATATATATATATATATATATATATATATATATATATATATATATATATATACGAGGTCTGTCAATAAAGTATCGGACCTTTTTATTTTTTTCAAAAACTATATGGATTTGAATCACGTGCGATTACATCAGACATGCTTGAACCCTTGTGGGCATGTGTGAGTTTTTTCATTCGCCTGTGGGCTGGCTTTGAGTGAGGAGTGGTCCACCCCTCCCATCGCAATCTCTTTGTCTGAGAACTTCCTGAGAGACTGGCGCTTTCCTTCAAATTTTTTTTCAAAAACTGAGAGGCACATCGAAGTGGACATCATTCGAAACATTCAGCTGGTTTTCGGTGAAAATTTTAACGGCTGATGAGAGATTATGGCGTGATGCTGTCGCTTAAGGACTGCCCACGGAGTGGGACGTCGCGATGCCCTCTGAGCTGCCGCTGTCTGTCTGTTTCGAGCTGAAAACTTCCAAATTTAAGCCTCTGTTGACCCAGGACGTCTTGAGAGAACAGCAAACTTTCAGGAGAGGTTGGGATCAGCAGTTTATCCGGACATTCCACTGTTAAAGGAGATTTTGTAATGAAAGAAAGTGCGGACGGGTCCGCGCGTCGGGACACAGCCGGTGCAGCACGGCGGCACAGGAAAAACACCTCCGTTGGAAGCCTTAAGGACAAGTTGGAACATGTTCAGCTGTTAAACAATTTCTCAGATACTCACTCAACTGAAAGCCATCAAAAGCCGCCTGGTTTTTACAAATGGTTATCAACACGGAGGTGTTTTTCCTGTGCCGCCGCACCACGCCGGCTGTGTCCCGACGCGCGGACGCATCCGCACTTTCTTTCATTACAAAATCACCTTTAACAGTGGAATGTCCGGATAAACTGCTGATCCCGACCTCTCCTGAAAGTTCTCTGTTCTCTCACAACGTCCTGGGTCAACAGAGGCTTAAATTTGGAAGTTTTCAGCTCGAAACAGGCAGACAGCGGCGGCTCAGAGCGCGTCGCAACGTCCCGCTCCGTGGGCAGTCCTTAAAGCAACAGCATCACGCCATAATCTCTCATCAGCCGTTAAAATTTTCACCGAAACCAGTTGAATTTCTTGAATGGTGTCAACTTCGATGTGCCTCTCAGTTTTTGAAAAAAATTTGATCAAGCAAAGCGCCAGTATCTCAGGAAGTTCTCAGACAAAGAGATTGCGACGGGAAGGGTGGACCACTCCTCACTCAAAGCCTGCCCACAGGCGAATGACGTAACCGACAGGCGTGAAAAAACTCACGCATGCGCACGAGGGTTCAAGGTTGGCTGATGCAATTGCACGTGATTCAAATCCATATAGTTTTTGAAAAAATAAAAGGTACGTTAGTTTATTGACAGACCTCGTATATATATATACAGCAGATGGACAAAGTACCCATTCACACATGGATCTCATGTTGCTGCCATTGTAAGGCACTCAACTACACCCTGGGTGCAACTAGTCAATTAAGAGCCCTGCTCAAAGACACCTTAGTGATTTTCCTCTGGACACAAGCTCCAACCTTTAGACCAAATAGCATTTCAGCTCATACTAAAACAAAAACACAGTGACACAAGAAGGTGGAGATGTGCCCATTCATATTGTTGATTACTTTGCAAGTCAAAATTTTCCATTTTATTACCTGAAGCCATCACATATGGCCATCAGGTATTGCGAAGGCTTTTGCATCCATCCATCTGTCTGTCTGTCCATCTGTCCGTCTGTTTGTGCTCTACATAATAAGTCCAGTCCTATTACTGCCAGAGGCTTCAAATTTACAGGGAACATTTTTCAGACACAGACCTTGGACAAGTTCAAAGATGGCTAACCTTGACCTATTTTAAGAGGTTAAAAAAGTAATTCTGTTTCAATCTGTTCATTTTGTTTTTGAGTGGCAGGGGTGACAGCCAATTAGAGTAGAGCTGCACTGTGACGTCAGTGACTGTGGCTGGTCACTTCAAAACGCTTTGTTTTGTGTGTTTATGTATGTTTCTCATATATTATGTAAAAACTAGCAAGAAATAAGCACTTCTAAAACTGAAAATGCTGCTTTTGGAAATAATTAACACCTCTGAATGTATTTAAAAGACATTTCACGAACATTAGCATGGTGACGTCACAGGCTGGTAGCTAGCTGCAAAGCTGTTTCGTTTGTGTGTAAATATAACCTCTCTGTCATATATTATGTAAAAGCTAGCGAGAAAAAACACTTCTAAAACAGAAACTTTGACTCATTTATAAGACATTTTGGGGACGTTAACGTGCATGCTAACTTTCACTAACTCAAAGCTAGACAATAGGATTTAATAATTTAAACAACTGCAAGTTATACTCAACAAAAATATAAACGCAACACTTTTGGTTTTGCTCCCATTTTGTATGAGATTAACTCAATGATCTAAAACTTTTTCCACATATACAATACCACCATTTCCCTCAAATACTGTGCACAAACCAGTCTAAATCTGTGATAGTGAGCACTTCTCCTTTGCTGAGATAATCCATCCCACCTCACAGGTGTGCCATATCAAGATGCTGATTAGACACCATGATTAGTGCACAGGTGTGCCTTAGACTGCCCACAATAAAAGGCCACTCTGAAAGGTGCAGTTTTGTTTTATTGGGGAGGGATACCAGTCAGTATCTGGTGTGACCACCATTTGCCTCATGCAGTGCAACACATCTCCTTCGCATCATCTGTGAAGAGAACACCTCTCCAACGTGCCAAATGGCAGCGAATGTGAGCATTTGCCCACTCAAATCGGTTACGACGACGAACTGGAGTCAGGTCAAGACCCCGATGAGGATGACAACCATGCAGATGAGCTTCCCTGAGACAGTTTCTGACAGTTTGTGCAGAAATTCTTTGGTTATGCAAACCGATTGTTCCAGCAGCTGTCCGAGTGGCTGGTCTCAGATGATCTTGGAGGTGAACATGCTGGATGTGGAGGTCCTGGGCTGGTGTGGTTACACGTGGCTCTGCGGTTGTGAGGCTGGTTGGATGTACTGCCAAATTCTCTGAACCGCCTTTGGAGATGGCTTATGGTAGAGAAATGAACATTCAGTACACGAGCAACAGTTCTGGTTGACATTCCTGCTGTCAGCATGCCAATTGCACGCTCCTTCAAATCTTGCGACATCTGTGGCATTGTGCTGTGTGATAAAACTGCACCTTTCAGAGTGGCCTTTTATTGTGGGCAGTCTAAGGCACACCTGTGCACTAATCATGGTGTTCTAATCAGCATCTTGATATGGCACACCTGTGAGGTGGGATGGATTATCTCAGCAAAGAAGAAGTGCTCACTATCACAGATTTAGACTGGTTTGTGAACAATATTGAGAGAAATGGTGATATTGTATATGTGGAAAAAGTTTAGATCTTTGAGTTCATCTCATACAAAATGGGAGCAAAACCAAAAGTGTTGCGTTTATATTTTTGTTGAGTTATAAAGAAGACAATGCTCATACAGCTGAGAGTATTTTAGCATTGCATTATATTTTTATACATTATACATGTATTATGATTATGATACAGGAGCTGAATATAAATTCATGGCATTTTTATTCTTGAATGGATTGAAAGACATGAAAAAAATTATTTCTTTAATAACCAAGTTACATTTTGAATTGCGTCTATTCATTTGTTGGACATTTTGTTCTATTATTAGTAGGATTAGTCAAAAAACTAATTTGCCAATTCTCCTTAAATTTAGCCAAAGTGTTGAGGTCAGCCAGAATAGCATTAAGTATGGCGTGAATGCAGGCAAAAAGAGAATTAAATGGAATATATTACTACCACTACTATTACTACTTCATCTGAATGTTTGGTGTGGCAAAATGTATGCCAGATGCACTTCCTGATGTGACCATACTTTTTAATCCAGGCTTAGAAATTAAACTCAGAATGCACTGGCTTGTGCGCACGAGGTGGCTGCATTATTACTACGACTATTACATTAGTGACATAGAGAGTATATTTTATTTATTCAGAATTGAATAACATTTGAAAAGGGGAATCAAATAGTGTGTGCCAATTACAGGAGCATCACTCTACTCAGCCTCCCTTCTAAAGTCTGCTCCTGGGTTCTGGAAAGGAGGGTTTGACTAATACTCAAACCTGTGATTAAAGACGAAACAGTGTGGGTTTCATCTTGCCATGTAAGAACCGACCATCTCTTCACTCTCACAAGGCTCGTGGAAGGTGCCTGGGAGTATGCTCATCAGTCTACATGTGTTTGTGGGCTTGGAGAAGGCGTATGATCGGGTATCCTGGGAGATACTGTGGGAGGTTGCTGTGGGAGTATGGAGTGAGGGGGGTCCCTTCTCAGGGCCATCCAATCTCTATACTTACAAAGCGAGAGCTGTGTTCGGGTTCTTGGCAGTAAGTCTGACTTGTTTCCGGTGGGGGTTGGCCTCCACCAGGGCTGCGCCTTGTCACCAATCCTGTTTGTGATATTCATGGACAGGATATTGAGGTGTAGTCGGGGGGAGGAGGGTCTTCAATTTGGTGGGTCAGGGTCTCATCACTGCTTTTTGCAGATGATGTGGTCCTGTTGGCTTCATCGGCTGGTGACCTTCCAACACTTACTGGATCGGTTCACAGCCGAGTGTGAAGTGGCTGGGATGAGGACCAGTACCTCTAAAATCTGAGGCCATGGTTCTCAGCAGGAGACCGATGGATTGTCTACTTAATGGTAGGGAATGAGGTATTGCCCCAAGTGAAGGTAGTTCAAGTAGCTCAGGGTCTTGTTCACAAGTGAAGGGACAACGGCCTGAGTGTGAGATTGGCCGAAGAATCAATGCCAGCAGGGGCGGTGTTGCATTTGCTTGTACCGTACTGTTGTGTCAAAAAGGGAGCTTAGCCAAAAGGCGAAGCTTCTTGATCTACTGGTTCAGTCTCATTCTACTCTCACTATGGTCATGAGGGTTGGGTCATGACCGAAAGAACTAGATCGCTGGCACCACCAGCCAAAATGGGTTTCTTCAGGAGAGTGACTTAGAGATCTTATCTCTCCCTTAGAGATAAGGTGGCTTGGTCATTTGTGAGGAGCTTGGAGTAGAGCTGCTGCCCCTTCACATTGAAAGGAGCCACCTGAGGTGGTTCAGGCATCTGGTAAAGATGTTCCCTGGGCTCCTCCCTAGGGAGGTGTTCCAGGCATGTCCACCTGGGAGAAGACCCAGGGGAAGACTCAAGATGCCTCGGAAATCCCCCAGTCAGAGGTGGTTAATGTGCCCAGGAAAGGGACGTTTAGGGTCCCCTGCTGGAGCTGTTGTCTCTGCGGCCCGATCCCGGAAAAGCAGTTGATGATGAGTGAGTGAGAGTGAGAACTGAACAATAATTAACTCGCGGATAAGTTTAATTCTCCCTACCTCATATAGGTACTTACGTACCACCATAGGGGGCACACTATTTGTTTTTGCCTGAATTTTCAGAGGTTTGCTGGCAATCCTATTTCTGGCCCCATATCATTTATAACCTGTGGCGTATTCAGAAACCAAAAACAAAGTAGTAAAAAAAATAACACTTGAAACACATCCATATGCTGCTGATTTCAGTTTACCTGTTTGTATACAGCAGACATTTAGAATATCGCTCTCTTGTCTGGGACTGCTACAGTTCTCCCCTTTGATATTTCCAAGTTCTCCGAGTTCCACATGACAGCCCATAAACATCCAACAGCCATCCTCATGTTTGTGTTGTTTGATTCTTTCATTTGTCCGTCTACAGCATCAATTTCTATTTAATCCACTAGATGGTGGATGCAGCTCGTGGGCTGTTGCCAGGTGGCCGGCATCTTGCTTAGCGTTATTACGCGTCGTCAGACATTAGATTAAATAGAAATTGATGATTCGCTTATTTAAACTTGAGTTAAAATGATCTGAAAATGCCGTTTTGTGCAGCGTTCGGATTGTGGAGTGAGTTTTCATAAGTGAGTATTATATGTAATATTAATGATGTGAGGAAATTACTAAAAATGCTGAAAAAAGGTTCAAAAATGATTTATTTTGTGTCTATGAGAAATATCTCACCATTCGTTTAGCGATTCATTTAGAAGTCTCACTTTCATAAGTCTCAATTTATCCCTTTTTAATGAGCGTCAGGGTTTTTTTTTTTTTTTTTTACACATCAGCTTTTCCATCCTGAGATTTTCTGTAAGAGCAAATTCATAGAATGAAAATGTTTTTTTCTCTCAATTTTGTGGGTGACATGACAGTCACTAACCATATTTGACATTGTATATTTTGCTACTAATGTAAGATTATACACACGAGTGAGATTAATTTCTCTATGATATACTTCATAGTAATTTCCAGTGTAGTGCTTTCAGATTTCTTTCAACTTGGTCCAGAAATTATTTCCCATCTTTATCTTAACTTCATAATGGAAATTAATTCAGGATCAGGCTATCTTGTGTCATGGCAGACATAGTGTGTTTATTTATGTTCTGTTTGACAAACTGATGGTATGTTTTTCTTGATAATGACTTGAGTGGTCGGGGATAGTATAACAAAATTCATAACTCTAGGTGAACTCTTCACAACATCTGGACTGGGACTAACAAATTCATTCAAGTATATTACATAAATAGATTATATATCAAGGTCAAGATCAACTTTATTGTCCCATTATGGAAATTGTCTTAGGTGCACTACATTATCGCTTTATATATATATATATATATATATATATATATATATATATATATATATATATATATATATATATATATATATATATGAAAATACTAGTGCAGTGTCCTTAGGAAGTCTGTATCCTATAGGAAAATTGGGAGCTTAAGTAGATTTCTCAGGTCGTATGAGGCTGTGTTTGAGGTGGGATGTACAAAGAGGTGTAACTTATATTACTATTTGAATATGGTAATCATCTTCTTTTAAAAAACTGGTTTTATTATCAATTATATGAGTTAAGTTGCCGCACAGCGTTGGTGAAGCTAGCTCTTGTGGTAGACGGAGGCACAAATTGGAAATTGCACAAAAAAGTCTGCCCAGTGGGGAAACAAAAAACCATAAACTGGTCAACACTGTTGTAAAAAGCCGAAAAGCCACAAACCGATGGTAGATGAAGCTGCAACCAGAAATGGCACACGACCTGAACCAACAAACCAAACTGGGCCTGTATTTACTTGGTATCGGAATCAATACCAAAATTCCCACTATAGTCCCACCTCTAATTGACATTACATCAATACGTCAACACAACCCTCAGAACTCAGAAAAAAGAGTTTTAAGATTTGAGGACCCAAACAAGTCTACAGCTCACACAATTTTATTGTTTCGTTGATTGCACCATGTACAAGTCTGACATCCGAGGCACACATACCTCTCAGTTTTAACTGTGTTAAATATCCCATTAGAACACTGTTTGTCTCCCTATAGAAAATATTAAAAATACACACATGCGCGCACGCAAAACACTCACACAAGCCCACATCAGCAATGGCAGTCCCTGAGGAAATGGAGAACAAAAGTGTAACCGAAGCAAGGCTGAAATATTTGGCAGTGACTGTTTTGAACTTGCTGGAGTTTGATCCACTAAAGAGTGACAGACGAGGGTCGCTTGGCACGCGCACGGCAGGTCCCAGTGCGGCAATCGCCAGGTGGCCAGAGGGAGACATTCACTGCATTGTGATGAATAAACAAACCGACACTAGTCTCGGAGACAAGACAGCGGGGACGAAGGAAGATCCGACTGTACCTCGTTTTACCCCGTGCTGTCTGGTCCACAACCACTTTTAAAGAAGGAAATCAAGCAGATTTCATTAATTAAACTGATCCACACTAACATGTGGAAAATGATCCAAACTACATGACACGAGCATGTAAACAATTTGAGTAGTGGGACAACAAAATATATATATATAATACATTAAAATACATAACATGGAAAATCTCAGCAACACAGAAATGCATGTGAAATTTTGACACTTCCCTGGCCAAAAACCCCCAACCAAAAACAAAAACTTCAAAAAAAAAATGAGTGCAACTGATATAAAAGTAAATTCAGTTGTAAGTTATCACTTGGAATTTCAAAGACTGTTACAGTACTTCTGCATACAACAAAATTTACATTCAGGCTGTGAACATTTTCATTGCTTTGGGTTTGACACCACGCTGTCCGGGCTACGCACCGGCTCCACGCTCCACATCAGGAGTCCAGTGGCTTTGGTTTAATATGGCAACAGATGCTCTGGATGGTCTGCGCTTCATGGTATAGGCTACGTGATTACCTCACAGTGGGTGTGGCTATTGTACGCAAGTGGCTAGGCTTGTTGGGGAGGGGAGGCTTGGTGGTGCGTGTGGCGGTCTGTGTGGCAGTCTCCGTCTCTTCTGTGCTGAAGGCTTTCATGAGCTGAGCCACCCGGCCACGCCCAGCACAGGTGGATGTATTCCCTGGTGTCCTGGTTTCTTCGTACACATCTGGGGGAAGAAAAGTACAAACAGAGACTAAACATTAAATCCAGTTAAACAGATAGATTTTGTAAAAAAAAAAAAATAAATAATAATAATAATAATAATAAAAAATGTTAGATTTTATTTGCATTTCGTTTGGTTATTTTACTCTTCAGTTTCTACTCCTGAAACATATTCTGAACAGCATTGCAAGAGGACCTTGTTTACTCTAACCTACACAGGATAGGTCAGGTTTGAGAGCATATGCTGGTACCACACATCAACACATCTACCACACTATGGAACCACCTTAGGTCCCTGGATGGAAAGTATCCAGGCAGAAAACTGGTCCAATCCTCCTCTGTAAAAGTAACCGTCTATCTACTGCAGCCAGGTTAAATGTGGGGATTGTCTTGGTCTTGTCCAGCCACCGGCACTGTCAGGACTGAGCATCTGCTGGATCATACCCCGACAAAATCTGATCAGTCCTTATCTGAGTCTCCCGAATTACTGTTTGTTAGACAAAACATCATTCCAGTGTGCCAAAGGATCCTCCAAAGACCTCTAGTGAATCACTTTAGGTCAACAGTAAGTGTTCAGCACTTCAAAAAGGATTTTCATGTAGGTAAAAAAAAAAAAAAAAAATTTCCTGGAAATTCTTAGGGCCCCTTCACAGATAACATGATTGAAGCCGAAGGAGGAATTGCATGCCATTTGTGAAAAATCGGAGCCGCCTCTAATGCCTCGTACACCTGTCACTAAAACTATTTTGCGCACACCAGCGACTGAAAGACAGAGTGTGCCCTGTGAGAGCCCATTTGATCCCTCTCACGGCAGGTGTCAGCCTCCTTTCCTCATGTGGAAATACATAAAACATCTTTTGCCTTTGACCATGGGTCATATACAGAGGCACAGAGGGATCATACTTGTATTGTCTGCTCAATAAAAGGGATTAAATATTGGACATTGCTGTGTTTTTTTATGGTGTGTAATTTTTATTTTTTGTTTGGCCACAGTAGCGGCGTTATGTGGTTCCACATGTTCCAGCTGGTTTTTATTGTTTTTATCTCCACAGCAGTGGTGCAATGTGGTTCCACACACTCCAGCTGCTCACACTCTGCTCGTGCACAAGCACGAGCATGCACGACACCATCGCATCGGGATCGTTCACGCCTGTCTGACCGTGTATCCCTCCCAGCGTCAGCTCAATGTTTTCGGTGTTTGCTCATTCGGGCTATTTTGCTGTGATTCGCCATGATTCCTACTTATTTGTGCTATGTGTGAACGGACCCTTATTTTTGCCTAAAAAGAATCTAACTACATAAATAGATTATTTTCTAACAATCTAATTTTAAGAAAATAAATCCAAATTTGTCTTAATAAGATATTATAGGTAATATTGAAGTAGAGTGCACCAGTTTCAAGCTACAACTATGGTTGCATGAAATCCAATTCACAGTCTTAGAGTATCCCAGAATCCTTTGCTCGCTGGCGAGGGAGGCTTGATAATGGCTCAGCTTAATGCTACCTTTAACATTGAAAAGGCCATAGACATGCTAATGCGTTAGCATCGGTCCCATTTTTAAGTTATAAAATACATCTATCAACTGTTTCAGAAGACCATAACAGGTCGGTTTAACATAAAAAAAAGGTAAATATTACTCACAGACATATGTTCTTTAGGGTTTAGCATGGAAAAATTAAGATAAAGCGAAATAAAACAAAGAACCAATAAAGCAGCAAATTGAAGATCGAAGCACTGCTTCATTGGTTCAAGGTTCAAAGCAAAGTCGCGCTGCAGAAACAGTTGATTACAGACCTGCTGCAGGGTCTGTAATCAATGTAGAGAAATGCTCATTTTCCTGACAAACACCCCCCAAAACAACGGGCACTCTGAAGGACCAATAAGGGAATCATTAAGCAAAACGGCTACTGATGTCAATGGATCGAATAATTTCTTAAGGATACCTGAAAACAACCGGTTCCCAACACGCAACCCTAACAGCAACATGCCTGTTTTTTTTTTTTGTTTTGTTTTTTTATATAAAACTCGCATGAAAGACTCACGATTATCTTAGTTAAACACACCTAAATACATATTTTGGTTGAACTCACCTCCATAACAATGCAATGTTGCAAACAAGTTGCTTGTCCATTCCACCACCCGAAAACGCTTGTTTACACTGACAACAAAATGCCGGCCTCCCCAGCGAGAACCTGGTTACACACGAGATTTGACGCCATAAAGGTGTCAACAGAGGAACAAGATTGTTTTTTTGTTATTTTGAGAGTAAGAGTGCTTAACATACATAACTTTTTAAATGATCATAATAGCCATCTTATAAACCTGACCTATAACCTTTGCCTTAACTCACAATTTTCCTGATACTTTCTCCAGTTGTTACATCCAGATTTCAGTCTACACATTATTTCAACACCCAATTCTCATCTTTCACTACTTCTAGCTTCATGAATCTGCAAGTATTCTCATTTCTTCTATTAATCATTCATCCTCTACCCCCGCAAAAAACAGCCCTTCTCCATTCTTCTAGCTTCCTCTCTACTTCCTCCCTCTGGGTACTGCACAAGGCACACCAAGTCAACCTGGTTCAGGACTCAAGCCTAGATAAATAGAGAGGGTTAGTGTCAGGAAGGGGATCTGACTCTAAAACCTTTGCCAAACCCATAAAACATTTGCAGTGACACATGGGCTAACATTTGGGCTGGTTCCCAAGGAGGATTCTTCTCTTGGAAATTCTGCTAACTGGATATAAATTAGTTAAATGATTGGGTCAGTGTCATCCATCTTAATTTGGAATTTTTAATCATATTATCTGTCCAATATCCATAAATAAAGCATTTTAAGGTCATTACTTTTTGCCATTAAACCAGGTAAGGTACAAAGTTAGTTTTGGGATGGAAGGAGCATTACCTATAAATTCAGTTAAATTCAGTTCATTTATACAGTGCCAAATCACAACATGTCAAGGTGCTGTTGACCACAGTGGTGAAGAAAAACTCCCTCTGGCATTATTTATAGGAAGACGCCTCAAGCAGATCAGACTCAGTGGGGTGACCATCTGCTTTAGCCATACCAACAAATAATACAAAAGCAAAACAACTTGCATGTTACAGAAAACAACAATATAAGTGCTAGGATGATTAGAAAGTCAACCAGGAGGTGAAGGTTAGAGTTCTAATAATGCTACCTAGCAGTTGTTCTTTGAGAGCTCCTGCCTTTAACATTTGTCATTCATTCCGTGCTTTACCCACACCTGATTATCCAAGTCTTTGAGTTTATTTGTTTATTTAGATTAGCTGAAGTTACTGACCTACTTATTAATGATTAATTACAATGGAGAAAAATGGAGATGGAGGTCCCTGATGACCAGCTTGAGAGCCACCGTTCAAGTTTATGGTATGAGGTACGGGATTGTGGATGGTTGTAAATGGAAAAAGACCATCTAAAATACTTGGAATTACAGTCTGCCTTTGGGGCTACTCTAACCAGTGAGCAGCATGAATGAGCAATGACTATGCAGGTCACTGGACAAATTTACACATCTGGACTGCACTGATGTATAAACTGTAGACTGCAGAAGAAACAGCCCATTTACACAAAGACTGATGTGAAAGTTGAAGTTTTTCATTCATTCATATTTTTCAGTCAGTCATTCATTTTCTATGCCCACTTACTTCAGTCAAGGGTCACAGGAGGGCTGAAGCCTATCCCAGCAGTCATAGGGTGTGAGGGGGGTACACCCTGGACAGGATGCCAGTCTATTGCAGGGCCACATACAGGCAGACACTCACATTCACATTCCCCTAATCTGCATGTTTTTGGACAAGGAGGAAGCTAAATCAACCAGAGGGAAACCATGCAAACACTGGCAGAACATGCAAACTCCACACAGAAAGGATCAGGTGGGATGCGATCCCAGCACTTGCTTGCTGTGAAGTGCTAACCACTAAGCTACCGTGCCTCACAAGCTGAAGTCACAGGAGGTGTATGCTCTTGTACTCACCTAGCAAGATATCTTAAAGCTACAGTGTGCAGGATTCAGGGGTATTTGTTAGCAAAAATGGAACACAGCATTCATAATATCTGTTGATTAGTCTATAATTACCTGCAACAAATTCTGATCTACTTTCATGAGCTTAGAATGAGCTCGTCATATCTTCATGGGAGCGCGTCCCCAGATGGAGGCTGCCATGTTGACACAGCAGCCCAAAGGGGGCTATAGCTTTCATATTTTGCAGTGCAACCAGAAGACAAATGAAAAATGAAGAGCAATCAGGAATTGCCCCTAGCGCCGCAGATAATCCAAACAATTGTGCAGTTTATGATAAAAACATGAAATTTGGTACACTTATAGCCAAAGGCATTACAAAAAGAACTGGATATGGAGCCATCATGAATTTTCAACATGGCACCCATGGCAGCCATTTTTCAAAATGCCCACCATCAACAACTGTTTTCTTATGAGTGGTGGCTATAATATATTTCCGACTTATTTACCATACAAAATACATGGTAAACATCTTTTGGATAACTGAACATTGTCATTGAATATCCTAGATGGCTGCCATTTTTCGAGATGGCAGCCGTCACTTGTAAGCCTCTCTGATGTGGGTGATATTGGTGTCAAATCAGTCATTTTTTTATGATGCACAATTCAAATATGGAACTTTGGAATTGGCCAGAAGCTTCCTTCTATGTCACAACTGATTATGACCACTGTTTCCTTCGGATGACAGCATTCAAAAATTATAATTGCAATCAAATAGTGATTATCCATTTTATTGGAATTAAAGTGTTGATTAAATAAACTTGAAATCACTATATCTGCAAAATGAAAACAACTGAACCATTTGATGAATGTAAATGTAATAGAGTGGATGTTGAAGCACAGCCAGGGCACACTGGTGACACCACTGTTGTGAAACGCTGCATGGGGTTCAGTGCCAACTAAATACACTCTGCTCAATAATGCCATATTGTCTGTAGTTAATGTGCTGGTTGTGGTGATAGTTTAGTGGTAGTATAGTTTAGTTTCCTAAATGCTATCTAATGTTAGCACCACATCTTTAATAGTTATTTAGATGTAGTTAGATAGCCACACCTGAATGGGCAGGATGTGCCAGCATGGAAGAGCCGAGCCAAGGGAAACGGGGCTTTATATGACTTTCATATAGTTACCCGGATGGTAATGGATGAATGATCGGGCTAGGTGTAGGGCAGTTTTCTTATCCGAACCTAGTTGTATTCCATACTTGGAATTTCCCCCCAGATAAATATGCCCTCTTCATTAAAATGAGATGTAATTTTGCAACGTGTGCTTCTTTTTATTCTTTTATACATCTTAAACACATTTTAAAAGTATTTGTGTGTTTTTAAGGACACCAGCGGCTGTGTGTGTTTCTCCAGGTAACACTGCGTCAGGAAGGGCATCCGGCGTAAAACTTGTGCCAAATACCAATGGGGATCTGGTTCTATCCGCTGTGGCGACCACTAACAAAACGGGAGCAGCTGAATGGACAACAACAACAACGTGTGTTTTTAGGGAACTGTCTATGCATTTACACATTTTACACCCTTTTCAAACATTTTAAACATGTTTTTAAAGAACTTTCTATTCTTCTATTTTTACCTTTTGTCATATTTTAAACATCATTTTTTAAACATCTCTGTGTGTTTTTAAATGTCTTTGGCATAACTAAGACATTTTAACATAAATAATATTAATTCAACACAGGGATGGGTAATGTTAAGATTTTATCTATATCGATGTCATTATTGATTCCGCTTATCAATCCGATTCCTTATCAATTCCCTTGAATTTTCTGTGTACTAAAAATACGCTTTACAGGTTTTCTATGTCAGTACATTTTACTTGGTCTTAAAGTAAATAAATCTAAAATTGGTCATGGATCCTTGATCTCTGGACATAAATAAAAATAAACAAAATCTGTAGTTTTTCTGAAAAGCATTTCCTTTCAGACATTAATGGCATGAATGTCTCTCCATACCTCTGAACTGAGCTCTTAAAATAAAAATCCCTATATCTGCTAAATGAAAACAACTGAACCATTTGATGAATGGAAATGTAATGATTCACATTCTATTAATGTGGCTGCGCTGCACGTCAGCAACAAATAATTCATAAAGAACCCAGGACGTCTCATTTTGGGAGGAAACAAAGCGTTTTAGTCTGTTGTAGTTTTGTTGTCTGTATTACAACGTTTGGTAAGAGGTGTCATTTGATATAAAAAAAACGGTGATTTGATATTATTCATTCTGGCTGGACTCTAACTGGACTCGGCAGAGAGTGGCGCAGCGTTTGGAGCTGTGCAAACGGAACAGAGGATGATTCTCGTTTCTTACCCGCAACAAGACAAGAGTCCCACTTAGTGACTTTAATCCTCACAAAAGTGACTTACGATTGTCATATTTAAATGACTTTGAGAGGGGTTAAGAAGCAGACTTGCCGCTTCTGAAAAACAGTGAAGCAGAGAACCAACGAAGCAGTGGGTCGGAGCACTGCTTCATTGCTTCAAGAACAGCCACTGCAGAAGCAGTTGACTGCAGACCCGCTTCAGGGTCTGCAGTCAACATAAAGAAGTGATCATTTTCCAGATAATACACCCTAAAAAACAATGGCGAATCTGAAGAACCGATAAGGGAATCGTTACGCAAAAAGGCTATTGATGTTGGTGGATCGAATTATTTCGTAACGATTCTCAAAATTAACCGGTTCTTGATACCCATCCCTTGTGCCCCCCTGAAGAACTCTGGCACCCCGCGGAGGGGTGGAGGGGGCGCTCACAATTTGAAAACCACAGCTCTAATAAAACAATGGGCTGATGATCATGTTGTGGAGAAGTGATGGTTGTTTTCCGGGGAATAGGGTTGCCTTTGGAGGGATTCAGCATCATGTGGCTGTGCTGTGATTCATGTCCAGAATTTGACAGTTGAATTGATTCACACGGACAGTTTTTGGAGCTGTGACTCATGCATTGGTTTCCCATATTTATGTTCATCAAAGCTTTAAAGACGGCAGATTTTTTTTTAGTGAAATATATATTAATGTGTAAATAGCACATGCTGTCTTCAAACAACACCTGTTTGGTTCCCATCTCTAAACGCTGCATGTCCCCCTTTTACATTCTCTACATTTCCCTTTTAAGCAGTGGGGCTGAACAGAGGTCATCCTCTGTGGAAGTGTATAGTGGGGACACAGCTGGGTGTACTTGGTGTTGAGGTGCTGTGGTTAGAAAAGGGTGTAACTGCGGGAGGAATGGAAGGAACAGCGGAGGGGAGGGAGGGCCACAGGGACGGCGGTGGAGAGCAGACAGACGCTGCTCAGACACCAGAAGGCTTGAGGAGCCACATATTTTTAGCGTCATCCCCGGGGGACAGAGATATGCGAGAGTGCCCGCGTGTGCACGAGCACAGATGCCACAAAGTGAAAAACATGCACACACACTCACGCGATTTCCAACAGTTCAATTTCAAAGCAAGCGCACGCACGTTATCGTGTTACATTGAGCTCGGTGCGTGGAAACACACACACACAGACCCGTGCACGGCTCTGCTGCTCATGGATTCAGTCACGCGTGCAGCCCAACACCGCAGCGTTGCACACATACATGTGCACACACTGAGGCGGGGCGCAGCCAAAACCGCACGTGCACTCCTGAGGCCTGCAAACCTTTAAAGCTCCTGATGTCTCGTAGGCATGAAAGACAGAGACTCGGAGTAGCCCTTAAGGTGGCGTTAGAGTTTATTGTTGTTTATGCTCCTCCTCACTCTCCTTTCTTTCCCTCTGGCTCCAACACCTCCCTCCACCTTCCTCTTCATCTTCCCTCCCCGAACTCACCCTGCCTCCCTCTGCCCCCGTGACCTGCAGTTCCTGTGTTAATGTCCTCTCGCCGCGCTGCGTGGGCTCGCCTCTGATTGTCTCGTTGTGTTGTGTGGTCACCACGGAAACCTTGGATAGGCTCCAGCAATTGAGGCAGACACACATTCAGGCACGCACGACGTGCACACAAACGCAGTCACTGCGGCACACACACACACACACTCACAGTCAGAGAGTTTTGGTGCATGATGGCCGAGTGAAACCTTTAAAGAGCGAGAGGATGGCGGCAACTACATCAAAACCTGACTCGAATGGTGGGAAAAGCCCCCCCCAAAAAAGAATGATTATTTCTTCAAACAAAACCGTAATGCCGGTAACTTGACCAACCTTTATTAACACACCTCAATTAAAACTTACTGCCTGAATACTCATAGAAAAACACAACACCTCTATTTCAAAAGTGAATGTGTTAAATACAGTATTCAAAGCTAATGTGGTTTTTGCCTGTATATATTAGACACCATGATTAGTGCACAGGTGTGCCTTAAACTGCCCACAATAAAAGGCCACTCTGAAAGGTGCAGTTTTATCACACAGCACAATGCCACAGATGTCGCAAGATTTGAGGGAGCGTGCAATTGGCATGCTGACAGCAGGAATGTCAACCAGAGCTGTTGCTCGTGTATTGAATGTTCATTTATCTACCATAAGCCGTCTCCAAAGGCGTTTCAGAGAATTTGGCAGTACATCCAACCAGCCTCACAACCGCAGACCACGTGTAACCACACCAGCCCAGGACCTCCACATACAGCATGTTCACCTCCAAGATCGTCTGAGACCAGCCACTCGGACAGCTGCTGAAACAATCGGTTTGCATAACCAAAGAATTTCTGCACAAACTATCAGAAACCGTCTCAGGGAAGCTCATTTGCATGCTCGTCGTCCTCATCGGGGTCTCGACCTGACTCCAGTTCGTCGTCGTAACCGACTTGAGTGGGCAAATGCTCACATTCGCTGGCGTTTGGCACGTTGGAGAGGTGTTCTCTTCACGGATGAATCCCGGTTCACACTGTCCAGGGCAGATGGCAGACAGCGTGTGTGGCGTCGTGTGGGTGAGCGGTTTTCTGATGTCAATGTTGTGGATCGAGTGGCCCATGGTGGCGGTGGGGTTATGGTATGGGCAGGCATCTGTTATGGACGAAGAACACAGGTGCATTTTATTGATGGCATTTTGAATGCACAGAGATACCGTGACGAGATTCTGAGGCCCATTGTTGTGCCATACATCCAAGAACATCACCTCATGTTGCAGCAGGATAATGCACGGCCCCATGTTGCAAGGATCTGTACACAATTCTTGGAAGCTGAAAATGTCCCAGTTCTTGCATGGCCGGCATACTCACCGGACATGTCACCCATTGAGCATGTTTGGGATGCTCTGGACCAGCGTGTACGACAGCGTGTACCAGTTCCTGCCAATATCCAGCAACTTCGCACAGCCATTGAAGAGGAGTGGACCAACATTCCACAGGCCACAATTGACAACTTGATCAACTCTATGCGAAGGAGATGTGTTGCACTGCATGAGGCAAATGGTGGTCACACCAGATACTGACTGGTATCCCCCCCCCAATAAAACAAAACTGCATCTTTCAGAGTGGCCTTTTATTGTAGGCAGTCTAAGGCACACCTGTGCACTAATCATGGTGTCTAATCAGCATCTTGGTATGGCACACCTGTGAGGTGGGATGGATTATCTCAGCAAAGGAGAAGTGCTCACTATCACAGATTTAGACTGGTTTGTGAACAATATTTGAGGGAAATGGTGATATTGTGTATGTGGAAAAAGTTTTAGCTCTTTGAGTTCATCTCATACAAAATGGGAGCAAAACCAAAAGTGTGCGTTTATATTTTTGTTGAGTGTATATATATATATATATATATATATATATATATATATATATATATATATATATATATATATATATATATATATATATATATATATATATATATATATATATATATATATAAGTAAGTAAGCTTTATTTATAAAGCGCCTTTCACAGACCAGGGTCACAAAGCGCTGCACATGGCATACAAAAATAATCTAAAAATAACATATAAAAACAATAAAATACAATATTAGGCTAAAAAGCTAACTTAAAGAAATGCATCTTTAGTTGCCTTCTAAAAGTATCTATACAGTCCAGAGAACGAAGGGCACAGGGAAGCTCATTCCAGAGGCCAGGCGCCACCACTTTAAAAGATCTGTCCCCGCGAGTTTTAAAACGAGTCAGAGGAACCATCAACAGGTTCTGATTGGACGACCTGAGGCTCCTGGAGGAAGCATAAGGCTGGATCAGGTCCCTGATGTACTCCGGTGCCTGTCCATGCAGAGCTCTAAAAGTCAATACCAGGATTTTGTAATGAATCCTGTAGGAGACAGGCAACCAATGCAAAGTATTAAGGATAGGAGTATATATATGAACTTTATGGGGTGCATACATCTCCATGGTGCACATTGCTTACTTCTGCTCAAGACTGGATAGTCTAGGACCAAGCTGAGACATGTATGCACATCATGTAGGAGAGGATCGTTCTAGATTATATGACCCCCAGTGAACAATTTCAGATATATGCTAAAATCTCTATGCGGGATGAACAGCTCAGAAATGACCACGCCCTTTATCATCCCAAATGTTACTTCAAATACAGCTGTATTTTCTAAACTATTTCCCAAGGTATTTAACATGTTTAGAATGACCAATACATGTTTGGGAGGGTGATAGAAAAAAGTAAAATTTCTATTTTGATATTTTAAGAGAAAATGGCTAAAATAACTGGGTCAACTTATTACTGCACATCGAAAGAAAACAAATATTTGCCAAATATAATGAAATTGTATTTTCAGTCATACGGTTATCAATGGAATATTGATTTAAAGTGAAAAATACAAAACAAAACTTGTTTCCTTAGCAGACAGCAGTGTCTAGAGATTTTAAATGTTTTAAAGATTATCAGGGAAATTATCCAACAGCCAATAGCCCAGAAAGTTTAAGATGTAGGTCATTTGACCAAATTTTTTCTCTTAAAATATCAAAATATGAAATTTTACACTCTTCTATGACTCTTCTAAACATTTACTGATCATTCTGAACATATCATGCACCTTGTAAAATCTGTAGTTGCTGCAGTTTAGAAAATACAGCTGTTTGAAGTAACACTAAGGATGAAAAAGGGGTGTGGTCATTTTTTGGGCTGTTTGTCCCAGATAGAGATTTTGGCACATATCCCAAGTTGTTCATTGGGGTCACATTAGTCAAGAACAGTTGAGTTAACTTCTCCTAAATGAAGTGCACACATGTCTAAGCTAGGACCTAGATTAGGAGTGATGCACCACACATTCAATAATGATGAGAAGATCTGCACAAAATGTCAAAATGTTTTGCCGTGATAATGTGAACACAACTTCAATCTAAAAACCAGTACACTGGCACTGCAACCTCATTCTAAAATCAGAACAACCTGCATATATTGTGATTTAGTTAGTGCAATAGTCAGTTCCTTAGCTATGTATTTTACAGTCATTTATTTGAATTGAATTGAATTTATTAGGCACATATATGCTTCACAAAAACCACTCGTACAAAAACAAACAAAACTCATAGACAAAGCAGTTAAAAGAAAGAAGAGAAAGAAAAAAAAGAAAACAATGTACGTAGTGCCCAAAAGGCATAGGCAGAAGCAACGCTTATCAACGCCTACACCCCTCCGTACAGTCAAATTAAACCAGGCTATGTGCCTGATTATGAACAATCATTTCCAAACAAAATGTGAAGTGAAGTCACATATTTCCCAAACTCCTATTATGTGCTAGTTACCACCATACATTTTCAGTAGTAAGGATTCAAGTGTATCAGATTCTTCATACAACACACAAACCCATCCTGTTTCATCATATACATATCCAGAGAACACCATATCTTTATATAAATATTTCAACCGGTTAATATTTGGACATAGGTTGAGTTCCTCAGGTAGATTATTCCATTTTTTGGGGGCCACAAATGGAGACACAGAAGCATTTCCTGGTCGTCCGAGCACCCACAATTTTAAAAATGATACAAACCCCTTAAATTATATATTCCTTCTCTATGCGTGTAAAAAAAAAAAAAAAAAATCTTGAATTCTAAATGGCAATTACTTATTTTTCACTTTGTACATCAATTGAACAGTCTTGAACATTATCAGATCATAGAGTTTTAATATTTTCGATTTAATGAATAACGGGTTGGTATGATCACGATACCCTGCATTGTGGACTGTTCTTAATGCTCTTTTTTGAAGGATGAATAATGGCTACACTGTAGTTTTATAGTTATTGCCCCAGACTTCTGCACAATAAGTCAGGTAAGGCGCAATGCACAGAGTAGTGATTTGGTATCAAGAATGTGCTTTGCCTTATTTAACACTGCAATACTTTTTGATACTTTCTTTTGAATATGTTGAATATGCACTTTCCAGTCGATTCTTTCATCAATAATCACACCTAACAACTTGTTCTCTTTGACACATTCTATGTTTATCCCTTCTATATTTAACTGTATTTGTGTGTCTTTTTTATGATTTCCAAATAACGTTATTTTAGTTTTGGACCAATTTAATGACAGTTTGTTAATATCAAACCAGCTCTTCAACTTTATCATTTCTGTTCCTAAATCAGATAATAATTGTTGCACATTATCGCCTGAACAAAACAGGATTGTGTCATCTGCAAAGAGAACTGCTCTGAACACATCCGAAACTCTACATAAATCGTTAATGTACAAAATAAATAACTGGGGAACCACACAAACGATGTCCAGATATGAAGAATGGCAGTCCCAGAGTTTAACAAACTGCTTCCGGTTTTCTAAATAGTTTTTAATCCAGTTCAGAGCCACTCCTCTGATCCCATACAGTTCCATCTTTTGAAATAATATGTTGTGATTGATTGTGCCAAAAGCCTTTCTTAGGTCAATATATAAACCTATTACTATTTCCCTTTGGCCCACATGTTTATTGATCTCTTCTACTAATTTAGCATTATATTTATTTAGTTTATTTAGCATTATATACAACTGATTTTATATTCAGTTAGCTTTTGTTCAGATAATATTTAAATTAGCTTTATGTTCCATTAGTTTTATATTCAGTTTGTTTATGGCAATTTGGCATATTTAGTTAGTTTCTTTAGTTTTATATGCAACTAACTTTATATTCAGTTGGCTTTATTCAGCTAACATTTAAATGACCTTTTTGTTGCTTTATGTTACATTAGCTTCATATTCAGTTAGTTTATGGTAATTTAAGATTATATTTAGTTAGTTCATTTAGCTTTATATGCAACTAACTTTCTATTACTTAGCTTTTTTCAGATAACATTTGAATTAGCTTTATGTTGCTTTATGTTCCATTAGCTTTATATTCAGTTTGTTTATGGTAATTTAGCATTATATTATTTAGTTTTATATGCAACTAACTTTATATTCAGTTAGCTTTATTCAGCTAACATTTAAATTAGCTTTATGCTGCTTTATGTTCCATTAGCTTTATATTCAGTTTGTTTATGGTAATTTAGCATTATATTATTTAGTTTTATATGCAACTAACTTATATTCAGTTAGCTTTATTCAGCTAACATTTAAATTAGCTTTATGCTGCTTTATGTTCCATTAGCTTTATATTCAGTTTGTTTATGGTAATTTAGCATTATATTATTTAGTTTTATATGCAACTAACTTTATATTCAGTTAGCTTTATTCAGCGAACATTTAAATTAGCTTTATGTTGTTTTACTTTCTGTTAGCTTTATATTCACTTACTTTTATTGTCATTTTCTTTAAGTTTAGTTCATTTCATATTCATGGGCAGCATGGTGGCCAGGTCCTTCAGTGCACCTGCTCACTGCATATGTTCATTCTCCGCGTGTAGTTGCATCAGGAAGGGCGTCCAGCATAAAATTTGTGCCAAATCAATTTGCAGGTATCAGATCTGCTGTGGCAATCCTGAGTGCAAAGGGAGAAGCTGAAACGACTTCCTTACTTAGTTTCATGCTCATTCAGTGGTGGGCACAGATAACCAAAAAATTAACTTCGTTAACAGATAATAAGATAACTGAAAAGTTATCTTTGACAAAGATAAACCGATAAACCACCCAAAAATGTATCGGAAGTTACAGATAATCGATAACCGATAAATTCCAGTGTTGTCTATGGGACATTTTCAGTTACTAAAGAGTTGAAATTGATTTTTAACACGATCGCTTTTGAAAGCATTAAAAGCGGTAAAAGACCTAAAGAATAAGCAAGAATGTTTAACCATGCTGCCCCCTGCAGAAAGCAGCATAGACAAATCCTGAGAGCATCCACGAAATCAACTGTTTACTAATCATTTTTCTTTTAACATTCTACTCCTGCTGGAAGCTCTTGTTTACAACAGTGCTCCCACCACAGAGGCACACCAAGAGCACTCATAAGGCCAGATCCCTATCAATTTCAACACTCCAGTCAGGGGGAGGTCTTGAAAAATAAAGTCATACTAACTTATGGTTTTTTGAAAATACTGATAGAATAACTCCATTAATGTCAATTCTGTCATTTGTACAAAGTTAAAATATAACATATATCTTTTAATGTTGAATAAGAGGATATATAATAATAAGATATATGTGCTTTTGTAAAATATTCCATTTTTATTTGTAAAAACAGGCATTTTTACAGAGCCCTGGAAGTGTCATCGCAATTGCATGTTTTAAAACTTTTATGATGTTGTAAAACGTGCACTCAGTATTAGTAAGTAAGTAAGTAAATTTATTTATGTAGTGCCTTTCACAGACATAAGGCCATGTACACACGTTGTCGGGTATTTGTAAAACCGAATATCTTACCCTTTCAGTTTGGGGAAAAAACTTCATCCACACTATGTCGTTTAAAAAAACTCCATCCACATCGAACCGTATAAATGTGTTGTAATTAGTCTGCGAAACCTTTGGGTGGCGGTACTGATTAAAATTCTATCCAATCAGGAGCCTTATTCTCTTGTCGTCACTTCCACAAAAACTAAAAACATGGCGCCAAGATCGTTCGTGTGGACCGATAAGGACTCGGAATTACTTCTAACCGTAGTTTTAGAATACAAAGTTAACATACATGCACACAAAAAGGACACACAAAAGGCCTGGACAATGGACAATACCAACACTTTGAGAGCAGCCATGTATCCAGATGTTTAATACTGCCATGAACACTCCTGGCCAGTAGATGCCAGTAGCGGCCTTGAAAAAATGTCAAACAAAATTCCAGATAATCCGTGTCTGCTACATTTAAGATGCGTGGAATTTAACAAACGCAAATACACTAACGTCTATAAACCCAGAGAATATATTCACGAGAGTTTTAGGCACTAGAGTTTAATGCTGTTATCTGTGGACCCTGACCAGAGTGTCTGAAATGCATTTGTCCTGTCGTGAACGTCTGAGATTACTTTATGCTACCCATAATGCATTGCTGCCTGGCACAGCATGTGCTCACAAAACCTTAAAAATTATCACATTACTTTAAAACGAAAACATATATCTGGTATTTTCACTTTATAAACTTCAGACATGACAATAATTTTAAATAACTTGTCTAAAATGAGTGGTTAAAATTTGAACCACAAGTTAAACATGTATGCCTCTGGATGACTTGGTGACATTGCGATTATATTAGTATAGTGTTAAAGGAAATGACTTTTTTTGGTCACTAGTTCTCCTTTGCTTACAGACAATAGAGTGGTTTCTGATTGCAGATGGTAGAACAACATGCTTATTAGGAAACTTTTAACAGGTAGGTCTTAACAGCTTTTAACAGCAGTTTTAAAAATGTTTTTCATTGTTCAGCTTAGTTTAGTACGTTAGACGGTAATTCATTGGAAGGTTATATTCAGTTGAATTCAGAATCACTTGCCTTTATTAAACCAACATTTCAATCAGATTTACATTGTTTTATCTTCCATTAGTTTGTATTCATGCAGCTTTTTAGTGTGCTTATTCATTTCATGGCTAGCACGGTGGTTAGCACACATTCCTCACGGCAAGGTCATGAGTTTGGGTTTTATCAAAATCTACTTCCTTTCTGTGTGGAGTTTTTTTCCCCCCACATCTGCATGGTTTTCCTCCCACCATCAAAACAGGGACAATAATTTTGTCTGCAAGCAAGGGTTGGTGACAGGATCGACACCGCAGTCACTTGGTTCATAAACCACATGAGGGTGGACACTAGACACTGGTATGGTGCTGCGCCTTCATCCCAATAAGGACAGGGCAATGCACAACTGGAATTGTGCGCTCTGATATCATTGTCATCATCATCTGGGGGCATCGACTACTCAGTAGGAGGTGAGGGTACAGAGTTTACAGGAATCAAAACGTTGTTCCTGTTCTCACTTTTCTGTTGGACTGCCCTGCATCTAAAGATGCCAGAAAGCAATTTCAAAGCTGACTGACCAGGAACAGTAGTGAGCAGCGTGCATGACATGCAGTCACACATACTAACCATTGCTAAAACAACACATATGTTCGTGCATGGCTCTTCAAGTACTTTCAAATTGGCTCCATGTGAGTATTTAATGAAAAGTTGGAAAACTGTTGCATGATCTTGAAAGAAAAAAAAAAAAAAAAAGAAGAAATGTCAGTTTTACCCAGTAACACAGTCTTTAATAGGAAAGGTACCATTGCTGGTGCGTAAGTTTTAAAAATTACTACAAAATGTGAAATAATCACACAAATAGCTTCCCTCTGGTGCAAAAAAGGATTTATGACTCAACCTCTGAGCACTGTCAGCAGCAACATTTTCACAGTTCCAGGTGAAAATAGTGATTTAAATCTAATCACCTGTGGAGACTGGTGCATTTTGAAATGAGATTAAGGACTTTAAAGAGCTTCTCGCTGGACAAAAGAGTGTGTGTGTGTGTGGGGGGGGGCAGAGGGCAAAATTCCCGAGTAGCAAGTCTGTGCACGGAACAGCAGGAGCAGAGGAGGTGTGCATGTGTGGAATATGTGGGTGTGCTTGTTGCTGGGGCCCCTGCCACTTATCAGCTCTGGCTGAGCGTCGCCCAGGGCTAGAGTCGGGAAGCGACACTGGAATGCGTGTCCTTCCTTGTGAAGGTGAGGAGAGAGGAGAGGAAAGCCGACCGACTGATAGAAGCTGCAAACACGAACATGCATGCACATGTGTATACACACACACACACAGCCAGCTAGCTAGCTGCTGGCACACGTATTCAACTCTAAAAGACCCATAAACATGCTAACACACATTATAATATTTCAGCCACTTGCACCTAAGAGCTGAAAATTAAACATAAATGTGGCTTTTGCTTTCATTGTTTGCAGATGATATGTAACTTTATCATGGACCCACACAACTTATGCTGCATTCATATGTTGGTTGTAAGTGGCACACAATAAACTGGATGTTCCTTTGTTTTCAATGACAGGAAGATGGAAATGGCACTTTCTGTAAAAACAAATTCTACCCCTTCCCTTGTAACAAAGACAAACCAGAAGGGTTGTAGTAGTAAAGTAGAAAGTTGTGCAGTTTTGGCCAAAACTGAAAATATGTCAAAGCCACAGAGAATCATATATCATATTTTCTGGAGTATAAGTCATGCTGGAGTATGTATAACTCATCTTTGGGGCGAGTAATAACAGACAGGAGCTCAGTGTGCACATATGTGCACACCACAGCATGTGCCATTACAAATAAATGTAGGATGGACAACATAGTGGATGTTATTTGATGCAGTCTGCACAACAGAAAATGTCAAACGGACACAGATGGAGAACTCAACAGCAGATTTTTGCAGGAAGCTCTCAGGTTGTGGTGTGTGCCAAAAAGACTTTAAAATTCCAAAAATTAGCAAGATGGACTAATAAACATGTGACTGACAAAATATTGGATTTTATTTGATCTAGATGAACAGTAATAGCTGAACCACAGAGTCGGAAACCCCAAAATAGTAAAGTGAGTCCATCTGATTTTTTTTCAGCTCTGTAATTTGGGATTTTTGTGCATTGTTGTAGTCTATTACTGTAGTTTATTTTCTTTACTCCTGGGAAAGTGCTATTATTATGATTGTTCTTGTTATTATTAATAATAACAACTGTACTAATAGTTAAAGTAATAATAATAATAATAATAATACAGGATTTTTGTGTATATATATAGGTCGTACAAGTTGCAGGCTTCCAAAACTATTTAACATACCATACTATTTAACTTTTATTATTAAACATACATTTCGCATGAATGTGTCAAGTATGCTAAATTTTCAAGTTTAAATTCATAATTAAAGATTTGGTCAAATTTTTGCATGTTATTTTGGCACATTTTCACACAATTGACACCCACATGTGGACAATAACCATCAGCTTATCAGTTTCACTTTTAAGATTAATTATTTTTGTTCAATGCAAGAGATTCCGGTCCGGTGTATCCTTTGAAATGCAGATATTGCATACAGCAAGGTCCATTTGGTTAAAACATCACATGAACTGAAGTTCTTGGTCACAGGTTCCAGGAGTCTTTGTCATTACCCACAGTGAAAAGAAAACAGCTGAGGCATGAGCCTTCTCCTCGTCTGCCTCCTCCCACTGGAACAAGCTTCCTGCCATTGTCAAGGACAGGCACGCTGTCAGTATTTTGAGTCAAGACACATTTATTCAGCATTTTGCACAGCCCACCTCAACTCCCACCACACCAGCTGTTCCTACACTCAGTTATTCCGCCCGTATTTGCTGCCCTGAATGTCGTCTCCACACATGCATACGTGCCCAACCTATGTTCTTGCATAATTTCTTGAAATGACATTAAAAAAAAACTTATCTCCTGCTTAAAATTTCTTCCAATCTGGATTTGTGTTAGCTCAAACTCTTTTTTCAAGATATTATGAGACATTTTGCATTATAAATACGTATTTCGTTGATGCCTGCCAGAATGAATTCACAAATATAACCAGATTTTTTTTTTCTTTTGATGACATCATGAACAGCTTGTTACATTCATCATTCATGTTTGTTTTGTTTTGTTGGCTGTTTAGTGACAATGGGATATCTCAAAGAGGAATGTTTCCCTAAAGTTATTTATTTTTTAAAATTTAACATTTTCACAATATCTCTGATTGATTTCAGTGTTATTTGTGCTTTAGTGAGACAGTACCCCCACCTGCACTTCAGCTCAGGTACAGACAGATCCACTCCCAAAATCAACAGTAAATGTGAAAGTAAGTACAACACCCTGCCAAGTTACCACAAAAGATTTAAAGACGTCACATTGTATAAAACTGTTTATACACACACATATATATATAATTTTTTTTTTTAAATAATTTATTTGTATGTTACTGCTGCAAATAAGTATTTGAACACCTGTGAAAATCAATGTTAATATTTGGTACAGTAGCCTTTGTTTGCAATTACAGAGGTCAAACGTTTCCTGTAGTTCTTGACCAAGTTTTCACACACTGCAGCAGGGATTTTGGTCCACTCCTCCATACAGATCTTCTCCAAATCTTTCAGGTTTGGAGTTTCAGCTCCGTCCAAAGATTTTCTATTGAGTTCAGGTCTGGAGACTGGCCAGGCCACTCCAGGACCTTGAAATGCTTCTTACGGAGCCCCTCCTTAGTTGCCCTGGCTGTGTGTTTGGGGTCATTGTCATGCTGGAAGACCCAGCCATGACCCATCTTCAATGCTCTTACTGAGGGAAGGAGGTTGTTTGCCAAAATCTCACAATACATGACCCCATCCATCCTCCCTTCAATACGGTGCAGTCGTCCTGTCCCCTTTGCAGAAGAGCACCACCAGAGTATGATGTTTCCACCCCCATGCTTCACGGTTAGGATGGTTTTCTTGGGGTTGTTCTCATCCTCTAAACATGGTAAGTGGAGCTGATTCCAAAAAGCTCTATTCTGGTCTCATCTGACCACATGACCTTCTCCCATGCCTCCTCTGGATCATCCAGATGGTCACTGGTGAACTTCAAACGGACCTGGACATGTGCTGGCTTGAGCAGGGAGACCTTGCTGCCCTGCAGAATTTTAAACCATGACAGTATCATGTGTTACTAATGTAATCTTTGTGACTGTGGTCCCAGCTCTCTTCAGGTCATTGACCAGGTCCTCCTGTGTAGTTCTGAGCTTTCTCAGAATCATCCTTACTCCACAAAGTGAGATCTTGCATAGAATTCCAGACCGAGGGAGACTGACAGTCATCTTGTGTTTCTTCCACTTTCTAATAAATAATCATAACAGCTGTTGTCTTCTACCAAGCTGCTTGCCTGTTGTCCTGTAGTCCATCCCAGCCTTGTGCAGGTCTACAGTTTTGTCCCTGGTGTCCTTAGACAGCTCTTGGTCTTGGCTATGGTGGACACGTTGGAGTGTGATTGATTGAGTGTGTGAACAGGTGTCTTTTATACAGGTAACAAGTTCAAACAGGTGCAATTAATACAGGTAAAGAGTGCAGAATAAGAGGGCTTCTTAAAGAAAAATTAACAGGTCTGTGTGAGCCAGAATTCTTGCTGGTTGGTAGGTGTTCAAATACTTATTTGCAGCAGTAACATACAAAATAAATTATTAAAAAATCATACATTGTGATTTCTGGATTTTTTTTTTTAGATTATGTCTCTCACAGTGGACATGCACCTAAGACGAACATTTCTGACCCCTCCATGATTTCTTAGTGGGAGAACTTGCAAAACCGCAGGGCGTTGAAATACTTATCTTCCTCACTGTGTATATATATTATATATATATATATATATATATATATATATACACACGAGGTCTCTTAGATAATAAACCGACCCTTTTATTTTTTTTTTAACTATATGGATTTGAATGACATGCGATTACACCAATCATGCTTGAACCCTCGTGCGCATGCGTGAGTTTTTTCACGCGTGTCGGTGACGTCATTTCCCTGTGGGCAGGCCTTAAGTGAGATGTGGTCCCGCCCTCTCGGCTGAATTCCTTTGTTTCACACGCTGCTCGAGACGGCGCGCGTTGCTTTATCAAAATTTTTTCTGGACCTGTGAGGAATATCCGAGTGGACACTATTCGAGAAATTAAGCTGGTTTTCTGTGAAAAGTTTAACGGCTGATGAGAGATTATGGGGTGTTTCTGTCGGTGTAAGGACTTCCCACGGAGCGGGACGTCCTGCAGCGCTTCCAGGCGCTGTCGTCGGCCTGTTTCGAGCTGAAAACATCCTAATTTAAGGCTTAATTCACCCAGGACATCGTGAGAGAACAGAGAAGATTCAGAAGAGGCCGGCATGAGGAATTTATGCGGACATTCCACTGTTTAAGGACATTTTTTTAATGAAAGACGTACGCGCAAATTCGCCGAGTCGTTTCCGTGACGACTCGGCAAATCTGTGTGCGCCGCGACAGGAAAAACACCTCCGTGTTGAAAACCATTTGTAGAATTCAGGCGGCTTTTAATGGCTTTCAACAAGTGAGTAACTGAGAAAGATTTCCAACGGAGGTGTTTTTCCTGTCGCGACCCCCCGCGGTCGGGTCCAGCCCGACATGTGACTCTGCCCGCACGTTCTTTCATTACAAAATGACCGTTAACAATGGAATGTCCGAATAAACTCCTCATGCCAACTTCTTCTGAAAGTTCTCTGTTCTCTGACGACTTACTGCGTCAACAGAGCCTGAAATGTGGAAGTTTTCAACTTGAAACGGCGAGACGCTGCCGCCTCGAAGCGCAGATCGCCGTCAGGTGCCGTGGACCGTCCTTAAAGCGACACTACCAGACCAAAATCTCTCATCAGCCGTTAAAATTTTTACCGAAAACCAGCTGAATTTATTGAATGGTGTCCACTCAGTTGTGCCTTACAGTTTTGAAAAAATTTTTATCAAACAAAGCAACAGTCTCTGAGCCATTCCTAAACAATGAAAAAAATCGACGAGCGGGTGGACGACTCCTCACTCAAAGACTGCCCACAGGCGAATGACGTAACCGACAGGCGTGAAAAAACTCTCGCATGCCCACGAGGGTTCAAGCATGTCTGATGTAATCACACGTGATTCAAATCCATATGGTTTTTGAAAAAAATAATAAGGTCGGCTACTTTTCTAATAGACCTTGTATATATATATATATATATATATATATATATATATATATATACACACATACAAATTGCAGAATTCTATAAAAATAAATCACATTGTTATTATGGGGTATTGCATGTAGAATTTTGTGGGATTTTTTTTTTTTTTAATTCATCCATTTTAAAATAAGGTTGTAACATAACAAAATGTAGAAAAAAGTTAAGTGCTGTGAATACTGTCCAGATCACTGTGTATAACATGTTGCAGCATATATAATGTGTTGATGTGTTGTATCCAGCAGTTTGCCATATATTACTGCAGAGAGACAGAGTGAAATCAAAAGGCTGACACCTCTTTGGAGTAAATAGTGTAAACAAAATTTGTTGTAATATGTTTAATTACAGCAATGTGGTTAAATTCATCTTATTGCATAGGTCTAATACTGCAAAACAGAAAGTCTGCAGATTTATGCATTGTCTCAAATATTTCATAAGAAGCAGCTGAAGTGAATTGTGATGTTGTAGTTGGTCTCTCTCTAAATGACTGTGGTAAATTTACTGCAGCTACATTATTTGGTCACTTTATTGCACAGACAGCTGCACCTATATTTTCCCTGTATACATGCACATTATAATGTAAATGTAACCACTTTTGTACAGATGGAAATAAAATGGTAAACAAAACAAGAGCCTAACTCTGAATCTTCTGGTTGCTATTGTTGTTGATTTTATTTTATTTTTTAAGTTTCATGTGTCAGTGATATGCATTTGTTCTGTTTGGAAAGAAAGCAGTTTTGAAGAAAGTTTCAAAATGTCTGCAAAATTATCTGTAGAGACTCTTGCTGCTGAAAAATAGTGGGGAGAGATTTTCATCAGTTTCTGAGCTGAATGCATTTGGTGTCAAAGCAATGCAAAAGTATGGACAATTAAGTTTATTTTTTTTAAAGCGTGAAGTAAAAGTGATAGAAGTGAGGGGTTATAGTAATTTATTTATTATTTATTGCAACAGGCAATTTACGTGAACATCACGTAGTAACAGCATCACTCCAGCAGAGGGAGCCTGCAGAAACTTTATTTTCCATTTCTTGTAATATTCTTATTGTCCACTAGATGGGGGCAAGTACACTGTGACACGTCTATCTGCATAACTGGGTCACTTTATGGTGAATGAGGATGTTGGTCAATTAATGAAACTATGAGCTGGGCTCACAAGTACGGTGGCTCTGGGAATCTCAGTGGTAAATCAAACAATAATAAACAATAATAGCAATGATAAACATAACCTGAATGATTTGATTTTTATCAGTTATCTGACAATAAATGATTTTTCATGGAATCAAATGGGAGGCTAAAAAGGTAGGAATGCAGGTCTCATATGTCCTTCATGCTGTAAAATTGCTTAGAATTAATATAATGTATTAAATATACCTCAAAATGTCAGATTAATGAAAGTGCTTTGATGAAATGGAATACTGTAGAATAGTGTGAACATTAATTATGCAGAATAACTGAACAGGAACGAAAAAGCAAAGGTTAATTCAAGTACCAACTAAATATGTATTACTAGGGTGTTGCCCGTGGGGATCCATGGGCTCTAGATTGGGTAATGTTTATAAACTAGGTAGCTGCCATTTTTCAAGTGTGGTAATAAAATATGCAGTTTCTCTAATGATTTGGAATGGTGTATGAGTCCAGAATGATTTAGTCAAAAAAAAAAACCTCAACCCTTTTATCTCTTGTTAATTATGTAATGTTTTAATGTTAATTTTTTTTTGTCACTGTATTTATAAATTGTTTAGGTTCTTGTTTTCATATACACATTATTATTATTATTATATTTTACTTGTACTTCTATTTTGTCATCTGATTTTTTTAAATAGATGACAGCAGAAATAAGTGTTTTCACTTTCTTGTGTCATCCATGTATTTTTAACGTATTTACAATTATATTATGTACTTACCTTAAACTTACTAAATAAAATCATGCATGCACGCAGGCACACTTTTAATATATAAATGATTTCCCACCCCCTGCTGGATTGGCGTGTCAGTCCAGAATGTAATTATCAACGTCCATTGTTAAGTGTTGTCATGTAATATCCGTAGTTTCTCAAAAAAATGTCAGCTATCCCCAGTTTGTCCATGTTTGATATTGCACACACTTATTTTTACACACCTATAAACAGAGACATGGCGGAAGACATCAAAAGCCCTACACGTCACTCATGGTAATGGCAACATGACACTAAACTAAACTGACTAAACCAACTGAACTACAAAAACACAATAAATCAATAACACTAACAGCACTGTTTAAACTAACATGATACACAATCACAACATTTAAAACCCCCAAACGCCAAACTCCCATGGTGCATTGCAGCACAACATCCATTGCTCACTGTTGTTAGCCAATATTGCTAATTTCTCCAAAAAGATTAGTTCTGTCAACTTTCCTTTTACGCAGCATTCATCCTTAATACAAAATACATAAGTATACCAAACAGCAAATGTCAGCGCTCACTAGTTTCTCTGTGATCAAAGCCATACACATGCACGCATGCATACACGAACATAGAGGCCACTTGCTATTATAATATAGATATCTAATTGTGTATAAAGTAATTTTCTATTTTCTAAAACTTTTAAAAATTATTATTGCATTTTGTAGATATTTTGAGGGTTATGCTAACACTAAATCTGCAGCCGATTTGCTCTGTGTAAGCCTGATCAAGTCAGATCTCAGAAGCTAAGCAGTGCGGGACCTGGTTAGTACTTGGATGGGAGACCTCTTTGGAACACCAGCGGCTGTGTGTGTTTCTCCAGGTAACACTGGAGTTGCGTCAGGAAGGGCATCCGGCGTAAAACCTGTGCCAAATATCAATGCGGATCTGGTTGTATCTGCTTTGGCGACCCCAAACACAAAATGGGAGAAGCCGAATTAACAACCATGCTAACACTAAATCTATGAAAATCTTAAAGCTACAGTGTGTAGGATTCAGTGTCATTTGTGGTTTTTGCCATCACTGGTCATGACTTTGTTTCCCTTCATATTTTTACTACATTGGCATTCTTTGGATTCATGCTCCTTTGAATTCTCTTGTCATAAATCATATGCATGATCTTCCATTTCACAAAAATGAGGGCTCTCAACTTTGTTAGCCTACACTAGCAACCAGTTGGTAGTGTATAGAAGAGTAACCACTCATTCATTTTCTATTTTATTCAGTTTTCTTTCCATGGTGCTAATTGCAAACTGTGGCATAAATGTGTCCCTTCTGGGCTACTGTATCAACATGGCAATACAACATGGCGGCCTCCATGAGGGGGCCCGCTCCCATGTAGACATGAAGGACTCATTCTAATCTAATTAATACAAACTGATTCATTGTTGCAGGTATACGCTAATGAACAGATGGTTGTGAATGCTATATTTCATTTCTGCTAATAAGCAGCCCTAAATTCTACACACTGTAGCTTTAAATATTACTGTGATTTACTAATCATCTGTGTGTCTCCTCGCACAGCTCAATTACTGATTAAACGCTCCAACGTGACTTTCATTTTCTGTGAAACAGAAAGCTTTAGTGACAGATTATTCAAATTTCCGCTGCTAACACGTACCGTGAGTACATCACAGACAATAGCAAAGCTACCAAACAGGCAGGTGTGCAGACGCCATGTGGGACCGAGGCAGAAATCCCTGTCACATAAGCCCTCTAGGCTGGCCTCATTTTCGTCTGTCAGTCCATAAAGATTCCAGCGGGCTGAGGCACTATTTGGCAAGCACATTAGGTGTGAGGAAATAAATCCTCAGGCTTCCACACAGAGAAACCGATCTAGTTTGAACTTTATTCAGACAGCTTCTGCTCGGCTCTCCTCGCCCATTATTTCTGTGCCGTGGAAAAGCCTTCTGTGGATGAGGTGGCGTGATTGTTCGATACTTGCAGTGTTCTAGGCTCTGTGTCCAACCTACAAACTGTGTTGATCATGCCTCACCTTATGTTTTTTGTCTGGTTTACACACCATTTAATGCTAATTTATCATCATATTGTAATTTGAGAACTGTTCGTTTGTTCCACTACAACCCTGAGGTGCTTCTGCCAATTTCCATCCAACTTGCTGTGTGCACATAGGCTGACCCAAGAATTTCTCTTAAGGGGTTTGTATTGGCAAAGGTCAAAGTCACTGGGGCTAAAGGTTAAAATGCTGATTTATCTGTCTCTGTTTGTTCTGACTCCTATCCAGGGCGTACCGTGACTGCTGGGATAGGTTCCAGCCCCCTGTGACCCTTCATTAGAGTAAGCGGGTATAGAAAATGTATGGATGGATGTTTGTTCTGACTAATTCCAGGTTCTTTGACTGATTTCCAGCAAACTTGATATGTGGATGATAGCCAACCTCAGATTTGCCCTTAAAGGGTTTGTTTAGGCAAAGGTCAAGGTCATTAGGGAGAAGAGTAAAAAAGAAAATATATGTTTTTCACTCTGATAACCACCAAACTTGACACATACACATGAAGATTGTTTCTGGAATTGCACAGGTGGCAAGAAGTTTACCAAAAGTGAATCACTGGGGTCAAAGGTCACTGGTGTCAAATGTCAAAAGAAAAGTTTTGCACCAAAAATGGCACACCTGTGGAGGTGGTATCTGGAATTGCCCATCATAAGGTTACATTTGTCAAAGGTCGTTCACCAGGATCAAGGTAACTGAGGTCAAGGGTCAACAAGGAACATTTGTTTTTAATTTCAATTTCCACCAAGCATGGCGAGATCAGTTATTGGTATTAAAGTCATTGGGCCAAAAAGGTCAACATCAGAATTGAAATTTCCACTCCAATTTTCATCAAACTTGGTACACATATGGGGTAGGTTTTGAAATTGACCTACAGGGTCAAATTTGCCAAAGGTCAATCGCTGGAGTCAAGATCATATCTGCCTGTTGTTTTGTCGTTCAACTCGTCCAAGATGCTTTTGCTGATTTCTACCAAACTGTGAAAGAAGAGTCAAGATCAAAACAATTTGATTTTTAACCTGATTTGGTGGAATTACATTAACTGCCCTGGCAAAGTCAATAACAGGATTTGGGAAAGGTCACGGTCATTGTGGCCAAATGTCAGCTTGACGTAGACGGCTGTCTTCATGCTTAAGGGTAGTACATGACATGAGAGTTAAAATGTGAGAACGTGATAGCCTGTGTTGTCTTTGTACTGTGCCCTTTCCCACAATGCTGTGCTCACTCACCTTTTCCGCCATGTGACTTCTGGGCTTCCAGTGAGTTCAGGCCAGCTTTGGTAGCAGACGTGGTTCCATAGTCTGTTTTGACAGTACTTCTCGGGGAAGAGGATTGCGCTGTAGCAGCCACCTTCAGATTTGCAAGCCCAGGTCTGGCGCTAACAGAGGTCGGTGCCACATTTGCCGAAGCCGGTCTGACGGTGACAGGGATGGATCTCATGAGGGGCGTAGGGCAGATGGAGGCTTGGGGAGCCGACTTCTCCTCTTCGGTTGCGCTGGCTGACTTCAGATCAGGCTGTGTAACAAAAGAGGACCAAGCAGTGCAATCAGTGTTTGCAGCTGACTCACATGCAATGAAATTACAGTCGTGTTTGATCAAATTGTTGCATAAATCTCAAATGACTACACTGGACCATAATGAAACACACAAATGTGTGTTAACAAACACTGATTAGGATTAGTTTAAGTGCCACTGAGACAATTATAGCTTTAAAATCAAGCTGCATAACAAAGCTTGCTTCTTGTTCTTGCACCTTCATCAACAATTTTGCTCCCATTTCAAGATTCAGACTGACAACTTCTCCTTGTAAATCAACCAATGGAAACATAACTGCAGCACCAAATGTATTTCGAGAAAGAAATCACTGTAGCTACGATTTGATCCAACAAAAACTAAACACTGTATCCAACAAGGCCAAAAACACACAATGGCAAACCACAACTTACTGTAAAATGTTGTCAGTGATTAATTTATTATATTAGAGGGTCAGCATGTAGACTGAAGTTGATTCCTGTGGGTTCAGGTTGTTAAAGGCTATTTGCAATCTAAGTTTCTAATTTACTGCACTGCTGATTATTCAGGCTTGGGAATTATAATACTTTATTATTATTATTATTCCTGTGGTACATTTTACTAGATTTATTTCACACTGCAATTTTGTCAAAGGTTCATTGTGCTTTTTGTTTTCTTCATTTTAACTTGTTCATGTCCCATCTAGCTATTTTAGGTGCTGAAGTAAGCTAGCTAATTTAGCTAGCTAATGCCAGCCAACTACAAAATGTAACATTTTTGCTAAATTAGCTAGTTGACATCTAAAGCAGCAGGGTAAATTAAACTAACTAAAGTTACTTAGCTAAATTAAAAAAGCTTGTGTCTTTTTTTTTGTTGTTTTTGTTTTTTTGCCATGAGTTATGTGATTTGTGTGATTTTGTTTTTGACCAGTTAGGAATAACTGTATGAAATTTATGCAAATTGTTGCTCCACGATTGTGCATTTTGTCAAATATTAATATAAAGCATTTCATTTATTGACATTTAAGACATTATCCAAAAAAACAAACAAACAAACAAACAAGGTTTACAAGTTACATTTCTTACAAATTAAGGTCTCTCTTATCAGAAAACTGAAGTGCGGGGACACTGTAGAGTTACCCGACACTAACGCAAGTAATACTGATGCCAACACATTTCACGACTTGTCCAATATACAAGTTGTGACAGTCGTATACAACAAATATATTTCAATAGCAAACACTCTGGGAATGAAGCAACTTAAAACAAGTGCTTTTGTTGTTGTTGTTTTGTTTGTTTTTTTCTTTTCAAAAGAGAAATTTGCAACTGTATGCAGAATAACATGGGGTGATCTGATCAGCTTCACATTCTAAAAAGAACTGATATACAACCCCTGGCAATAATTATGGAATCACCGGCCTCAGAGGATGTTCATTCAGTTGTTTAATTTTGTAGGAAAAAAAGCAGATCACAGACATGACACAAAACTAAAGTCATTTCAAATGGCAACTTTCTGGCTTTAAGAAACACTATAAGAAATCAGGAAAAAAAAAAAATTGTGGCAGTCAGTAACGGTTACTTTTTTAGACCAAGCAGAGGGAAAAAAATATGGACTCACTCAATTCTGAGGAATAAATTATGGAATCACCCTGTAAATTTTCATCCCCAAAACTAACACCTGCGTCAAATCAGATCTGCTCGTTAGTTTGCATCTAAAAAGGAGTGATCACACCTTGGAGAGCTGTTGCACCAAGTGGACTGACATGAATCATGGCTCCAACACGAGAGATGTCAATTGAAAAAAAGGAGAGGATTATCAAACTCTTAAAAGAGGGTAAATCATCACGCAATGTTGCAAAAGATGTTGGTTGTTCACAGTCAGCTGTGTCTAAACTCTGGACCAAATACAAACAACATGGGAAGGTTGTTAAAGGCAAACATACTGGTAGACCAAGGAAGACATCAAAGCATCAAGACAGAAAACTTAAAGCAATATGTCTCAAAAATCGAAAATGCACAACAAAACAAATGAGGAACGAATGGGAGGAAACCGGAGTCAACGTCTGTGACTGAACTATAAGAAACCGCCTAAAGGAAATGGGATTTACATACAGAAAAGCTAAACGAAAGCCATCATTAACACCTAAACAGAAAAAAACAAGGTTACAATGGGCTAAGGAAAAGCAATCGTGGACTGTGGATGACTGGATGAAAGTCATATTCAGTGATGAATCTCAAATCTGCATTGGGCAAGGTGATGATGCTGGAACTTTCGTTTGGTGCCGTTCCAATGAGATTTATAAAGATGACTGCCTGAAGAGAACATGTAAATTTCCACAGTTATTGATGATATGGGGCTGCATGTCAGGTAAAGGCACTGGGGAGATGGCTGTCATTACATCATCAATAAATGCACAAGTTTACGTTGATATTTTGGACTCTTTTCTTATCCCATCAATTGAAAGGATGTTTGGGGATGATGAAATCATTTTTCAAGATGATAATGCATCTTGCCATAGAGCAAAAACTGTGAAAACATTCCTTGCAAAAAGACAAATAGGGTCAATGTCATGGCCTGCAAATAGTCCGGCTCTTAATCCAATTGAAAATCTTTGGTGGAAGTTGAAGAAAATGGTCCATGACAAGGCTCCAACCTGCAAAGCTGATCTGGCAACAGCAATCAGAGAAAGTTGGAGCCAGATTGATGAAGAGTGCTGTTTGTCACTCATTAAGTCCATGCCTCAGAGACTGCAAGCTGATATAAAAGCCAGAGGTGGTGCAACAAAATACTAGTGATGTGTTGGAGCGTTCTTTTGTTTTTCATGATTCCATAATTTATTCCTCAGAATTGAGTGATTCCATATTTTTTTCCTCTGCTTGGTCTAAAAAAGTAACCGTTACTGACTGCCACAATTTGTTTTTCCTGATTTCTTATAGTGTTTCTTAAAGCCAGAAAGTTGCCATTTGAAATGACTTTAGTTTTGTGTCATGTCTGTGATCTGCTTTTTTTCTACAAAATTAAACAACTGAATGAACATCCACCAAGGCCGGTGATTCCATAATTTTTGCCAGGGGTTGTACAATTTGCGGTGTGCTTTTTGCTGTCTCAATTGCATTACAAAAAAATAAGATTTATTGAAAGAGAGAGTAGCTCAGAGAAGCAGGACAGAGGAGAGACGTGCATGTGAATGAGTGGATTCAGTACCAAGCAGAGACATTTTCCCCAACCTTTACTGAAATGTATTAAAGATGTTGCCCAAAGTAGCCCCATCGATGTCACAAACACACAGGGATGTTGTTGTCCAGAGCTGCAGTCATTATAAAGACTCCAGAGCACCACCTGCTGTCTCTTGACCAGTAATGCTACACTTCATCTTCACCAGCTTTTAAATCAACAATTATTTAACAATTATTTATAGATATTAATTATTTAAGTCCACAATGAAAAAAATCATATGTGTAATGTTGCTTTTCCACACCAGTTAAACCAACATGTTGCCGTCATGTTTTATCATCCGATGCAGATGTTCCATGTGCTTTATGTTCTGGCCTTAAGACTAACTTCTTTATTCCTGTATTTCTTATGTCCTCTTGCGACACAGGTCATGTCAAGGTCGTAGGTCATGGTCAAATCAGAGGTCACCCTCTGAAGACAAAATTAATGCCAAATCTCTGAAGTTAGCTGAGATATTGAAATGTGGCTTTCTGCGCAGTCTTCTGGTCTCCTGAGACGTAACGATTTCACGTGATGACGTCAAGCGAAGTCAAAAAATTTAGTTGGTGGTGGTGAGACACTTGAATTGTCTGGATGCCTTGTTGTAACAAGTGAGAGAGACATTTTTCTTCAAGCCTCAGGAGACTATCCTAAAATCCAATCCATCTGCAACTGACAATTTCTTCATCTCTGGCATTTTAATTCCCAGATCAAGTTCATCAACCATCTGTTCTCAGGCAGTGCAGAGATTCCGCCTTTGTGATGTAACTCAAGTGCTATTACACTGTGCGTCACCTGCATGCATACACACACACACACGCACACACACACACACACACACACACACACACACACACAACACACACACACACACACACACACACACACACACACACACACACACCACACCACACACACACACACACACACACACACACACTTGCATGCACATAAATACAAAAACACAGACAAAGCATGAAAGACAGTGAGGTAGAGAGCAAATTCCCCCAACAACCAGAAGGAAGGAACAATGATGGAGCCAGTGGGAGGACAGTTGAGTTCAGCTGTTTCCCAGAGTGACCTGCAGCAGGCGGCTCAGACACAGCGACGGAGAAAGATGATCTGCCGGGAGGAGTGAGGGGACAGCTGGTCTAACCGCCATTTCCGTTACAGAAAAGAAATGTAGCTACATTTTTTGGAAAGCTGAGAGATGGACCACAGTGTTCTCAAGGTAATTTTCATTTGAGATCAACCTAACTGTTCTCTCTCTTATTCACACACTAAAATGGCCTTTTCTCTCTCAGACTGTTGATGTCCACTCACTAATGGAGTTCAGCAAAGATGTTACACAAACTTTACAGGCCGCGATGGAACCCAAGAGATTTAACTGCTGGAATACAGGGTGGTCCAAAAAAAAAAAAAAAAAAAAGCCCTATTTTATTTTTGATCTCATTTTTTACTCAGATGAGATATTTTGAAAATTCTTTCACCAAACATGGGAGATTATGTCGATAGAAACTAATAACTGATAGAAATTGAAACATTGAAACATCCAGTCATGTCAGCTGGTATGTGCCTGATTTTCCTTCTTATGTTGACATGATTGGATGAGTCATTGAAAATTTCAACGTACGTGTTGCTGCAGTTATTCGTCAAAGAGGAGCCTGGATAGAACATATTATCAACTATTAAGGACAGACCACCAAAAATGTTTCAATTTCTATCAGATTTGAAGGACATAATCTCCCATGAATTTTCAAATTATCTCATCTGAGTAAAAAATGAGATCAAAAAGAAAATAGGGCGTTATTTTTGGACCACCCTGTAAATGACAGAATCACCATGTCGAGGATGTTCACATAAATTTAATGTAATTAACATAACTGTCTTTTTTTTATGCTTAATTTGAACTAGCGCGTAGCTCTAGATTGGGTAGTGGTTATAAAATAGGTAGCTGATGTTTTTCAAGGATGGTAATAAATGATGCAAAGTTTCTATAATGATTTGGAATGGTGTCTGAGTCCAGAATGTAATTATCAATGTCCATTGTTCAGGGTTGCTAGCTAACATCCGTAGTTTCTCCAAAAATATTAGACCTACCAACAATACGTTTTGGCGACATTAATCCTTGACCCAAAATACATAAATATAACAAACGGGCAAATGTCACCGCTCCCTGGTACACACACACGCAGGCATACACACTTTTGATACATAGGTGATTTACCACCACCTGCTGGAATAAGCAGGTCTATAAAATGAATGAATGAACGACCTGAACTGTTATTTTTCTAGACTGAAGGAAGAACAAATGTAGAATCACCTAGTGTTTGCATTTCAGAAACATGCACTATCACAAGAAACAAGTGTCACAAGAAAACAGAAAGTGGACAACCAAAGAAATGGGCAGAAACAAGAGTCAGTGTTTGTAACTAAACACATAAAACAGGTTACAGTGGGTTAAAGAGAAGCAATTGTGTGTGGATGTGACGGCTGGTGATGGATCATTAATCTGTGTTGGCCATGAAGGTGATGCTGGAACTTTGTCTGGCGCCCTTCTAATGGAACATGTAGCCATGACTACTGGAAATAAATGAGTAAATTTCCCATTTGTGATACGCGGTTACACGTCAAATAAATGACCAGGAGAGGTGCCAATCACTACCTCAACTCTAAATGTGCGGTTAACATTTTTGGACACTTTTCCTTATTCAGCTCTGGGAGCACGTGCTGGCTCAAGCACCGCCACATCTGCCATGCTACAGAACAGCCTTTGGGTTTCTGCTTGGTGAACAGTAAAGTTTGCAGAGTAAAATTACTCTGCCCGGTTAACATTTGGTCCCAGTCAAAATAGAGTTAAATAAACTCTATCACAACTCTGTCGTGCTGTGAATGACTCTTATTGGAGTTGAAAAATGTAATGTGACAAGACAGTAGAACTAATTTGACTCTATAATAGAGTGCATTTAACTCTATTTGTACAGGGATCAAATGTTATCCTGGCAGAGTATATTTAACTCTGCAAAACTTACTGTGTGGTTGCCATCCAGGAACTGTCTATCCTAACCTCTCAAAATTAACTATGTATCTGCCACAGCTAGGTGAAACGTGGGCGCCTCTTTGGTGTTTTCCAGTTTTTGGGGTTCTCAAGACCAGAGTGCGAATTACAGAGCAACAATCGGGGGGTGCACATGGACCTTTTAGGTGACATATGACATTCGCTTAAAGATAGCCAACTTTACTAACATTAGCTACCTAATGTTTGGTATCTTTAGTTAGCTAATGTTAGTTCAATTTGAGTTTATTTCATTTTCAATTTATTTTCATTTATATAGCGCCAAATCACAACAAAGTTGCCTCAAGGTGCTTCACACAAGTAAGGTCTAACCTTACCAACCCCCAGAACAAGCACACGGATGACAGTGGAAAGGAAAAACTCTTGATGATTTGAGGAAGAAACCTCAAGCAGACCAGACCCAAAGGAGTGACCCTCTGCTTGGGCCATGCTAGTTATTAGTTAAACGGTAACTTAAGGCTAAAGTTTGAAATTTTGCATTCAGCCTTAGAAACTTGACACCATCTAATTCAGAACCTGTGAAGGTAAGAAAGTGTATGCAACAGGTTAGTTAGCTACTTACATTAACCTACTACAGTGTCCTTTGGTTTATCCCAAACATGGAACCATCGACTTAAATTAACCACTGCAACAATGGGAGCGGCAGGCCGAGGAGACTATCAACGACCCTTCACCAACAGCAGCAGTACCCTCTGTAATTTGAGCCATGCTCAACAATGTGGCACGTGCACACCGGATCATGCTCAGAATAATGCACCACTGCCAAAATGTCATAATTCTCAATGCAAGTTACAGTCCTCATGCAAGTCTTCCAAAGTAACTGTCTGTTTGACACAAAGTCATTCCAGAGTTTCCCAAAGACCCTTCAACAAGACCCAGTCCCGAAGAGTTACAGTTGGGGACTTTAGATGTCTTTTTGCCCAATGCATCCATGTCCAAACCTGAGGCAGGTCACCTGGTTGAGTATGGTCATCCTTGCTGATTTCTATCAGCAAGGATGACCATCTTTTCTAAATTAAATGTTTGAAAATTGGTTTGGTGATGCTAATTTTTCAGAAAGGCAATTCATCTTCCCACAGAACAAACAGTCTTATTTTCTATGCCAGTAAACAGTCCGATTGAAAATCCATCCATTTTCTATACCCGTGTACATCAATCAAGGGTCACGGATGGCTGGAGCCTATCCCAGCAGTCATAGGGCATGAGGCAGGGCACACCCTGAACAGGATGCCAGTCTATCGCAGGGCTACAAAAACAAAGCATCCAATTCACCTAACATACTTTGTCTTTTGAATGGCAGGGATGGCAGCCAAGTGGTTAGTGTGCTTGGTTTCAGTGCGGAAGGTTCTACGTACAAACCGTGTCCTTGTCACATTTCTCCCTGTAATGTGGCGTTGCATCAGGAAGGGCATCCGGCATAAAAGCCAGAGTACCCGGAAGGAACCCACGTGAACCCTGGGACAACATGCAAACTCCACACAGAAATGTCCCTGACAGGAAGCGACCCCATGACCTTCTTCCTGTGAGACAACAATGCTAACTAGTAAGCCACCGTGTTGCCCCCGAATTTAACATTTGTGGTGCTAATGAACATAAATTATTCCAGACAGTTGCACTAACCTACCACCAGAGGGACTCGAGTGCTGTCATCCTCACATTTTCCCTGCAGAAAGAGATGCAGCAGCACCTTGTTGAGTCTTCTTGAACTTTGAAGCAGTCCACCAATTGCGTGTACCTGTTGCTTGCATGCTTAGTGAATATTTAATTTAGGGATGTTCCAGATTGCAGAGGGAAAATAAGCGTGTGTGAGGTGTGTGTGGCTGCATGATGGATTCTCAGAGTGTGCAGCTTTAGCTCAGAGAATCACCGTGTGGTCAGGCCAGATGAGACCATCCACCCAATCTCACTGTGGCTCAGGTTACCATGACAACATTGGAAATCTCTGTTAAAGACAGAGTGACAAAGGAAGCATCTCCCCAACTCCAAAATCAACAGTGAACACATTCCCAACTGCACATCCGAGCATACACACCAAAATATCACAGGCAGTCCACTCTTAGAACTACGGTGACTGTGATTTGGCCTATCAGTCTTTTTCGATTCTCGATTCATTTTCTGTGTATAAAAATGAAAGTCTACAATGCAGCTGTTTGCCGGTCTTGACGCCAATTTTGACGTCATGACAAAAGGACAGAACATTATGTCATCATGCTGCATGAGCTTGGCGATGTCAGGAAAAACATGTCGGCATTAACGAGAGGAAACTGATCATGTCGGATACACATGATTCATCTAATGGATTGAAAAATCTGCAACTGACCCTCGATTCAAAGAAAAGTTTATTCTCAATTTACAGATGACTGTGTTTGGTTCAATTATACGATTTCTTTTCTGGATCATAGTTTTTATTTTTGAACTAGGGTGTGTGTGTGTATATATATATATATATATATTACTATATATATATCTATATATATATATTATATATATATATATATACACCACACACACACACAAACACACAATAAAGTCAATAAAGTATAGGTTCTTTTTTTATTTTTTTCAAAAACTATATGGATTTCATTCATATGTTTTTACGTCCGACATGATTGAACCCTCGTGCACATGCGTGAGTTTTTCCACGCTGTCGGTGACGTCATTCGCCTGTGAGCACTCCTTGTGGAGGAGCTCGTCCAGCCCCTCGTCGGAATTCCTTTGCCTGAGAAGTTGCTGAGAGATCGGCCGCTTTTTTTGATCAAATTTTTTCTACAACCTGTGAGAACATCGAAGTGGACACGGTTCGAAAATTAAGCTGGTTTTCAGTGAAAATTTTAACGGCTGTGAGAGATTTTGAGGTGATACTGTCACTTTAAGGACTTCCCCACGGTGCGAGACGCGCGCAGCGCTCTCAGGCGCCGTAGTCAGACTGTTTCAAGCTGACAACCTCAACATTTCAGGCTCTATTGATCCCAGGACGTCGTGAGAGAACAGAGAAGTGGGTGGCACGACAAGCGTTCTAAATACCTTTAAATTCAGCGGGATCCCAGCCTGTGTTTTCAGGTGCAGGTTTTCTCTCTCATTTAAGGACAGGTTTTGTTTGCTTTTCTGCCTCATCAAGGTACTTTGAAGGCTATAAAACACGTTCAGAACACATCACATATGAATGCAAACATTCAATATTCAGTTTCGGAGCAGAAATCTTTAATAAATATCCATTTATTGAGTGTAACTTAGCAGAAAAGTGCATTACTGTGCATTGCTCGGTGGACTTGGACCCTTCTTTTCTCCAAATCCTGAACAGATGAATTTGGAGGCCAGCTCGTCCACCTCTCCGATCACGGTGACGGCCGTCTCCGTCCCGACCAAGCAGCAGCTCACGCTCTTAGTGGCGAACTGCTGGAAACACAAACAAAACGAGCTAAATTTCTGCACAAACTACACAATGACTGTTTACTCGAATGAGTGAAACCATAATCTTTGCTGACATTTTACACAAATATCACGTTCTTTTTTAGGCAGCAATGATCCTGTTTCCAGAATTGGGAGGGAGTTTGTAACTTGAAAGCTAGAGTGTGTACATAGAATTTAGAGGTGTTTATTAGCAGAAATGGAACATAGCGTTCATATAATGTCATGTAAATACCTGCAACAACGAGTCCATAGGTATTAAAGGCACTGCGCTGCGGTGGTTTGAATCATATTTGTCTAATAGATTACAATTTGTTCATGTAAATGGGGAATCTTCTTCACAGACTAAAGTTAATTATGGAGTTCCACAAGGTTCTGTGCTAGGACCAATTTTATTCACTTTATACATGCTTCCCTTAGGCCGTATATTAGACGGTATTGCTTAAATTTTCATTGTTACGCAGATGATACCAGCTTTATCTATCCATGAAGCCAGAGGACACACACCAATTAGCTAAACTGCAGGATTGTTCTTACAGACATAAAGGACATGGATGTACCTCTAATTTCCTGCTTTTAAAGTCAGATTAAATGAAGTTATTGTACTTGCCCCACAAATCTTAGGAATCCATGGGTGTCTAACCAGATCCTTACTCTGGATGGCATTACCCTGAGCCTCTAGTAATACTGTGAGAATCTTGGAGTCATTTTTGATCAGGATATGTCATTCAAAGCGCCTATTAAACCAAATATGTAGGACTGCTTTTTTTGCATTTACGCAATATCTCTAAATCAGAAAGGTCTTGTCTCAGAGTGATGCTGAAAAACTAATTCATGCATTTATTTCCTCTAGGCTGGACTATTGTAATTCATTATTATCAGGTTGTCCTAAAAGTTCCCTAAAAGCCTTCAGTTAATTCAAAATGCTGCAGCCAGAGTACTGACGGGGACTAGAAGGAGAGAGCATATCTCACCCATATTGGCCTCTCTTCATTGGCTTCCTGTTAATTCTAGAATAGAATTTAAAATTCTTCTTCTTACTTATAAGGTTTGAATAATCAGGTCCCATCTTATCTTAGGGACCTCGTAGTACCATATCACCCCAATAGAGCGCTTCGCTCTCAGACTGCAGGCTTACTTGTAGTTCCTAGGGTTTGTAAGAGTAGAATGGGAGGCAGAGCCTTCAGCTTTCAGGCTCCTCTCCTGTGGAACCAGCTCCCAATTCAGATCAGGGAGACAGACACCCTCTCTACTTTTAAGATTAGGCTTAAAACTTTCCTTTTTGCTAAAGCTTATAGTTAGGGCTGGATCAGGTGACCCTGAACCATCCCTTAGTTATGCTGCTATAGACGTAGACTGCTGGGGGGTTCCCATGATGCATTGTTTCTTTCTCTTTTTGCTCTGTATGCACCACTCTGCATTTAATCATTAGTGATCGATCTCTGCTCCCCTCCACAGCATGTCTTTTTCCTGGTTCTCTCCCTCAGCCCCAACCAGTCCCAGCAGAAGACTGCCCCTCCCTGAGCCTGGTTCTGCTGGAGGTTTCTTCCTGTTAAAAGGGAGTTTTTCCTTCCCACTGTAGCCAAGTGCTTGCTCACAGGGGGTCGTTTTTGACCGTTGGGGTTTTACATAATTATTGTATGGCCTGCCTTACAATATAAAGCGCCTTGGGGCAACTGTTTGTTGTGATTTGGCGCTATATAAAAAAAATTGATTGATTGATTGATTGATATCATGTGGCACTGGTGAGCGTCACAGAGGGGAAACTATATTCCCCCTCAGGTTTGGACCTGGGCACCGCCATGCAGTGGAAGATCCCTCAGCACTGCACCCGCTGCCATCCTCCAAAGACAAGACCCTTGGTGCTCTCCTGTGATTTCTTCTTATCCAAAGAGGAGGCTGCAAGTAGCTTTCCCCATCATCTTTGTAGTGCACACTACATTACTTGGGTCAACATTTTGGTTGTGCATTTCTGTTTGGAAGATCCAGCACATAGGAGCCTGAGTGTTGAGGACTCCAGTAGCTGGAGGGGATGCCCACGCTTCACCTGACTGCAGGCCAAGAGATAGATGGTTACTTTTGAGAGGTGGGTATGGACTGTTTGTCTGCCTGGGTGGTTATCATCCAGAACCCAAGGCCTAAGTCTAAAAATGTCCTGTATATTTGTATTGTCAAGTGTGTCAGTAGCATGGCCCAAGCAGAGGGTCACCCCTTTGAGTCTGGTATGCTTAAGGTTTCTTCGTCAGTATCATCAGAGGGAGTTTTTCCTTACTACTGTCGCCTGTGTGCTTGATCTAGGGGTTGGTAAGGTTAGATCTTATTGTGTGAAGCACCTTGAGGTGCTTTGTTGTGATTTGGCTGTAACTAGGTTTAAGGATATGATTCCTTCTTTATGTTCTCTAATGCCATATACCAACACAGTGCAGAGTAGCTACCTAAACTCTGTAAGTGCGATAGAGTATCTCGTCAATAGTTTTACATCCTCATTGAAGACAACTTTGGATGCTGTAGCTCCTCTGAAAAAGAGAGCTTTAAATCAGAAGTGCCTGACTCCGTGGTATAACTCACAAACTCGCAGCTTAAAGCAGATAACCCGTAAGTTGGAGAGGAAATGGCGTCTCACTAATTTAGAAGATCTTCACTTAGCCTGGAAAAAGAGTCTGTTGCTCTATAAAAAAAAGCCCTCCGTAAAGCTAGGACATCCTACTACTCATCACTAATTGAAGAAAATAAGAACAACCCCAGGTTTCTTTTCAGCACTGTAGCCAGGCTGACAAAGAGTCAGAGCTTTATTGAGCGAGTATTCCTTTAACTTTAACTAGTAATGACTTCATGACTTTCTTTGCTAATAAAATTTTAACTATTAGAGAAAAAATTATCCTAACCATCCCAAAGGACATACCGTTATCTTTGGTTGCTTTCAGTGATGCTGGTATTTGGTTAGCCTCTTTCTCTCCGATTGTTCTGTCTGAGTTATTTTCATTAGTTACTTCAGCCAAACCCATCAACATGTCTATTAGACCCCATTCCTACCAGGCTGCTCAAGGAAGCCTTACCATTATTTAATGCTTCGATCTTAAATATGATCAATCTATCTTTATTAGTTGGCTATGTACCACAGGCTTTTAAGGTGGCAGTAATTAAACCATCACTTAAAAAGCCATCACTTGACCCAGCTATCTTAGCTAATTATAGGCCAATCTCCAACCTTCCTTTTCTCTCAAAAATTCTTGAAAGGGTAGTTGTAAACAGCTAACTGATCATCTGCAGAGGAATGGTCTATTTGAAGAGTTTCAGTCAGGTTTTAGAATTCATCATAGTACAGAAACAGCATTAGTGAAGGTTTACAAATGATCTTCTTATGGCCTCAGGACAGTGGACTCATCTCTGTGCTTGTTCTGTTAGACCTCAGTGCTGCTTTTGATACTGTTGACCATAAAATTTTATTACAGAGATTAGAGCATGCCATAGGTATTAAAGGCACTGCGCTGCGGTGGTTTGGAATCATATTTATCTAATAGATTACAAATTGTCATGTAAATGGGGAATCTTCTTCACAGACTAAGGTTAATTATGGAGTTCCAACAAGGTTCTGTGCTAGGACCAATTTATTAACTTTATACATGCTTCCCTTAGGCAGTATTATTAGATGGCATGCTTAAATTTTCATTGTTACGCAGATGATACCCAGCTTATCTATCCATGACAGCCAGAGGACACACACCAATTAGCCTAAACTGCAGGATGTCTTACAGACAAAGACATGGATGACCTCTAATTTCCTGCTTTTAAAACTCAGATAAAACTGAAGTTATTGTACTTGGCCCCGCAAATCTTAGAAACATGGTTGTCTAACCAGATCCTTACTCTGGATGGCATTACCCTGACCTCTAGTAATACTGTGAGAAATCTTGGAGTCATTTTTGATCAGGATATGTCATTCAATGCGCATATTAAACAACTATGTAGGACTGCTTTTTTGCATTTTACGCACTATCTCTAAAGTTAGAAAGGTCTTGTCTCAGAGTGATGCTGAAAAACTAATTCATGCATTATTTCCTCTAGGCTGGACTATTGTAATTCATTATTATCAGGTTGTCCTAAAAGTTCCCTGAAATGCCTTCAGTTAATTCGCTCTCAGGACTGCAGGCTTACTGTAATTCCTAGGGTTTGTAAGAGTGAGAATGGGAGGCAGAGCCTTCAGCTTTCAGGCTCCTCTCCTGTGGAACCAGCTCCCAATTCGGATCAGGGAGACAGGACACCCTCTCTACTTTAAGATTAGGCTTTAAACTTTCCTTTTTGCTAAAGCTTATAGTTAGGGCTGGATCAGGTGACCTGAAACCATCCCTTAGTTATGCTGCTATAGGACCTTAGACTGCTGGGGGGTTCCCATGATGCACTGAGTGTTTCTTTCTCTTTTTGCTCTGTATTGCACCACTCTGCATTTACTCATTAGTGACTGATCTTGCTCCCCTCCACAGCATGTCTTTTCCTGGTTCTCCTCCTCAGCCCCAACCAGTCCAGCAGAAGGACTGCCCCTCCCTGAGCCTGGTTCTGCTGGAGGTTTCTTCCTGTTTAAAAGGGAGTTTTTCCTTCCCACTGTCGCCAAGTGCTTGCTCACAGGGGGTCGTTTTGACCGTTGGGGTTTTTAAGTAATTATTTGTATGGCCTTGCCTTACAAATATAAAGTGCCTTGGGGCAAATGTTTGTGTGATTGGCGCTATATAAATTGATGATTGATTGATTGATTGATTGGGCTATATAAATGAAATAAATTGAATTGAGTTTGAAACAAGGGTCACCCTAAACTCCTTCAGACTTATCTGTCTTGATGGCTTCCTCACTCGTCACTAGTTCAGCTATCAAGCTTCAAAAAATAAAGAAATCAAGGGCAGATTTATGTGCTCTGGCGAGTGCCAATCAATCATGAATGTAAACACTCTAATTCCACAAAGTAAATGAGAATCGGCTTGTGATGCTCTGACTGACTATTTATGTTGGCGAGGACACCGAGCCTCTGTAAAATGGGAAGTCGAGGCCACACAAACATATGTCAGTCCATTAATTCCCGTCTTCACAGAGATTAAAGCAGCTGACACAAGGTCAGAGTTCTGACGGAGAAAACTAGATAACATACTACGGCGAACTGGTTCACCAGTCTTCCTGCTACACAGCATTCCATCAAAGCTTGCCTTGATGCCTACATAAACACAGCACTCAGACTAGAATTTGGGAAACAGACTACAGGCCTACATGTGACCATCGCTGCCAGTGATTCCTTCTTCTAGGGCCTTTTTCAAAAACACTCCCTTGCATAAGAAAGGATTTAGGTTGAAAGCAGAGTGACCATGTTGCAGTCATCCAGGTCATCCTGATTAAAATCAATCTCTTGATTTTGCAAACACATACATTTTCCTGTGGCTTTCCTGTTTTGCTCCCAGTTAATTGTTTAAAGTGTGGGGTTCTTGACTCGTTTCCTACTTTACACCACTAGGATAACTATTCACCGTTCCTCTGTCTTAGATCAAGAGTCACTGAAGACTGCGACACAACTGATGTAACCACTTTAAAGAGCTCATACTTCTTTAATCTAGTCGTTAAATATAGAGTTACATGTTAAACATCCCCAGCGTACCACACTTATTTGGACTTTACATACAAAAATGTCTCTCCATACAACTAATTTATGCCTGACACACCATTTGAGACTTCTGTGACATAGGATACAAACCTCGCCAGATTACCATTTGTTTTATAAGACATATCCATTAAACTGGTTCTGCGCTCTGTGGGACACACTCAATAATCCCTCACTAGTTGACTCTCTAAAGGAACGGAAAGTAGCAGCTCTTTTCCATTTAAAGTGACAGAAGCTGGTGAAGTGATATTTTTAGAATGTCGGAAAAAACTCTATTGCAAAATGACAGTGTCTCTATTGAGCCGAGCGAATGGCAACAGCTGGGTTTTGTCCTTCGCAATAATGGTTATTCCAGCAAGAACTGTAATTCCAGTCAGGGTGACGGATGGTAAATCCTGTTAAATGTTGCCATTTTGGATCCCCGCACCGCCAGAGAATCCACTATTGCTGGAAAGTCACCCACTCTGAACAAGCTCTCCATGTCTGATATGTACCGCGCCCATGTATTTCAGAATGTCAGTGACTCTTCCTGTATGTCATGTGACCTGTAATAGTGGGAAACGTGTTTTAATAGCAGTTTTTTCCAAAATATGGCTCTTGGAAATCACTGGAAAAACACAACTCCAAGTGAGCTTTAAAAAACGTTATTGCAATATTTCAGTACCACAATAAAATCACTTGGCATTTTTATATTATTATTATTTGTCTGTCTGTCTGACTGTTAGCCAAGATTACATCAAATCTACTGCACAGATTTTCACGAAATTGTAACCACAGATGGATTTTAAGCCAAAGAAAGACTCCTTTCAATTTTGGAGGTGATCTGTATCTGGATCCAGATTCTGGATTAAGTTTCACTTTATATAGCTTTGAAGGATACTGTTATTAGGATTATGTCAAAACTACTGCACGGATTTTGACGTACTTTTCAACGCAGATAAGGTCATGGAAGCATTCCATTACATTTTGGAGGTGATCTGGCTCCTGGATCACAGATTCCACTTATATAGGCTTTGAAGGATTATGTCAACACTGCTTCACGGACTCTCACCAAATTGTACCACAGATAGATATTAGGGGATGGAAGACTCACTTAATTTTGGAGGGGGTGATTCTTTAACTAGGGCACTATTGGCCTTGTAAATGTAATTCCACCACACCATTGCCTTACAATATAAAGCGCTTGGGGCAACTGTTTGTTGTGATTTGGTGCTATAACATGTGCTCTGATGTCACTGTTATCTCCATAGAAACTACCCAAACAATCTCTCATACAAACTGTTTAAAGGGACATTACAGTGTTGTGGTGGAAATTACGGCAATAGTGTGGGACAACTACATTTTGTTTAAAAAAGTCACAACAGTTTGTATGACACTGAATACCCCAATTATGTTTTGATTATTTTACTGATATTTTATTCAGAGATATTTTAAAACATCTAGAAAAAATGTTTCTTTACCATTCATTTTTATCATTGAAGATCAAAAGTCTGGGTGTGGGACAAGCACAAAACGGCAATATTGCATATAATGATGCTGAAAAAAGGTGAAAAAGTCATCATAGACTACTAGAACAAATTTCTTACACAGTTTCATTGTAAAGATAACTATAAAGTGTGAAATTCCCCCTTTTTTCTGTTTTTCATACAATATGATCAAAGGACATAATAAGTGCCCGTAGTCTAAGAATCACCCAGGTGATCCGGATCCGGATTTGAGGACGTAAGAAATTCCAGATTGTACTTCTTTTTAAAGGGTATTTCAATTTGGACCGGCCCCAAGTCTGTTTGCCTCCCAAAGTCTCAACTTGTTTGACTAGTGGGAGAACACACACAAAGAGTACCCTGAACTTTTTTTCATGCTCCCGTTGGCACCATTCCCATTTTTTAAAGTGTATTTTCAATTTGCTACTATTATTTATTTTCAAGTTGCATAATTTGTAGAGTAGTGTTTTCATGTGTATGAGTATGTTGTGGGGGGGGACTCAGTAAGGGCATACTCACACTAGGCCGAGTTCACGATGTGAAATATGGTGTTTATCAGTCAGTTGCGTTGCATGCATGACAACATAATTATAGAAGTAGCAGGTGATGAGGAAGTATTGTGGCTTTGCTCGCTGACCACAAATCCTGTTCAACAATAAAGGTGAGAACCCAGACCTTCTCTTAAACCAAATGTCATTGAATGAATTTCAGACTGCACTATTCAAGGTAGTAATAAGAATTTAATCTTACTGTTAAATGGGACAGACTTGTCCTCTGGTATGTTTAGCAGTCACACACCAGATATACACATTGACCAAGTCCAACTCAACTATGTCCAAGTGGGCTTAGTCCAACCCAGTCTCACACCATTTTCATGCCATCACGAAAAGTTAACTAATCTATGGTTTGTGATACGTCATTGAAAGCACCACATTTTCATGATAGGAGCACAATTTGATTTTGTGAGGGAGCACGGAATGCGGGGTGACGCGGTGGTTTGTGGGGGTTATGGGTAGGGTTACAGGAAGGGACAGGGTTAGGTTATTGTTAAGGTTAGGAGAAGGATTAGGGTAAGACATAATAAAATTTTAAAAAAAGATGCATCATGAAAATGTGACTCATTTCATGACAGGAGTCAAACATGCTCAGGCACTGTCCAGATCACCAACTGTGAGTACACCCTAATTCCATTTTTGGGAAGCTTAAGCCCTGTTACCACTTTTATGAAGCTCACGATTTTAAAACCATGGCTAAGTTTACCATGACTGAATTTTTAAGATGTATGAAAATTTCTTCTGTTTGTAAACTTTGGTGATCCATTGCATTTCTGTGTAGCAGCACAACTTCCTTGTGAAGGAAGTTGTCTGAGGGCACTTCGATTGTGCTAAAGTTAAACTAAAGGCATACTGTGTTGTCTAGAATAATGCTATGGTTACTTTTGCACACATCACATCACACAAACCTGGCATGTCATCATATATGTCATCATACTGCTATCTGGACCAGCACATTATGTCACCAACCACAGATTAGCTCAGATTTGTGTGCAACCATGATCTTCACACACTGGTCATGTTATGATTATAGACTGTGAGCTCTCCAGAGTATCCATGAAAGTGAGAGCATGCTTAGCTGACGATAACCTACTTCCGTTACCCCTTAACTTAATCCCAATCTTTCTCTATCCTTAACATACACTAACCATACATTACCCGTAGCCATAGCCCAACCTTTCTCTATCTTAACCTTACACTAACCATATGTTACCCTTAACCTTAGCCCAACCATTCTCTACCTTAACATTACCTTAACCTTACACTAACCATATGTTACCCTTAACCTTATCCCAACCTTTTTCTCTATCCTTAACCTTACACTAACCATATGTTACCCTTAACCTTAGCCCAACCATTCTCTATCCTTAACATTACCTTAACCTTACACTAACCATATGTTACCCTTAACCTTATCCCAAACCTTTTTCTCTATCCTAACCTTACACCCAACCATACGTTACCCTTAACCTTCTCCCAACCTTTCTCTCTATCCTTAACGTTACCTTAACCTTACACTAACCATAATGCTACCCTTACCCTCCCACCTTCTCTATCCTTAACAACACCTAACCTTAACCCTATCCATAATGCTACCCTTAGTCTTATCCAGCCTTTCTCTATCCTTAACATTACCTTAACCTTACCCTTACCATAATGCTACCCTTACCCCAACCTTTCCCTATCCTTAACCTTACACTAACCATATGTTACCCTTACCCTTATCCCAACCTTTCTCTATCCTTAATATCACCTTAACCTTACACTAACCACACGTTACCCTTAACCTTATCCCAACCTTTCTCTATCCTTAACATTACCTTAACTTTACCCTAACCATAATGCTACCCTTACCCTTATCCCAACCTTTGCCTATCCTTAACCTTACACTAACCATATGTTACCCTTACCCCAACCTTTCTCTATCCTTAACATTACCTTAACCTTACACTTACCATACGTTACCCTTAACCTTATCCCAACCTTTCCCTATCCTTAACGTTACCTTAACCTTACCCTTAGCCATAATTCTATCCTACCTTATCCCAAACCCTTTCCCGATCCTTAACCTACACTAACATATGTACCCTTACCCTTATCCTGACCTTTCTCTATCCTTAACGTTACTTTAACCCTAAACTTATCCTACGTTAACCCCTTAACATTATTCCACCTTTCCCTGTCCTTAACCATACCCAACCATAATGCTACCTTTAACCCCTTAACCTTCATCTTAACCTAACTATAACCTATTCTTACCCTTATCCTCACCTTCCTTACCTGCCCTTAACCTTAACCTTACGATATTCTTAACCTTACCTTTCAGAAGTAATTATGTGCATCTGTGTTTCAAAATAGAGGCATTTCAGGAAACAAGGATACATTCTCATGAATGGGGAAAAATGTGAGGTTTGCATTCAGACCAAACAAAAACCTGCAGAACACTTAACCTTCTACCAGAAGTAAAACTCACTTGGCTGATTGACAGAACAAACCAGCAAACTACAGCTCAGCATGTCTGTGGTATTTGAACCACTAATTTTACAACTTTTAAGCTTGCTTTTAAAAAAAAAACTGCATTAGTGGAGAATGAACATGACACCAAAACACCATAAGGTTTTTAACACTAGCGGTACCTTTCCACTCTTCAGATACCATTTTGCACTTTGCTTTGTAATGTGGGACTTTTTCTTTTCAACTTAAAAATAGAACATGCCATTATGTCAAAGATATTACGCCAGTGCTGCCTTACCAAGCGAAAGAAAATGCAGACAGGCAAGATTCTGGTGTGCATGTCAAACCAGTTTCACTTACAGTCTATTCTGTTCCCGGTTGTCCTTGTTGTCATTTGAAAAATTATTTTTACAGTTTGATATTGAGAAGAAGTAATTTCCCAGTATACCCATTTAGTAATCACATTCTACGTTTCTATGTGTCCTACATCCAGGGATTGTTTTTTTTTTTTCCATTGTCAGTGTCTGATAATGACTCAATTATTTTCCATCAAATATAGTGTAACTCTACAGACAAATATACATTCACCATAAGACACATGTTCCCCTATGGTTTTACCTTATTGAATTATATCTGCTGGTTTAATTTATTTGCAATTAATGTTCAATTTTAATTGTTCTTATGGATGCAAAACTTTGTCGTATTGTACTGTCTTGACTGATTTATTATGCAGAGCATTTTGCAATTTTTTGTTTTTCTAGTCAACAGTACAATATGAAACATTATTATTATCATCATTATAATTATTATTATTCCAGATAGATATTAGGCCAAGGAAGACTCCATTAAATTTTGGAGGTGATCCAGATCTGGATCAAGATTTCACTTTATATAGGCTTTGAAGGATTATGTCAAAATTCCAAAACGGATTCTCACCAAATTTGCACCACAGATAAATATTAGGGCATGGAAGACTCCACTGAATTTTGGAGGTGATCTGGATCGGATTCTGGATCAAGTTTCACTTTATATAGTCTTTGAAGGATTACGTCAGGATTACGACTCAACTAAATTTTGTATGTGATCCAAATCCGGATTGGTGGACGTCAGAAATCTCTGAGTGCTCTTGTTATTATTATTAGGAGTAGTAGTAGTACTTTCTCACATCATGTGTATGACTGCGCTGAAAGCATACCAACCTGGACTGAACCTGGCTGCTACAGTTCCATTAGGAAAATATTTATTGCTGCGTTCAAAACACTCAGAAGGTGGGAGATTTCAGCTTCTAGCTTGGGAAAAATGTCTTGCGCATTCAGTTGTGCTGGAATTTCACTCATAAACGTGTGAGGAAATGGAGCAACCAGAAGATTTTGAGCTGACATCCATTGCAGCCGCATTTCCGACTGGTGATATAATAATAATAATATTATAATACACATTTAAAATTAAATTTTAACAAGACATTACTGCTGGATGTAATATATTCACATTCTATGTACAATAACTTAAGCTAGCAGCATGACACATTGGCAAAAATGTCTTTGAAGATTTTATTTAGCCCAAAAATAACAATAGCCTAATTCCACATTGACAGGCTAAGCAGTTGTCTCTGAGGTAATCTCATAGATGCACTTTTTCCAGAACTAGGGATTTTGTTTTTAATGTCAGGTCTGTGGTTCAGAGGGTTCTGAACGCATCATGTGGCCACACAAAAAGACACAAAAGTTTTTTTTCTGGGAGATTTTCCATGAAATCTGTGTTTGACCCTGAGGCCACTGTATAAAAGAGATGAAGACAGCACATATTTTGCATGTTTTGTGGCTGCAGATACTAAAACCATCTTTTTTACACCACCAAAACAAATATGTTGCCTTTTTTAAGGCTAAAGTCATAGATAAAGGAGGCATTTAGGTAAGAGGGATCCAGTGCTTTTGGTTTGGTGCTGATATGTTCTTGACTACCCCACCCTCCAACCTGCTACCACCATAACTAAACCTAACCAGGTTTGTAAGGTTTCAAAATAGAATCAGGATGTTCCCCAAAATGAAAACAAACTTGGAGCCAGATATTCAATATGGCACCCAAAATGCTGCCAAAATAGCCCCCCCATATTAAAACCAAGGTTGGGTAGGATTACTTTGAAATGTAATACAAAAGTAATCAGATTACAAGTAATCCAAATGTATGTACATACATACATACATGTAATCCACACGTATTCTTTCAAAGTAATCCTACCCAACCTTGATTAAAACACATGGAAGAACATAAAGGTCTTAATTTTCAAAATTATTCTATGAAAATAAATATTTAAGTCTCAATAAATTCACTTGGGGAAAAATTATTGCAGTCATGAGTTTTAAATTCAAAATGGCTTCCAAAAAAATGGCCACCAAACAATTGTTTTCCATTAAAAGGCCCCTAAAATGTATCATAGCAACAAACAGTAGAATTATTATTATTATTTTGGGGTCCATCTCGATTATTTGTCTTGAAGACAGTTTTTATTCTTTGGAACATCCTTCTTGTGTTTTGCGGTCAACGTTTAAAAGTTGGGTGGGGGGGGGGGGGGGTTGACCCAACTCCTCTATTGGCGAATGAATGTTTTTCCTCAAAAATCAAACATTTCCAACTTCACCCACTGAAGTTCTTGAATGCATTGACAGCACACTCAGTTTACTACATATTTAAGGGAACCAATGTTTTGCTGGTCTTTAGTTTTAATCTGTTGATCTGTAAATGTTAACATCCTTCAATCGTGTAATATAGACACTAAATCACAGCATATATTTTCAGGGCCTCAGATATAAACCGAGCTATTTTGGGAAAGTATAAACACACTTTAAACACTTCTTGGTTGCCATCTTTGAAACTTTACAGACTTTTTTTTCTCTTTTTTTAAGGAGTGCAGCTGCTGTTTGTTCTTCCAGGTTTATACTGCAAGAAACTTAAAACTTGTCAAGCTGACTTTCAGTAAACTCTGCAGCTCAATTTGCAGGCTGTTATTTTACTGCATCTCTTTGTAGGAAGAACAGCTGCTGAGAGAAATGCGAACAACTGCACCGACACAACATCTCGTAACACAGGATGTCCAGCACAAGCTATGCGCAAATGCTTTTGTGGCGCTTTTCTCACATTACATTGTAACGCTGTATCAGCGACTTTGCATCAAACTACACAAACATCCTGACACACAATGAATACCAAAAAAATGAGTCAGACTTCATTTAAAGGGGCATTATAATTGTTCAAGTTCAAAACAGCGCCCCCTCGTTAGCCCCATGATGTATTTTTTGTTGCTTTATGTTTGTTTTTCATGTTGTCGTCCAGCGTTTCATAAGAAAACCAGTGTTGTGTGTCTGAAAGGTTAGCTTTGGTAGCACTGTTTTTGCTTGAGCAGTGCCCACACTGGTTTAGGTTGAAGATTTCAGTATTTGGCTAATAAAGCATGCTTCATTTTGAAAAACTTTTGAGATTTTTTTCTTTTTTATGCCTGACTTTTCAATACAAAATTCAACACCTACCCCTATTCACCCCTAATCAGATGTGCTGATTCAAACATCCTGAATGAAAACTGCTCTGACAGTACAGTAGTTATGAAAAATGCACACAAAGCTCTAAACTTTGCTACAGAGTCCAACCAGATACCATTATATCAATCTTGGGTCCAAATAAACCCCATAAGAAAAATGATAGGTTAGAATGACATAAAATTTCAGCTGAATAAATATAAAGGATCAAAAGATATACCCCTGGGGTCCACTTGGACCCCATGTGTACAGATTAAGGTTCCTATTTTGGCCCCCTACATCTTGAGTTAGTTTAGTTGAGTTTGACACTTCTTGGTACCCAAGATCAAAGAGCATATGACCAATATAAAGGTGATAGGACTTTTTATATCACACCTGAATAGATCCTGGTCATTTGATTGGTGGTTTGTATGTCATGTGATATGGATCATTCATCCCATTTGCCACTGTGTTCCATTGACTCAGAAATTTTGGTTCCATATGTTTTGTACCACTGCACATGACCGACACCGTGTGTGGTCACACTAGACAGCACTTAGCTTAAAAACAAACATGGCGGGATTTGTTTTATTAATGGTGCTCATTCTTGTAACATAAAAAAAAAACAGAGTATGCCGTATGCCATCTGAAGGTATTTGCAGCATTCACTGGAACATTACGTAAAGTACAAGTGCTGCCAAATTAAGAGCTCTACAAATTTCTGTTGTGATTTTGCGCTGGACTGAGGAAAGCAGATGGCAGTCTGTACACGATGACGTCAATACACGACATTAGGTACAGACTACATCGTCAGGATTGTTAGGCGTTATACAAAACAAATAATGAATGTTTCTTCATTCATTCAATGGTAAGAATATTTCATGCAGTGAAAGTTGGAATGTTCCATCTTTCACCTCATGAAATATTTTTATCATTGCTCTCATATACATTCATTGTTTGTATATTACATAAAAGCTAAATAGATCTTTGTCATTTGATTGGTGATTTGTATGTCACGTGACATGGATTATTCGTACCGTTACCATTTACCATTACTATTTAGCGTGCAATTTGCACGCTATACAATTTGTGCTATTGCACACTGTGACCACCACATATACTCACATTAGCAGTGACTGCACTTAGCTTAAAAACAAACATGGTGGGAGGTACTCATTCTTCTAACACACACACACACAAAAAACTAATCCAATACGCCATACACCATCTGGAGGCATTTGCAGAATTCGGTGAGACGTCCGTAAGTGAAGTGGAACCGCTGTCAGGTGAAGAGCTTGACACACTTCTGTTGGGATTTTTCACTGGACTAAGGAAAGCAGACGGCAATCTGTACACAAAGTCAATGCATGGCATCAAATACAGACTAAATCGTCAGGGTTGTTTTTGAACTGACTGTTTTTGCAAGTTGACTGAGAACAATTTTTGGATTGGATTGGATTGCTATTTAATGTTTGTGTTGGACTATTTGAAACCTCTTGACCTCAAAGGACCAGTGACGCACATTGAAATGTAAGTCTCTTTTCTCTAAATTAATAAAATATCAAATGACAAGGATCTATTTTAGGTGTTATATAAAACAAATAATGAATGTTTATGAGTGCAATGGAAAGAATATTTCATTTGGTAAAAGATGGGATGTCTCTTTCAACAAGGCAGAGCCAAGTTGAATGGAACATTCCATCTTTTACCTCATGAAATATACTTTCCATTGCACTCATAAACATTCATTATTTGTACAATTTTAGCATTCAATAGCAGTCATTGGTATAGCTTAACAAATTCCTTGGAATAGCCATGCTAATGATGCCCTATCTATGAGCACCATCACCTATGATCTTGATGTTTGAGAGATTTTTTTTCTCAAAATCACATCACTTCTTGTCTGACCTTTAATCATTCCACCAAGTTTGGTCCAAATCAGATCAAAACTGTTCAATCTACTTTGTTAACACATAGACAGGTGAACAGACACACAGGACATAGGTAGTACCACTATGCGAGGGTGTAAATAATTCACCAAATATTATTTTTGAAACACCCTATGCAGTAAATTAGGGGGTGGTGGCCAAGCAACATATGGTGGAAATCTTGTGCTAAATCATCATACAGATCCACCTCTGAACTGCTGTGGTGCCCCCAAGTGAAACAAGGGAAAAGGTGAATAAAATTTTTACCCAAAGCAGAAAATGAAAGTGTTGATTTGGAAAGGATTCATTTTTTTGTTTTTTAATGCTGAAAATGTTATATTTGGAAAATTAATCTTCTCCTCCTGGAGAGGTGGACTGTCAGTTACCTTTCGTTTGGTTTGTCCTCCTGACCTCGGTGCCACCCCCGCCTTGCTCTTGACTCTCCTCCCGCTCCTTCCAGCGTCGAACCTGTTCCTCACGCATTTTCAGGAAAAGTGTCTTTTTCTGGTCCTCGTTTAGGGCCTCGAGCACATCAGGATCGATGTACATGTCCTTTAGTATCTGCTGCAGCATGTTGGCAGGTTAGCTGTGGGTCAACAAGGCAACACCTCAGCCAGCCGTTGGGGAAAAGGGGGGCGTCGCCCTTCAGCCAGCAGCTCCTTCAAGTGGACACTTCTTGGTCTTTGGACTCCCTCACCTTGGTCAGATGAAGACCATCATCGCTCTGGTGTTCAGAAACTACTCTTTGTTACCTACATGCACTCTGCTTGCTCATCATGTACACACTTTTACAAGCACACACACAAATCCAGCTTCCTTTCGGTACTGGATCAGTTTCCATGGATTTTGGAGGCCATTTCCGGAACAACCTACAAGAAACAACAGAAAACACTTCAACTTTTGTGTTTTGCACACAAAGTTGCGTTGCCCCGATAATGATCCCACCTTATTCACAGCCGCGGTGTTTCTCCCTTTCTGAAACGCACTTACAGCCGGTTATCTTGTCCGTCCCTTCATGAATACGGAAGAGCCTGATCTCTTTTTCTAAACTGACAGAACGACTCCAGACTGCAGAATGGGAGGAGATTCCACAGATGAGGGACTGTTTCTGTCATGAGTGGCCCTCCTCCCTCCTTCCCGTCTCCAAACATCCCTTTCTAAGCCCCGTTCCTTTTTAAGTCCAGTTCCTTTCACGCCGCAAACTCCCACAAACATTAAAACATTCTCATTCTAAGATGACCAAACATGAAAACGGGGTCACGACCCGGGACGGCGTGAGCCGGGTTCTCTGACAGGGGGACTGAAACAGACTCTGTATCTCCCTCACGGATGGGGGGGGAGTTAAACAATGGTTCTACCACATATGGACAGAAAAGGTCTGAAAACTCCCACCGGCGGAGTACAGAGCGCCGTGTGGCTAAACACAAGGTAGGATGCAGACGAAGAAACGAGGGCGAAGGGAAGTGGATTTTCAAAAAGTGGTACAAAACAGAAGGAAGTTGTAGAATTTAGTGAAGTACTCACAGGAGGAAGAAATGCTCGGCAGCAGAGTGTTCAGTAAAAGCTGGAGTTTAGACCGTCTGTGGGTCCTCCTCGTCTTTGTGAGAGAGAGAGAGAGAGAGAGAGAGAGACTGAGCTGATGACATCACAACATTCCTCAGTCTCAGCCTGACTCCTTCTCTCTCTCTCTCTTTCTCTCTCTCAAAAGGCAGAACAGAACAGTTCAGTTATTTGACCTAAGACTTTAAAGTAATTGTGTGTGTGTGTGTGTGTGTGTGAACTTAAACTTTATCTTTTCAACTAGAAGACCCTGACAGAGCGCATACCTCCGCCAAGGCCACGTTCCTGAATGCTTAACACTTCTTCAGGATCCTTGATCCAAAATATGTTCTGGATCAAATTCAAACTAAAACCCCTCATTTCCTCACACATGATCCATCTGCTCGCGAAATTTCATTGACATCCTCTCACAATTTTCTGAGTTAAATGTCGCTCTGTGCCACACATTCTTCAGGATCTCAGTTCCAGAATATATTCCGGATCACCTCCAAAACTGAATAACTTATTTCCTAGGACATTAATCTTTCTGCTCACCAAAACTCACTGAAATACTTTCTGACTTATCCTGCTAACAGCCAAACAGACAGACAAGCACAAGGCAAAAACCTCAGTTAAAGCGCATGAATATGTAACTCTTTCTCAGATTTTTAACACCATGAAACCCTTTGACAAGTTGTGACTTCAGAGGGAAAAATGCGCACACACACACACACACACACACACACACACACACACACACACACACACACACACACACACACACACACACACACACTGGATGGGCTAACTGTCTGGATTAATTAGTCTAAATTACAGGATCTCTTGAAGAGAATGTTGATTTCATTAACATGTCTTAAACACTGGAAAAATGCTACAACCTCCCCCTCCAGACCTCCCAGCCATATACCACATTTTCTGGAGAATAAGTCACATTGGAGTATACACTGCACCTGTCAAAAAATGCCTCTTGAACAGGATAAAAACAAATAGAAATATAACCCAATGCTAAAATACCCTCGGCCATATGACCATTTACCTTTTAACAACATCTACAGGAGGGCGTGCATGTGCTCATACATGAGCTTTTGAAAAGAACTGTTTATTTATCACTAGCTTTTACATAATATATGAGAAACATGTTAGATTTACACAGAAACACAGAGATTTTGGAGCGAATTCTCTATGTTGGATTAGCAGCCAGAGAGAGACCAGCCAATGACATCACAGCGCCTCTCTAGTCTGATTGGCTGCCCCCCCCCCAAAAAAAGTGGATTTGCGTGATTCATTGCATAAACATAGGAAACAGAGTGTGATCTTTTGACCTCTTAATATAGGCCAAAGTTAGCCATCCTTGAACTTGTCCAGGGTCGGTGTCCCAAGAATGCTCCCTGTGAATTTGAAGACCCTGGCAGTCATGGGACTGGACTAATGCTGAGCACAGACGGACAGACAGACAGACTGATGGACGCAAAGCCTTTGCAATACAAAAATCACACTGGAGCATAAATTGCACATTTTCTTCTGTACATGGAACTCACTTTTTAAAACAGTGTTTCCCTGGGGGCAAGTTTAACAATGGACATGAACCCAATCCAGTACATGTGCACACCACAGCTTATGCTGTTACTTAACATAAGGACTTTTAAATTCCAAAAATAAACAAATAATCCTGATTTGGACAACATACTGAATGTTAGCTGATGCCATTTGGACAAAAGAAATGATCAGATGCACATAGACTGTGGAAACACTGCAATAAAAACTTGAGTCCATTTGATGTTTTTAATCCATTCTTTAATATGGGATTTTTGCGCATTGTCGTTCCACTTATATCACTGGAGTTTATTTTGTTTAGTGCTTTGATTCATTGGAAAACCCTACAAAAATAGTTATTCTTATTTTTAATAATAAAAATATACACATGGTTTATAGATTTAAGTAAGTATCCAAGTTGCACCAGAGTACAGGCCTCAGGACCTCCAAAAGTTATTTCAAAAACATGACTTATGCTGTAGAAAATTAATGTATAAATGAGCAGCACGTTGACTTAGTGGTTAGTATTGTTGCCGCACAGTAAGAAGGTTATGGGTTCAATTCCCACCTGTGGCCTTTCTGTGTGGAGTTTGCATGTTCTCCCCGTGGTTGCATGGGCTCCCTCTGGGTGCTGCAGCTTCCTCCCACATCCAAAGACATGCAGGTTAGGTGAACTGGAAACTTTATGATTGTCCAGGTCTCCATTGTAAAAGAGGCCTCAATGGAACTAACCTGGTGTAGTTTAATTAAAATAAAATAAATAAATCATTAATATGGCAACAGAATTTCAACTTAATTCATGCCCAGAGTGGTTGTATACTCCATGCACAAAGGGAGGTTTATGCTGCTTTTATGGCAGTCATGGCATGGTTCCAAAGATACATGGGAGCTCACGTTGGAGTTGTATTACGTTAGCACCTCTCCATGTCTCATTCCTGTCTGAGGATGCTGGGGGACATCATACCAGTTCCTGTTCCTGTTGCCAAAGCAATCAGTAGGAAAAAAAAAAAAAGATTATCCCCAATTACTGTTCCTGTCACTGTGGTGGCTGAGGTCTGGAGTGTCTTCACAGTTCCTGTTAGTGTGCCAGAGTCAGTCAAAGGCCAGACTGCCTCTTCAGTTCCCGTGGCTACCAAGGGTCGGAACACCTCACCAGCTCCTGTTCCTTAGTCAGTGGTAACCATGATCCCAAATGTCTGTTGCTTGCTTCTGCCTCTGCAGTGTCCCTCTGGACAGCAATCCCATGTTCCTTCCTGGGTGGCACCCTCAAGACATCTCCACATACTGCTGCCATCTGACTGCTCCACATAAGTCCCAGTCCTCCTGTTGATGTAATCCAGAACCTCTCATCAAGCAAAGGGGACCTGACCATTCTCCCTCTACTGTATGTCTGTTCTTTGTCATTGTCAGCTCTTGTGTCCCCTTATGTATCATTTTCAGTGTTTGTGGTACTGTCTGAAGACGCCAGGGGTGGCAGAGGAGTATATGAGGGTGGTGCAGTATGTGTATGAGGACAGAGTGACAGCAGTAAGCTGTACAGGAGGAATGATAGCTTGAGAGGTGTTGCAAAAAAGAATGACCAAAACAGCCCAAAGATAGGTGCACCAAGCTTGTGGCATCATATTCAAGAAGACTTGAGACTGTAATTGCTGCCAAAGGTGCATCAACAAAGTATTGAGCAAAGGGTGTGAATACTTACATTCCTGTGATTTCTTAGTTTTTTTTTTTATTTTTAATAGATTTGCAAAAATAAAAAAGACACCGTTTTCATGTTGTCATTATGGGGTATTGTGTGTAGAATTTTATGGGAAAAACTGAAAGTACTCCATTTTGGAATAAGACTGTAACATAAAAAAATGTGGAAAAGTGAAGCTCTGTGAATACTTTCCGGATGCACCGTAACCATGAAATCACCTGTTTTAGTTGCACAGGTAGAAGCAATACGCTGTCTGACTTTTACTCACTGAAGCCATGGCTTCCAACCACCAGGCAGGAGGAGAGGAAGTCCACAGAGGAGGTGAACCTGAATATGATGGGGGAAGACATGAGAGAAGATGTAGATGACAGGGAGAGATGGAGCTGGATGGTGAGTTCAAATAAAAGTTGCTGAAAGAAAACATTTATTTATAAAATGAGGTTTGTAACTTGATAATTTTCGTTTACTAAAATAGAAAAAAAAATGTTTTCATAAAAAAGTAAGTTTGGGCATTTCAAATTTGATTTTCTGATGACCTATCAAAGAAGAAGGTGATCACACTGCAAATTTCTTTGCCATGACATTTGCACGTGCAATGATACATGTTCATGCATCAGTTCATAGACTGAAGTCCGACTGTGTTGATCTTAGTAGCTATAAATTCATTGAAATCACTTAAGAAACAGATTCAATGAAAAAAAAAAAATGCTTTTTTTAACTTCTATCCACCTTATCTGGAATCAAATACTTCAGTGCATTTCCTACTTTCATAATTGCACTTTTTTGTGTTTACTGGCTAAGTTGAATGTCTTTGGTCTTCAAGTCTCTTCACATTTATGAGGAGAGTCCGCCCTCTAGTGGCAAACAACAGTAAAGCGTGCGTGGAGTTGACGTCATCACTAAATCTTTGCCTCATGCTGAACAATAGAGTAACAAATTACCGGAATACAATAAGAGGAGCGTTTTGACAGTTTGGCAGCGGTTTCAAACACGTTGCATCACCTCAGGTCTGTGCAAAGATCAGCACCACACACACACCCACACACACACTAAATCTTTTGCCCACATTGATACTGATTACTAATTTAGAATGAAGCTTCGGGGTTGTGTCACAGTATAAATAAAGCAAGATGATCAGACACATCTCTTTAATTAATTTATGAAATGAATAAACTCATGGAGTACACAGATTACAGCAATCCTTCAAAACTAAACCGTCTTCTTCCTCCAATACAGCTCACAACAGTCCGGGTCAAAGTGGCTCAAGTGCACCAAGAGGTGATAGGTTCTGGGTTTTACTTCCAGAAAACTCTCCGGGATCAAACCCAAAGATTTTTCAGTTAGTGTTCAGTTATTTTGGATGAGATACGATGAGAAAACAGGCTGCAATTCAATTCATCAGATGACATTTTGGAGGCTGAAGCTCAGTTGGGCAACAAAAAAAGAGCAATGACCCAAAACTTGCTTTACTGAAATGTGAAATGCCAGAAATTTAACTTGTTGATCTTTAGCAGGGCAACTATAACAATGAAGGACACTTATTTATTTATTTTTTTTAAAAAGGTTATGGACAAATGGTTGAGTGTTTTGGCTTTTGTTTAGGGCCAGATTAGAGTAATAAAATAAAGTAGATTGATCAAATTATAAAGTTTCTGTTTTGATATGTTTGCAATGTTAAAGGGGAGAAATGCTTTCATCAAAAGGCAGTCAACATGTTAAACCTTTTGTTTTGGGTTTTTTGTGTGTGTTTTGGGGGGCGGGGGGTAGCAATGTCATTAAAATAAAAATTTCAACATCTTAAGTTTTAGTGTTGCCAACTGTAGGTTTTTGTAATCAAATTTTGATGCATGAATGAAGAACATAAAATAATAAAAATGAACAAATACCCCCCCCCTCTAGTGGCCTGTGCCAACTGGGGTGTTTATTTAGGTGTGACTGAAAACTGATGCATGAATTTTTTGGACAAATGAACAGTAAATATGTTTTTAATGACTGCAAGCTGCGTTACTATTACAGACTAGAGCTCTTGCTGAAATTCTATTGAACTGCCATTAATGGTGCATGTCCACCAGGTGGCAATATTGCGATATTTCAGGAACTTTGGGACAAGACAACCAACATGTTGCCTATAATAGTAGGTATAGCCATTTAGTTATCCAAAACTCATAATGGGTTGACTGTAAGCATTGCAGTCGGGCTTTTTTTTAGCTCAAAAAGGGGTTCTTTAACAAAATCCAACTTTCGTATACTGACTTAGTAACACCACCAACTGGCAGACAATGTGACAGCAAGAGTTTCTTTTATAGTGTATGTGATACATGACACCTAAAAATATTGACACGTCTACAGAATCGAGTAATGAGGTGCCCTTTTAGTGCAGCAGATAAGAGAATATATTTAGAGTGGAATCCTGCAAATGGTAATACAAGCATCAAATTTGGCACAAATACTCCTTAGACATTACTCTTTTGAATAGGCAGCCAGGTAGTCAATTGAAGAATTACACAGGGGTCAAAATTAAAAGATGCTCTAATCATATTGAAAACTACACCACATTATTCGCTTGATCATAACAATTCAAAAAAGTATAGTTTGGACAATCTATGACTGAATGTTATGGAGTTATGGGGTAAAAACAGCAAGAATGGTGACAAAGGTCAGTTTCAGTTTGTACAGGGGTCAAAAGTTAAAGTTGCCCCAGTTTTGGTAAAAAGTGATGCAAATTATTGGTTGAGCTAATAGGATTAACAAATGGAAGAGTTCTGACAGTGTTGAATGCTTGGTCTCAAAGTAAGTAAAGGTCAAACCAGCTCAACATCCATTGGATTCTATGAGATGTCACATATACATGATAACTACAACCCCTGGCAAAAATTATGGAATCACCAGCCTCGCATGCATCATATCAGATCTGCTCGTTAGTCTGCATCTAAAAAGGAGTGAACACACCTTGGAGAGCTGTTGCACCAAGTGGACTAACATGAATCATGGCACCAACACGAGAGATGTCAATTGAAACAAAGGAGAGGATTATCAAACTCTTAAAAGAGGGTAAATCATCACGCAATGTTGCAAAAGATGTTGGTTGTTCACAGTCAGCTGTGTCTAAACTCTGGACCAAATACAAACAACATGGGAAGGTTGTTAAAGGCAAACATACTGGTAGACCAAGGAAGACATCAAAGCGTCAAGACAGAAAACTTAAAGCAATGTCTCAAAAATCGAAAAATGTACAACAAAACAAATGAGGAACGAATGGGAGGAAACTGGAGTCAACGTCTGTGACCGAACTGTAAGAAACTGCCTAAAGGAAATGGGATTTACATACAGAAAAGCTAAACGAAAGGCATCATTAACACCTAAACAGAAAAAAACAAGGTTACAATGGGCTAAGGAAAAGCAATCATGGACTGTGGATGACTGGATGAAAGTCATATTCAGTGATGAATCTCGAATCTGCATTGGGCAAGGTGATGATGCTGGAACTTTTGTTTGGTGTCTTTCCAATGAGATTTATAAAGATGACTGCCTGAAGAGAACATGTAAATTTCCACAGTCATTGATGATATGGGGCTGCATGTCAGGTAAAGGCACTGGGGAGATGGCTGTCATTACATCATCAATAAATGCACAAGTTTACGTTGATATTTTGGACAACTGAAAGGATGTTTGGGGATGATGAAATCATTTTTCAAGATGATAATGCATCTTGCCATAGAGCAAAAACTGCAAAAACATTCCTTGCAAAAAAAAGACACATAGGGTCAATGTCATGGCATAGGGTCAATGTCAATGAGCAGATCTGATTTGATGCAGGTGTTAATTTGGGGGATGAAAATTTACAGGGTGATTCCATAATTTTTTCCTCAGAATTGAGTGATTCCATATTTTTTTCCTCTGCTTGGTCTAAAAAAGTAACCGTTACTGACTGCCACAATCTTTTTTTCTTGATTTCTTATAGTGTTTCTTAAAGCCAGAAAGTTGCCATTTGAAATGACTTTAGTTTTGTGTCATGTCTGTGATCTGCTTTTTTTCTACAAAATTAAACAACTGAATAAACATCCTCCAAGGCCGGTGATTCCATAATTTTTGCCAGGGGTTGTAAACATGACACATGGTGCAAACTATTCCTTTTTAAAACTCTGTTAACTAATAATTTATGTCACTTTTTACCAAAATTGGGGCAACTTTAACTTTTGACCCCTGTACAAACTGAAAGTGACCTTTGTCACCATTTTTTTGCTGCTTTTACCTCAACATTCACCATTTGCAGGATTGTTTCAGTTATCTTCTGCACTATTTGGGTCAGAGTAGTTGACCAAATTTTGAGGCAGTATTCCCATTCATCTATTTTTAACATTAGGTGTTTGACAAGAATGTACTTTGTGATGTCACAATTACTAAGAAATTGACAAATGACACACTCCTGAGTTTTTAGAAAATACAAAAATATCAACAGCTGTGATATCAGTCCTACGTGATTCTACAGACATGAATTTGGTAACTGGGCTGGAGCCCACTGAGCTTTTGGACACACAGCATATTTTCTAGATCATGGAGTCCCTGCAGATATCAAATCATTCATTTTCTATACCTGCTTACGCCAACTAAGGGTCATAAATTTGTGAGTTTTCAGTTATGATCTGTTTGGGTGGAACTTTAAATATCAGAAAATACAGGACTTTTAAGTTCTATTTTGTTGAGTCTGGCGATGTTTCCCTTAAAGCAATTCCTGCAACAGAAACATTGGTTGTCTTAAGGAATTACATTTCCAGGCCTATGCTCTACACAGCATTTTTATATTAAAAGTATATTAAATCACAAATCAATTAAGTGTATATGCATACACAGTATATGGCGACGGTCTGCTGGATCATCAAAAAGCTGTGAAAGAAGTACAGTAGTTCTCAAACAGAATACCAACCAACTATTGCAGACAACTTACAAAGTGCATAGTCAGTATGGACGAGAAAAGTACAGCTTTATTTTACAGCCTGTATGACAAATACAAACATACATCTCTCAGAAGGTTGTGAACCTTGAGTCTTTGTGAGGTTTGCATTTTTAAAGGCTGTAAAATTAAGCCAACTGACCAAAAACAAACAAATAAAAAAAAAAAAAAAAAAAAAAAAAAAAAAAAAAAACACCTTTTAAATGTTCTTCATTTCCAAGGAAGCATTTCTATTTTAGTATCATTGCAAATGTGTAAGTCAAACAGTGCAGAAAACACTTGATCAAAATTAAACACGTTTTCCCAGAAATAATCAAATTTTAACTTCCAGACATTCTGGAATAATAATTAAAAACAAAAACATAAAAAAAACACATTTTGAAGAGAGATTCACCCTCATGAGTAAATTAAATTTATTTTAAAATTCGTAAAATGTACATAAATTATATTTAATGCATCAAAACCAAATGAGCAAATCAAATACCCTCTTTTTTAATAAAGAGGCAACAGAAGAAAGAATAACATTCTTTGTTGAGAAGTATTGGTCAGGCGTTAACCTGGAAAAGCAAAGTGCCGCACACAAAAACCACTTAAGACAGTTCACCGTACATTTTAATGAAGATTGGACTGAAGCACCTTTTCTTAGCTTAAAGCTAAATATGGAAATTTCACCGTTTTAGGAAGTTTTCCTTTTCACAAAAACTCAGTTTAACATTTTTAAGCGTACTTCTGACAACCCATAGTTTACCGGTAGCAGTGACACCGTTATATTTCAAGTACTTTTGTTAACTACTTGAACCAACAGTCTGCTAAGACCTTGGTTTAACTATATTTTCTCCCAAGATGGAGCATTGAGTGCAAATAAAGGCATACAACTCCTTCATTAGAAACAAACATGGAATTCAGCCACATGCTTTCAAATAATAATCATATATTTAATTGATATACATATATTGCCACCATTGGCACATACGATATTGCACACAGTGATGAAATGTTGCACTGAAGAAAAAAGGGTTTCTTTTTTTTTGTGGGTGAAACATTCCAAATTACAAATAATGTGGAATAACGCTGAAAAGGTAAAACTACATAAAACATGAAAACCAAAGAAGACATGCTTGCTACTCCCCATTAAATGAGCAACTTACAACAAACACGTAACTACCCAAGCCACATATCGAGCATTTTAAGGGAGGCATGCCAACAGCAATACATACAGTGATAAAAGTTTTCCTAAAATGATCAATTCCTATGTGCAAAGTGTGCCGGCATTTATTTCAGACATTGTTATGATGAGTGGCACGTTTGACTGGCAGACCACGCTGAAAAAAGTGCTAAACGGGATTAGCATTAGCACATGACATCATGCTAACCCCTATTAGTTAACCACGGGTAACAGTAAAGGTTTACGTTATCCGTGTATGATACTGCTAACCGCGAACACAAGGCTGCATATGGTACCGCTGACCGCAGTTAGCAGTTTCCTTAATACTTCATAGTTAAACTTACAATGTCAAAAGAACAACATCTGGTTAATTTATTCTACACTCCACATCCGGAAACTCGGAAAACTTTCATCGCTGTAAGCATCACCTGAGGTCACAGATAATGTTCCCAGTCAGCCTGTTCCTGTAAATGCGCTTGGCTAGTGAAGAGCCGACTCTTCTGCATCATCTTGCATCTAGGTGACCACCCCCTTCCATGTTTACATGTAGGCCGATACCTGGATGGCTGGGCAATGGGGATGGCAATGAGGCTAGGGAAGAAGAAAGGTAGCAGAAAAAAATATATATATATTAAGAATTCTGCTACTGTTTTTTGTTTTGTTTTTTTCATAAGAGTTTACCAAGAAACCCTTTTTAGCACCACGAGTTGTGTGCTAGCACACATGGGGTGGGGGCTTAGACACAAACAAAATGGACAAAACAAACAAACAAAAAGAAAAGTGCAAAAAGAAGCCAAACTGCGATCCAAAGCACCAGGCCAGCGTGTAAGCATGCGGAGCGCGTAAGGCACCAGGTTCTTTATATGCTGAAGAGGATGCTCCCGATCAGTTAGCATTTGGGCTATACCATAGGCTCCAAAAATAGGTGGTCAAGGACAGTCTAGTTTGCTGGTTTCCAGTCAATCTAAACATGGGAGCAATCATTTAACAATGAGGTAAATCTGACATTAACTGATTGTTGCCAGTTTCTCTGGAATTTACTGACAGAGTTTATAAAACCGCTATCACACATCTATGAGATGCGACTGAACTGGATCAGAACCAGTTATTTTCCATGTGGCTGCCCAAATATTTACAATTAGCCCAAGACAGAATCTCATCACCCGTCCCCAAGGAAGATATCTGGGTTTAGAAATCTAAGCTGAACGCAGGGTGTATTCAAAGAGGCTCCACTGAACAACAAATTGATGGAACCTTCAGCTCGCAGGCCAGGCACATAGGTCAACAAACCATATTTGCTTTGGTTTCTTCCCAATCGCACCCCTTGCTGGCCCGCCACATAGTGATGGTGATACTCTGAATACAGCTTGCCGTTTTGTTACGATGGCGCTTTCAAAACCAATTCCATGACAACTACACCAAACTTTTGGATGGAAACCACTCGGGAATCAAACTTCAAATTTGTAACAACACAGGCGGATAGACATACATACGGAAGGGTCCTTGAGCCAATATTTTGGGAGACCAACGAAATCTACCTTAGTGCAGATTAACATGCAGCAACAGCACTCACTCGTTGGCACCATTTTATGACTGAACAGATTTACAAAATGCTTAGTTTTCAGATGTCTGAACCAATAAGGCTTAATTTTTTTTTTTTTTAAACACCACCAAGCCAATCAACACAATACGCGGCGGGAGTTTTACATCTACAAATTGGGCCATTTGCTACATGTTGTCACTGCATTTCCTCTATATTGAATACACAGAGTACCTTTAAAATGAACACATTGCATTAACAACGAGACACAAAGGTAGTCTATAATATACTCATCTGCATGGCAACAATTCCAAAAAGAACAAAGAAAAAAAATTACATTATTTTTCTTTGAATGCCGCTGGCCGATGTCATCATCTGACGACCCATTGACCAGTTCAATATATTTGATTTTTATGCAATGCATATTGCACACACACACCAGATTGAGCACTTATGCCATTTCTTGAAAGTGCCTATATGCTTGATTTTTTTTCCTCCCCTCCTTTAAACATACTGCATGACATCTAACCAATTTCCGACACACCTAGCCCTCATGTTTTATGTGTAAACACATCTCTACTCACAGGTAAAGGTAATGGCCAGTACACATGACAAGTTCTTACAAAGTTGTTCAATTTTGGTATTTTTTTTCTTTTTTTTTTTAAATTAAAATAATCTGAATTTGTGCTGAAGTCACATGAGAAGGAAACTCGGCAATATTTCCATTTGAACATTGCAAACACTTTTTTTTTTTTTTTTTTTACAATAGCTTTAACAGGTACAAAAGTTTTCTGTTAATAAGGGAAATAAACACTGAGTTCAATATTGTTTGTCAAGTAGGAATCAATGTTCAAATATAACGTTATTACTTGGTTTAGCAGCCTGTTAACTGTATTAATGGTGGATAAGTGGGGTAACATCCAGCGATGAGTGATAACTGTCGGTTGGTGGGTTTTTTGACTGCAGGTGATGCTCCCTCGGAGTTAAACGGATACAGTTACATTTCTTTCTTTATACAGTAGAGTTTTAATTATAATTCTCTGGTTATTTTCATTACTCTTGCATGTATGTGTGTGTGTGTGTGTGTGTGTATGTTTTCTCGTGTGTGTGTGTCTGTGTGTTAATCTCTATATCAATCCTCGTCTCCATCGTCCGGCTGCATCTCCTCTTGCTGCTGCTGCAGCTCGCACGCCCTCTTCTCGCGCTGCTTCTCCTGGATCTTCTTCATCTCCTCGGCGTACTTACTGAAAGTATTCCCGAATTTGGACCAGACTTTGTAGGGCACCGTGATGGAGTTGCGGTAGGTGGGCTTCACCTCGCTCACCCGCATGAACACGCCGTACTTGTTGGATCCCACGTCGAAGAAGAAGCGCTTGTTGTCCACAGTCAACGAGGAGCCTTCTGGCAGCTCCGTGGGTTCGTCCTCCACGCCGTAATCGTCAATGAGTTTGGCCAAAGCGTCGCGAAACTCGATAAGTCCCTGGGCAGGGAGCGCGATGGTCTGGCCTTGCGCCGATCCCAAACCGGGCCCCCGGTTAACGGTCTGCCGGATCCTCAGGAAGCGTCCTCTCTGGTTCTCCTTCAGATCCATGTAGTACTTTCGATTCTCCCGCACCAGGAACTCGCTTTTGAGTGCTCGCCGAGGTTCATCCTGCACCATCCCCGGGTTGCTGGGACCCAGCTGGGCATAATGTTCGATGAAGTCCCCCAAGTAGTCGCGGAACTCGACCGCCACGGACATGGAGAGAGTCAGACGGCTCTTGTTTCCGCCGGCCCCGACTTCTGCGATCTTTAAGAAGCGGCCTTTGGCGTTCTGTTTAACGTCCAAATAGAAGCGTTTGTTTTGGATGTCAACCCGCTTCGAGGCCAGCTCCTGCGTCTCGTGCTGGAGCCCGGAAGACGAGCCCGCCCCTCCTGCCGCTAGGTGCGTGGAGCTGAAACCTGGGCCCGTGGCCGCTCCTCCCTGCTCGCTTCCACTGTCTCTGTCCGCCATGATGCTGCCTCCTGCCTTCTGCCTCCTTCTGCTGCTGCTGCTGCTGCTGCAAAGCCACGGCCAGCCACAGCCAGCGCCGGAGCTATCGCGAGATCTGCGCACACAGCCACACAAAGCCACGGTGAGACGGCGCGAGAACACCGACTGTATTATTTAATTCGATTAAGGCCACAGAATACACGTAACAACTGCGAAATTAAAGTCAAAATTAAGACCGCAGAGTGCTGATTTTTTTTCCCAGATTTTTTTTTTTATTTATTTCCTGCGCTGCAGTCGTATTTATTTAACTAAACACCGTTTGTCAGGAGATGTTCAATTAAAACCCCCCGAAAAAGTCCCCTCACGCTGCAAGTTTCGTTTTACCAAAAACAAACAAAAAAAAACCAAAACGCGTTTAAACACCTTGGAAAGACCCCCAGATCTCCTCCTCCTTAAAAGAACAACAAAAAGGAAAAACACACAAAAAAAGTTTTTATCTTTGTCAGAGTGCGTGTTTTCTCTTCACAGTTGTGCAAAGTTTATTTTTTTAAGTTTTGGCATAAATGCTTCATCATGTTTCATCAACGAGGTTATGCATTTTTTAAACTCGGTAATAAGATTAATCACAAAACTATGAACCAGTTTTTGTTGTTTTTTTTTTTTTGAGAAAATTCAGTCCATCAAATAAACAGAAGACAATACATTTTGGCCAGAAATGGTAGGTTTTTATTCTTCATTTGTTTTTTGTGCTATATCATTTTGACTTCAGTTTTTTTTTTTTTTTTTTTTTTTATAAAACTTTAGTCTGGAGTGGATCCCATTCGGTGATGGAACAAAAGGCCACAGAATGAAACATTACACGATATTTTATAGAACAGATTTTCATTAATGATAATAATAATAAATAAAAATAAATACAAATTCAGTTCGTACTCACATATTTTGCAGGATACACTTTTTCTTCTAACAGTGAAACTGTTTTTTCGTTTTGATGTGCGCTGTAAGAAACAACTTCGTCTCTTTCACAAAGTTTTTTTTTTAATACACATAAGCCTTTCAAATTTCAATCCAATTTCAAATGTGTACATTTTGAGTTCTAAATGTATCCTAACAGTCATAATTGTCATCAGCATATATTAAGCGGATAACAGTAGTAATAATAATTAAACTGGTTACTATTCATTTTCATAATGTGAACCATTTTAACAGCCAACACAACAAACACTGTTTCAGCTCTTCATTTTTGTTAACATTCCTGCTCAAACTTTTTTAAAATAAAACTTTGTAAAAGGTTAAATCCAATATTCGTCATTTTATTTAATTATTCTGAAAATTATGATCCTGAAATCACTTTTTGTAACAATTTATTTCATCATAATAAACGTCAATCAATTTAATTTGCAAGACTGAACTGTGTGTGTATTTTATTTGATAATCCCATCTTAATTTCACATCAGGAAAAAGGTTTGTCTCTGCAACTTATCTTTATTTATTTGAGATATTACATGTCTGATCCACTGTACAACATTGTGCAGATTTTTGCAAATAGAAACAAAACACACACACACACACACGCACACACACACAAAAAAAATTCACACTTTACATTTGCATGGATATCGGCTGGTGTGTTGTGTGTGTGTATATATATATATATATATATATATATATATATATATATATTACATGGAGTACATATTATTTTTTAATACTTTTATTTAGCACAAACGGTACACAATATTTAGAGGTGCCTCGATGTCCAAAGCCGGAATGTCCTCCCAGTAGCTCTTAAATCACATATGACACTCTGACAAGTCCAGAATTTCACTATACATGATTTCAGGGGAAATAAAGTTGTATTTGTCCACATGTGAACATCACTGACACAGACTGGTGTTGACAGTTCCTCCGTCAATTATTTTCTCTTGTCAACAAGAAAATAAATTTGTTATTGTCGTCCAGAACTTTAATTTAGATTTTTGTTTTAAATATTATTAGTTTTTGAGTTTGGTTGTCGTGGTGAAGGATTCATTAAGTGCAGACGAACGGTTAGACAAATCATAACAAAATCATTGTTACGAAAGATGTAAAATAATTGAGCCAAATGATCCAATAATTTCCGTAGAAGCGAAAGAAACCAACTGCTGACCACATTTCAAACAGATTATTCCCGAAAAAAAAAAAAAACAACAACAAAAAAACATGTTTAGACCAATTAAGTCGAATGCAGATGCTGGAATATGACGTCACGTGCACGGATTTTTGTCACGCGGGTCTGATGCCGCGTCGAGCAAGTGCGCACGTGCTGAGGACACTTTGACATATTGTTTTAAAAGTCTCTGTTAACATGCGATTTTTTTCAAAAACAGATAAATGACACAGAGCGCGTGGTAAATTAAACGCGCTAAAAATTCACTTCCGTATTTTGCCTGTGGTTGTTTAAAATGATTTTGGTTTCCCATTGAATCATTTTCAAACATGTCATACTCGTTAATTTCATTTTTTTTGTGTGAAAAAATAAAATAAAAACATAAAAGTGTTCAGTCTTGAAAAAAAAATGTTAAGAATGAATGTGATAGACTCATTTACTACTGGTTAAAAGTGAGCAAACAAGTAAGCAAGTACATGCAAAATGAATGAAATAATTTTCAATTTCTAACCATATCATGCTGCAGGTCCATACTTGTGTGTTTCTCCATAAATTACTTTTTATTTCACTAAAATAGCATGTCATAAAAAACGCCAAACGTAAAAAAAAAAATACAAACACATTCAATGACACAATGATAAAATGGTCAGTGATAAAAATGTCAATTTTATTTTGTAGACCTTTACAGATTAATAAAACAGATCTATTTCTTGTGGATTTAAAGCCCAAATGCATAGTGCCACAAAAACGGTGGAAAATGATCAACGTGATGTTTTTGTGGAACCATGCGACACTTCAGGGCTAATAAGGTGACAGAGAATGTAGTTTTTAATGCTTAACACTGACTGATTAATTAATTTTCTATATTCCATTTATGGGTCACGGGGAAGCTGGAGTTTGTCGCACTGGACACTGGATGAGAGGTGGGGCAGACTGGACATGCAGGCCGCCAGTCTGCTGCAGGGCCACAGACTGACACACCCACACTGTCACTCACAGGTCCCTGGGCCTCCACGCTGTGAACCACCAACACACAAACACTACCTCGGAAATTATTTTGCACTAAGAAGCTATGCATTATTTCTGCATGCAGGAAAAAAGCCTATAATTTTTGCACACTATTGAGCTAAAATTAAATCCAATAATATTTATGTAGGACTTCAGGCATACCAACCTGTGAAGGAATAATATATTTGATTATACTTAGAACTTTTTTTAATGCAGTCTTTATTGAAAAAACAAACAAACATATATACAAAAATAATTATTGCACGAATGCACTTCTTGTCTTCTGGGTATCCGGCCTGGTCATCTGTTATTTGCACCCGAAATATATAAGCGATAAACAAACAATGATGTCATAAAAGTGAACTGGAGGCCAGGAATATGAAAAATTGCAACTTATATGTGACATATGTATAAGTACGCTCACTGTGGGATTAGTCTCACTTCATCATGAGGAACATGCCAATGTGCTTGTCAGCCCCCAAATGTCAGACAGTGGTTAATATATTAATGACTATTTATTCGTTTATTTCTTCAATTTCATCCTAAAAAAAAAAAAAAACAAACAAACAAAAAAAAGCTGGGCACGGCCTTGTGGTCCCGCTCTTCGTAGAATGACAATTTATGTAGGTTTCTGCATGGAACGTAAGATTATCATTATTTTTTTCCCTTTTTTTTTTTTTTTTTTTTTTTTTACTTATTTTTTGATGCATCACTTCTGAAATACGGACGATCATTTCACCTGCACAAACTCTTTAAGTTCCATTTTACAGGTAGATCTCACCCGAGGCTGCGATTAAAAAAAAAAATTAGGCCATAAACGCGCCGTCTCCACCGTCACGTGCCAATCAGCTGATCAAACTCATCGGGCTTTGTTTTGTTTTTCAGACCCCATATTTGGATGACTCTGGTACAAGGCCAAGTTCACAGCCTGAAGCCGCTGTCATACCTCCTAAACTTTTGTCCCACATCCCGGCACAGATCACACCTCTCCAAAACGCAGCAGCACTCTTTATGTGATTCACGTGTTCGGCCGCCGCCGCCGCCGCGTGCGTCATGTTGTGTGAACTCTCTGTGAACGCACACACCGTGCGGGATCGGGCCTGACTGTCACTTTAAAAAAAAAAAAAAAAAAAAAAAAAAAAGCGTCCTTCGTTCCTCTCCCAGAACCTACCTCAGCCCTGTTCGATCTCTCCGCCCAGTGAATCTCTCCCGTGTGCCGCAGAGGACGAGACAAAGCCACGCACACGGATATGATCCCGCGTGGACGCCACAGAGAGATGCGTGTGCTCACCTCGCCTCGCAAAATGGACAACAAACGACAAGTCGTGGCACCTAGAAGCGCACACGCACAAGTTCTACGCTTCACGCTTCCCCTCTGATGTCAACACGCACCGTATGAAGGTAGCGTACGGCGCCCCCTCTTGGTTATAATGGAGAACTGCAGGTAACAGGCAGTTTGGGGACAGAATTTAAATTATTATACACATTCGCTAATAATTATACGGATTTAAAGGGGACATAATGTGCACATTCTGCTTAATCTACTTTTTACAGTAATATATGGTTGGGATTTCAAATTAAACCTCACGCACATCCCACAATTCTGTGACCATGCATGTAGAAATTATCCTGCTGTAAGCAAAATCAGTGACTGAAACAGCTCGTTTTAGGCTTCTGTGACATACATCACAGAATTCCATATCTGGATTCCTGCTTGTTCTGAGAGACACACAGTGTCCATTCCGTGTAGAAAAAAACAGTTACTGGGAATTAAACAAAGCCAGTGCTTTTTACAGTAACACACGGATGTGCAACACTTTCATCTCTGAACAGCACATCCTCTCTGCTGCACTCCCAAAGAAGCTGATTGGTTGAATCTGCAGTCAAGTCATGAAATAAGATGCAAGAGCTCAATCTTATTTCACACACAGAACTGAAGACCAATTTCAGCACACAGAAAGTCCATGTAATCACATTCATTTATGAAATATTATCCTGCCGTGAGGAATTACATGCTATGCTAGGCTAGTGGGGTGAAAATTATTTCCATTCCAGCCCTCTTACAGACATTTACCATTTTCGCTGAATGTGATGTTGGACTGGAAAGGTGACTGACCACACAATCATCACTGAATATTAGTTGAAATTCCACTGATGTGCAGCAGCACAGGAGTAAAAACCTGCTTACAAGCAGCAGCTGCTTTCAATTTAAAGGGGAAAAAAGTTACTTTTTTAACTTAATTTTACAATTTGGAAGTAATTGTAATAGTTAAATGAGTTGTTTTGGGGAGAATTCCCCCCCCCCCCCCCCCCCCCCACACACACACACACCAGGGGTCTCATAGCAGGAAACCAGCCATGCAACTTCAGGAACCTCACACACAGTGTCATGTGAACAAGAACAAGAGTCTCAGGTCTCGCAAGAAACACAAACTGCTTTATGACACTACAACAACAGCAACAACAACATACACGACCCCCGGCCAAGGCACCAGTGACCTAGTGGCTATAAGAAGAACCAAACAAAGGTTTTATTTCTTACATGTTCATCATCATGACAGAGCCAGCGAAAAAGGGCAATAATTAAACAAACAAGCAAGCAAACAAACAAACAAACAAAAAACCCTGTTGGAGGAAGAGGGGAGGGCCGGCAGTGAGTTTTTACAAGAGATATGTACTCCCAAGCTGCAGGGGGAGCTCCGTCAAGAAGAATGTGACCATAAACATACAAAATTGAAAGAAAAAGAAGACAAAACTAAAAAGCACAGAAGCAGCTTTTTCCCAAAACCTATATTAGATTTTTTTTCAGATGCATTACTTCAGTCATTTTGACATTTTTTCTATAAACTTTAATGTCTGTTTGTAGGAGGCTTGCTGACTTGCTGTGTATAATATGACCACTTTAAAGATTTTATCAAGAAATAATACATGGCCACTGAGATAATGCAATCTCCTCCTCCCCCAACATTTAAATGAACAAATGAATGAATTAATTAAAAAAAAAAATCGAATAAATATCCTTTTGTTGATGCTGTTCTTGTAAATGAAAAGGTTCAGTTTGGGCTATGCCATATTCCATTTGCAGATGTTGTTTGACATTTTCTGTCCCACAGACCACGTGGGAGTGCCCATGTCCCATTGAGTCAAATTCTAAAACTTTTTTCTTATAATTCTGTCAACTTTATACAGTATAGCGCAACCATATTGAAGTCAAAAATATGAAAGCAATTCAAAGTGAAACACCAGATAAAATGACATTTTTAACATAGTATGTATAATCAGAATTTTATGTTTTTTTTTTATTTCTTTTGTTTAGGTTTTTTTTGGTAGGTGGGGGTCTTCTTTTAATTATTATTATTTTAGTTTGTAATTTAAAAATCCACTGCTACACTTGTTTTAAGTTTAGTATTCTTTCTTTTATAAAAGTAGATTTTAATTCTTAAACCCACAATCAATTATATATTACGTTTAGGTCCCATTGCTTTATTTATGGGTCTGTTCAAACTTCAGAACTCTGGACAGCGGTTATTACTGCTGACTGCAGCACAAGAAGAAAACATCCATCCATCCATCCATCCATCTACTTTCTAAACTCACTTTTTCCACTTAAGGGTCTTTTATGTCTTCTTCTTTAATCTGAGACGTCGATCTTCACCTCAACTCTGTGTTGACGTGCTGCAATTTTAGTTCATGCATCTTGTGATTCTGAAAACTGCTAATAGATTAAAAAACAAAACAAAACAAAACTGTAGTGTGGTTTTCCCAACCTGGATTTATAATAAATGGAGAGCGGACAGCAGGTGTCGCTCTTTGTGAGTGCGTCGAGCACAACAAAAGCTTTGGAGTTGTCATTGAAAATAAACCAATCACCGAACACAATCAGAACATTATTACATGTTATTTTGTGTCGGTGTGATTTGGCGCCTGTCTGCTTTGAATATTGCAGTTGTGGCAGTAATGCGGTGCCTCAACATCAGGATTATTTTTTTTCCTTCTTCTAAGCAGCAGAGAGGATGAGAGCAGGGTGCGCTGGAATGACTTAATGGAATGAGACGCAAAAACTCATTCACAACAGTCTCCTGAAGACTCGATCGCAGCCTTCGTCACTGCAGCCATACAGTTTCTCTGCGGCTGCGTTTTTCAACCTGAGTTTTTCCCTACCCTGTTTTTTTTTTTTTTTTTTTTTTTTTTGGAGCAATGCCTTGGCTCATGTGAGATGGGAGTTTTAAGGAGGGACATGGATGGATTTTGGATATTTTTCATGACGTGAGATGGCCGCTGATCAGACGCCATGGAGTGACTGACTTTAGGAGAGAGGAGCTCGACTCTTTTGGCGTCTCAGCCCTTCGATCCTGCGTTTTTGTGTGCGTGTGTGCGCGCGCGCGTGTATGCGTGTGTGTTGACGGAGCCCCCTTTGGCAATCGGCGTTATTTCCTCCCGTCTGTGGCTGTTGTGGGGGAGGGAGGGAGGCGGAGAAGCGAAGCCGCGCGGCGGAAGGCGGCGTAATTTTTTTTTCCTTTTTTACGCGCTGCAGAATTAGAAAATGTTTGATTTTCTGGAATGAAACGCGGCTTATATGTGTGGCGACCGGGTGACCAAACTTGTGCTCCACTGCAGCATTGCAGATAACACAGAAAAAAAGCATCACAGCGGCGCCCTCTCCGCTGCAATATTTTTTTTGGGCAAAGATAAAAGTGGCGTCGTCTTGCAGTTAAAGCCGCTATGGCAGCATAGAGGGCATCTTCCCGGAGCGGAGAATCCGCCGATTCCTCGCTTATATGCCTTAAAGGAGGAAGCAGGCAGCGGATCTTTCCACCCAGCATCATCCCGCGGACTCCAGAAAAGCTGCTGTTTACATATTGTGAAATTCCTCGGGACAAAAAACAAAGCAGTGGATCCCGATGGCATGGACACTTATGCGAGGTCTGCCGCGCCGCCGTGGAGCCTGCTTGCCGTCTCTTCTTCCTTCGATCCAGCTCCGTCGCCATCGCCCCACAGCCCACAGAGCCCTGCCGCAACGCGACCAGCGACCACCGAGCCAAAGCAGGCGGCATGAGGCTTGATTCAGTGCATTTATCCATGCTGATCATCGGGGTCTCATTCGCCTGCTACCCCCCGAGTTTGAATTCCCTGCAGGACCAGGCTTACAAATCCGCCGTGGTGATCGAGGGCAAGGTGCAGTCTACGCCTGGGAACGCGTCCGCGGAGCCGTACCGTGTGAATGTCAAAGTGCTGGATGTGTGGCCCTTAAACAGCGGGGGTCTGGAGAGAGAACAGCTCGTCACCGTGGGGGAATTTGGATCCGAGGCGCCGTGCGCCAAAGTGAAGAAGAACCACAAGTACATTTTTTTCATGGACCCCACTGACGAGCCGTTGGTTTTCAAGGCATCGTTCGCGCCCCTGGACACGAGTGGGAAGAACCTCAAAAAGGATGTTGGGAAGATCTTGTGTGAAGACTGCGGTAAGTTCATGATTTAACCGGTGGAGTCCAACACTGGAACAGGTAGTTTTGTTTGTAACAGGAGCTGGTTTTACACTCAGAGAGGTGCCGAAGGGGCGTCTATGCAGTAATTTTCGACAACTCTCGCAGGCTCCCATAGCCCACATGATCAATCAAACTCTCTTTCTTTCTCCTGTTTTCTCTCTCTCTCTCTTTCTCTCTCTGTCAGCTTGCACCATGCGCCTCGCACTGTTGCTTGTGAGGAATTGCAGTCGGAGTGAAGCAAAGTGAAGCCGCAGTACAGCTCCAGTGTTTCTCCGACCATACACTTTGAATGCGTGCCCCCCTCTCTTTATTTTTATTTTGCTTTAACTTCACGACCTTTTTCACACGCAGGTGTTTGCGGTGTTCAAACCTCGCTGCGGTTGTTTGTGTATGTGCGGAGGCAGTTTCAGCACCGCGGACAGCGGTCTGCCGCCGGCGTCACGTGGTCAGCTGCACGCTGCTGCCCTCAGCAAATAGGTTTCCACCGCTAAATTTAGATTCACACTCTGCTTTAATTCGTTAATACCCCATAACACAGGCACCCCCCACAAGTCCTGTGCAGCATTATTTAGTTCCAATCAGGATGAGGATCTAGTCTGAAAATCTAACTAATATATATATATATATATATATATATATATATATATATATATATATATATATATATATATATATATATGTGTGTGTTCCTGGCATCCATCTGTCTGCGGGAGACGATGGTGTAGCGTCCCATTTGCTTTTAAAAATAACTTTTTCAATTCAATTCAAATTTATTTCATTTATATAGCACCAAATTACAACAAAGTTGCCTCAAGGTGCTTCACACAAGTAAGGTCTAACCTTACCAACCCCCACAGCAAGCACACAGGTGACAGTGGTAAAGAAAAACTCCCTCTGATGATTTGAGGAAGAAACCTCAAGCAGACCAGACTCAAAGGGGTGACCCTCTGCTTGAGCCATGCTACCGCAGTTGACAACACAAATATACAGGAATTTTTTGTCTTTTGTTTCTACAACCCCTGGCAAACATTATGGAATCACCGGCGTCAGAGGATGTTCATTCAGTTGCTTAATTTTGTAGAAAAAAAGCAGATCACAGACATGACACAAAACTAAAGTCATTTCAAATGGCAACTTTCTGGCTTTAAGAAACACTATAAGAAATCAAGAAAAAAAGATTGTGGCAGTCAGTAACGGTTACTTTTTTAGACCAAGCAGAGGAAAAAAATATGGAATCACTCAATTCTGAGGAAAAAATTATGGAATCACCCTGTAAATTTTCATCCCCAAAACTAACACCTGCATCATATCAGATCTGCTCGTTAGTCTGCATCTAAAAAGGAGTGAACACACCTTGGAGAGCTGTTGCACCAAGTGGACTGACATGAATCATGGCTCCAACACGAGAGATGTCAATTGAAACAAAGGAGAGGATTATCAAACTCTTAAAAGAGAGTAAATCATCACGCAATGTTGCAAAAGATGTTGGTTGTTCACAGTCAGCTGTGTCTAAACTCTGGACCTAATACAAACAACATGGGAAGGTTGTTAAAGGCAAACATACTGGTAGACCAAGGAAGACATCAAAGCGTCAAGACAGAAAACTTAAAGCAATATGTCTCAAAAATTGAAAAATGTACAACAAAACAAATGAGGAACGAATGGGAGGAAACTGGAGTCAACGTCTGTGACCGAACTGTAAGAAATCGCCTAAAGGAAATGGGATTTACATACAGAAAAGCTAAATGAAAGGCATCATTAACACCTAAACAGAAAAAAACAAGGTTACAATGGGCTAAGGAAAAGCAATTGTGGACTGTGGATGACTGGATGAAAGTCATATTCAGTGATGAATCTCGAATCTGCATTGGGCAAGGTGATGATGCTGGAAGTTTTGTTTGGTGCCTTTCCAATGAGATTTATAAAGATGACTGCCTGAAGAGAACATGTAAATTTCCACAGTCATTGATGATATGGGGCTGCATGTCAGGTAAAGGCACTGGGGAGATGGCTGTCATTACATCATCAATAAATGCACAAGTTTATGTTGATATTTTGGATAATTGAAATGATGTTTGGGGATGATGAAATCATTGTTCAAGATGATAATGCATCTTGCCATAGAGCAAAAACTGCAAAAACATTCCTTGCAAAAAGACACATAGGGTCAATGTCATGGCATAGGGTCAATGTCAATGAGCAGATCTGATCTGATGCAGGTGTTAATTTGGGGGATGAAAATTTACAGGGTGATTCCATAATTTTTTCCTCAGAATTGAGTGATTCCATATTTTTTTCCTCTGCTTGGTCTAAAAAAGTAACCGTTACTGACTGCCACAATCTTTTTTTCTTGATTTCTTATAGTGTTTCTTAAAGCCAGAAAGTTGCCATTTGAAATGACTTTAGTTTTGTGTCATGTCTGTGAGCTGCTTTTTTTCTACAAAATTAAACAACTGAATGAACATCCTCTGACGCCGGTGATTCTATAATTTTTGCCAGGGGTTGTATCTGCATCTGTGTGAATGACTTATCAGTCCAATGTGTGAGTGACAAACTCTGCTGCATTTGTTGCATGTGTACTGTGATGCCTGCTGAGGCTGCTGCTGCTGCTCCTTCCTCCTTGCTCATTGCTCAGCAAGGCCTTGGTTCCTCTCCTGCTCAGCCCACTACACACACACACACACACACACACACACACACATATATGTGTGTGTGTGTGTGTGGCATGTTCTTATAAAATATGTATGTGCACTAAGATATGATTAACCCTCAAGTGATCAAGCTATTTTCACAACTAATTTGACCAAGTGGGATTATTTATGACCCCATTGACTTTATATTGAAATTCTTCTATATAAATGATTGTTTTAGGGTACTTCATATTTATTTCACTCTCTAATATATTCATCCTTTTCCATCCTTTTTCATCCTCACTCTGGGCATCAAGAATCAGTCTCAATGCTTGTGCAGCTGTAAATCTTGCTATTTTAGGTCTGTTGGCCGTGCTTCCCTGCAAAACAATAAAATATAATGATTAGAGTTGGTAAATTACAGTACCATCTGAAGCTATAATGTCTTCTCAAAGAGTCATAAGTGACCCTGCAGAAGTTTGGATTTTACTTGCCACATGGACTGACCAATCCTTGCAAAAATCTTTGAACAAATGGGACAAATAGATTGACAAATTCATGGTAGAAAACTTTTTATTTCTGATTAAAATTAGAAAAATGATGTACATAAATATACGAGGTCTGTCCAAAAAGTATCAGACCTTTTTATTTTTTTCAAAAACCTTATGGATTTGAATCACGTGTGCTTGCATGAGCCAACCTTGAACCTTCGTGCGCATACGTGATTTTTTTTCACGCCCGTCGGTTGCGTCATTCGCCTGTGAGTAGGCTTTGAGTGAGCACTGGTCCTCCCACCTTGTTGGAATTTCATTGCGAGGAAAATGTCTGAACGATTGGAGCAGCGCTGAATCAAATTTTTCCAGAAACTGTGAGAGACAGCCAGGTGGAAACCATTCGGAAGATTCAGACAGCTTTTGTTGGCTTTTCAGTCGAGTGAGTATCCTTGGAATTGTGTAAGAGCTGGACATGTCACAACATGTCCTGTGAGACTTCCAACGTCCGCACGTCTTTCATTACAAAATCTCCTGTAACAGTGGAATGTGCCGAAAAAGTGCTGATGTCCACCTCTTCTGCAATTTCTCTGGTAGTCAGACGACATCCCGGATCAACACAATGTTCACTTTGGAAATGATCTGGTCGTTTTAGCCTGTTGATGGCCGCTCGGAGCGCGGCGCACCCTCTGCCATTGTGCGCCATCTTTAAACCGGTTGTAACACTCCTTAATCTGTGTGATGCCCATAGGATCGTCACCAAAGCCATCGGAATCGTCCGAATGGTTTCCACCTGGCTGTCTCTCACAGTTTCTGGAAAAATTTGATGCAGCAAAGCTACAAATCGTTCAGACATTTTCCTCGCAATGAAAATCCAACGAGGGGGGAGGACCAGTGCTCACACAAAGCCTGCTCACAGGTGAATGATGCAACCGACGGGCGTGAAAGAAATCATGCATGTGCATGAAGGTTCAAGGTTGGCTCATGCAAGCACACATGATTCAAATCCATATGGTTTTTGAGAAAAAATAAAAAGGTCTGATACTTTTTGGACAGACCTCGTATGTCATAAATGAGCCCACCCAGTTGCTTCAAGGTTAAGAAACAATACTTTTCATTATGATTTGATTTGATTCTGTGCAATCCGATACAATTCTTTGCGCAATATATTCATTTTCCATGATAAATCACAACAAGCGAGATGCAGATCTATCAGCTGCACAGACCATGTTTCTATTTTTTTCTGTGTAATTCTTTGTGGTTAAGTAATATAGGTATATCTACTGGGCATTAGGTACTTTGAAAAGCAATCAATCAATATTTGAACATGTTACCCATACCTATATTGATTGACAATAAGATGCTGGCACCCATAGTTTTGGAGTTATCATGTCTGAAAGAATGTGAATATACAATGACTTACTCACTTAGAATAAGCCAAACATGGAACTGCTAACCTTTAAAACACATATTTCATGAAAAACAGGGATCTTCTTCAGATTTTTGCAACTATGTTGCTTGGAGCCATCTCTGCTTGCCTTTCTTCACCACTTAGGGCAGTACTACATACAGTAGAAGAAAGTACAATATCACAGAAACCCAGAAGAAGAAGAAGAAGAAGCCAGCTGTTGTTAGCATAGCCTCAATAGCATACCCTAAATAGCATAGTGCAAGTTTCCCATTCTGAGCGGATCTTTCCACCCAGCAATAAATTGTTAACCAAACATAAAGTTCAGGCGGGTACATTCATCCGTTATATTGCCAGCCACTCTTGGAAATGTTGATTTTGTTTTTACCTCGTAAATTTAATGTTTCTCTGACCTTACAAGAGCCTCACACTGTTATTTGAATTTTTCAGTGAGTTTGAAGATGCAGAAGTAGTAGCATAACAATTTAATTCAACTGATTCATAAAGTTAAAATTGAGCTATCGACCGGTTCACAGTACATATAGATTGATTCAGGAGTCATAACATATTACTCAAATCATTTTCAAATACTAATCAGATCATTCAGCGAATGAGTGCATTTGTTGTGTTCCTTGACTCATTTATTCAGGCATTTCTTTAATTTGGTCACTCATAGAATGTGACCATTAGTGGATTATCTTCTGAAGTACTGCCTTTTCCGGGATATAAAATGACCCGGAAGATATATTCCCTTTTCAAGCCACATTTTTGGAGGGATACTTTCAGAAGTCTGATCTACTTTCTTTTTAAATCAAGAAATTTTGTTTATTTGATAATATTGCCAGAAAAGTACATTTTTTGGGGGAGCCCCTTCTTTCTTTTTCAACTATGTCCAGGCACACTGCTGCTTTTATGGCTACAATATGTTTTTCTGACTGTTATTAGTCTTTTTGGGCCCGCTGTCTTTTAGCATTATGCTCTGTCAGATCATTTCTAGTCTGCTTGAGAATTACTTGATGAAACTGCTGTGTTTATCCCCATGACCTTAGCATTTGCATTATCACTCCTTGTTTCTTGCTGGTTAAGTTACACAACTTTTGAGGACCTCTTTTCAGGATCACTGTGTCTGTCCATCCTCTATCATTGTAAAACAATTGTAACTTGTAATTTTAAATTAAAAAAAAAAATTCTTCCAGGTGTTAAACAATATGTATTTTGTTTTTACTTGTCTCCATAAATTTCTAAGAAGACCAGATTGTACTTAATCAGGTTTTTAGAATAATTTTAGTTTGAAGTTTTTATTGGAAACAGTCATGTGTGTGATAGTACATGGTACACCTACTCAGAAATCAAGATCAAAATTTTGTTTTTAACTAGATTTTTTTGAAAAAGTGATAATTGCTCCTTTTGATGAAACTTTCACAGCTGAGGTTTTTTGGAATAGGAATCATTGGACGTGTCAAAAGTTTCTGTTGATTCTTTAAAAAAATCACATTTTATAAACTTCTAGTGTGTCAAAAAACTTTAGTTGCACTCAGTCCAGTCTCACGCTTGTTTTTTGTGCCCCTCCTCTTCTCTTAACTGTAAGCATAACATAACCCCCCAGACTCCCCCAGTGTCACCCCTCATTTTGTGCCCCCATCACGTAATGAATTTGTGTTCTCGTCACGAAAAGTGCCCCATTTTCGTGACAGTATCACAAGCTCATAGAGTAATGTACTTTTCGTAATGCCATCACGAACTGCCGAGAGATCAGGTTGTTACACTATATATGTAAAGGCACCTTGACACTTACACAAATTTAATCCCTGCATAGCGGGGATTAAATTGTTTCATAGTGGATGATGCATTTACTCTCTGAATTTAGCTGATGAAATCATCTGTCATCGCTCCCAGAATCACAGAGAAATTATCTGCAGCTGCATCTTCTGTCATGTGCTTCATGAGGTGGAGAATACATTTGGAAATGTCTTAAAGGTAATTATTTATAATATTTATATTGTAATGGCTTGGTAAAACAGTTGCATTTTCATTCCTTCCTATGAGTTAGATAATGTATCTGTAAAATTATGTTTATTGTGGATGTAACATCTCCTCAGATGTGCTGCAGTATGCATTGACTCACAGTGACACCCAGTGTTTTCAAATAGATTGCGCAATGTTCACGTCTAGTTCACAAAATTAATGCGTGCCACAGTTTTTGAACATTTCAAAAGTTTCTTTGTGCACACAGCCGCGAACAGCAAGAACAGTTTACAATGAGTTTACTATCTGGCATGCCAGAAAGCGTGCCAGTGGGGGGATCAAATTCGTGCAAGTGTCAAGGTGGCTTAACATGGTATTTTAGTCAGCGCACTAAAGCACATAGAGCGGGTAGCTCAGTGGGAAAACAAGCTGTGCTGCCAATAAGCAGACGTAGGTTCGACTTCCACTCACGTTACGTGCCTGTGTTCTCGGCACTGATGGGAATAATGCCATTAAAATTAGTGGCGTGATTTTTTCAGTAACAGGTAATCTAACTAATTACTAATTGTTACTGACAGTAAAATGTGGTGTGTTACTATAATTAAGCTTGTTAATTTAATTCATTTTAATTTAATTTAATTAGCTTATAATGCGCCAAATCACAGCAAAAGCTGTCTCAAGGCGCCTTACATAAAACAAGTCAACATAAAATTGAATAAATAATAAAAAATTAATAAAAAATTCAAATACAGAAATAAAAACAAAATTAAAAGAATAAAACAAATAAAAATTAAAAACTATCCATAAGAAAGAGAATTAAAAATAGGTTTTGAGTCTTGACTTAAAAATGTCCACAGACTCAGACTGCCTCACGGTCGCAGGAAGACTGTTTCACAGGGTGGGTGCACGATACGAAAAGGCTCTTTGACCTGCTGACTTCTTCTTCACCCTGGGAACACAGAGAAGTCCCGCATCCTGCGACTGCAAAGCCCGGGCCGGCACGTAGAGTTCCACCAGATCAGCCAGATAAGATGGCGCCAATCCATGAACAACCTTATAAGTCAGTAACAAAACCTTAAAATCTGCTCTCACAGAGACAGGGAGCTAGTGCAAAGATGCCAAAATGGGTGTGATATGTTCAGACCTTCTGCTACGTGTCAGAAGTCTGGCGGCAGCGTTCTGAACCAGCTGAAGACCCCTAATGCTTGACTGTGGTAACCCTGAAAATAGAACATTACAATAATCTAGTCTAGAAGAAACAAAAGCATGAATCAGGGTCTCAGCATCAGCCATGGACAGGATGGGGTGGATCCTCGCTATATTTCTCAGATGGAAAAAAGCAGTCCTAGTAACATCCCTGATGTGGAGGTCAAAAGACAATGTGGGATCAAAAATTACCCCAAGGTTCCTCATTTTGTCTGTATGATGTATGACACACGAACCCAGGCTGAGCGCCAGCTGGTCAAACTGATGCCGATGTCTCGCTGGACCAAGAACCATCATTTCAGTCTTATCAGTGTTTAAAAGTAGGAAGTTACTAGACATCCAACTTCTCACTGATAGAAGACAGTCCTCCAGGGATTTTATGGGAGTGAGATTTCCCGCAGTTATCGGCATGTACAACTGAGTATCATCAGCATAAAAATGAAAGGCAATCCCAAAACTCCGCAGTATACGCCCAAGGGGTGCCACATACAGGGAGAAAAGCAAGGGGCCTAAAACAGATCCCTGTGGAACCCCAAATCTCATGTCAGCAAGGTCAGAGGTAGTGCCATTATACAAGACACATTGAGAACGACTGGACAGATAGACATCAACCAGGCAAGGGCACTTCCAGTAATCCCCCCAAAAAAGAAGCTTGTTGAAGCCGTTTTGATCAGCAGACTCCTAGCTCACCTCCAAAGACTTTTAGATTTCTTTGGTGAGGGTGAGGGAGGGGCAGGACAACTGCAGAAGTGATGGCGATTGGCTAAAGAAGAGTAAAATTTCATGGTAAGACAACAAGGGGCAGAGTTGGGTATGAGTTCATGCACAAATACAAACCCACACGCACTCGCTCACACACAAATGACCAACTGGTCTCACGGCAAGTCGTGCTTCAGCAGCATGAAATATACATTAATCTATTGGTTCGTGATATTGTCATGAAAAGCGGCTCATTTTTGTCATGGCAGCACAAATTAATTCTCATTCATTCCGTGATGGCTGCACAAAATTAAAAGTGAAGCGGGGGGTCAGGGGTGGTTATGGTTAGGGTGGGGGGAGGAGTAAGATTAGGTTATGGTTAAGGTTAGGGTTGGGGGTGGGAGTAGGGTTAGGAATAGTGAGTTAAAAAAGCTCCGTCACGAAAATTTGACTCATTTCGTCACGGGAGTACGGGAAAAAAAAACAAGACGCACACACAGCTTTAGCATTTTTCAAATGGAACTACAGACATTACTTTCCCCTCACTAAGGCAAAAGGCAAGAATGTACATGTGAAAGAGCATAATTTAATATTAAATTCATTTAATGGCCAGTTGTGGCCTGTTGAGGTGCAACAAATATCATTCATTCATTCATTTTCAGCTGCTTACCCGGGTCCAGGTCACGTTCAATAAAGATCAAACATTTCTAAAATGTCTATTTTGTCTGATTGTTCTACTATATAAACATAGTAAAAATATGCAATAATAGATTCAATTTGATGGTTGTCTTGTCTCACATTGTCCCACAGCAACATTAAAATAGTGTAGATTAGTGTACAATGTTTACTGTTAATACTTTATTTTATTAAGTTTTATTAAGTGTACATTTCATTCATTAAACATTTTATATTCAGTTTTATTATAAATAATCTAACATACAGTTGAATTTATTTATGCGGGGGGTCCCCAACTTCATTGACATATTTGAACATTGAAAAAAGTAAGTTGCCCCACAGCAATATTAAAATAGTGTAGGTTAGTTTACAATACTTTTGATTAATAATTTATTCTATTAAGTGTCCATTTAACTCATTAAACACATCTAATATTCAGTTTTATTATATATAATTGAGCATACAGTTGAATTTAAAGTTCCATTAAAAAAGGTGGAATCCAAATATTAACATTTTTTTTTAAAGTAACGCAATAGTTACTTTCCCTAGTAGCTAATTACTTTTATAATGCTGTAACTCAATTACTAACTCAGTTACTTTTTGGGAGAAGTAACTAGTAACTGTAATTACATTTTTAAAGTAATGTGCCCAACACTGGTTCTTAGACAGGTTTTCTATCTACAGTGGGCGGCAGCAGGCAGTACCACCCACTGCAATTTTCCTCCTGGCTCTTGGGTTCAAATTTCCTGTCCCGCCTGGCACGGATTTTCCAAAAAATGAACTAAAATGTTGCTGAAAAATGTCCCAATTCAATCGGATTTCAAGTTTATAGTATTGTACTTTTTTTTTTTTTGCAATTTCAACCAAATAATTAAAGAAATAAGGAATATATTTCACATTTTCTTCATATCTCATCCACAAACAGCAGAGGTCAGCAGTCAACTGCTTTCAGCGCTGAAAGGAGATCAGTGCAAAGACGCTGTGGGTCTCTCTCCACTCTGACTTAAAGGGGAAAAACTCCATTTAAATATTTAATTAAAATAATCCAGAGTGTCAGTGTCCATAGATGCTGGTACATTCAGAAGTTTAGGGTTTATTTTACAGTTTAAAGGCTCCTGTTTCCAAAAAGCTCGGAGGAAAAGCGCATTGACAGTGAGAGTGAGGAGGAGGGGAGTAGGGCAGGAGAGAGTGCATACGAGAGAGAGAGAGAGAGAGAGAGAGAGAGAGAGAGAGAGAGAGAGAAGGAGGAGGGGGGAGCGGAGCCTCAGTGAAAAACTGACAATCAAATCAGTCCAGGTTCAGCTCTTGTTCAAACAAGAAAATTAGTGGTTATATTGTTGCTTTTTTTTTTTTTAAAGTAATGCTATCCCACTCAAACATGGAAAAAACCTGTCATGACAGAAAAACTCTGCCTGCTTCACTGGATGAAAGAAGAAGAAAGCAAATGCTATATGCCTATCAAATATCAGTGTGTTTTTAACCTTTTCAATGTTATTTATTTTAGTAAATTTGACAGAAATATTTTAAAAAGAACTTTGATATTACAAATATTATAACATGAATGTCTTTTCTGTATATTATTCTTGCTTTCAATATATCAAAAACTTGGCAATAATACTTTAGAGGTATAAAACCTTATAGCTTCAGGGGCCTGTGCCCCTTTGATTCCTGCCAGGGCCCCTGCAGCCTTGGCCATGAGCTGCGCTCACATAATTTACCAGGCACTAAAATGGTTCAAGTTAGAGCCCTGTTCTTAGACAAGACATTTCATCTGCATTGACTGAGTCCACCCAAGTGTAATTGGGTACTGGGGTTAGCTGGGGAAGTATCCTGCATTGGACTGATGTCCCATCCAGGAGGAGTCAGGCTGAATCTCAATTCTACCCCTTGGCCCTTCCCCTTACCCCTTCCCCTACGTTTTGCGTGGGCACGAGAGACAGAGGGGTGTCTCAATTCTCTTTTTGGAGCAAGGTGGAGGGGAAGGCGGAGGGCTACAAACCCCTCCATTTGGAGTGAATCTGGATGCACACTCCGTTTGGAGGTGTAGGAGGAGTCTCAGAAAAACAAACATGGCGCAGAAAGAGCCGCACAAATGAAGCGGCTTTCATTACAAATTACGCTGTTTAGAAAGTTATAATTGCCAAAAAACTTTACAGGCAGTTGTCTATGACAGCAATGTGTATGCTGCTGGATGCATGTTGCGTATATTGTCGTTCTGAAGAATATCGTAACTTTGCTTGTGCGCTGAGGCGTTATAATGCACATACACACGAACGCTACGATAAAACACTTTTATATCTCACAATGGAGAAAATCATGATAAAGGATAAGCACGTTAATTTGTATGTTCATAAATCTTAATAATAATAATATCGATCCCTGCTGTTGGATTTCAAGGCCTGTAACGTGTGTGTATTTTGTAAACAAACAGGGAGCCCTGAACACACTCGTCTCCTAACTAGAAAATGAGGCAGAAAATGAGGAGAAGTTTCATCAATGGGAATAAATAGGAAAATATATACACACACATGTATATGTGTAACACATAACCTGACGTCCTAATAGACTGATATTATTTATCAAGGAAATTTCTAAAGGAAATAGGGCTGGATGCAAAAAATGGGAGAATTTGAAAAAGAAATATAAGATTAACAGCCCATAACATACATACAGGTGCTCGTCATATAATTAGAATATCATGAAAAAGTGGATTTATTTCAATATTTCCATTCAAAAAGTGAAACTTGTATAATGTATACATTCATTGCAGACTGATATATTTCAAGTGTTTATTTTAATTACTAATTAATTAATTAATTACTAATCAATCAATTAATGATTAAGCAAACAATATTAATTATTGCTATTATTGATTAATTATTATTAGTATTATTAACATTAATTAATTACTAATTAATTATTAATACGATTAATTATTCTTCTTATTATTATAAATTACAAATTAATTACATTAATTAACATGACATGATTGCAATGCGTCAAAGAAATTTGCGACTTCTATTTCTTTGCATTTACACAGAAAGGCGAGAAAATAAAAAGAGCAAACATGCTACTGCAACAAGTTGCATTTTGGTTGCCATGTTAACAAACAGTGAAGATGGCAGTTTGACACAGGTGTTTTTTTTTCTCCGAAGGCGGAGGGGTGTCTCAATTCATAGGGCTAGAGGCATACCCCTTCACCTTACCCCTTGTTTTAAAGGGGTAGGGGTAGGGCCAAGGGGAAGGGGTACAAAAGAGAATTGAGATTGGGGGTTAGACTCTCATCTGCATCACGCACCAGTGGGCCTCAGGGACTACATATAGGATTTACTTTTTCTTACTGAAACCACAAATGGTGGTTTAGTGGTTGTCAGCCTGGGTGGTTGCTATCCAGGATCCAAGATAGTTTTTAGTGTGGTGGATGTGGTGACGTACAGCACCATGCATGTTTCCTGCCCTGTCTGAAGCCATTGATCAAGTCCAGTGCATGCTGGTGCAACTGCTTGGATTTTGATCCAGTTGGCTAAATAACCACATGCATGCACATTGATATTATAATTACTTTTTATTTTATGTTATGATCATTTTACTTACTAAAAGACACCATCATGGCCCAAAGTAGAAGGTTTGCTGGTTCATAGTTGTAGCTATTAGAACCCAAAATTTCACAGCTGAATGTGCAGTAGATTTTGTGGACTTAGTGATGTAAATTTTGCAGATACACTAAGTTACTGTCCTCTGCTTGCTCTGCTAATCACAGCGGAAAATGAAGTTTTTAAGACAGATGTACAGTATTTCCGCTGAAGTCATGGTACCTTCTCTTTTATTTTAGCTCCATTATTGAGTATCTTAAAGGCTACAAAGGGTGTCTTTCTCTTTCGTCATCAAAAGTGAATTCTTAAACACAAACGTCCTATTACTTATGTAAAAAAAAACAAACAAACAAACAAAAAACAAAACAAAACAAAAAACCAAAAAAAAAAAGTGTGTCTTTAAGTGCACCTTGAACCGTTTCCTGTGTTTCTCACATTCCTATAATCTGTGTCAAGAGCTAATTTTGTACAGTGGTCACTCCTTAATGCAACTTCACAATGTTTACAGGTCAGTTTGTTGGGCTAATTAGAGCAGATGTTTCAGTTAATTTAGCAATAATACAGGAAACCATATGGCACACACATTTTTACTCCTGCGAGGGGGGCTGTGGGAACACACAATTGCCTTTAATACCTCTTGAGTTTCTTAAACATCCCAAATTGGTCCTCAGTTCTTCTAATGCTTGACATAGTTTGTCAGTAACATGATCAAACTGGCAGATACGGTCACATTATAGTGCACGATTTGAAAACGATGCCAGTTCTCTGACCTCAGTGCTTCTTTTTCATCTGGTTCACTGAGCATGTTGGAGGGACATTTTTAAACATTGTGCACAGTTTCTTCATCCTTAATGCTATTTTTGGCTCAGTTTTATCAGTCAGGTGTGGGGACAGTGCTGCATTTAAGGCTTACTCTGTGCTCAGACATTCAGTGAAGGCTCTCAACTTAAATCTTGTCTTGAATGCTGTCTTGTGGACATATAATACTCCCTGGAGTACAGTATGTGCATGTGAACATAAATGTAGCTCTTAACACAGTGCAGCTGTTATGCTTCCTAAGTGTTGAATGAAATTCAAGGTAGCTATATTGCTGATCATTGTTTGGACTCAGCCATTTGGAAGCTCTTGTTTCCTAGCTAAAAAATGAACAAATATAACATACTACATTCAAAGGCAACATTAAAGAAAAAGAAAAAAAACCCTTAAAGTAGAATGACTGCGTTGTCAATGCCATCTAGTGTTGAGATTTGAAATTGCAACCGGATTTAACAAGACCTCACCCCTCCCTTTCCAAGCATGTGCTCGCATACTTAGAGCAAAGATGAAACAGACAAGACACGCGTAAGATGAGAGTGCAGATTTGAGCATAACAGAGTAACAGAGTTGAGCATAACAGTAAAACAATGTAACTGTAGTTACATTGTTTTACTGTTATGCTCAACTCAACTCAAACTTTATTTTGGAAGCACATTTAAAACGACGGCGGTCAACCAAAGTGCTGTACAATAAAAATGGATACAGAGTTACGCCCAATAATAAATAAATAAAAAGCTAAAAACAACAATAAAATTACAGCAGACAATAAAAGAATAAAATAGAATAAAAGATGGAACAAAAATGCACAAGCTCATTGGGAAACACCATAAGAGGTGACTTTTTAAAGAAGATTTAAAAGTCTCAAGGGATAGGGATGATCTAATATGAAAGGGGAGACTAAGAGCCTGGGGGCAGCTGCCGCAAAGGCCTTGTCACCTCTAGTCTTTAATCTAGTTTTAGGCACTTCCAACAACATGCTGTTTTTGGACACCGTTTGGACGAAAATGGTGAAACAGTTCAAAATTAGCGCACAAAACATCACGCCGATGGGCAGGCGTGCACAAACCTGGTGCGAGAGTTTGTGCACGCGCTGGTGTTCAACGAGCAGGAACACTGCCACGTGCAGCACATGGCACCACTTACAGTAGTGTTCAGAATAATAGTAGTGCTATGTGACTAAAAAGATTAATCCAGGTTTTGAGTATATTTCTTATTGTTACATGGGAAACAAGGTACCAGTAGATTCAGTAGATTCTCACAAATCCAACAAGACCAAGCATTCATGATATGCACACTCTTAAGGCTATGAAATTGGGCTATTAGTAAAAAAGTAGAAAAGGGGGTGTTCACAATAATAGTAGTGTGGCAATCAGTCAGTGAGTTTGTCAATTTTGTGGAACAAACAGGTGTGAATCAGGTGTCCCCAATTTAAGGTTGAAGCCAGCACCTGTTGAACATTCTTTTCTCTTTGAAAGCCTGAGGAAAATGGGACGTTCAAGACATTGTTCAGAAGAACAGCGTAGTTTGATTAAAAAGTTGATTGGAGAGGGGAAACTTATACGCAGGTGCAAAAAATTATATGCTGTTCATCTACAATGATCTCCAATGCTTTAAAATGGACAAAAAAACAAACAAACAAAAAAAAAAAACAGAGATGCGTGGAAGAAAACGGAAAACAACCATCAAAATGGATAGAAGAATAACCAGAATGGCAAAGGCTCACCCATTGATCAGCTCCAGGATGATCAAAGACAGTCTGGAGTTACCTGTAAGTGCTCTGACAGTTAGAAGACGCCTGTGTGAAGCTAATTTATTTGCAAGAATCCCTCGCAAAGTCCCTCTGTTAAGTAAAAGACATGTGCAGAAGAGGTTACAATTTGCCAAAGAACACATCAACTGGCCTAAAGAGAAATGGAGGAATATTTTGTGGACTGATGAGAGTAAAATTGTTCTTTTTGGGTCCAAGGGCCGAAGACAGTTTGTGAGACGACCCCCAAACTCTGAATTCAAGCCACAGTTCACAGTGAAGACAGTGAAGCATGGTGGTGCAAGCATCATGATATGGGCATGTTTCTCCTACTATGGTGTTGGGCCTATATATCACATACCAGGTATCATGGATCAGTTTGGATATGTCAAAATACTTGAAGAGGTCATGTTGCCTTATGCTGAAGAGGACATGCCCTTGAAATGGGTGTTTCAACAAGACAATGACCCCAAGCACACTAGTAAATGAACAAAATCTTGGTTCCAAACCAACAAAATTAATGCCTTGCAGATGTGAATAAATCATGAAAAACTGTAGTTATACAACTAAATACTAGTTTAGTGATTCACAGGATTGCTAAAAAAAGCAGTTTGAACATAATAGTTTTGAGTTTGTAGTGTCAACAGCAGATGCTACTATTATTGTGAACACCCCCTTTTCTACTTTTTTTTTTACTAATAGCCCACTTTCATAGCCTTAAGAGTGTGCATATCATGAATTCTTGGTCTTGTTGGATTTGTGAGAATCTACTGAATCTACTGGTACCTTGTTTCCCATATAACAATAAGAAATATACTTAAAACCTGGATTAATCTTTTTATTCACATAGCACTACTATTATTCTGAACACTACTGTATGTGGAAGAAATAAAAACCAGCTGGTGTGGAATCACATCGCACCGCTTATGTGGAAACAACAAAACAAAACAAAACAAAAAAACTAGCCGGTACCTGTGGGACCACATCGCCCTCCTTATGTGGAATAAAAAAAAAGAAACTGCCCAAAGACAGATGTGCCAAGCTTGTGGCATCATATGGAAGAAGACTTGAGGCTGTAATTGTTGCCAAAGGTGCATTGAGTAAAGTATTGAGCAAAGGGCGTGAATACTTATGTTGGTATGATTTTTTTTTTAGTTTTAATAAAGTTGCAAAAATAACAAAAAAAAACAAAAAACTTTTTCATGTTGTCATTATCGGGTGTTGTGAGAAGAATTTTGAGGGGAAAAAATGAATACTCTATTTTGGAATAAGGCTGCAACATAACAAAATGTGGAAAAAGTGAAGCGCTGTGAATACTTTCCGGAAGCCCTGTAAAGACTGAAGTAAAACTAATTTGATCCTTTGAAGCTTTGAAGCTTCAAAACTGATTTTAATTTTTCCCTCAGCAACCATTCGGCCTGGGATGGGGTCACTTCCAGTTTGCGTCTGCGTCAGATCGTGGAACATACTTCCGGTGTGTTTCCCTATCAGGTCATTGTCCGTCTCATCCACCTTAAGGACCCCAAGAAATGAAGGTCACATGATTTGGGAACAACTGATTCGGTCGCGGCAAAAAAAAAAAAAAAAAGATTTGGTCGCAGAACGTCACTTCCAGTTTGCTTCTGCATCAGATAAGCCACCGGCATTGCTAAGCACGTTGCTAAAACCTCACAGACGGAGGGCCCAGATGTGTGACTGAGTCAATAAACCGAAAAAATGTCTCAGATTTCAAAGTAAGTAGTGGGTAGTGCCCAAACTATTTAAATTTAAGCATAAACTAAACAAAACAAAAAAGATGGCTTAAAATACCTAGTGGTGCTGTGAAATGTTTTGTTTTTATGTGCTGTTTTAACTTTATTGTATGTGTTTTGTATGCTTAAAATCGCAGGGGGTCTAGAGGGCCCTAGTTGGGGGGGTGAAACCCCCGTGAAGCTGAAGGGTTTTTGCCATGCTAATGCTCCCCAGAACCATTTTACTGAAGAAAAGTCTGAAGGACCTAAATGAAATGGTGAGGAGCTTTGCTCAGTAATGTCAACAACAAAACATAGTATTGTTGTTGTAAATTACATTGATCATTCAATATATCGACTAATCTCAAGAATACCGTAGTTTCTTTTCTTGATATTCTACTTAGCAGTGATATTTTCATGAATACCTTTAATAAACCCATATGTATTTACCATTAAACACTACAATAATTTATCATTAACAAATCGTGTCAGACTATTTAAAGTACCTTCGTCTCAAGACCTTCATACACCCAAGCAATTTTGAGCTATGGTGTATCACATACAATCAGTTCGATATATTTACATCAACCTACATCAATATTCAGTCCAAGGCATTGCCTTAGTTATATTAATTCATTGTAGACCCACATTTGCAGAACCATAAAATTATGATACAGGATGCATCATCTCAGTGTCTGGGGTATAACACACACACACACACACACACACACACACACACACACACACACACACACACACACACACACACACACACACACACACACACACACACACACACACACACACACACACACACACACACACACACATCATATGTATAGTGCATCCAGAAAGTACTTACAGCGCTGCACTTTTTCTACATTTTTTTAATGCTACAGCCTTTTTCCAAAATTTATGAAATGTTTGCAAATTTATTTAAAAACAAATAAATAAACAAACAAACAAAAAAAAGAAATCACATGTACATAGGTATTCACAGCCTTTACCATGAAGCTCAAAACTGTGCTCAGGTGCATCGTGGTTCCACTGATCATCCTTGAGATGTTTCTACAGCTTAATTGGAGTCCACCTGGGGTAAATTCTGTTGATTAGACATGATTTGTAAAGGCGCACAATTGTCTACATATAAGGTCCCACAGTTGACAGTGCATGTCAGAGCACAAACCAAGCATGAAGTCAAAGGAATTGTCTGTAGAACTCAGAGACAGGATTGTCTCAAGGCACAAATCTTGGGAAGGATACAGAAACATTTCTGCTGCTTTGTAGTACCCAATGAGTAAATTGGCCTCCATCATCCATAAATAGAAGAAGTTTTGGCTTAACCAGAACGCTGGCCGCCCGTCTAAACTGAGCGATCGGAGGAGAAGGACCTTAGTCAGGGAGGTGACCAAGAACCTGATGGTCACTCTGTCAGAGCTCCAGCATTCCTGTGTGAAGAGAGGAGAACGTTCCAGAAGGACAACCATCTCTGCAGCAATCCACCAATCAGGCCTGTATGGTAGAGTGGCCAGATGGAAGCTAATCCTTTGTAAAAGGCACATGGCAGCCCACCTGGAGTTTGCCAAAAGGCCTCTGAAGGACTCTCAGACCATGAGAAATAAAATTCTCTGGTTTGATAAGACAAAGATTGGACTCTTTAGTGTGAATGCCAGGCATCGTGTTTGGAGGAATCTCAGCACCATCCCTACAGTGAAGCATGGTGGTGGCAGCATCATGCTGTGGGGATGTTTTTTAGCAGCAGGAACTGGGAGACTAGTCAGGATTGAGGCAAATCCTTGAATGTCCTTGAGTGGTCCAGTCAGAGCCCAGACCTGAATCTGATTGAACATCTCTGGCTAGATCTGAAAATGGCTGTGCACCGACTCTCCCCATCCAACCTGATGGAGCTTGAGAGGTACTGCAAAGAGGAATGGGCAAAACTGCCCAAAGATAGGTGCACCAAGCTTATGCCATCATATTCAAGAAGATTTGAGGCTGTAAATGCTGCCAAAAGTGCATCAATAAAGTACTGAGCAAAGGGTGTAAATAGTTATTGTATGTACATGTGATTCCTATTTTTTTTTTATTTTTAATAAATTTGCAAAAATCTCAAGAAAATTTTTTTTTCACATTGTCATTATGGGGTATTGTGTGTAGAAGTTTGAGGAAAAAATGAAATTCATTCATTTTGGAATAACGCTGTTAACATCAGGAAAAATGTGAATACTTCTTGGATGCACTGTATACACACACACACACACACACACACACACACACACACACACACACACACACACACACACACACACACACACACACACACAAACGTATATGAGCACTTTTTAAATTCTGGATGTGTATTTATTTCAAATTAAGTCAGTTATACTTTCTGCAATAATTTCAACTTTGTTGCATCTGATCTTTTCATTAGTTTTTAGTGAAAAAAAATGGCATTTTTGTCCCAAATGGCTCAGCCTAAATCAAAACTCTGCATAATGAAGCTAATGTGGTGATATTACTACTCGTAGCTTTGTATCTATCCACAGACCGAGTGGAGGAGACCTACATAATTGTATTTTGTGTGTCCATGTTTGGGTGTGTGAACACAGAAGTGTGGGAGCATTATATCAGTCAAGATAGTGAAAGAGAGTATCAATCAACTCAATCAACTTTTTTCTTATATAGCGCCAAATCACAACAAACAGTTGCCCCAAGGCGCTTCACATTGCAAGGCAAGGCCATACAATAATTATGAAAAACCCCAACGGTCAAAACGACCCCCTATGAGCAAGCACTTGGCCACAGTGGGAAGGAAAAACTCCCTTTTAACAGGAAGAAACCTCCAGCAGAACCAGGCTCAGGGAGGGGCAGTCTTCTGCTGAGACTGGTTGGGGCTGAGGGAAAGAACCAGGAAAAAGAGATCGATCACTAATGATTAAATGCAGAGTGATGCATACGGAGCAAAAAGAGAAAGAAACAGTGCATCATGGGAACCCCCCCACAGTCTACGTCTAAAGCAACATAACCAAGGGATGGTCCAGGGTCACCCGATCCAGCCCTAACTATAAGCCTTAGCGAAAAGGAAAGTTTTAAGCCTAATCTTAAAAGTAGAGAGGGTATCTGTCTCCCTGATCTGAATTGGGAGCTGGTTCCACAGGAGAGGAGCCTGAAAGCTGAAGGCTCTGCCTCCCATTCTACTCTTACAAACCCTAGGAACTACAAGTAAGCCCGCAGTCTGAGAGCGAAGCGCTCTAATGGGGTAATATGGTACTACGAGGTCCCTAAGATAAGATGGGACCTGATTATTCAAAACCTTATAAGTAAGAAGAAGAATTTTAAATTCTATTCTAGCATTAACAGGAAGCCAATGAAGGGAGGCCAACACGGGTGAGATATGCTCTCTCCTGCTAGTCCCCGTCAGTACTCTAGCTGCAGCATTCTGAACCAACTGAAGGCTTTTTAGGGAACTTTTAGGACAACCTGATAATAATGAATTACAATAGTCCAGCCTAGAGGAAATAAATGCATGAATTAGTTTTTCAGCATCACTCTGAGACAAGACCTTTCTGATTTTAGAGATATTGCGTAAATGCAAAAAGGCAGTCCTACATATTTGTTTAATATGCGCTTTGAATGACATAAAATCAAAAAAGTAAAAATCAATGGCACACCTACACGCCAACAAAAGAAGATTATTTCAGGAGAACCATACCATAAAATAATGAGACAAACATGAATGCTATTTTCACTTTTGGGAATGTTTACTTATTTGGTGTAAAAGCTGACTTCTGTGAGAGCTCTGTGGAGAGGTGGCAGAGTGTTCTGGCTCCTACATTGTTCAGTGATGGCATGGACTGGATGCTGGGTAGAGTTGTGGAGACCAGCAGATGAGTTGTTTATGTTGATGAGTAAAGACTTACTGAGCGTGACTTCACAGATGATGCTGTGATTTTTGTGGAATCAGTGGTTACCTTGATTGCTGTACTTGAAATGCTGAGTGAAGAGTCAGATTGTCTGAATCAGGACTAAGGTCCAGGTATTCAGTGACTTCCCTGATGCAGCGAATATGCTGCACTTGCAGACATTCACTTGCTATTTGTGTCGCCTTTGAGACTGATGCCTGGGGAGAGCTTACAGAGTCATGAGGTCTATGGACAGAGGTCACTGGTGACACCTAAGGCCTAGTTAAAAAATAATGAAGCCTAACTGTTGATTTGCATTGCATTTGTCATGAACAAGCCATTATTTTATTTAGCACCATCCAGTTTTATCTGTGAGTTGCCTATAGTCTCTTTGACAGGCACTGAAAATTTTATGGAAAAATTCCGCACAGTTCCAGAGATATGCACGAAATGTACCCCAAAAATAGCACTTTTTTCATCAGTTTTCACATTGATATTTAGCATTATCATTTAAAGTTGAATGTTAAAGAAATAACATTGTATTTTGTCAGTGTGTTTGTTTGTGCTTCATACTAACACACAGTAATACATTTTGTAAAGGTAGAAATGTCATTTCCTAAAAAAAACATGTTTCTAAAGCAAGGTAAAACTGTCGCAAGCGTAACGCTGAGAGTACTTGATTTATTTGTTTCAAAACCTTAGCTATATCTTCTACTCTGCTTCAATAGAATAATTACATTACTTGTTCAATAATACCAGGAACTAATGGACAGAATTTCTTTGTTTCAGGCTTCTACAGCTTAAAGAAGATACCTCCAACTGTTGTTGCAAGAGTTACGCTCTAGCACATTATAGTGTATATGCACTGATAATTTCTAGCAATGACTGAACCGAGACCAATAGAAATATTGAAACTCTGATATATAACCATACCTAAAATGATAACATTTCACAAAAAAGACCACTTTTAAATTTTGATGGTTATGTCACACTTTGGCTTCATTATTTTTGAACTAGGCCCTATACATTTACAGAGGAATTAGTGTTAAAGCCTTCAGGTTCTTGGTGCTTCCAGTCTTTGGGTAGTATTTCACTGGGCTGTGACTGACGGAGAGCAGCTGAAGACGAGAATTTGTGACAGAACGCTTGAATCAGGGACAAATTCTCAGTTGGTATCTCACTGAATTGTTACTGAAGACATGTTAGCTCATGTCACCTAAATGTGGGTTGAATATCACACAAACCTGTGGCAAAAATGTCTACATACGTATAGTGTGAGCACTGCTTGAATGCTGCTTGACATGCTTGCAATTTTCAAGCACCACTTGTGGCTGAAATGGTGACACATTTGTGAACAGAATGCTCTGGATGGCTGTGGGCTGGTATTATCCTGCCGTTATCCTGTTATTATGTGAAAAGAGGCTGTGGAAATTCCCCCAACTGTAGCTAAGATGGCATAGTCCTATAAATAATTATAAAATAAATAAAATAATAAAACAATAAGGAATGTGATTTTTTAAAAAGCCTTAGTAGAGAAGCTTGAATCTTCGACTGGACTGGGTTGCTTGACGCGAGGACGTTTCGCTTTAAATCGCAGAAGCTTCCTCAGCTAAAATTCTTGCTCTGGTGGTGCTGAGGAAGCTTCTGCGATTTGAAGCAAAACGTCCTCGCATCAAGCAACCCAGTCCAGTCGAAGATTCAAGCTTCTCTACTATGGAAACCACCTGGACAACTGAGAGCCTACACAGAAACTTTAAAAAGCCTTGCGTCGCTCCATGGAGTATAAAAAACAGGAAGAACAGTGTGGACAGCACATTCACCCACTTGCAGAATGAGGTCCTCGCCGGATCCACTCTCCTGTCCTCATCTCCTCAAGATCCGATCAAAGCCATCCATGATGTGTTGGAAGAGCCATGTCTCCATGACGCGGCGCGGTGTGATCTATAGCTCAGTGACCCAACAGGATCAACTCTCCTGTCCTCTTCTCCTCAGGATGTTGGAATGGCCAGTTTTCTCTGGTGACATGTTTAGCCGCATGTTCTCCCTGAATTGCTGGCTGTCTGAGTGGTGACTAAAACAGTTAAATGTGGTCTATTAAACATTAGGTCTCTCTCTTCTAAGTCCCTGTTGGTAAATGATATAATAATTGATCAACATATTGATTTATTCTGCCTTACAGAAACCTGGTTACAGCAGGATGAATATGTTAGTTTAAATGAGTCAACACCCCCGAGTCACACTAACTGTCAGAATGCTCGTAGCACGGGCCGGGGCGGAGGATTAGCAGGAATCTTCCATTCCAGCTTATTAATTAATCAAAAACCCAGACAGAGCTTTCATTCATTTGAAAGCTTGACTCTTAGTCTTGTCCATCCAAATTGGAAGTCCCCAAAACCAGTTTTATTTGTTATTATCTATCGTCCACCTGATCGTTACTGTGAGTTTCTCTGTGAATTTTCAGACCTTTTGTCTGACTTAGTGCTTAGCTCAGATAAGATAATTATAGTGGGCGATTTTAACATCCACACAGATGCTGAGAATGACAGCCTCAACACTGCATTTAATCTATTATTAGACTCAATTGGCTTTGCTCAAAATGTAAATGAGTCCACCCACCACTTTAATCATATCTTAGATCTTGTTCTGACTTATGGTATGGAAATAGAAGACTTAACAGTATTCCCTGAAAACTCCCTTCTGTCTGATCATTTCTTAATAACATTTACATTTACTCTGATGGACTACCCAGCAGTGGGGAATAAGTTTCATTACACTAGAAGTCTTTCAGAAAGCGCTGTAACTAGGTTTAAGGATATGATTCCTTCTTTATGTTCTCTAATGCCATATACCAACACAGTGCAGAGTAGCTACCTAAACTCTGTAAGTGAGATAGAGTATCTCGTCAATAGTTTTACATCCTCATTGAAGACAACTTTGGATGCTGTAGCTCCTCTGAAAAAGAGAGCTTTAAATCAGAAGTGCCTGACTCCGTGGTATAACTCACAAACTCGTAGCTTAAAGCAGATAACCCGTAAGTTGGAGAGGAAATGGTGTCTCACTAATTTAGAAGATCTTCACTTAGCCTGGAAAAAGAGTCTGTTGCTCTATAAAAAAGCCCTCCGTAAAGCTAGGACATCTTTCTACTCATCACTAATTGAAGAAAATAAGAACAACCCCAGGTTTCTTTTCAGCACTGTAGCCAGGCTGACAGAGTCAGAGCTCTATTGAGCTGAGTATTCCATTAACTTTAACTAGTAATGACTTCATGACTTTCTTTGCTAACAAAATTTTAACTATTAGAGAAAAAATTACTCATAACCATCCCAAAGATGTATCGTTATCTTTGGCTGCTTTCAGTGATGCCGGTATTTGGTTAGACTCTTTCTCTCCGATTGTTCTGTCTGAGTTATTTTCATTAGTTACTTCATCCAAACCATCAACATGTTTATTAGACCCCATTCCTACCAGGCTGCTCAAGGAAGCCCTACCATTATTTAATGCTTCGATCTTAAATATGATCAATCTATCTTTGTTAGTTGGCTATGTACCACAGGCTTTTAAGGTGGCAGTAATTAAACCATTACTTAAAAAGCCATCACTTGACCCAGCTATCTTAGCTAATTATAGGCCAATCTCCAACCTTCCTTTTCTCTCAAAGATTCTTGAAAGGGTAGTTGTAAAACAGCTAACTGATCATCTGCAGAGGAATGGTCTATTTGAAGAGTTTCAGTCAGGTTTTAGAATTCATCATAGTACAGAAACAGCATTAGTGAAGGTTACAAATGATCTTCTTATGGCCTCGGACAGTGGACTAATCTCTGTGCTTGTTCTGTTAGACCTCAGTGCTGCTTTTGATACTGTTGACCATAAAATTTTATTACAGAGATTAGAGCATGCCATAGGTATTAAAGGCACTGCGCTGCGGTGGTTTGAATCATATTTGTCTAATAGATTACAATTTGTTCATGTAAATGGGGAATCTTCTTCACAGACTAAAGTTAATTATGGAGTTCCACAAGGTTCTGTGCTAGGACCAATTTTATTCACTTTATACATGCTTCCCTTAGGCGGTATTATTAGACGGTATTGTTTAAATTTTCATTGTTACGCAGATGATACCCAGCTTTATCTATCCATGAAGCCAGAGGACACACACCAATTAGCTAAACTGCAGGATTGTCTTACAGACATAAAGACATGGATGACCTCTAATTTCCTGCTTTTAAACTCAGATAAAACTGAAGTTATTGTACTTGGCCCCACAAATCTTAGAAACATGGTGTCTAATCAGATCCTTACTCTGGATGGCATTACCCTGACCTCTAGTAATACTGTGAGAAATCTTGGAGTCATTTTTGATCAGGATATGTCATTCAAAGTGCATATTAAACAAATATGTATGACTGCTTTTTTGCATTTACGCAATATCTCTAAAATTAGAAAGGTCTTGTCTCAGAGTGATGCTGAAAAACTAATTCATGCATTTATTTCCTCTACGCTGGACTATTGTAATTCATTATTATCAGGTTGTCCTAAAAGTTCCCTAAAAAGCCTTCAGTTAATTCAAAATGCTGCAGCTAGAGTACTAACGGGGACTAGAAGGAGAGAGCATATCTCACCCATATTGGCCTGTCTTCATTGGCTTCCTGTTAACTCTAGAATAGAATTTAAAATTATTCTTCTTACTTATAAGGTTTTGAATAATCAGGTCCCATCTTATCTTAGGGACCCGTAGTACCATATCACCCCAATAGAGCGCTTCGCTCTCAGACTGCAGGCTTACTTGTAGTTCCTAGGGTTTGTAAGAGTAGAATGGGAGGCAGAGCCTTCAGCTTTCAGGCTCCTCTCCTGTGGAACCAGCTCCCAATTCAGATCAGGGAGACAGACACCCTCTCTACTTTTAAGATTAGGCTTAAAACTTTCCTTTTTGCTAAAGCTTATAGTTAGGGCTGGATCAGGTGACCCTGAACCATCCCTTAGTTATGCTGCTATAGACGTAGACTGCTGGGGGGTTCCCATGATGCACTGTTTCTTTCTCTTTTTGCTCTGTATGCACCACTCTGCATTTAATCATTAGTGATCAATCTCTGCTCCCCTCCACAGCATGTCTTTTTCCTGGTTCTCTCCCTCAGCCCCAACCAGTCCCAGCAGAAGACTGCCCCTCCCTGAGCCTGGTTCTGCTGGAGGTTTCTTCCTGTTAAAAGGGAGTTTTTCCTTCCCACTGTAGCCAAGTGCTTGCTCACAGGGGGTCGTTTTGACCGTTGGGGTTTTACATAATTATTGTATGGCCTTGTCTTACAATATAAGGCGCCTTGGGGCAACTGTTTGTTGTGATTTGGCGCTATATAAAAAAAAAAAAAAAAAAAAAAAAATTGAATTGAAATTGAATTGAATGTACCTGTTACGTGACACGGTCTCCAGCTGTGTGACCCAGCAGGGTCAACTCTTCTGTCCTCCTCGGGATCCAATTGATCTAACATGTTGGAACGGCCTTGAGATGTGATGTCCAACAGGGCTTCACGGGTGTATTTCTTTTGATTTGATTTATTTGTATAGTAGTAAATAGTAAGTCCCTTCAGTTTTTCCCTTGTTTTTTTCCTCGGGGTTGCCACAGCAGATCCAAGGTGGATCTATGTATTGATTTGGAAGGGATTGCACGCAGCGTTCTCCTCCTCCTTCCTCCTGCATGCACGGTGGATTGGAGCTGGGATGCACCATATCACTTCCGTTCCATGTGAGTCCTGACGCCGGCTGCATCTACATGCATGGCCAGGCTGACACCAGAGCCGGGAGGTGTCAGACTTGCTCAGCACTTCCAGAAGTGCCGTTCCTCTTTGGTAATCTCCGCAATTTTGATGTACTCCCTGGGCAGCTCATGCGTGTCTCCCACAAGAAATGCCAGACCCTTATTTTTGTCTCCAATCAGTCACAATGTCGTTTCATTCGTTGTCAACCCCTCACAGAGTTCTCTCACAAATCTTGCACGTTATGTGTTGAAGACACTACATTCAGATGGCTTTGTGATGCCTGGAATGATACTGTGAGTATCTGGCCCTTTGTCGCCTCGCCAACTTTGAACTGTTCAAAATTCAGGCGGGACGCAAGCAATGCCCTGTAAGTCAAGAGAGGGGACAGCGGCACCCAGCAAATGACGTGCCAAATCCCAGCCACATAGTACCATTACTGTATAGTTTGTAAGACTTGGATACAAACCAGTGACCCAAAGTGATATCCAGATGACTTTGGTGCAAGATATCTTCAGACGATCCTTGAGTACCACTGGAATGACTTTCCATTCAATGAGTGGTTACTTAGGGACACTTAGACAAGAAGTATCACTTGCAATGTGAGGGAGCATCAGCCATGAAATTTGGTTGTGGCATAGAGATGGTTACTTACAAGAGGTGGGGATGAATCGGTTGTCTGCCTGGGTAGTTGCCATCCAGGACCCATGGAAGTTCAGTGTTGTGGTGGATATGGCAGTGTGTGGGACCAGTACATGTTCCCAGATCTCACCTGGTGTGAAAAAGCCATTTATGTTCAGCTCTGCCAAGCAGGTTTTCTTTTCATTCCCATTTGTCAGTCAGGTAGCACAATATTGAATGTCTTCAGTGAAGTTTGGTAGAGTGGTAGCCCATGGGCAAAGGAGGAGTTGATAAAATTTTGGTGAGGAGCCAGGACTTAATTTTTTGTACATTACTTAAGAGATCCAAAATTAACTGACAGATCCAGGATCTGCTGATCCTTGGCTAAATCGTTTTATTTGGTTCTTCAAACTCAATTGAAGTTTTCATTGCGGAAGCAGTAGTCAACCATCTGAGATGATTATGTGCACCTGTGGTCACTGACAAGTGTACTGTAGATATATCAGTACTGGAAACCATGATCAACAACTCTGTGGTTGAATAAATGTCCATGCGGAGGGCTGCAATGATTCCTGCACACAGTAGAGGGTGCTACTGTTTACCTAAGTAGAACAACAGCTCCTGTTTCCTGCTGTGAGGAAATCTGTCAGATGATTTGAAGTAATGGAAAACCCACAAAACCTGCAAGGTCTTGGTTGCAAAGCAGCAATCAGTAACAATCCTTCTATTATTAATATTGCTGAATACAGCAAAAATGTCAACTAGAAGAATCTAAATGCAGGAAAAGATGAAAAGAAAGACATCTGAGTCAAAGAATCAGAGACATTGAGGCAGAGAATCAAATTCTACAAGCAGAAAGCAATAAAAAAGTGACATTTGCCTGTCTACTGCCTTGATATTGCATTTGTATCCATGCTTTCATTTACTCCTTAATATTCAGAGTATGATTTGATTTGATAAGATTTTTTTTTATCCTGCTGTTGATCTTTGATTGTGATCCAGATTCCAGAATTTACAACTACAAGATCAAAGGGATCAGGAACAGAGATGTACTCCTGACAAACAGCAACAAAACCATGACCTTGTTGGTGGGGTTCAGATATGAAAGTTGAGTAATCTGGGTCAAAGATCAGAATTTAAATTCAGCAATCAGGATTGAAAGTAAGAAATAAAGATGAAAGATTAGTATTTAGGATCAAAGATCACAATCACAGTTGAATGATCAGGACAAAATCTGAGTGATCAGGACATCAGGTCAGTGATCAGTGACGTCACATGAGTGATCAGGATAACAGTTCATTGATCAGGTTCACAATAAGATAAAAGATCAGTGATGAAGGGATCAAATATGAGCAATTATGATAATTGCTCAAGGTCACAGATGAGTGATTATGACATCGGGTCATTGATCAATGATGTCAGATCAGTGATCACATCGCACTGATAATGATCACAGATTAGACATTAAGATCAAAGATCAGTGATGAAGGTCTCAGGTCAGCCATCAGGATCAAATATGAGCAATCAAGATAAAAGCTCAGGGTCACAGATGAGTAATCAGACTCAAATGTCAGTGATTAGGATCCCAGGTCATCAATAATGATCAAACATTAGCAATCAGTGTAAATACTCAGGGTCACAGATAAGTGATCCAGAGCAAAGTTTAGTGATTAGGATCCCACGTCAGAAATCAGGATGAAATCTAAGCAATCAGGATCAAAGCTCAAGGTCACAGATATGTGATTAAACTCAAAAGTCAGTGATCAGGATTCCAGGTCAGTGAGCATGATCCACATTCAGGACCAAAACAAGGAAAATACAGACAGAGACCTGGAAAACAGAAGACTGGTGGACCTTGGCAGAGCTATGCTCTCTAAATGTCCTGCTTCTTCTAGAAATTACCCTAACAGTGCTGCTGTCACTTCTTGAGTGAGTCACTGTGACATCTGACTGGCTGCAGATGAGGTGGCAGTGAGGTAGAGATTTTTATTTTTTTTTTTTGGCTCCAGGATGTGAAATGAGCGAGGAGCCGGGCGGAGAACATGACTGACAGCTGTTGATGGCTGCTGCATTTGAATCTCACCGCGATAGTTTTTGCTGGCAGCGGCATCAGTCAACAAGCATCGACAGGTTGCACTGTGGCGCCTCGCTCGGTGGCTGTTATGCAAATAGTTGTTGATTACGACACGTGTTCACATTTTAACCACTGAAGTCACCCCGGCGTATGCGCTTCTTCTCCCAGTAAGAATGACTGGAGCATCGTTCCTGTCACAGCGTGTGAGAGCTGGAGGAAAGATGCAGGATACTGACGGCAGCTGGCTGCTTGCTTTCATTCTTGTTCTACTTTTTGTTTTGCAGCATTATTTGTCATGTTCACTGGATCACTTCTGTCAACCGTTAGCCCTGCTGACTCTGTGTCACTCCCCCCAGTTATCTGACACCAGAGTTTGATGTGCATGTATTTGTGAGATGGATGCTGAAGAGGCCAGAGCCATTTTTGATAATTGGCCACTCATTTTCTTGTCCTATTAAGCTCTTTCTCACAATCACTCAGGCTTGTACTCCTCATTTCAAAAGGTGGAATTATACAAGACATAATTATTATGGGTCGAGCACTCTGGGCCTGTCTCTTTTGTGTCTGCACAGGCCTTTTACAGCTTCACACCGGACTTGACGGTCGAGTCGAGATGAACTGTTTTTCAGGTCAGGGTTGACGCCTGTTGCTGTGTACAGCTTCTCCATCATATTTATTTGGATTTATGTTTTTATGCTGTCTGATGTGACGCATGGGCCGGAGAAGAACCCATTACATTTTGGAACAGATATAACAGCCCATGTCTCACTTTTTTCTGTAACCCCACCACAAAAATCAGCTGATTTTCACAAAAATCAGCTGATTTTTGTGAAACTTTTTTAAAATTTTGCTATTAATAAATTTCCCCTTCTCTTAACACTAACCTTAACCACAGCGTTAGAGTCTACCAACCCCTAACCCTAACCATAGCTCCCCCAGACACCCCGTCACCCCACATTTCGTGCCCCAGTCACAAAATAAAATCATCCCCCAGTCACGAAAGCACCCCATTTTCATGTCCTCATCATGAACCCATAGATTAATGTACTACAAACTGCTGTGAGACTGGCTCAGATATAACTGTTTGGGTAACAGGGTGGCTTAGTGGTTAGCACTGGTGCCTCACAGCAAGAAGGTCATGGGATCAATTCCCACCTGTGGTGGTTGAACATGAGTGAGTGATAAAACTGTTTGTTGACTTTCCTTAAAGCTACAGTGTGTAGGATTTAGTGTCAACTGGTGGTGAGGTACGTTCCGAGCACGTCCCATTGGGAGGAGGCCCCGGGGAAGACCCAGGACACGCTGGAGGGACTACGTTTCTTGGCTGGCTTGGGGACGCCTCGGGGTTCTCCCGGAGGAGCTGGGGGAGGTGTGTGTGGATCAGGAGGTCTGGGCGGCTTTGCTTGAGCTGCTGCCCCCGTGACCCGACTCCGGATAATGCGGAAGAAAATGGATGGATGGATGGATGGATGGATGGATGGATGGATGGATGGATGGATGGATGGATGGATGGATGGATGGATGGATGGATGGATGGATGGATGGATGGTGGTGATGTTGCAGATATCGTTGTGTTGTTCGTGGTCACGATTTTGTCATGTCACATTTTTGCTTCTTTGGTGACAAGAACTTTTGGCCCTTTTGGGCTACCATATCAACATGGCGGTGTAACATGGCAGCCTCCTTGAGAAGGGCAGGTAATACGAGTGAAGCGACGCTCACTCTTATGGTAGACGAAGGCAGAAACCAAAAAAATGGCACATAACAATCTGGAAATGGCACAAAGAAATCTGCCCAGTGGGGAAAAAGCCACAAACAGGACAACTTTGTCATAAAAAGCCGTAAAAAGCCACAAACTGATGGTAGATGAAGCCACAATCCAAACGATATACACACAATAAACTACAATCAACTAAAATGTTTTTTTCCTTCCAAAATGAGACATCCTGCGTTCTTTATGAATTATATTGATGCTGACGTGCAGCTGGCTGAGCTCAGCTCAGAGGTATGGAGTGACATTCATGCCATTAATGTCTAAAAGGAAATGCTTTTGACAAAAACTACAGATTTTGTTTATTTCTATTTATGTCCAGAGATCAGGGATCCACCATGTAGAGTTTATTGAAGTCCAGCGATCAAGGATACAATGACCAATTTCATATTTATTTAATTTAAGACTCAATAAAAAGTTGTTGACATAAAAAACCTGTAAAGCCTACTTTTAGTACACAGAAAATTCACAAGAGGTATCAATAAGGGAATCAATAAGCGGAATCGATAACGGTATCAGTATCATTAAAATCTTATCAATACCTATTGCTAGACCTAAATGACATGGTGAGATGCTGAAGAGCTTTGCTCGTTCATGTCTGCGACATATACATACTTATGTACTAATGAACAGGCAGTTACTATAATGAAGGCAAAGCAGCGAGCAGCATTTTTCTCTATTAAAAAATACTGAAGTTGTTTGATTGAAATACTGTAAAAAATTGAAGATTCAATTGGGCAATAATATGTATATGTCACAGACCAGAACAAGTGAAGCTCTTCAGCATCTCACCATGTCATTTCTGGTTTGTGGATTCGTCTACCATTGGTTTGTGGATTTTTACAGCTTTTTACGACAATGTTGTCCCGTTTGTGGCTTTTTCCCCACTGGGCAGATTTTTTTGTGCCATTTCTGGTTTGTGCCTTCGTCCACCATAGAGTGAGCTTCGCTCGTATTATTTTAATAATTTTCCTCAGGGGTTGATGATTTCATTAAAAAAGTGATGTTTACACAACGAAAGATATTTATTCTCCTGACTTATGACTTATGTGACACTGACAACAAGTATAACGTATTAAATTGCAATTATAAATATATTGATATTTAATGACAATATCATAAAACAACATTTTAATGAAACGAGATACTTCTGCTATGCTCAATGTAGAAATATTCATTACAGGACCTCTAATTATAAATAAGCAACAAATTAGTAACAGTTCACAGTATTTATATGTAAAATATTCATTATAGTGCATACCATTATGAATAATCAAATCAAATCAATTTTATTTATATTGCGCCAAATCACAACAACAGTTGCCCCAAGGCGCTTTATATTGCAGGGCAAAAGCCATACAATAATTACAGAAAAACCCCAACGGTCAAAACGACCCCCTATGAGCAAGCACTTGGCGACAGTGGGAAGGAAAAACTCCCTTTTAACAGGAAGAAACCTTCAGCAGAACCAGGCTCAGGGAGGGGCAGTCTTCTGCTGGGACTGGTTGGGGCTGAGGGAGAGAACCAGGAAAAAGACATGCTGTGGAAGACAGCAGAGATCAATCACTAATGATTAAATGCAGAGTGGTGCATACAGAGCAAAAAGAGAAAGAAACACTCAGTGCATCATGGGAACCCCCCAGCAGTCTAAGTCTATAGCAGCATAACTAAGGGATGGTTCAGGGTCACCTGATCCAGCCCTAACTATAAGCTTTAGCAAAAAGGAAAGTTTTAAGCCTAATCTTAAAAGTAGAGAGGGTGTCTGTCTCCCTGATCCGAATTGGGAGCTGGTTCCACAGGAGAGGAGCCTGAAAGCTGAAGGCTCTGTCTGCCATTCTACTCTTACAAACCCTAGGAACTACAAGTAAGCCCGCAGTCTGAGAGCGAAGCGCTCTATTGGGGTGATATGGTACTATGAGGTCCCTAAGATAAGATGGGAACTGATTATTCAAAACATAAGTAAGAAGAAGAATTTTTAAATTCTATTCTAGAATTAACAGGAAGCCAATGAAGAGAGGCCAATATGGGTGAGATATGCTCTCTCCTTCTAGTCCCCGTCAGTACTCTAGCTGCAGCATTTTGAATTAACTGAAGGCTTTTCAGGGAACTTTTAGGACAACCTGATAATAATGAATTACAATAGTCCAGCGTAGAGGAAATAAATGCATGAATTAGTTTTTCAGCATCACTCTGAGACAAGACCTTTCTAATTTTAGAGATATTGCGCAAATGTAAAAAAGCAGTCCTACATATTTGCTTAATATGCACATTGAAGGACATATCCTGATCAAAAATGACTCCAAGATTTCTCACAGTATTACTAGAAGTCAGGGTAATGCCATCCAGAGTAAGGATCTGGTTAGACACCATGTTTCTAAGATTTGTGGGGCCAAGTACAATAACTTCAGTTTTATCTGAATTTAAAAGCACGAAATTAGAGGTCATCCATGTCTTTATGTCGGTAAGACATTCCTGCAGTTTAACTAATTGGTGTGTGTCCTCTGGCTTTATGGATAGATAAAGCTGGGTATCATCTGCGTAACAGTGAAAATTTAAGCAATGCTTTCTAATAATACTGCCTAAGGGAAGCATGTATAAAGTTAATAAAATTGGTCCTAGCACAGAACCTTGTGGAACTCCATAATTAACCTTAGTCTGTGAAGAAGACTCCCCATTTACATGAACAAATTGTAATCTATTAGATAAATATAATTCAAACCACTGCAGCGCAGTGCCTTTAATACCTATGGCATGCTCTAATCTCTGTAATAAAATTTTATGCTCAACAGTATCAAAAGCAGCACTGAGGTCTAACAGAACAAGCACAGAGATGAGTCCACTGTCTGAGGCCATAAGAAGATCATTTGTAACCTTCACTAATGCTGTTTCTGTACTATGATGAATTCTAAAACCTGACTGAAACTCTTCAAATAGACCATTCCTCTGCAGATGATCAGTTAGCTGTTTTACAACTACCCTTTCAAGAATTTTTGAGAGAAAAGGAAGGTTGGAGATTGGCCTATAATTAGCTAAGATAGCTGGGTCAAGTGATGGCTTTTTAAGTAATGGTTTAATTACTGCCACCTTAAAATCCTGTGGTACATAGCCAACTAATAAAGATAGATTGATCATATTTAAGATCGAAGCATTAATTAATGGTAGGGCTTCCTTGAGCAGCCTGGTAGGAATGGGGGGGTCTAATAGACATATTGATGGTTTGGAGGAAGTGACAAATGAAAATAACTCAGAACAATCAACAAATTACAAACAGCTCATACTATATATATATATATATATATATATATATATATATATATATATATATATATATATATATATATATATATATATATATTCTTCAAGATCTGCAATCAATGTCACAACAATATATATTATTTATGCCTAATTAAAACATTTGATTATAAATGACTAATTACCACTGAGCACTTTTTAAGAAGCTGATTCATTACATAGTTAGATTTCGGGGTGATCCTGGGATATTTCAACACTGAGAAGACGTATGCAACACATGAATAGATTATTAACAGGACTTTATATTTGACTTATGGATACATACTTTACTAACCTGAGTGTAGATTGTTCTCTGCATGTGGTGACAGTGAATAGATGAAATGTATTGATCCTTGGCAGATGACTGCTAATGTTTTTGTGACAAGTGGCCCCTCAGTGTTGGCAAATTTTGGAACCAAAAAAAAGTAAGATTAGACTGGTCTGCCGCTTGCTGAGGCTCCGGAGGGATCACTGACTACTTTCATTGGCAAAGTTATGATCGTTTCGGAGCCATTTGAAGAAAAAATAGCAGAATTTTTGCAAATCCTTTAATATCCCCCAATTGGGTGAGAACAGGTAGTCGTATAAGTCCAGAGTTTCATTATTATTCCGTTGTCTTTTAATTAGCATGAGAACAGCTAATTAATATATGAATTAATTTTTCCAAACTACTTTGTTGATCGCAGCTATACAGTTACAGTGGTAATGTGGCTCGCTCAGTGTATTACTACACCAGCCTTTCATTGGTGTCCGGCGTGACGACTGCAAAACAAATGCAGTGATAGCGGTAAGCTGCTAACGCGTTTCTATGCATTTCCGGGAAAAAAGTTCTCCCATCATGCACCTTGGTCAGCCATATTGCTTCTTGTTTACTTCCTGTTTGCGGTCACGAAAACTGACCTGGATGGGCTACGAGAACACAGTCCTGCTCGTCTGTCATCATCCTTGCTTCGAGCGCTGCTCGGTATGAATGCTATATTTCATTTTTGCTAATTAACTAATTTGCTAACCTAAATGCTACTGTAGCTATAATGTTACAGTGTTCTTGTTAACATTATACATGTGGATCACTGACCTTGGTCAGCTTCAAATTGATGCATAAAACCCTAATTTATGCAAATTTTCTTTAAAAAAAAATCCAGATCTTTGTTTGAATAATGCCTTAATTTGATTTAAAGCCCATATAATTAAGATGGAAGTCTGTTAGTCTCAAATTAGTTTTGATCACACGGTACAGTGAGTGCACAAAAAATATAAATTCCTAAGGTTTGGGATAAGGAATAGATAAATGTACAAGTCCATCCCCTCCAGGTAAACATGATGACTGTTAATAACAATAATAATAATATCAAAAAAGCTGTTGTCTTGTACAACTCCAAATTAAAACTCCAAATAATGAGGATAAACTGATTAAAAGTTATTGAAACTTGATGCAGGACATCTATTCAAAAAGCAAATTTGTTTCCTTGATGTGATATACCATGTGCCTGTCTGCTACCTGCCAAACACCGCCATCTGCTGGTTATTTCTGGGCTGATCGCAAAGATTAACTTTATCCCATACATGATAGAAATTATGAGCATGTATGACTGTCAGTTTCTTTCATTTCCAAAGCCTAGGTCTGGTGGCCACAAATTAGGATATGCCCCCCCCCCCCCCCCCCCCCCCCCGCCTACACACACACACACACACACACACACACACACACACACACACACACACACACACACACACACACACATATACAAACAATGTGCCATTTCTTCTTTCATCAATCATTTGTTCCTGCTGGGTAATTCTACGGTAACAAAATTACAGCAACAGCAAAGTCGGGCCATATTTTAGCTCACCATTAAAATTTTGCTCTGATAGTAATTGTGTTAATGTAGAATTACCCTGCTCAAGGATTTTCTGCACTGGATCCCACATCATCTTTGTTTCATCTCCTGCTATACCCTTCCCACTGAGATTTCATCTGTTCCAGGTTCCTTTCCGGTCTTTATCTTCTTCATTGGCCCTTTTACATTTTCCCTCCCTTCTTCCAGAATATCCTTTCCATCCTGATTTGATCCTATTATGCTCATGCAATCCCACACTTTGATTTACCTTTAATCTGTTTTATCTGACTAAAATCCTTCCTCACCTTGAATCTTCCCTTTGCTCTTCTAAAAATCTTCTCCCAATCTTTAGTTTTTCGTACACCTCCCTCTAATTCTCGTGCCCTGGCTCTTGCCACTGCCCTGCTCACCTTCTTATTTTTCTTACCATCTTGTCATTTCTTTTTTTTGTCCTCAACAAAAACTAATACAGGACATTTTACAACTTTTTCGTTGTGTATTTACATTGTAAGATGGGGTATTATTTTAACAGAGTTCATGCGTTGAATGAGCATCCTTCTAGTTTAGATTGTCCTCCTTTTTCATATATTTGTTAAACATTACATAAAGTGTGCATCTATGTAATAATAGCCAAGTGGCCTCTGTATGTGTATGTGTGCGTGCGTGCATGTGTTTAACTTCGATCATGAACAAACTGGGGAGAAAGTATTTTGGGTCAAGGATGAACGCCACCAAAACTGAACATTATTAGGACTAATATAATTTGGAGTCCTTAGTGATAATAGCTACCAACAGTGAACAATGGACATGGATGATTAAATTCTGGACTCGCACACCATTCCAGCAGGGGGCGGTACACTCACAGAAATATTTAATCCTAACTTTTAAGATTTATGTAATTTTATTACATGACAAATTATATTTTATGTATTTTAAATAAATACTGTCATTATTATTGATTTAGAGTAATTATATTTTATTAATACTAAATACATAAAGCTGAGGATTATGCATTTCAAAAGAATAGGATTTATTACAGTAATGAATATGCATCATGTAAGGTTTATTTGGTAGGTTTGTATTAAAATTATCTAAAAAAAAGTAAATGGGAATTTGTCATGTAATAAAATTACATAAATCTTAAAAGTTGGGGTTAAATATTTCTGTGAGTGTAAATTAGATTACATAAGACAGAATTCTATTAATCCCTTGGGAAGACTCCCTCAGGCAAATTGAGGTTCCAGCAGGTTTGTATAGCAGCACACAGGGTAAGAAGCACACAGAGTATTAACGTGAAAGTAAAAAAGAAAAACAGTTTGCAATACAAATACACAATATACATACCAGACATACTGATCAATACTGGTTTATTGGCTACTACTGTTCCACTCCTTCTTGTCCTCTGTCTTCCTGTTACTCCTCCTCCCCCTGAGTGAGGAGCTGTACAGTCTGATGGTTCTGAGGGACAAAGGAGTTTTTCAGTTTGTTGGTCCTGCACTTGGGAAGGAGCAGTCTGTGGCTGAAGAGGCTCCTCTAGTTGCTGATGACGGTGTGCAGACGGTGACTGGCATCATCCATCCAATCATCTACATATATATTAAATGCAAAGTGGCCTCTGTGCGTGCATGTGTGTGTGTGTGTGTGTACCTTCAAACACGGAGAAACTGGGGAGAGCTGACATTTGCCATTTGGTATGTTTATGTAGTTTGCGTCAAAGATGAATGCCACCAAAATGGAACGCTGATTTCATTTTCAATTTATTTTCATTTATATAGCGCCAAATCACAACAGAGTTGCCTCAAAGCGTTTCACACAGGTAAGGTCTAACCTTACCAACCCCCAGAGCAACAGTGGTAAGGAAAAACTCCCACTGAGGAAGAAATCTCAAGCAGACCAGACTCAAAGGGGTGACCCTCTGCTTGGGCCATGCTACAAACATAAATTACAGAACAATTTACAGAACAATTCACGGACGAATATACAAGAAATGCTATTGGCGCACAGGACAGGAGGATCGCCAACATGAATACAGCTCCCATCTCTGGATGGAGCTGCACCTTAAACAGAGAGAAAAAAACAGAATCAGGCGTCAGAAAGACAAAAAATACTGTATAATTTGCCAGCATTAATCAACAAGAAAAACAGAGAAATACTAAGGTGATCACCGGCCACTAGCCCTAAAGTTCACTAAAAGACCCAGAATTTAGGTAGAATTGAGGCCACAGCCCGCTCCAATTACTAATAAATGAATTAAAAGAGTAAAAAGCGTAAAAAAAACTGTACCAGTATGCTAGCCATATGAAAGGGAAAATAAGTGCATCTTAAGTCTGGACTTGAAAATCTCCACAGAATCTGTTTTATTGATGCAGGGATATCATTCCACAGAACAGGGGCACGATAAGAGAAAGCTCTGTGACCCACAGACTTCTTATTCACCTTAGGGACACAAAGTAGTCCTGCACCCTGAGAACGTAAAGCCCGGGCCGGTACGTAAGGTTTAATTAGGTCAGCTAGGTAGGGTGGTGCCAGTCCATGAATAATTTTATAGGTTAGTAGCAGAACCTTAAAATATGATCTCACTGGGACAGGAAGCCAGTGAAGGGATGCCAAAATGGGTGTAATGTGGTTGAACTTTCTGCTTCATGTCAAAAGTCTGGCTGCAGCATTTTAAACCAATTGGAGACCCCTAATGCTAGACTGCGGTAAACCAGAAAATAGAACATTGCAGTAGTCCAATCTAGAAGAGATAAATGCATGGATCAGGGTCTCAGCATCAGCCATAGACAGGATGGGATGAATCTTCGCTATATTTCGCAGGTGGAAGAAAGCAGTCCTAGTAATATTTCTAATGTGGAGGCCAAAGGACAACGAAGGATCAAAAATTACCCCAAGGTTCCTCACTTTGTCAGTGTGATGTATGACACACGAGCCCAGGCTGAGCGTTAACTGGTCAAATTGATGCCGATGTCTCACTGAACCAAGAACCATCATTTCAGTCTTATCAGAGTTTAAAAGTAGGAAGTTTCTAGACATCCAACTTCTCACTGTTGCAAGGCAATCTTCTAAGGATTTTATGTGAAAGAGATTACCAGCAGTTATTGGCATGTATAACTGAGTATCATCTGCATAGCAGTGAAAGGTAATCCCAAAACGCCGCAATATGTGACCAAGGGGTGCTATATAAAGAGAGAAAAGCAGGGGGCCTAAGACAGACCCCTGTGGAACCACAAATTTCATGTCACTAAGGTTAGAGGTAGATTTACTGTACAAAACACAGTGAGAACGACTGGTCAAGTATGACGTCAGCCATGCAAGGGCACTCCCAGTAATCCCAAAATGATTTTCCAGCCTATCAAGTAGAATATGATGATCCACTGTATCAAATGCAGCACTGAGATCTAACAGCAACAGAACCGTAGTGGTGTCCGAATCCATTGTAAGCAGAAGATCATTCACCACTTTAGTGAGAGCCGTGTCTGTGGAATGATATTTTCTAAAAGCAGACTGCAGTGGCTCAAAGAGATTATTCTCAGTATGATAGTCTACGAGCTGCCGTGACACCACTTTTTCAAGAATTTTAGAGAAAATAACAGATTTGATATCGGCCGATAGTTTTTCAATACACTAGGGTCAAGATTAGGTTTCTTAAGTAATGGTTTAATCACTGCAGATTTGAAACATTTAGGAACAGATCCAGAAGTTAATGTGAGATTAATAATTTCCAGCACAGTCCACCCAAGAGTGGGCCACAGGTCCTTAAACAGTTTTGTTTGTATAGGATCAAATAAACAGGTTGTGCGTTTTGTTGACGTTACGAGTTTCGTCAGCATGCCACATGAGATACTATCAAATTCTGTAAATCTAGGTAATACCTCAGTAGTGGCACCCACCTCAATAGCAGGGTGTAGTGGCTGGGTTAAGGCATGCCGGGATAGGATAGGACAAGTATTTTTGGAGAAATTACAGATATTACCTAACATCTGTGAGCAATGGACATTGATAATTACAAATCAAATCTATTCCAAATCAGCATAGAAACTTTGCATAATTTCTTACCACCCTTAAAAAATGTCAGCTACCTATTTTATAAACACTACCCAATCTAGAGCCCATGGATCCCCACAGGCAAAACTCTAGTGTCATCAATAATACCTCACAGAATGCATGTACATATTATTTCTATTTGTAATTTTTGCAAAATGAAACTTCTGCTTAATGCTGCAACAAAAAGATCAACTATTACTTCAAAAACACAGACTTATACAATCAATGATTGATGACTCAGAGAACTTTTGGTCTTCAAAAAAGCTATGGATATGACAAATAAGGAATGTTTCTTCATTCTGTTCCAATGCAACATGCCCCCCACCCCGGCCTCCAAAAATAGTATTACTAGTTTAGTGTTCAGAGTGGTTTAACTGCTCTCATGTGACTTATGTTCTGCACAGTTTTTTTTCCACATTTTGTTTTTTATTGCACACACCAAAGAACCACTTTGGATGATTATAAATTTCCCTGCTGTAATGCATAATAATGTCAGTGCTCATGGAAAATTATGGACTCTTGGTTGAGGTGGACAGAACATTAAAACCAGTTTGCAAATCTGTACTGTTTGAAGCTTGCAGTGGGAAAACAATTAAAGGCTTCGTAACGGTGGCACAATGCTGGAAAAATCACATGTACTTTCTTGTTGTTGAACACATCAGTATTTATCTGTATGATAATTCGCTGTTTAACACAAGTTGCCTTGCTTGTAACATCTGTCGTTGCATGGAGGAGCAGGATCGGCTCATCTGATGTAAATGCAGAATAGTTTTACACTTAATACGTGATATCACAACCAATAATCTCTTTTAATCTCTTGCTTGAAGTCACAAAATAGGTTGAAAGCTGCTTCTGATAAAGTAAAATCTTTTGAGCGTCAATGCAGAGAGCACACAAAAATTGGGTATGAATACTAATAGGACAAGAATAAAACAACACCCCCAAATATCCATTTTTCAGCCTCATGGCTTTGTTATAATATCATAAATGCACATGACACCAGCAGTGGGTGGCTTGGTGACAATCAAACTTAAGATCTGGGAATGAAAGAAACTCAAAAACAAGCTCATTCCAAGGTAAATATAACTTCAGCCACACATATGTAGAAAGAGAGGGAGAAAGAAGGAATACGTGTCAGTGTTGGCTACATTCATACAAAATCCTTTCTGCAGGCTTGTTTGGACTTAAGACCATGTTCTTTGAGTTTTAGAATATAAGGGCCCCTTCACACGTAGTGTGAAGTTTGGTCGATTATGGCGAAACAGCATGAAACAGTTCAAAGTAAGCGCACCACAAAACATTGCGCTGACGGGCAGGCGTGCACGATCCCGGTGCGAGAGTTCATGCACGTGCCGGTGTCTTTTCAAGCAGGAACACAGTGCCAAGTGCAGCATGTTGCGCCACTTGTGTGGAAGAAATAAAAAAATAAAAACCAGCTGGTACCTGTGGGACCACATCATGCTGCTTATGTGGGAGGAGAAGAAGAAAAAAAAAAAGGAAAGAAAACAAAACATACCAGGATTCATAACTGTGCTTTACTGATTGCCAGCCTGACACTTTACCAAGTAAGCTACTGTCACTATCCTGTAAAAGGTACTGAAAACTCCCTCACATCAGGAAGCGCATGGACGTATTAAAAAAATAAAATAAAAACGACACACCGTATACAAACATTGCATTATATTAAATCCCTCTTATCAAGCAGGCAATACAAGTATGATCCTTCTCGTCCTCTGTACATGACCTATGGTCACTGATGTACAGTCATGAAATGACATGAATGAGAAGCAGTTCGTTGATCTCATTCATGTCCACATCTTCTGGCCTGTCTCCAGCCAGCCGCGCGCGTGTGTCCTGCCGACACGTGTGTCTTGTGGATGATGCGCCGCAGGACACTGCACCATGTGGAACAGAGCTCACGTGGGTGAGGTAACAGTGAGATCGCCTGCTGTGTGTTATGATCTGATGGTCTGTTTCAACCTGGGGGCAGCCTGTCCATGTGCGCACTGTGGGCACACCATGAGCGCTCCCTTGCTGCAACCCCTCGTCACAATGATATATGTTTTTATTTTTGTTTACTTGATGACAGCAAACACACACATGCACATCACAGTGGTCAGTTGTTAGTCCATGTCTGTCCAAACACAGTACTGTCCAGCTGGGATGCTGCTTTTATACCCAGTCATGACACACCTGTTTCCAATTAACCTGTTCACCTGTGGAATGTTTCAAACCAGTGTTCTTTGAGCATTCATCAACTTTCCCAGTCTTTTGTTGCCCCTGTCCCAGCTTTTTTGAAACGTGTTGCAGGTATCCATTTCAAAATGAGCAAATATTTGCACAAAAACAATAAAGTTTATCAGTTTGAACATTAAATATCTTGTCTTTGTGGTGTATTCAATTGAATATAGTTTGAAGAGGATTTGGAAATCATTGTATTCTGTATCTATTTACATTTCACACAACGTCCCCAACGTCACTGGAACTGGGGTTGTGTGTGTGTGTCTGTGTATATATATATATATATATATATATGTGTATATATATATATATATATATATATATATATATATATATATATATATATATATATATATATATATATATATATATATATATATATATATATATATATATATATATATATCTCGGTACTCCCATTTGGTGTTCGGGTGCCACAGCGGATACAGCCAGACCCGCACAGGCAGTTGGCACAAGTTTTACATGGGAAGCCCTTCCTGACACAACTCCAGTTTTACCTGGAGAAACACACACAGCCGCTGGTGTTCTAAAGAGGTCTCCTATCCAAGTACTAACCAGGTACTAACCAAGTACTAACCACTGCTTAGCTTCTGAGATCTGACGGGATCAGGCTGACATAGAGCAGATTGGCTGCTCTCGCTTACAACTGCACCTGTTCCTAATCCATCATGAGTCCATCAGCCATCCAGCAGATGGCAGACGTGCATGTAATGTTACATGGGCAAAACAAATTTGCTTTATTGATTGAGGCAGGGTTTGAACATAAAGGGTGAAAGGGTTTGTCTTCATTACATAAATCTGGTGAATTACAAGATGATAATGATAGCTAATGGTAGCATTTACTGTGTTTGAGTTGTGGGGACAAATTTATGATTAACTGGCTGCACTTCAGAGGGTACATATCTCATCTTTTTTCAAACCCTTGGAATAATCGTGAATTTAAAGGGCTAGTCCCTCCAGATTTCCTGGTTTCATCCTATTTTGTTGTTTTACATGGGGCATTCTCTGGGTAGGGCGGTGAGCAAACGGTTCATGCGCTTGTTGCTCTGAGGACCCAGAGTGATAAAAGGGAAAGGCCAAAAGATCGACTTATTTACTTTGGGCAGTCTCTGTTTCAAGACAGAAATAACAAAATAGGACTAAAAATGGGAATTTGGAGAGTGTGACCCTTTAGAATTAAATCCACACTGAGACATGATCAGTATGAAATCACGAGATCGTAAATTTATGTTTCATTCAATGTGGAGTCATTCATCAGTCAATCATCAGCGTGAATTTAATAGACTAATTGATGAAATTCAATTAATAAAGCATTCAGACCTGAAGAGGCCGTCGTGATTTGAGTATTTTTTTTATAAAACAACTAAAAGCTGTCATGCAAACATCATTATGTAAATGTGTTGATTAATTGATAAAATACTGTTTTGGCTGTTCATATTGTTGGATTGCTGCATTACTCGATGACTTCACTCAGTTGTATAGAAATTTCCATCACGTGTTGCAAATGTTTACATAATCTTGAGATTTGTTATTTATATATTTAATTTTATAATTTTTACACCATCAAGCCTCATTCATATCCAGCGTTAATACTGTGAGTATCTATCTGGAACAAACCACATCTCTTTAATCAAACTGCATTAAAAAAAGCTTTTACTAATTGCACTGGATTGGGTTTAAACTGGAATTTAAAAAAATGAACTTTTTAGTACATAGTGATTTTATTTTGTGAAAAGCTGCTGTAACAATCCAGCAGTAAGCAGCACATTTGTCAGTTTTTAACTAATCTGAAAAAGAGACAAAAAAAAAAAAAAAAATGAACTTGCAGAAGATTTCTGAATAAACAGATCAGTGTTGGCAGATAAAACTTTACTTTGATTGCAGCTTGCATCTGTACTTTCCTGAATGTTTTTCATCCCACTGAAGAATGTTGTCTTCACCACAATGAGGCAGTATATGATCAGGATCAGAAAGTGGGAGAAATGCCGAAAAGTTGAAAGGGATGAGTCCTTTGGGAATGTCGCAGCAGTTGTTGGGGCTTTCTGGCCCTGCATGCTGGAGCTGTGTCAAAAGCACTGAAAAGCCCCCACTCACCGCACAGGATTACAAGGGTTACAGTCACTACTGTGTGCAGCTGACTTTATTCACTGGCTTCAGTCCTCTGCTGGTAAAACTGCAGCCACCTTTATGGGCAAATAAAAAGAAATATCAATAAAATTAATATTCAGATTCCTGTTCAATTCTCTTTGCTGTGTAGAGTCACAACTCGTAAATTTACACCATGTGCACTGTGACAAAGCATCAGTATTTAAAGCTACAGTGTGTAGGATATACAGTTGTGGTCGGATGTTTACATACACTCATCATGAGCATGAATGTCATGGTAATTTGGGGCTTTTAATGATGTCTTTGAACTGTTCTTTTGCCAGGATGGAATGACTGTACAGCATACATCATTAATGGAAGTACTCCAAAATTGTGGCTTTTTTTTTCTGGACATAGGCTTAACATACAAAAAAGTGATGCCTATAAATGTAGTTGCACAGCAACTCAGACAAACTGAGCTTCCTTTCCAACTGACTCATTATGGTTTTAAGTATTTGGGACTGAATGTAACTGGTTCACTTCAGGCTCCATGGGCTGCAAATTTTACTCCTTTATTGTCCATTATAAGGTCAGCTGTTCAAAGATGGGCTAATTTACCAGTATTTCTTTTAGGTAGATAAATATAGTGAAAATGAATCTTTTACCCAAGTTTTTATACCTATTTCAGTGTATTCCTTTGTTCTTACCCAAAGCCTTTTTAAATCTATCGATCATATGATTTCCTCATTTATATGGGGAGGTAAAACTCCAAGAGTACGTAAATCATTATTACGAAAACTTTGGCTCAGTGGAGGTCTGTCTTTACCTAATTTGATCTTTTATTACTGGGCAGATAACATTCAAAAATACATTTATTAGTTAAAAGAACCCAATACAACCTCAGTCGTATTTATCTACCTCTCTCCCTACCTTATTATTTTCATCTCTCCCTGTGTCCCTGTCTCAGTACACAGATTATCCTGTTTTACTTGCCTTTCTTAAAATATGGTATCAATTTTATCTTCATGTCAAATATGTTTCTGCTTCTGCTCCAGGCCCATCATGTAAACCTCACCTCTTTCCTCCCTCCTTCTTAGACACTGCATTTCATCTATACCTTTCTTAATTTTACTAGTATGTCTTTCTTATATGGCCTGCCCTCATTTTTTTTTAATTAGACATTGTCCATCTATTATTTTTCTGAAGTTCCCCTCTCAGCCCCCTATACATCCTTTGTAGGATGTCTTTGATCTTATGGCCCATAAGAAAACTCTTATATCATGGATATATCTTATTCTCTCAATGTACAATCATCCAGTCAATTAAACTATTTGTAATTGGGAAAAAGTGTTCAGTCTGGAATTTGGGGAAGGTTTCCGGTATAAAGCAGTTGACAGAATTTGTACGTCATCATCTTGTGCAAGACTTTCCCTAATTCAATTTTAAGTAGTACACATGCTGCATTTGTCAAAGTCCAAACTGTCCAAAATTTATCCCAGTGTCTCTGATCTGTGTGACATAAGTAACTCCTCTCCCTGTGATTTAAGTCATATGTCTTTTCTTTGCACCAAACCTCAGCCATATTTATGTTGTATTTTGATGTTTTCTGTCATGTTCTTGGCATCATACTGGAGACTTGTCCACTGATTGCTATTTCTGGAGTTCCTGGAATCCCCACTGTGTCCCTCACCAACTCGCAGGTGGAAGTAATTGCCTTTGCCTCATTGCTAGCATGTTGCAGAACATTATTATCCTGGAAAGTTCCATGTCCCCCATCTATTTCGTTATGGCTGAAAGATCTTGTGTTTTTCTTAATACTTGAACAAATCAAGTTTAGTCTTAGAGGGAGGCCTGATGGGTTTCAAAAAGTGTGGCAGCCATTTATTTACTATGTTGGATCCTTGAAAACTATTGGACCTGATTGAACTGCTTGTCATCGGTGTGTGGTGTGTGTGTGTATGTGTGTGTTTTTATTTTAACTATTAGTATTTTTTAGGGCCTATGTTTTAGGATGTTGTTTGGAAAAAATAATGTTTTTTGGTTTTGTGAAAAAGAAAAAGAAATAAACGTTTAGACCCCCATCACACATAGTACAAATGTGCACGAACCAGGCTGACTGAAGCCGAAACAGCAAAAATGGCAATAATCGAGACACAGTCGGGAAAGACAGATAGTCAGACAGCTGTGTACGACTGCCAGATGACCACGTAGAATGTGGGCAGATCCAGTCCGGACTAAGTCGTGCACACCAGCACAACCGCAGCCCAGATGTTGTTGGACAACAGTACGAAGACACAGACTGCTGTCAGACTGCACCAAGATAAAAATAAAGCACTCAGACTGTCAGACGGATGCGCTCGAGTGCTGTCACTCACTCACTCACTCACTCACTCACTCACTCACTCACTCACTCACTCACTCACTCACTCACTCACTCACTCACTCACTCACTCACTCACTCACTCACTCGCTCACTGATTCGCTCATCCACTCTCTCCCCACACGCAATGACCTCTGAGCAGGACCTTGCACCAGCAGGATGGACATTTATGTCCCACACATGATGGACTGTCAGCCGTGCTGTGCTCACGTACACAGCATGGCGACAGCGATGTGATGAGCACATGGAGTACACAGAGAGACTGTGCGCCGCGCTGTCCAGTCGGACCATTGATGCACGCTGCAGGGCGGTGCGTGACATGGGATATATATTCATGCCATGGTGGACGACACCTTTAGGCGCCATTGTTGTCAGCACGCGGTGCAGCGAGGGCAAGAGGGACTTCACCACAGGCTGCAGCCTCTGGCCGTTGTCCACCCTGCACTGTGACATGCACCTGGGGCTGTACTGGAGGTGAGTTACATGTTTATTTATGGTGTCATGGGCTGGCAACACAGTTCCACCATCATTCCTCCGACGAAGTTAGATGGTGAACATGTCATAATACATGTATTATGGGGGACATCCCGTTCAGCTGTGTTTCAGGTGCCTCACCTGTGACGCACCCAGTGATGCATTGACTCGCAGTGACAGACGATGCTTCAGGAAATGATTGCACAATGTTCACGTCCATGTTCACACGATGGATGTGTGCCACATGTTGCATATGGACATTTTCTTTGCGGTCCCTGAACGGGATACAGTGGAGATGCACATATGTGGCACAAGTGGGACATGCCAGCAGGATTTGTCCTGCCCAATCCATTTTGGGGTTCCCCTGACCATCATCAGATTGTTCTGAATGCTGTTATGATGCCGTACCAATATGTAAATTGCAGTGAAATTGCGCTCAGGCTGTAAATAGACTGCCATTGGATGGGTGTCCCACCTGGACTACGCCACGAGTGTTTTGCACATATGCAAATAATAGGCCCAATTTTTTTTTAGACTGCACCTCAACACTTTTCAAATATGGGCCGATTCTTCATTCAGACGCCATTTGGCCTCATTCGTGCTATGTGTGATGGGGGTCTTAAAAAACAGAAGAATTGGGTACACAAATGTGAAATTATTTTGTATCATTTCTAATCCACAGAGGGCAGAATGATATATAGGCTCAAATACATACATACATTCACGTAAATCTTTCAATAAGTGGTGCTGAAGGTTCAGCAATCTTTTATCATGAAGATGACTGACTACAACTGGTACTTTCTCTATGCCAGCATAAAAACAATGTGTTTGACAGCACTCACTGGACTGACCAACAGTCAGAAGAATGGTAAAGTCCAAGGATGTCAGTTGAATTGTAGAATTACAAAGTTGTCCATGGCATACCCCGTCTCTTGCCCATGACTGCTGGGATTGGTTACAGTACCTTTGTATAGAGAATAGATGGATAGAAGGGAAGGTCTCTTGGAGCCAGTTCTGAGCAATTGCAGATTCCTAGATCACCAGTTAGTCAGATGTGTCACCACTTTGTGCCAATGTCTGGAAGAACACCCAGACTCTCACCCTCAGATGAGAGAAAATTGGTTTGGATGTTCATGAACCACCAATGCTCAGGCCTGCCATCAACTGGAAACTGCCGGATCTGAGAAGGTGCCAACCAAGAAAGAAGCTTCTGCTCCAAAATTGACATATTCAAGCTAGACTGAAATATGCAGCTGCCCACATGGACAAGCCAAATACCAAAGTGGATAGTATTATGAAAAAGGAGGTCTACCTCCAAATTCTTCAATGTCACCCCAAATCAACAACTAGATGGTTGCATCTTGACCACATTCGAGTGTTCCAACAGAACAGTGTTCCCAAACAAACATCATAAGTGGTTGAGGATCTATTTAGGCATTATCTATCTATCTATCTATCTATCTATCTATCTATCTATCTATCTATCTATCTATCTATCTATCTATCTATCTATCTATCTATCTATCTATCTATCTATCTATCTATCTATCTATCTATCTATCTATCTATCTATCTATCTATCTATCTATCTATCTATCTATCTATCTATCTATCTATCTATCTATCTATCTATCTATCTATCTATCTATCTATCTATCTATCTATCTATCTATCTATCTATCTATCAGGTGAAAACAAAATTTAATGAATAACTTGCTGTCACAAGATTTGCTACTGTGAACTGTGCATTTTACCATTATGGAACAACACTTAAATCTGTAGTTCCATATCTTCTACATAATAGTTTATATTTTTCTTATAATAATAATCATAGTAACTTTAGAAAGGTAAGTGATCTTTTTTAATTATCACTTTCTACAATGTTGTTACTCATGGGGTGGGTAAGGTCTAGACCTGACTCGTGTACAGTGCCTTGGGGAAAGTTATGTTGACTGGCATTGGGATTTGGCACTGTATAAATATGCTGAAATGGATTTGATTTAAAGTCCAATTCATCACAAGTAACATCCTGTCTTAGAAGTCAGTAGAGGACTCGATGCTAACAGCTTTGCTTTGTGATGTTGTGGTTTTGTGCTTGTTAACACATTTCAGGCAGAGACACAGTTGTTACTTGACAGTGAGTCAATGGCATACCTGCATATGTATATATCAGGGGAGTGCATTTTTCCCATATAAAATGATGATATATGTCTAGATACATTGGCTATGATACAATTCAGGAACAATAAGTTTTATTAATAATTCATTTTATTATAGAATGGTTCGAGTCAATGCAATGTGATGTGTTACGATGCAGTTCAGTGCAATGCTTCATGTTGTCAAAATTTCATTTCCATGATAAGTTAGAATAAAACAAAAGTGTCAATACTTACTTTCAAAAACATAGGTATGAAGTACCTTCTTCAGGTTTTTGCAACTGTGCTGCAGTGTGTTGATGATGCCTCTTGCTTACCACTAGGGGCAGCGCCCCATGCACAAACAGAAAACATAGCATAAAAGAAGTACAGAAGAAGCTAGTTGCTGTTAGCAAATCATACCTTCCCATTCTGAACCGGTATGACAGTATTAACTAATTATCCACTGCACATAAATTAAAAAAAAGGGTACACATACATTTATTATCTTGCCTACCATTATGGAATAGGTTGATTAGGATTTTACCTCACAAAGTTAAATGCTCCCGTGACCAGTCTCCAAAAAGCTTTGCACCAACCTTTGTTTCAAGATGCAGAAGCAGCAGCAAAATAAGATTAATTCAACTAATTCATAATATTAAAATTGAACCATCAACCAAGTAGATTTCTCCATGTATTGAGATAGTCTTATTTACTACTTCAAATTCAATTTTCCAAGTCCCAGTCCATCCATCTGTAAATAGACACTTGCATTTATTGGGGAAGTAACCTGTGTCAGACTGGTGTCCTGTCCAAGAGCAGTTGTAGGTTCTTATCCACTTCACACTATGGAATCTTGAGATAAGCACTGGTGCCAATGGGCCTCAGGGCCTGTATAGGACTTACCAATTCTTCTTCTTCTTCTTGGCTGTGGAAGTAGCCTGACACCTTATCCAGGAGGAGTCATAGATTCTCATCTGCTTCATACTACGGTATCCTGGGATAAGCACAGTTGTCAGTGAGCCTCAGAGCCTACATAGGACTTACTTCTTCTTGGCTGTGGAAGTAACCTGCAATTGACTGGCATCCCGTCCAGTGAAAGTAACAGATTTCCATACACTTCATGCTGCAGTATCCTGGGAAAGCACAGACATCAGTGGTCCTTAGTATCTAGATTGGACTAACCACTATTGCAGGAAATACATTCTGCTATATTTTCCTGTTGAAATGTGTATGTATAAGCCTTAATCGAAAACAAGTTAAAAACTGTGAACTCTGACTTCTTGATTTGTAGTAATATTTTAAAATGAACCCGCAGCCCTCAGACTGCCATTTTCAGAGTACTGATGGAGAGTAGTTTGAAATACACATGTAATCCTTCAAATTGCTATAATCTGCAGCACTGTAGGGGTTTATGGCATATCTGCACAACATTTTACAAACAGGCATTTTTAAGCGTTGCAATCTTTTGTTTTGAGATTATTCACTTGGTTCATGTAAAAATGTTGTGTTCCTTGCTGTTTGTCTAAACTTATTGCAACAGCGGGTTAGATCGATACTTTTTTTTATGAACAGTATAATTGCCTGTAACACCAAGTGTGTTGCCAGCAGTGTCAATATGTCACAAATTACTGCTGGGATCAACATTGTTTTGGCATGTTGCAGAAGTAACCTGTTACTTCTCAGCCCAAAGAGGGAGGGTGATGCTGGCGGGCACAAATTTTCATGTTGTTTTGAGGGGTGGATTTTTCTATCTGTGGGTGGAGTGGAAAACATTCCATAATATTTCACAAACTGGGTCACAGGAAGACTCAGTTGCAGAGTATCAAAGGTTTGACTGAACAATGCAGGTATTCCATGCCAGATTCAGGATCACTTGTTAGGAGCGACATGACCCAAAAAGCCATAAATCTCTAAACTGCCACATTATTGAATCAAAATAAAGAGTTCAGAAAACAGTGGCATGGATTAAACAAAAAGAAAAATTAATGCATATGAGTTAAAATTAGTGACAAAAAGGAAGTAAGCAGATAACACAGTGCCAAGGTGGATTAGTGGTTAGCACTGATGCATCACAAAAAGAAGGTTGTAGGCTCACATCGCCCTTGGTCCTTTCTTTGTAGATTTTGCATGTTGTCTGTGTGGGTTTCTTCTGGATGCTCTGGTTTTCTCCCACAATCAAAAACATGGTTATTTACGGTCTGCTCCTGGCCAAGTCAGCTTTTCTACATCTGGAATTGGTCCCCGGGCGCCGGACTGTGGCTGCTCACTGGTCCTAGTGGTTGGATTGTGTCTAACTATAATTAGGATGGGTTAAATGCAGAGGACAAGTTTTGTTGTATGTAAGTAGAAGGCCCTTATTATTATTATTATTATTAATGAAACACAACTATCCCCAATACAATAAATCTGACAGGAGACTATAAGAAGTATTCACTCCCTTATGGCCCGGTCACACTGCAAATGGCGATTGCTGAACGAAGGAAAAAAAGACACAACGTCACAAATCGTCAAGAAAAAGTGGACGAATGAGCCGGTACTTCTCCCATCACTGAAAAGCCTGCGAGTGCAGAGCGCATAAAAGACCGAAACGAAACCAAAACTAACAAAACAAAAACGAAGCGAACAGTGACCTTGACACTTTAAACAAAATCAAAACAAAACATTCATGATGACGTAACTTGACAGCGGGTATCAGACCGAGCACAGCCAGCCTGTGAACAATACTGCAGCCAACGTGCACGCTCCACAGCACCTGCAGGCGCACCTGCTGTCTGTGGCTGGAACGTTCCAGCCACAGACAGCATGCGAATGTGCGCACAGCTGTCTGTGGTGCACAGCCGTTTGTGTGTACGCAGTCTCTCCAGCCACAGACACATGCGAACCTGTGTAAATAGTTGAAGTAGTTGATAAAACGTTCTTGCCGCTATTGTTTCTGTATGACAACGTTGGTTTTCGTCCCACACATGGACGAGTCACGTTCAGCTCGTTGGATCTTTAGTTATTGATCCGTTCAGATATCGTCAATGTTCGTGCGAGATGTCGGACTTGGGAGGATGGACGATGTTGGATGACGCTGATGATACGGGAACTACGCAAATGATGAGGAACCGTCAAGACAGAAAGCAAAACAGATTATGGTCAAATTGAAGTTGTCGTTGGGATTCGTTCATATTTTTCAACAGTTTGAAAATTCTGATGAAGCGCCAGCGACAGGAACGATGCTGGACGATGGTTAAACGATGTCTCCGAAAGTCAGCGGAAGTTCAGATTTCTTGTTTTCTTTTGGCTTCGCTGTCCTTCATTAGTGCTGTGTGACCGGGCTTTAGAGTTTGTACTTATCTATTTTTATTTTTAATTTTGACATCAAATTGAAGTATAAAAATTTTGTCTTATTGCACTGTTGCCTCACAGCATGAAGGTCATGGGATTGATTCCCACCTGTGGCCTTTCTGTGTGGAGTTTGCATGTTCTCCCCATGTTTGTGTGGGTTCCCTTTGGGTGCTCTGGTTTCCTCCGACATGCAATGACATACAGGTTAGGTGAACTGGAAACTTAAAAAAAAAAAAATTGTCCAGGTCTCCCTTGTAAAAGAGATCTCGATCTCAATGGAACTAACCTAGTTAAATAAAATAAAATTAAAAAATCTTGTTTATTTACAGAATAATTTAAAAATATCTTATATATTCTTAAACTATTTGAATGAAATGAACGTTTGTTTAACATCAAATTGGAATTCACAAAATTCAATTTTCTTTCAAGAATAATTTTAAAATCTTGTTCATTTTTCAAATGAAACAATTTTATGCAACACAGTCTAAATTAAATCAAATTTTAACACTGGCTTTTGATGTCCACTTTACCAGAAAGCTGTGATTGGTGAAACAATTTAGCAACAGTTGGTATATTCACAGTTTCTTCAGTCACAGCCACAGAAGCCTAGACGTCCTTCAGAGTTGTCATGATTGTCATGGTGACTTCATTCACTAGTCACCAGCCTGTAAGGTTCAGGTAGTTTTAAAAGACGTTTCTCACTAAGCAGATTTACCACACTGTGCCTTATGCTTTCACCATTAATGACTGATTAGAAAATTTCTAGTGTCCATCCCCTGACTTGTGCTTTTCAGTCATTTTGTCATTCAATTCTCCTCTGTGGTCTTTGTATAGTCTTTAACATAAGATTAACTCATCACAAGTTCTACCATCTATACATGGGCATGTATAAAATGCTTGATGCCAGCCAGTGAAAGAGGAAAAAGTCATGAAAGGCATAGCTTCCTTTAAAAACACAAATAAAATAAACTGTAATCTCCCATTATCACTGTTTGTCATGGATATTTATAATATTTGACCAGTAAAGTGAATAAGGTTTCCTACTTGACTAACTGAAGTTTATTAGCAGAGAACCACAGTCAGATCCAAAAGTAACTGGACAGTGACAATTTTTTTTGTTGTTGTAATGTTGCATCTCTCACATCACACTTTTGCATCAACACAATGGAGTTCAGTTTCAGTCAATTTCAATTTTTTTTTTTTTGCATAGCACCAAATCACAACAAAGCTGCCTCAAGGGGCTTCAAACGGGTAAGGCCCAACCTTACCAAACCCCCGAGCAAGCACACAGGCAACAGTGGTAAGGAAAAACTCTCGCTGGCATTTTTGAGGAAGAAACCTTAAGCAGATCGGACTCGGGGGGGGGGGGCATTACTTGGACCATCCTAACAAGGTCTTCACAAAACATGAAAAACAAAAAACAGAAGAAATAGGAAAAAACAGAGAAGAGATAGAGTCAGTTATAGAAATAATACTATCCATCTTGGTTCTTAGGCTGAATCTCAATTCTACCCCTTCCCCTACATTTTGCGCGGGAACGAGAGACAGAGGGGTGTCTCAATTCTCTTTTTGGAGCGAGGCGGAGGGGAAGGCGGCAGGCTACAAACCCCTTTGTTTGGAGTGAATCTGGATGCACACTCCGTTTGGAGCAGTAGGAGGAGCTTACCACTGTCGCCAAAGAAACAAACATGACGCAGAAAGAGCCGCACAGATGAAAGCGGCTTTCATTACAAATTACGCTGTTTAGAAAGTTATAACTTGCCAAAAAACTTTACAGGCAATTGCCTATGACAGCAACGTGTATGCTGCTGGATGCATGTTGCGTATATTGTCATTCTGAAGAATATCGTAACTTTGCACGTGTGCTGAGGCGTTATAATGCACATACACACGAACGCTACGATAAGACACTTTTACATCTCACAATGGAGAAAATCATGGTAAAGGATAAGCACGTTAATTTGTATGTTCATAAATCTTAATAATAATAATAATATCAATCCCTGCTATTGGATTTTAAGGTCTGTAACACGTGTGTATTTTGTAAACAAACAGGGAGCCCTGAACACACTCATCTCCTAATAAGAAAATGACGCAGAAAATGAGGAAAAGTTTCATCAATGGGAGTAAGTTGGAAAATACGAGGTCTGTTAGAAAAGTATCTGACCTTTTTTTTTTGCAAAAACCTGATGGATTTGAATCACGTGTGCTTGCATGAGCAAATGTTGAACCTTCGTGCGCATGCGTGAATTTTTTCACGCCTGTCGATTACATCATTTGCTGGCAAGCAGCATTTGTGTGAGGTTGTGTGTAGTGCTCTCGGTGGATTTTCATTGCAAGGAAAATGGCGGAACGACTGGAGCAGCGCTACTGCATCAAATTTTGCCAGAAACTGGGCGACAGCTAGGTGAAAACCATTCTGAAGATTTAGACGGCTTTCGGTGACGATTCATCACACAGATGAAGGAGCGGTACAACCAGTTTAAAGACGTCCGCACAATGGTGGAGAGCGAGCCACGCTCCGGTCAGCCATCAACATGCTGAAATGACCAGATCATTCCAAAGTGAACGCTGTGGTGATGCGGGACCTTTGTGTGACTATCCGAGAAATTGCAGAAGAGGTGGACATCAGCACTTTTTCGGCACATTCCACTGTGACAGAAGATTTGGCCATGAAGAGTGGCGATGAAATTCATACTGAAGCTGCTGACGGCGGAGCGAAAGCACCTTCGTGTTGAAGTCTCACAGGACATGCTGTGACATGCCCACCTCTTCCACAATTTCTCAGAAGAAATATAAGGTTAACAAAACTAGATGCAGCCCATAACATACACACAGGTGCTAGTCATATAATTAGAATATCATGAAAAAGTTGATTTATTTCAGTAATTCCATTCAAAAAGTGAAACTTATATAATGTATACATTCATTCCACACATTTATTTTAATTACTAATTAATTAATTACTAATCAATCAATTAATGATTAATCTATTAACAATATTAATTATTACTATTATTAATGCCTAATTATTATCAGTAGTATTACTATTAATTAAGTACTAATTAATTAATTATTAATGCTATTAATTATTATTATAAATTATGAATTAATTCAATACATTTTTAATACCACAAAATTCTCCGACATGATTGCGATGTGTCGACAGAATCTGTGACTTCTTCTATTTCTTTGCATTTAAGCAGAAAGGCAAGAAAATAAAAAGTGCAAACAGGCTACTGCAACAAGTTTCACTTTGGTTGCCATGTTGACAAACAGTGAAGATGGCAGTTTGAGACAGACAGTTCCCCCCCCCAAGGTGGAGGGGTGTCTCAATTCATAGGGCTAGAGGCATACCCCTTCGCCTTACCCCTTGTTCTAAAGGGGTAGGCGTAGGGGGGTAGGGGTAGGGCCAAGGGGAAGGGGAAGGGGTGCAAAAGAGAATTGAGATTGGGCCTTAGTCTCTGTCTCCAGGTCTTGAATCGGTAGGGCATGCTGAGATCAGTCCAGTGTCCTAGGGTTCAGGGTCAGTGTCCATTAAAGTGCTCGTCAGTGCCTCAGACGGAGAGAAAAAGAGCAGAATCAGTCGGCTGGAAATAACTTGCATTAGCTCACCAACAGTAAATCAACAGGGATGTGGAGCGGTTACTAAAGGGGTCACCAGCAGCTAGCCCTGCGGTTCACTAACAGACACTGAATTTAGATGTTGTGAGGCTAAGACCTGTTCCACTGTTAATAATATAAATTAAAAGGAGAGGAAACACAATTCCATGCTAGCCATACAAGGGAGAATAGATGCGCTTTAGTCTGAACTTGAATGTCTCTATGGAATGATTTATCTCTGCAGGGAGATCATTCCACAAAACAGGGGCACGATAAGAGAAATCTCTGTGGCCTGCAGATGTTTTTTTTTTTTTACCTTAAGGACACAAAGCAGCCCTGCGTCCTGAGAACACAGAGCATGGGTTGGTACGTAGGGTGTAATTAGGTCAGCTAGGTAGGGAGGTGGTAAGCCATGAACAATTTTATAAGTTACTAACAGAACCTTACAATCAGACCTCACAGAGACAGGAAGCCAATCAAGGAAGCCAAAATTGTTGTAATGTGGTCAAAGAAGAAATAGACAAACAGACTGAAGTTCTACATTAGGTATATGAGTTAGTGAGTTTTTTGGCAGGTTAAATTGTTCATCAGTGTGATGGCCTGTGGAAAGAAACTGTTCCTGTGTCTGGTTGTTTTGACGTACAGACTTCTGTAATGTCAACCAGAGGAGAGGAGTTTAAACAGTGTGTGTCTGGGGTGTGAGGGGTCTATATAGATGTTACCAGCTCATTTCTGGTCCTGGACCCTGTTATTCTGGTCTGCTGTCGTGAGGTTATCCTCCTGCTGAAAAGCTACAAGCATCCAACCGCTCGCACTGTGCCTGTGCAAACACTGCAGAGCTGTCTTGTAATGTTATTATTATTATTATTTTTTTTGCTGTTGTTTTGTTTTGCTTGTCCGTCATGATTACCGAGGTTGGCAAGGTAGTGCATTCTCAGACTGCGATGACTCTTGAACTCAGATGCAAATTGGATGACATCTTGGAGCAGATGTGTGCCTTGCAGTTGAAGTTGAAGACTTCAGAGGCCGGTGAATATTCTTAATTCATAATTGGGATTTGGTTGTGCAAATGGAACTGTTAAAAAGTGTTTTTCACTGCTCAAACCATAACATTACAGGCTTATCCAGCCTGAAGGTCAAATTGCCCGACTGTTTTCCCTCCAGAGGAATTTTTTTCAGCCTGGGGAACATTGGCTGTTTCTTATCTCAACTCACAAAGACAATAAACTGCTTTTCACAGGACTAAAGCATGCTCCATTCCCTCCCCCAACCCACTTCCTACCCCCCAGCAACACTCCCCTTTCTGGCGCCCGGCTTAATGTCACTCCTTTCCCCTTCGGCAGGGGTGGTGCAGTTTTAGCTGCAGCCCACGTTCTCCCACCCAAGCTGACAGTGGCGCATCTCAGGGTTGCTGCGTGGCCTTCACCCACTTGCCTCAATTCGGATAACGGACTTCTTCAAACTTAGTGCACATAAACAATGTCAAATGTGTATGTGTTGTCTTTAATTCTGATGTGTGTCATTATTATAGTAAACAAGTAATAATTGTGGACTAAATGCTGTCTGAGGTAATTTGAGTGTAAACATAATTTCTCCACTGTGAGATCAATAAAGTATATCTCTCATCTCATCAAATGTATTGTAATGGTTTTAGGAGCCACGAATTTAAGAAACCCGCTGGGGGTTTCTGAAATTTGGGCAAATTTGGTGTCGCCCCTCCAAAAGCAGCAATAGACCCCACCTCCTACACCTATGGGCTCAACACCAGCTGTTTAAGAGACTTCATGACTACAGATGTCTGGGTTACAGGCCTGTAGTCATTCAGTCCTGTTATGGAGGGTTTCTTTGGGACTGGGATAATAGTGGAGCATTTGAAGCAAGAGGGAACCTTGCACAGCCCAAGAGATCTGTTGAAAATCCAGGTGAAGATAGGAGCCAACTGATCAGCACATGCTCTCAGAAATGAATTATTTCATTGAGTATTTGAGACAATGTGCAATGATCAAATATAACACACAATTATTTAATATCACCCATTACATCAAGTCTAGAATAGAATGTATTTACAGATTTAGAAGAAGATTTAATGAAGTACATCAGTTAAACATTAAACAGCAACATAAATTTGCTTTTCACATTAAGTTGCATGGGATATTTTTGGATTATGAGGAAGCTTTAATGATTCATATGAGTGTACATCAGGTGCTTTGATAAATGCATTTAGAGGCATATTTGAGCCACATGAAATTTGTTACATGCAGTTTGGCGAAAGTGTTTATCAATTTGTAGCATTTTTTTGCGTAAAACATGCTCATCAGGTATTCATTTCGTAACTCTGAGTTCTCCCCTTCAGCATCGCGTCTCTTTGCCAAGGTGTCAGGTAGATTCACAGGAAACAGCCTGACACTGAAGAATGGTGTTGGAGATAACCTTTCACTGCACGTTCACGCTTTGCTTTTCATTTCTACGTTGTCATTGTGGAAGCAGTTTGTCGTCCTTACCTGTGTTTTATCTATAGATGCAAGTGTGTGATGTTGTAATTTGATGGTGATCTTTGGGAAGTGCGGAGGTTGCATCATGCCAGTTGCAAGGGATTGAGCACAGAATTCTTCCCAAAATTAATTTTGAAAAACATATTTTCACTCCCTTTATAACCATTTTGAGACTATAAAAAGACCAGTTGAAATCTGTTACAAGTCTGCAACAATATGTTCCCACATCTGAGCAGATGCCTGCCAGTGCTTGGGTGTGTTGTTCTGTGGGTAATTATCAGTATTTTTTTTTTGTAAAGTGCATTTGCTATAATTCTGCCATAGCAAGCATATGCATGTTTTCCTACGTCATTTGTAAGATGGATAGTTCCAGAAGCTTGTCTGCATTCACAAAGGGATTCACATGTGCTTTGAGAAAATAAGATGTCGTGCATTGACGCGATTCTCCAGAGGTACGTCCTCAGTGGTGATTAGGTACGGCCAGTGAAAGCTGACAATGTCCATCGCAAGAGCAACAACACAAAAGGACCATAGGAAGGGCAGCTGTGTTTGTGTGCCGCGTGCCGAAGTGTTGAAAAGAGGGGCTGCTGGCACTCCCACTGGGCGCCTCCCGGTGTGTTTGGAAGACGTGTCCGGCCATGTTCGTCCCACACACACAAAGATACAGCGCGTATCCTGAGAAGAGGTTTGTTTCCTCAGGTATGTTGTAGGTGTGGATTGATGTGTGTCAACATGAAAAGACTTTAAACCAAATGGAATGGCTTGTTACCAGAGTTTTGGAAGCAGACCAAGAGCACATCATGTTTTCCTGCACAATGAAGGGGTCTTCTGCTGTGAGGAAGAGGAGGGTTTTTTGCGGGAGTGGCTGATCAGATGAATTCATAACAGAGTTGAGATGAATTCCTTAATTGTATGGTTTATGACTGAATGGAACCATGCCGAATGCAAGAAAGAAGGAGGAGCTGACAAAAGATTATGACAGTGATGACTCACACAAACGTAACGTAACTTGTAAACAACATGATACACAGGCTGAATATTCATGCACTGTAGGACCCACTCAAGGCTCTTACATGTTTCTGGCAAATATATCATCAGGTTCCAAATTCTTGACTTTCTCCAGTGTGAATAACTACAGTACTTACAGAAATTATTCACAGTGCCTCAATTTTCCCACATTTACAGCCTTATTCCAAAATGGAGTAAAGCCATTTTTTGTGTCAAACTTCTACTCACAACACCCCATAATGACAACATGAAAAAGTTTTTATTTTTAGTTTTTGCAAATTTATCAACAACAACAACAACAACAACAACAAAAAACCCCTAAAGTATTCACAGTAAAATGTGAATACTTGCTGGATGATCAGATGTGTGTGGGTACCAGACCTGTCACCCATTAAAAATGTGTGGCACATTATGAAGCACAAAATATGACAATGGAGACCCCGGACTGTTGAAAAGTCGTACATCAAGCAAGAATGAGAAAGAATTCCACCTGCAAAGCTTCAACAATTAGTGTCCTCAGTTTGTTGAGTGTTGTTAGAAGGAAAGGTGATGTAACACAGTGATAAACATACCAACCAAACTTTATTGTTTTTGTGCAAATATTTGCTCATTTTGAAATGGATGAGCTCGGGCCCAGAGAAGACGGCGGTGTTTCTGGATATTGTTGATGTATGGCTTTCGCTTTGCATAGTAGAGTTTTAACTTGCACTTGTAGATGTAGCGACAAACTGTGTTAACTGACAATGGTTTTCTGAAGTGTTTCTGAACCCACACAGTAAGATCCTTTACACAATGATGTCGTTTTTTAATGCAGTGCCACCTGAGGGATCGAAGGTCAAGGGCATTCAATGTTGGTTTTCGGCCTTGCCGCTTACCTGCAGAACATTTTCCAGATTCTCTGAAGCTTCTGATTATATTATGGACTGTAGATGATGGAATCCCTAAATTCCTTGCAATTGAATGTTGAGAAACATTGTTCTTAAACTGTTGGACTATTTTTTCATGCAGTTGTTCACAAAGTGGTGATCCTCACCCCATCTTTGCTTGTGAATGGTTGAGCCTTTTGGGATGCTCCTTTTATACCCCGTCATGACACTCACAATTAGTGTCCTCAGTTCCCAAATGCTTATTGAGTGTTGTTAGAAGTAAAGGTGATGTAACACAGTGGTAAACATACCACTGTCCCAACTTTTTTGAAACGTGTTGCAGGCATCCATTTCAAAATGAGCAAATATTTGCACAAAAACAATAAGGTCTATCAGTTTGAACATTAAATATCTTGTCTTTGTGGTGTATTCAATTGAATATAGGTTGAGGAGGATTTGCAAATCATTGTATTCTGTTTTTATTTACAGTTTACATAATGTCCCAACTTCATTGGAATTGGGGTTGTACCCATATTCAACCGGTTGAAGAGTGGTTGCCAAATTAGAAGCTTTATTCATTAAAAAATACATAAAAAATAAATAAATAAGTACACCATTGAAATCAGTGCCTGAACAAAGGAAACAAGTTTCACTGTGACTGAATTTTTTACAGCTTCAGCCAGCTTTGGCTTAATTTTGGATGCTTGGCTTGTCAGTGGCCGGTGCCCTTGGCGGTAGGTTTAGCTGTTCTTAAAGAAAAAAATGTACAAGACATAAGTAAGAACATAATTGGCCTAGATAATTGGCCCTGGTTGTGTTCTAAATAAACTGCAGCACTCACTGAGTACTCTTGTTCTCTTTTAAAAGTGTTGCATGATTGTATCAATATCTTGATCAAGTTATCCTCATGAAATCTTCATAGTGAAATTGTGAAAACCAATGCACAAAAATGACTTCAGTGAGCAAATGTTAACATTTGATGCTCACACCCAGACAGCTGCTGGAACATTCGGTTTGTAGAACCAAAGAATTTCTGCACACACTGTCAGAAACTGTCTCAGGAAAATCATCTGCATGCTCGTCATCCCCATTGGGGTCTCGGCCTGACTGCAGTTTGCCATCATAACTGACTTGAGTGGGCAAATGCTCACATTCGATGGCATCTGGCTGCTGATCAACTCTATGTGAAAGAGATCTCTTGCACTTCGTGAGGCAGATGGTGGTTACACCAGATACTGACTGGTGTTCTGAACCCCCCCCATAAAGCAAAACTGCACATTTCAGAGAGGCCTTTTATTATGGCCAGACTAAGACACACCTGTGCAATAATGCTGTCTAATCAGCATTAGTGATCAACTAACACAGATTTAGAAAGAAATAAGTCATGTGTGTATATAGAAAATGCTTTAGAACTTCGAGTGCAGGTCAAGAAAAATGGGAGCCAAAACAAAACTATTGCATTTCTTTTTGTTCAGTATATATATATATATGCGTTTACATTAATTATTAAGCTCCTGTTGTCTTATGTACAATTTGTGCAGCGGAAGTCACTTTTGACCACATGCATGCTGACCCACGAAATGTCTTGTAAATCACTCCAGAGGTGAGTGTTTTCAGTTTTTGAAGTGGTTACTTTGCAGTTAATGCAGTGCCGCCTGAGGGATCGAAGGTCAAGGGCATTCAATGTTGGTTTTCGGCCTTGCCACTTACCTGTAGAAAGTTCTCCAGATTTGAAGGATTGTTTCCTCAGAGGGAGTTATTCCTTACCACTGTTGCTCTGGGGGTTGGTAAGAGGCGACTCTGTCGTGATTTGGCACTATATAAAGGAAATAAATTGAAATTGAAATGGTTACTTCTCACTCGCTTTTCCATAATATGAATATGTTGCGGACATGAATGAGTGAAGCTCGTCAGCATCTCATCATGTCATTTAGGTCCTTCAGACTTAATTTTGAGTAAATGCTTCAGGGGAGCATTAGCATGGTAAAAACTTTTCAGTTTCTGGGGGCGCTAAGGCTCCCGCCTTTTTAAGCATTTTCCTTATTTTGCCTTTTGTCTTCTGGAGGGGCTCTGCTCCCATACTCCCCACCTTTTTAAGCATTTCTCTTTTTTTTTGCCTTTCAGCTGACCCCCCTAATTACAGTTCTCCTACTTAGAAAGATGAGAGAGGTCTGTAATTTTCAACATAGGTAGACTCCAACTGTGAGAGACAAAATGAGAACAAAAAATCCAGGAAATCACATTGTAGGATTTTAAAGAATTTATTTTGGTGAAAGAAACTTTTGTATTTCTTCATAGTTGATGTAAATTAAGTCCAAGACATATTCAGTGACTTGGAAATGTTCATGTTTTCATCCTCTGACTTGTCTAAAGAAAACTGGCAATAAAACTGATTATTATTTACAAGTTTTATCAAGTTTTAGAGATTTGTTTTCAGTTTGAGTTTCAGTCAGGCTTTCATCTTAAATGTACTTTCTGTCAAATTGTAGCTGAACTTTCAGGTCTTCTTTTTAAGAAAATCCTCCTCTACACCACTTCATCAGGAAGCTGGATTTTATATTTTTAATTAGTTTATAAATTGTAGAGATTTGCTTTCAGTTTGAGTTAAGGAAGATAATTTAAAAAAAAAAGTATTTGAAATGGAATAAACAAATTAAAATGTGTGAAATACCAAGTGTTCCAATAACTGAGAAACACTGAGGAGCAACATCTTACATCTAGTGCAGCAGATAAGAGAAGATTTAGAGTGGAATCCTGCAAATGATGATGCAAACATCAAAATTGGCACAAACAATCCATAGACATGAACTCTTTTTAAAAAACCGATTGGCCACTTGAATTTTCAATAGGCAGCCAGGTAGGGGTCAATTGAAGAATTACACAGGGGTCAAAATTAAAAGATGCTCCAATCATATAGAAAACTACTCCAGATTATTTGCCTGATCATAAAGATTCCAAAAAGATATAGTTTGGACAATCTGTCACTGAATGTTATGGAGTTCTGAGGTAAAATAGCAAGAATGGTGACAAAGGTCAGTTTCAGTTTGTACAGGGGTCAAAAGTTAAAGTTGCTCCATTAATTTTGCTCCAGCTGTATTTGTGCTGAATTTGATGCTTGTATCACCATTTGAAGGATTGTTTCAGTTATCTGCTGCACTAATAAGCCAACAGAGCATGAACCAGCTGCTGTCTGTTAGCTTAAAGTATATAGTGTATATAAGGCAACCCGAATTAAAGGAGAAATGCTGCTTTTAACAACCTGGACCTCATTTCTGGCATAAAATACGGTCATTTACTCACCAATATAAGTTTGGTGTCATTAGAAGTCCATAGTTCAAATGACGTGTTCAGTTCAAATCTGAAGCAAGCATTTTTCTTCTTCTGCTGAGGTGGATTAGAACTTTTTGTGGCACACAGCACAAACTACTGGACAGGAGGAACCTAGCAGTTAATGTGACTCACTGATTTGAAAATGCAGCTCTTTCAACCAGACGTGTGGTGCCGTGACCTGTCAATCATCTGTGTCCGATTTCAGGGGAGTCCAGTGAAACCCCGGCCTCTGCTCTAGCTGTACCCATGCCAAGAATTTCTTCAACATTTGACATTTCCTGTTTCACTGTGACTGATAAATTGCGGATATGCATGATTCATGCTCTGGACTGCATGAACATAAAAACAGGAAACAGAATGTGACCTTTCGATGTTTTAAAAAACGTCCAGGTTGACCATCTTTGAACTTGTCCAAGGTATGTGTCCCAAGAATGTTCCCTGTGAATTTGAAGACTCTGGCAGTAATAGGACACGACTTATGATGAGCAAAGACAGACGGATGGATGGATGGACAGACAGATAAACGCGAGGCCTTCGCAATACCTGACGGCCATATTTTGGCCATCAGGTAAACGTGCTGTTTTTTGAACTCCATAATTATTAACTCAAAATAAAAAGTGATGGTGTTTTTATTATTTTAAGTAGTACAGGAAGCCCTGCTGGATTTAAGGAAATGCTTCGAAAACCAGATAATTGAAACTTGTGTAGCTACTTCACTGAATTGTGCCTTTTTACATTCTGATAATAAAACTTTAAAGATTGCATGTCTTTTGGTGATTACTCCTGTATGTCAAGGGTGTGTGTGTTTTCATTAGTCAGTTCCTCACCTTGCTGCCCCCCCCCCGCCATCATGAGCATTATTGTGTGCCTCTATCTGGAGAGGACAGGACTGGGTGCAGAAGTGTATTTATCTTCCTGCACACATAGGACTTCTTTCCGTCTGGTCCCTGCTCTGCTTGTTGTTGAAAGATAGCAAGCAGCGTCCAGCAAGCTTCACCGTGTGTGTGTGTGTGTGTGTGTGTGTGTGTGTGTGTGTGTGTGTGTGTGTGTGTGTGTGTGGGTGAACTGAGATGTGTCCCAGCTGGCCCAAAGACCAGCACAGTAACTATCACCTCACTGCAAACGAAAAAGACGTACACACCTCCTGAGTGATACCGATACCCCTGGTCTTGTCGTTGGGGGAGTGGGGGGTGTTGTTTTACTCGAAATGAGAAGGTGACATTCTGCTCTGCTGCACTTAGTCAGATCAGCTGCACACAAAGGCCCCGTGGTGTGAACCCTGTTTCCGCTTTTTTTCTCCATCACATATTAGGATGTGTACTTTTGCTCCACGCTGTCTAGGCATGTTTTTTTTCATTCTCTTGTTGTCTCCGTGACATGAGGCTCGCTAGCAGACAGTTATCGTGCTTCAAATGGACACCAGCCAGGAAACTACTGCAGGCAAGCCAGCGTTGCAAAACACTGCGTGCACCACGAAAACAACAACGTACATGAGTTTTCTTTGCATGTTGTTATGTCATTCGGTTGTACAGACAAAGGCGACTGTATCCTGTGCTTTTAAAACACACGCATGAGGTTTAGTGTTGTTTTATTCCTATGCGACTTTGCGGGCAGTAGTTAATACCGTTGGCTCAGCACACAACTATTAGATTTTTAGGCTCAAGCTTTGCTGCCGCTCATCCATCACTAAGCTGCTCATACTGGCACTGACTCGCCTGTTTTAGACTTTTTACAGCTTCAGCCAGCTTTGGCCTAATTTTCGATGCTGGGCTTGTCAGTCGCCGGTGCCCTCGGTGGTAGCTTTAGTTGTTCTTAAAATGGGTGGAGAACGTTTTGCGGGCTGGTGCAGTCATCTTGTCACGTTGAGATGACCCAGTCTTAGCGCTGGCTTCCCATCAGTCATGTCTGGCTGGAGCCATCCTGGCACCGTCAACTGAGGGAGGGCCGCACTTTCGCCCACTTATCTAGTTCACTCAATTTTGAGGACGCCTTGATGTGTGGCTTGTGCCGCCAATGCATAATCTAAGCTTACACATGCGTAGTGGCGTGTTTTCCAGGAAAAGCCGACATTGGGCAAAAAAACAAACAAAGAGATAAGAAAGAGTCTCAATAAGGGCCAAAGTCATCCCTGAGAGGCCGAGGCAGAAAGGCAAGTGATTTGACCATGAAGCCGGCTGTGTGAAACTCCTCACACTGTCCTCATTGTGACATGTTTGTGTTGCTCTAAAAGCACATTCTGGAGATAAAGGACGAGTCCAGAGCATGAAAGGAATTTGATTTGATGTGAAGAATGCAAAGCAAAAAGCGGATGCATGTATGTTTTTGTGAAGGGGTGCGAGGCGAGTGTACGGGTGGGGGGGTTGCTGATAAGTGCACAACCTTCCTGTGTTTTTTCCTTGCAGATGCAAATTTACTTTTTTCTTTTTAGTTAGTTAAAGGTGCATCTTAAGGATTCATGAGAAATATAATTGTTCAGTTTGTTGACACTCAACTAGTGATGTTTGATACCTCCAATTTCCTTTCCGATCCAGTACTGAGTAAAATTCAGGCTGGTATAGGCGATACTGATCTGACACCGATACTTTGTGCAAACACAACTAATGTGTGTGGCAAATCTAAAAAAAAGTGGTGTATTTCAAATCATAGCTTCATAAAGAATTACTTTGTCTTTGCATTCATCAAACATCTTTAGAAGATGAGTGTCAAGTTTTTTCTTCCTGGGAGTTTATATTTTGGATCAAAAGCTCTTTGGTCTTCCACTATGGACAGAGGCCTACACTCAAAAAATGAGTATGAGTATTTGTATAAACTCAATTCAATTATTTGCAGGATGTCCATTTAATAGATATATGTAGCCCCAAACTCAAATAAAACACATCAGTGAAAGATAATGTAATTTAATTTAGTTGGGACTACATAGATGGAATCCAATCCAATGAGTATGTTTTTTGAGTGCACTCAAACAAATGACTCATTGGATGAACTCAATTCAATTATGGGCAGGATTTCCATCTAATAAATATATGTAGTCCCAACTAAACTAAATTTAATTATCTTACATGAATGTGCTTTATTTGTGAGGAAATGCTACACATAATTGAACTGAGTTCATCCAGTGCATCAGTTTATGAGTGCAGGCATCTTGTGAGTGTTGCTGGTCTTGGGGAGTCATCTTCAAATGATATAAGATCACAGGGCAAAACAAATGATGGGCTAATCTCCAGTGAGTGCTTAATATTACTTAAATTCAACTTTATATGTAATCTCTTCAAATAGCCTACAATAAGGAGATACAAACACTTGATGTTTTATAATACTGGGTGACTTAAATTAAAATTCCCAGTAAAATATTTAATTCAATAAATAAATGTCCCAATAATTGACACAAATTGCATGTCATTTAGACAAAACTTCAAACGTTTGGTTACTTTACCCTGTGTTTCTGTTAATGATATATAGTACCTGAAATGACTGAAGTATTAAAAGTATTGATATTTTGATTTGAGAATTGATTTTAGCGAATAAAGGTCTGGTATCGGAGGTATTGATATTTCAGTATCGATCTGCACATCATGACACTCAACTGGCATTTACCGTTTCATGGGACCCTTTGGTGTCACGCTGTGTAGATTCCGGATAGTGGCACCAGGAGAATTGCACATAAATTGTGTGAAACCATCACAACTGTGACTAAAACCATTCCTGCCCTTTACCTTCACCCAAAAGGTGGCAGCAAACCTCATCTGATTGGGTGCACCCGACCTCTACTTGCAGCTGCTGAGCTTGGAGGAGGGATGAAACAACTTGATGGGTCAAGTTGCATTTTATAAACACTTCAACCCTTGAAGTTCGCAATTTTCCATGCAAACAGCAAGCCAGCTGATGCCACTGCACATCTGTCCAGGCAACACGTTGTGCTGCTGTGTTTGTTTTGGCTTCGGAACATATAGACATTGGTGTTAACTCTATGGGGATGCTGTCTTTACTACACCGAAACAAGGGGTTTCAACGCTTTCACATATTGAACAAACAGCCTGTCAGATGACATATCTTTGCAAGATTCGTGGCCAGAGCAATGCCAGTCAGAAAGAACAACAAAAAGCATGTACAGGTTCTCAAACCTGGTCTTAAGTACATACGCAGGGCCCTCCTGCTGCGGCCTTCACCCACTTTTCCTCAATTTGGATGAAGGACTGCTTCACGTTTAGTGGACATAAACAACGTAAAAAGTATATGTGTTGTCTTTAATTCTGATGTGTGCCATTATTACGCTCAACTAGTAATAATTGTGGATTAATTGCTGTATTTTGTCTGAGGTAATTGGAGTGTAAAGGCAATTTCGTTGTTGTTGCACTCGTGTAATGATAATGACAATAAATCTCATCTCATCTCATCTCATACCACCAACACATTTTCCATCTCTCTCTACTTTGTAAACACCTGATTAGCTCATTCAGGTGTTTGTTAGCTCTTGATTGGCTGAGCACACCTGAATGAGCTGATCAGCTTGGGAGAAATAGAACATGTGAAAGTTTGGGAGTACTTGACAACCAAGGTTGAGAGAAAAATGTTTTGCAATGGTAACAGCTTGGGTTAATAACATCTTGATCTTTCAAACCCTTAAAAACTTAGTAAATGTTCATTCCACCTTTTTAAAGATTGATTCACTGCAGGTGGGCACAGTGGCACATGCAGAAATATTATTTTTGGTCCCGTGATTGAATTAAATTTTTACTGAACTCTGAGGTCATGACCTCGACCCGGATGAGTGAATGATCTCTGTGGAATGTTTAAGGGTCAACCCAGGCAAAGTGAAATGATTTTGAGAAAAACGTGTTTGAAGTCAAGGCCACAGGCCAAGATTAAAGTTTTACTCCAGTGTTTATATATATACTTGTGACGCAAATCAGTATTTAATGGAAACACTATCCTGGACTCTTTTTCCTCCGTCAGAAGGATGCTTAAGGAGCAATACAGAAACATGAGTACAGAACTGAGCTTAGTGGATAAACTAAAGCTGTTCAGAATTATCAATCAATCAATCAATCAATCAATTTTTTTATATAGCGCCAAATCACAACAAACAGTTGCCCCAAGGCGCTTTATATTGTAAGGCAAGGCCATACAATAATTATGTAAAACCCCAACGGTCAAAACGACCCCCTGTGAGCAAGCACTTGGCTACAGTGGGAAGGAAAAACTCCCTTTTAACAGGAAGAAACCTCCAGCAGAACCAGGCTCAGGGAGGGGCAGTCTTCTGCTGGGACTGGTTGGGGCTGAGGGAGAGAACCAGGAAAAAGACATGCTGTGGAGGGGAGCAGAGATCGATCACTAATGATTAAATGCAGAGTGGTGCATACAGAGCAAAAAGAGAAAGAAACAGTGCATCATGGGAACCCCCCAGCAGTCTACGTCTATAGCAGCATAACTAAGGGATGGTTCAGGGTCACCTGATCCAGCCCTAACTATAAGCTTTAGCAAAAAGGAAAGTTTTAAGCCTAATCTTAAAAGTAGAGAGGGTGAAGAAAAAAACCTCAAGAAATCAAGATCAAGAAATCACTGTTTTATCTCTTTTACTCAAAATGCTAACTCATTTTTATTGTTCCATAACAAGTTTTGTTCTGTATACAGTATTGTCCCAAAGTTTTAAGCATCCCACAACTTTGATAAAATTTTAGTGTTTGAATGTGTTTTGATTTTATTTATTACTTTTTCATCTGTGAGTCCAAAGGAAATCAAATTGTAAATGACCAAATCTTTTTGTTCCAACAAAAATTGAATGTGAAGATTTTTTTCCATATTTTATTATTGAAGAAATTATCACACTACAAATGCCATTCTCCAATGACAAAACAGTGTAAAAACTTGATTTATTTTCTTTGTAGGTTTATTGCCCAGTGCAGGACAATGCAGGGACACCACAGCAGATTTTAGATGAATCTGATGTTGATTTGGCACAGGTTTCACCCCAGATGCCCTTCCGGATACAACTCCGCATGACATGGAGAGTGGATAGGAGTGATCTTGAACCAGGAACCTTCTGTTCTGAAAACACACACACAAACTACTTAGCCACCAAGAAAGCTGACTGTAAAAACCTGATTGTACACAGCACAATCTTCTTGTAAAATTCAAAAGATCACCCAAAAGAAGTTTTGTATTTTTCAAGACAGAAAGTGTTTAAAAACATATTAATATTTATGTCTGCATACTGACAAAAGTGACTCACTGGATCAACTAAATTCAGTTTTGTACATGATTTCTATCCACTGAATGTATGTGGCTCCAACTCAAAATAAAGTAAATCCATATTAGATAATTTAATTGAATTGAGTTTGAGTGACAGATATTTCCATCCATCCATCCATCCATCCATCCATCCATCCATCCATCCATCCATCCATCCATCCATCCATCCATCCATCCATCCATCCATCCATTTTCTTCCGCTTTATCCGGAGTTGGGTCGCGGGGCCAGCAGCTCAAGCAAAGCCGCCCAGACCTCCCGATCCACACATACCTCCTCCAGCTCCTCCGGGGGAACCCCAAGGCGTTCCCAAGCCAGCTGAGAGATGTAGTCCCTCCAGCGTGTCCTGGGTCTTCCCCGGGGCCTTCTCCCAATGGGACATGCCGGAAAAGATGCCCGAGCCACCTCAACTGACTCCTTTCGATGTGGAGGAGCAGTGGCTCGACTCTGAGCTCCTCCCGAGTGACCGAGCTCCTCACCCTGTGTCTAAGGGAGCGCCCAGCCACCCTGCAGAGGAAACTCATCTCGGCCGCTTGTACTCGCAATCTCGTTCTTTCGATCATGAGCCACATCTCATGACCATAGGTGAGGATCGGAACATAGATCGATCGGTAAATCGAGAGCTTTGCCCCCCTACTCAGCTCTCTCTTCACCACGACGGTCCGATACAGTGACCGCATCACTGCAGATGCTGCACCGATCCATCTATCGATCTCATGCTCCATCTGTCCCTCACTCGTGAACAAGACCCCGAGATACCCAAACTCCTCCACTTGAGACAAGGACACTCCATTGACCTGAAGAGGGCAAAGCACCTTTTTCCGGTCGAGAACCATGGCCTCGGATTTGGAGGTGCTGATTTTCATCCCGGACGCTTCACACTCAGCTGCAAACCACCCCAGTGCACGCTGAAGATCCTGATTTGACAAAGCCAACAGAACCACATCGTCCGCAAACAGCAGAGACGAGATTCTGTGGTTCCCAAACCAGACCCCCTCTACACCCTGGCTGCGCCTAGAAATTCTGTCCATAAAAATAATGAACAGAACTGGTGACAAAGGGCAGCCCTGGCGGAGGCCAACGTGCACTGGAAACAGGTTTGACTTACTACCGGCAATGCGAACCAAGCTCCTGCTGTGGTCGTACAGAGACCGGATAGCCCTTAGCAAAGGACCTCGGACCCCGTACTCCCGGAGCACTCCCCATAGGGTGCCCCGAGGGACACGGTCGAACACCTTCTCCAGAGCCACAAAACACATGTGGACTGGTTGGGTGAACTCCCATGAACTCTCGAGCACCCGATGGAGCGTGTACTAGAGCTGGTCCAGTGTGCCGCGACCAGGATGAAAACCACACTGCTCCTCCTGAATCCGAGGTTCGACCATCGGTCGAATTCTCCTCTCCAGTACTCTGGAATAGACCTTACCGGGGAGGCTGAGGAGTGTGATCCCCCTATAGTTGGAACACACCCTCCGGTCCCCCTTCTTAAACAGAGGGACCACCACCCCGGTCTGCCAATCCAGAGGCACTGTCCCCAATCGCCACGCAATGTTGCAGAGGCGTGTCAGCCAAGACAGTCCCACAACATCCAGAGACTTAAGGTACTCAGGATGGATTTCATCCACCCCAGGAGCCTTGCCACCAAGGAGCTTTCTAACCACCTCGGTGACTTCGGCCTGGGTAATGGATGAGTCCGCCTCTGAGTCCCCAGTCTCTGCTTCCTTTTTGGAAGATGTGACAATGGGATTGAGGAGATCCTCGAAGTACTCCTTCCACTGCCCGACAACTTCCCCAGTCAGGGTCAACAGCTCCCCACCTGCACCGTAAACAGTGCTGGTGGAGAGCTGCTTCCGCCTCCTGAGGTGTCGGACGGTTTGCCAGAATCTCCTCCTCCAGGACTATCGGTCCTGGAGGAGGACTGACACATATTTATTGAATGGAAATCCTGACCAAAATTGAACTCTTGAGAGAGTCCTGGTGGATCTGAACTACTTCCATTTATGGATGATGGAGGCCACTGTGCTCATTGGGACCTTCAAAGTAGCAGAAATGTTTCTGTATTCTTCCCCAGATTTGTGCCTCAAGACAATCCTGTCTCAGAGGTCTGCAGAGAATTCCTTTGACTTCATGCTTGGTTTGTACTCTGACATGCACTGTCAACTGTGAGCCCTTATACAGGTGTATGTCTTTCCAAATCATGTCCAATTAACTGAATTTACCCCAGGTGGACTCCAGTTAAGCTGTAGAAATATCTCAAGGATTATCAGTAGAAACAGGATGCACCTGAGCTCAGTTATGAGCTTTATGGCAAAGGCTGTGAATACTTCTGTACATGAGGCATCTTTATTTTTAATACATTTGCAAAAATCTCAAAAAAAACTTTTTTCACATGACAGGTGGGTTGGTCAAAAACATTTGGACACAAATGTGAGGCTCACACAGACAGCTCTGGTTGGTAAAAGGCTTTAGTGAGGAGGATACCAGAGGTCGGTACAGAAAAAGCAGTCCAAAATACACAGCAGAAGTACAAACATCACCAGGCTTTGGCAAAGTTGGAAGAACAAGCAAGAGGTTAAGCAACACACTGAGGCAGACAGGACTATGGAACACAAGAGCTGGAGAGAAGGCACAAGGCACATCAATCTGGCGAGGAACAACAGCACCCAGTGATCTTATATAACCCCAGGTGATGAGCCGCAAATAAGGAACAGGTGTGTGTGGAAAGCACCAGAACAAAGGCATGGCCAGAGAGAGAGAGAAACGCCCACCACCAAGAACCCAGGGCCAGACAAGAGAGATAGAAACAGACAGACCCAAGTAGAAAAACCCAGCAAGAGAATAAACACACAGAAAACCAATTAATCAAAGAAAATAACAAAACAGACCAAATGAAAATAAAACAGACAAGCAAACAAAATTTCAAACCCTGACATCACACTGTCATTATGGGGTATTGTGTGTAGGGCAGATAAAAAATTCATCCATTTTGGAATAAAGCTGAAAATAAAATATGGAACAGTTAAATTTTGTGAATACTTTCCGGACGCACCGTACAGGATATCTGAAGTCATTAAAGTATGTGTAGTAATAATATGGCATGTCACATCAATCAAATTTATGCTTGGGAGTGAAAAATGGTGTATGTAGTGGAAAAACAAAAACAGATAAATCCATTAGTGTGTGTTGTTATGCTGTGATTCAGGTGTGTTGTCATAAAAGTCAACCCCGTAAATGAAGTACGCTTTTTTATGCGGTGATGGTTTGTATTAAGAGTGCAGAAACAGGTCCGTTTAGGTCATGTGCGCCTCTTCTATTTACACGTGGATGCACCTGTGTGTTTGAATGCGTATGCGTACGTGCGGGTCTGAGGGCGTAATGTTTGGATGTGAGTGTGACAGTGTATACTTTGTGGGCCTGAGGACACTTAGAATTGAGCTTGTGTTGTTGTCTCGCACATATGTGTTTGCGTGAAGACCTGCTCCTCTGTGGGTGTGTGTTTGATAAACTGTGAGCGCATGTGGGAGACTGTTTGTCTATTCATCTGGGCAAGAGCAGGAGAGAAGGAGTGAAACGAGGAGGTGGAAAAGATCTGCTTGGCCCGCTATCTTCCCGTCAATCTGCTTGCAGTCACACACAGACCTCTTTATCTCAGGACTGGACAGACGGGAGGGGAAAGACAGATAGACAAAGACTCACACAGAGATAAATATGGTTCAAAAATACAATCTGAAGAACAAAGAGAGAAAGAGAGGGAGAGAGAAGCAGATTCAATCAGTCACATTTAAGAAGATCAGGAGGATTTTTTGTTAAGAGGATCATCAAAGTAATTCTCAGACAGCATCTGTCATTAAAAGTGTGAGCCCTGATTCACTATCACAGGAATACAACATTACTGACAATTAAAGATGCTCCTTGTCATCAGGAATTAAAGCTATGAAAATAACAGCTCCTTTTTCAACATCTCAACATCTGTGACATGCACTGTTGAGGAACTGCGTAATAGAACAGACGTTGCGTATTTAAAGCGAAGGAGTGTGTTCATGTACTCAGCAGTAGTGATGACCATCTGCTCACTACACCGACACCATGCACATGAAAAGAAGTGAGAGGAAACACACACTAATTTAGAGAATCCAGTTTAATTTATCCAACACGATCAATCAAAAATCGTTTTTTTGGGGCCGAGTCCAACCGAATTCAGTCAGATCAGGACATCGCTGGATTTAAAGCATTATGTTGGACAACTGTAAGTATGATTTAGTGCTTGTCCAGATGGACAGCTGATACAAAGCATTAACTTGTTTCTAGTTTGAGTTTCTAGTTGTGTCGTATAGCCATACGAAAGGGAGAATAAATGCATCTTAAGTCTGTCTCAACAGAATCAGACTGTTTTATCTCCATAGGGAGATCATTCCAAAAAACAGGTGCACGATAAGAGAAAGCTCTGTGACCCACAGACTTTATATTCACCGTAGGGACACAAAGTAGTCCTGCACCCTGAGAACGCAGAGCCCGGGCTGGTACGTAGGGTTTAAATAGGTCAGCTAAGGAAGGAGGTGCCAGTTCTTGAACAATTTTAGAAGTTAATAGCAGAACCTTAAGATCTGACCTCGCAGAGACAGGAAGGCACTGAACAGATGCCAAAATGGGTGTAATGTGGTTGAACTTTCTGCTTCCTGTCAAAAGTCTGGTAGCAGCATTTTGAACCAATTGGAGACCCCTAATGCTGTACTGTGGGAAACCAGAAAATAGAACATTGCAGTAGTCCAATGTAGAAGAAACAAATGCATGAATCAGGGTCTCAGCATCAGCCATAGGATGGGACGAATCTTTGCTATATTTCACAGCTGGAAGTAAGCAGCCCTCGTAATATATCTAATGTGGAGGTCAAAGGACAACATAGGATCAAAAATTACCCCAAGGTTCCTCACTTTGTCAGTGTGATATATGACACACGAGCCTATCAAACTGATGCTGATGTCTCAATGGGTATGTGATTACCAGTATCAATAAGGATGCTGTCAGTGGAGGATAGAATTTCATGATAAACAACATAATTCTTTGGAAATCTGATGTTTTACCCCAATGACCTTGACCTGCACCCAAATCATTGCTGTTCACATGACCTTGGAAGGACATTTCAAATTCCACATACAACGACCTGCCAGATTTGGTCCAAATTGGGTTGAAAATTAATTTGTTGACTATCAAACCAAATACCTTGACTGTTGCCAAACCTGACCCATTAAGGGCAGTTCCTGGGGTCAGCCTTCATCCACATGCCAAGTGTGGTCAAAATTGTTAAAAAAAGAAAAAAAAGTGGGTTGGATGGCCATTGACATTCTGTACATTTTCTCACATACACATACCACTGAGCACTTGAACAAAAATCTTATTTTCCTAATAGTGAACATTGAACAATTGCAGTTTTGCTTGTAAATGTTGGAAAGGGTTACAATCAGATGTCTGTCTGCAGCTTTAAGACAAAAAAGAAAATACTAATACAGTGCACGTGGAAAGTATTCACAACGCTTCACTTTTTCCACATTTTAGTTTGTTACAGCGTTATACCAAAATGGAGTAAATTCATTTCCCCCCTCACAATTCTACTCAAAACAGCCTGTAATAACAGCCCCCCAAGAAACCACACATATATAAATATTCACAACCTTTGCTCAGTACTTTGTTGATGCACCTTTGGCAGCAATTACAGCCTCAAGTCTCCTAGAATATGATGCCACAAACTTGGTGCACCTATCTTTGGTCAGTTTTGTCCATTCCTCTTTGCAGCACCTCTCAAGCTCCATCAGGTTGGATGGGGAGCGTCGGATGTACAGCCATTTTCAGATCTCTCCAGAGATGTTTAATCAGATTCAGGTCTGGGCTCTGGCTGGGCCACTCATGGACATTCACAGAGTTGTCCTGAAGCCACTCCTTTGATATCTTGGATGTGTGTTTAGGGTCATTGTCCTACTGAAAGATGAACCGTTGCCTCAGTTTGAGGTCAAGAGCGCTCTGGAGCAGGTTTTCATCCAGGATGTCTCTGTACATTGCTGCTTTCATCTTTCCCTCAATTCTGAGTAGTCTCCCAGTTCCTTCCACTGAAAAACATCCCCACAGCATGATGCTGCCACCAGCATACTTCACTGTAGGGAGGGTGCCTGGTTTCCTCCAAACATGACGCCTGGCATTCACATCAAAGAGTTCAATCTTTGTCTCATCAGACCAGAGGCTGAGAGTCCTTTAAATGCCTTTTGGCAAACTCCAGGTGGGCTGTCATGTGCTTTTTAGTAAGGAGTGGCTTCCGTCTGGCCACTGTACCATACAGTCCTGATTGGTGGATTGCTGCAGAAAGAGTTATCCTTCTGGAAGGTTCTCCTCTCTCCATAGAGGAATGCTGGAACTCTGACAGAGTGGTCGCCTCATTCTTGGTCACCTCACTGACTAAGGTCCTTCTCCCCGATTGCTCAGTTTAGGTGGGCGACCAGCTCTAGAAAGATTCCTGGTGGATCTGAACTTCTTCCATTCATGGATGATGGAGGTCACAGTGCTCATTGGGAGCTTCAAAGCAGCAGAAATGTTTCTGTACCCTTCCCCAAATTTGTGCCTCAAGACAATCCTGTCAGTTCCTTTGACTTCATGCTTGGTTTGTGTTCTGACATGCACTGTCAACTGTGGGACCTTATATGTAGACAGGTGTGTGTCTTTAAAATCGGGTCCAATCAACTGAATTTACCTCAGATGGACTCCAATTAAGCTGTAGAAACATCTCAAGGATGATCAGTGGAAACAGGATGCTCCTGAGCTCAATTTTGATCTTCATGGCAAAGGCTGTGAATATGTATGTAGATGTGATTGCCTTGTTTCTTTTATTTTTTTTTTAAATTTGTAAAAATAATTAAAAAAAAACTTTTTTCACATTGTCATTATGGGGTATTGTGTATAGAATTTTGATGAAAAAATCTATATCATCCATTTTGGCATACCTCTGTAACATAAAATGTGGAAAAAGTGAAGCGCTGTGAATACTTTCCCGATTCACCGTACATAAATTAACCTCAAGGTAATTTTAAGTCTGACAGATTTATGGCTATCATTCACAACCGAGCTCTGGCACCCTTCCAAGGATGATCCGTCAGAATTTGAAGATGCTGCTGCCAGCCTATTATGACACTTTCAGACCTCACTGGCCGTTGAATTGCTCCTCTTCTCTCCGTCACAATGGGATCAGTAGTGATATGAGTCAGCACGAGCGTGCAGACACCTGGCTTTCTCACCGACACTGGTCACAGTTTATTCCGTGCCGAGTCACACCTGAAGATGCGAGCGGGACTGATGTGACAGATGGGAGAGGGAACAGAGAAATGCTGTGCCTGGCCTTGAGACTGGAGCATGCTCAGTGCTGATGTTTGCTGTCTCCCCGCGCTGAGATGCTGCTGCTGCAGTGCATCCCAGCAGGCTTTGCACAGGCTTTTTCATGGACAGCTCTCTTATGGAGCCATACAGTGTCCAGGCTGCAGCTCTGCTCTCTATAGCTCTTTGTTTTTCACTCTGCTGCTTCCTCTCTCTCTCTGTTTATTTCTCTCACACTTCCTGTTGTTCTCTTACTTTTTTGTCTCTGTTGCTTGCATCCTTTCTTGTCTCTCTTCCCTGTCTCTCATGCTCACTCCGCCCTTCCACAGCTCTCTCTCTCTCTCTCTCTCTCTCTGTAGCTGCTACCCTTAAGACTGCCGTAACCATGGTGACAGCTATGTGCTGCGGAAATGTCAAAGAGCTGAATACAGCCAGCATCACTTCCTTGTTGAATGCTTAAATTATTTCTCGTTGCTCAACTTTTAGCAGGAACCTGTAAATACGAGTCAGTGAAGTCAGATTCCTTCGTCCATGTCGTGATGACACAATCGCTCTGGTTTCTTCCATGTTGCCCCGACCTCAGCTGTTGCTAAGCAGAGTTGTTACTAACACTTCAGATTTAGAATCTCAGCTGACCTTGGCTGAGATGACCTTGAGGAAAATAGCTCCATCTGCAGGCCAACGCATGTTATGGACACGGATTTGTGTCTCCGCCTGCATCGGTACGCCTACACTCAAAAGGAAAAGTTTGATTTGTGATGTGGGTATCACATGGTGGACTTGGTCTGAGCTTACAGCACGTACTGCAGCAATTAGAGTTTTTTTAAATGTTAGGATAAGATGTTCTGTCTGAGTTGTTCCCCAGAACATGTTCCAGTGAGGATGTGGAGTCCTTGTTAAAAAGTTGAGAATCAGCAGATGGATTTCTTTAGGTGTTTATTAATTTTTTATTTTGTATACTTCCATCATGTTGTTCTCTTCCTGTCATTTTTCTTTTCTTTCTACTTTTTAAAATAGTTAGCTTTTACTGAAAAATGCTGATTTCTCCCCTCTCACCTGACTGTTGAAGGTACCAGCGTTAGAGCTGGCTAGGGTTCAAGTATTTTCAATACCTGATCAATCTCCCCTCATGCACTATGGATCTGAATGAGAAATACATTTCTGTAATTCCATGAAATTAAAATATCGAACACCAGCCCAAGCTTTGTTTTTACCTCCGCCAAGGAGGTTATGTTTTCGGTCGCGTTTGTTTGTTTGTTTGTCTGTCTGTTTGTCAGCAGGATAACTCAAAAGGTTCTGAACGGATTTTGATGAAATTTTGTGGAGTGGTTGGAAATGACAAGAGGAACAAGCGATTAAATGTTAGTGGTGATCCGGATCACGATCCGGATCTAGGAATTTTTTAACTGATCCATTGAGGGATAGGGGGAATTTTGACATTCTAGTTTCTAACTCTACAAAAACAAGGCAGAAAGGCTTGAAAAAAAATTAGGGTGTAACATAGTCAAATGTTCTATCAAACAACAAAGTTTGGTGATGATCGGATCCGGATTCCGGATCTGGTGATCCGGAATATGCAAAAATATAGGGAAAATAGAAAATGTGTCAGTGTGAGGTGACAAATGAAGCTAGAGATGCACAACTAACACCAAATTGTAGCTGAATCTGTACTGATTCAGTAAGGTGTCGTCAGATTTGATGTAGCTTCAAATGTTATGGAGCTAGATCCAGAAGAAAACCGCCATTACCAAAAAATCATTTTTATACAATAACTTTTGAACTAATAAAGACATAAAAGTGATTCCAAGTTCTAGTGGTATGTTTTCATGGTCAAGGATGTCAAATATAAAGGAAAGAAAAGTGTATGTATCATAGTTTTGGTTGTAACACTGAACTGATGAATAGATCACTGTGCCAAGGAGGGAATCTCTTTAGGGTCAGTGACCCTATGGGGTTGTTTATTTGCAGTTTAGTTGAATAATAAATTGAATTTAGTCTTTTATTTGTTTTTGTCTATAAGCACATGCAATATCAATATCAGTGCTCAGATGACAGTAGCTTCTGGGAAAGGTGCAAGTTGCAATAAACTGCGATGCCAAGCGCTAAGGATACATGCTATCCAGTCAGAGCAGATGAAACTTTTTTACTACTGAGCAAACATCATTGTTAGACTTTTTTAGGTTCAATGATTCCACGGCGTGTAGATGTTATGGCGTCAGTGACCCCATGGCCTTGGCGGAGGTTTGCACTCTCTGAGTGCTTCTAGTTATTACTGTTATTGTTATTATGCAAAACAACAGGTCATATTGACAGATGTGTTTTATGGGGGGGTCAATTTTCCACAGCAGAATACAGACCCCCTTGTCCTTTGATGAGAGCCTGACCGATAACACCAGCTGATCAAAGTCTTTCACAAATATATCTGTGTTGGCATTATTTCTGCTGATATTCATTCATTTTCTGTACCTGCTTATTCCAATTAAGGGTCATGGGGGAGCTGGAGCCTATCCCAGAGATCAGTGTGTGAAAGGCAGGGTACAACTCAGACAGGCCACTAGTCTATCAAAGGGCTGAACATCGACAGTCAATTTAAAGTTTCCATTTCACTTGACCTGCATATCTTTGAAAGTGGGAGGAAGCTGGAGCGAACCCACACAAACACAGGTGGGCGGCATGGTGGATTAGTGGTTAGCACTGGTGCCTCACAGCAAGAAAGTCCTGGGATTGCTTCCCGTCCTTTCTGTATGGAGTTTGCATGTTCTCCCTTTGTCTCTGTGGGTTTCCTCCGGGTACTCCAGTTTCCTCCCACAATCAAAACAACAACAACAAAAATAAAATAAAAACATGCTTATTTAGGGTCTGCTTCTTTCTCTGCCCCTGACCATGGCATCGTCTCTACATCTGGAATTGGTTGCCGGACTGTGGTTGCTCCCTGCTCTTAGTGGTTGGATTGTGTCTAACTGTAATTAAGACATGTTAAATGCAGAGGGGAAATTTCATTGTAAGTATATATGTACAATAAAGGCTCTATTTTATTCTATTCTATTCACAGGGAGAATGGACCAGGCAGGAAGCGATCCCGCAACCTTCTCGCTGTGAGGCAATGGTGCTAACCACTAAGCCACTGTGCTGCCTTTATGCTGCATGAAAACGTTTAGTATGGCTGGGACCCCATCACCCCTTGGTCAAAAGTAACCAGCTGCCTTCGATTTTCAGAGTTGTTGCTATGTTGCTAGTTAGGCAGGGCCAAAATAGATGAAAAGTCTAGTTTATACAAATGCTGAATGATGCAACATGATAACTGCTAATCCAAGTAAAGGCGTGGTGATGGCAGTATGAGATATGTTGGTTGGTTGTTGGTTATGTTTACCCTTACCAAAAAATAGTACTTATAAGTATATAAAAAGTAAACTAGAAGTACGAGGTCTGTCAATAAAGCAACGGTCCTTTTTATTTTTTTCAAAAACTATATGGATTTCATTCATATGTTTTTATGTCAGACATGCTTGAACCCTCGTGCGCATGCGTGAGTTTTTCCACGCCTGTCGGTGACGTCATTCGCCTGTGAGCACTCCTTGTGGGAGGAGTCGTCCAGCCCCTCGTCGGAATTCCTTTGTCTGAGAAGTTGCTGAGAGACTGGCACGTTGTTTGATCAAAATGTTTTCTAAACCTGTGAGACACATCGAAGTGGACACGGTTCGAAAAATTAAGCTGGTTTTCAGTGAAAATTTTAACGGCTGATGAGAGATTTTGAGGTGATACTGTCGCTTTAAGGACTTCCCACGGTGCGAGACGTCGCTCAGTGCTCTCAGGCAGCGTCATCAGCCTGTTTCAAGCTGAAAACCTCCACATTTCAGGCTCTATTGATCCAGGACGTCGTGAGAGAACAGAGAAGTTTCAGAAGAAGTCGGTTTCAGCATTTTATCCGGATATTCCACTGTTAAAGGAGATTTTTTTAATGAAAGACGTGCGGACGGGTCCGCGCGTTGGGACGCAGCCGACGCGGTGCGGCGGCACAGGAAAAACACCCCCGTGTTGATAACCATTTGTAAAATCCAGGCGGCTTTTGATGGCTTTCAGTGGAGTGAGTATATGAGAAATTGTTTAACAGCAGGACATGTTCCAACTTGTCCTTAAGGCTTTCAACAGAGGTGTTTTTCCTGTGGCGGAGCGTCGCGTGACGCGCGGACCCGTCCGCACGGACCCGTCCGCACGTCTTTCATTAAAAAAAATCTCCTTTAACAGTGGAATATCCGGATAAAATGCTGAAACCGACTTCTTCTGAAACTTCTCTGTTCTCTCACGACGTCCTGGATCAATAGAGCCTGAAATGTGGAGGTTTTCAGCTTGAACAGGCTGACGACGGCGCCTGAGAGCGCTGAGCGACGTCTCGCACCGTGGGAAGTCCTTAAAGCGACAGAATCACCTCAAAATCTTTCATCAGCCGTTAAAATTTTCACTGAAAACCAGCTTATTTTTTCGAACCGTGTCCACTTCGATGTGTCTCACAGGTTTAGAAAAAAATTTTGATCAAACAACGCGCCAGTCTCTCAGCAACTTATCAGACAAAGGAATTCCGACGAGGGGCTGGACGACTCCTCCCACAAGGAGTGCTCACAGGCGAATGACGTCACCGACAGGCGTGGAAAAACTCATGCATGCGCACGAGGGTTCAAGCATGTCTGACGTAAAAACATATGAATGAAATCCATATAGTTTTTGAAAAAAATAAAAAGGACCGTTACTTTATTGACAGCCCTCGTATACTTGAAACATACTTGCATATACTACTTTTTGGTAAGGGTATAAATACTTATAATAATACTTAATACTTTTCTGAAATATCAGAAAATCACTTTGTATGATTTTTAAATAATTAATTTGCAGTTTATTGTATGAAATAAGTATTTGATCACCTACCAACCAAGAAGAGTTGTGGCTCTCACAGACCTGTTAGTTTTTATTCAAGAAGCCCTCCTATTCTGTACCCTTTACCTGTATTATTTGCACCTGTTTGAACTCATTGCCTGTATGAAAGACACCTGTCCACACACTCATTCAATCACACTCCAACCTATCCACCATGACCAAGACCAAAGAGCTGTCTAAGGACACCAGGGACAAAATTGTAAACCTGCACAAGGCTGGGATGGACTACAGGACAACAGGCAAGTAGCTTGATGAGACGGCAACAACTCTTGGCGTAATTATTAGAAAATGGAAGAAACACAAGATGACTGTCAATCTTCCTCGGTCTGGGATTCCATGTAAGATTTCTCCTTGTGGGGTAAGGATGATTCGGAGAAAGCTCAGGAATCTGCCCAGAACTACACGGGAGGACCTGGTCAGTGACCTGGAGAGAGCTGGGACCAGAGTCGCAAAGATTACATTAGTAACACACTACGCCATCATGGTTTAAAATCCTGCAGGGCATGCAAGGTCCCCCTGCTCAAGCCAGCACATGGCCAGAGGAGGCATGGGAGAAAGTTGTGTGGTCAGATGACACCAAAATAGAGCTTTTTTGTATCAACTGCACTCGCCATGTTTGGAGGATGAGAACAACCCCAAGAACACCGTCCCAACCATGAAGCATGGGGTTGGAAACGTCATTTTTAGGGATGCTTTTCTGCAAAGGGGACAGGATGACTGCACTGTACTGAAGGGAGGATAGATGGGGTCATGTATTGCAAACTTTTGGCAAACAACCTCATTCCCTCAGTGAAAGCATTGAAGATGGGTCATGACTGGGTCTTCCAGCATGACAGTGACCCCAAACATACAGCCAGGGCAACTAAAGAGGGGCTCCTTAAGAAGTATTTCAAGGTCCTGGAGTCGCCTAGCCAGCTCCAGACCTGAACCCAATAGAAAATCTTTGGAGGGAACTGAAACTCGAAACCTGAAAGATCTGGAGAAGATCTGTATGGAGGAGTGGACCAAAATCCCTGCTGCAGTGTGCAAACTTTATATATATATATATACACACACACACACACTAGTGTGTTGTCCTTATGGATCCACAGGCTCTAGATTGGGTAGTGTTTATAAAATAGCTGTGGTAATAAATTAAGCAAAGCTTGTATGATGAGTTGGAATGGTGTGTGAGTCCAGAATGTTTTTAGAACCTTAGACCTCAACAAAACACTCATGCTTTTAATATAAAGATGGCTTCCTGCCCCCTGCTGAAATGGCATGAGTCCAGAAAGTAGTGATGTTAAGCTCGAGTCAGGCTGCTCGACACAGCATCGAGCTTTGTGAACCAGAAGTGTTGGTGAGCAGCGTTTCGAGCACGCCCCCATCACGTGACCACTGCGAGCGAGGCCTCGTTACGTCACACCACGTGTCGAGCTTCGCGGGAAAGTCGAATAATCTGGGCGTGTCAATACGACCCGCCAAGTATTTAAATGAGATCTGAATGGCGGCACAAACTGTGGGTTTGTGAGGAGACTGCTAGCGACAGTGTTATTGCCAATTACTACGTGACAGGGACAGCATTAGTTTATATTTAGGTCTAGTTTAGAGTTCATTTAGTATAGTTAGCTACATACACATAGGACCTAACATACACACACACACCACACACAACAGGCATCCATTCATATACAACATTTATCCACACAGTACATCAACACAAGTTATAGGTTAGACTATATATTCATAGGTAGATCAGAGACTGAGCTGAGTGACTGAAGAGCTGTGATTTTGTGTGCATCTGTAGGGACTATTTATTACATTAAGAAAGACACAATAATGAAGATGACATTTTTTATTAGTATTTTTCAAGGACAAACCACATCAGTCATGAATTACTGCAAACATTTGTCACAGCACTCGCTCAGGGTAATTCTCAAAACAATCCATTAGATGTCACCCTTCAGACTGTATCAAACGCCTCGAAGCAGTGTGTCGATTTTCAGCCAGTTGTGTTGAAGTGGCTCATTGGTTCATGAGGCCTCGAAATTGCCATCACTACCAGAAAGTAGTTAACAGCACGCACGCACGCACGCACGCACGCACGCACGCACGCACGCACGCACGCACGCACGCACGCACGCACGCACGCACGGCTGATGTAAGCAGGTGGTTTTAATTTGACAAACAAAGACAGTGGCTGAAGGCATTAAAACCACTAAACATTTCACTCATGGTGCCAACATGAAACTTAAGTCATTCATGGTAATAGCAATATGAGACTTATCTAAACTGACTAAACCAATTGAGCTACAAAAACACAATGAATCAATAACACTAGCAACACTGTTAAACTAACATAAACCACAATAACAACATTTAAAACCTCAAAACCCCAAACTCCCATGCTGCATTGCAGCACAGATCTACTGTTTATTGGTTAGCTAAAATTGCTAATTTCTCCAAAAATATTTGTCCTATTAACTTTCTGTTTTTGCAGCGTTCATCCTTGCCCCAAAATACATAAGCATGCCAAACAGCAAATGTCACCTCTTCACGGTTTTTGTGTGATCAAAGCCATACACACTCACACACACGGGCCACTTGGCTATTATAATATAGATATAAAATTTCAGAATAAGCTTCACTGTTTCTAAATGTTTAAAAACCATTAGACCAGTTCAGATGTGGGAACATGAGCTAGTGTTGTGTGATGACCATATCCAAATAATAAATGAAACAGCTGCTTCAGGAAATGAGTCAGCGTTTCAAAGTGCTCAAAATAGTAAATATTATTAAAACAGTTTCAGAAAATGTTTCACTGTTTCCAAATTTTCCAAAACCATCAGGTCAAATCCAATTAGGGAATGTAAGCTGGTGTCATGTGATAGCAGTAAACAAACAATAAATAAGTGATTCGGAAAATGATTCACTGTTTCTAGTTACTCAAAACAGTGAATGATTCAATGTTTCAATGTGCTCTATGTGAACACGCTTGCAAAAGTGTGACAGCAGCATCTAGTTAACAGTGAAGATCATTTTAAATATCCAAAGATTGCATTGATGTCATAGCAGAATGAAGCCCAGAGCACCCAAGAAAGGCTTTTAAAAATGTTTTTAATCTTCTAATTTTCAGTTTTATTGTTTATAAAATGAGTTGCCAGGAAGACAATATGTACAATATTTATATATTTTGGGCTTGAACATCAAAATTTCTGGTATGCGCCTTACAAAGAAGCAAAAATATGTCTTTAATGCTGAAGAGCCACTGGTTAAGTGTTATTTGAGCTGCTGCTAAAGAGGCATGCATTGATTTTTATATTCGTAGGGATTGCCTTTTTCTTTCAAAATTTATGGAAAGGTGATGATTAATTAGTTGCAATGCTTTCACACATATTTCTGCAAAGCCAAAAATCCCTACACATCTGAGCAGACAGAGGAGGGCTTCCATCCACATACATCACCGGCAAAGCTGTCAAAAATCATTGCTGGATGAGATGAGATGGCGCTCAATTAAAGCTGAGTTACTGCTGCTTTCTCCTGCAAATTTGATATTATGTCATTGCGGTGTGAGATATTCAAGGACATGTTCTCTCTTATTTCTTTTTTTTATCTCTCTACTGGCGCCTTAAGAGTCACAACAATAGTTGTGTGTTAAAAGCGCTCACCCTCCCCAACACCCACATGCACAAAAAAACAAAACAAAGCCAGTAAAACAAAATCCGGCCGATCTAAACAGCATTACCTAATGGTTGTTTAAAGCCATTATGTCTCAAAAGATAAACTTGTGTGCCTGTAAAAGGACAAGAGTGCTGTTGAGCAGTATATCAGCGTGATGATGTGCAGGTATGCTGTGCGGTGAGGAGGGAGCCGCTCAGCTACATTGTACAAAAATACTGCCTCTCCAATTCTCGAAGCGGTTAGCAGGGATTAGGAGGCAGGCAGAGATGGGGCCTGGGAGGCATTTATGAGCAACGCATAGAAAGGATCCATGTCAGAACCTTTAGGGTATATCCTCTTTGAGTCATGCTCCTCCTTTCGCATACTGGGCTGCTCTCCCCCTCCAGTCGCTGTCTGAAGACTGTGGAGCGGGAGGGCAAGCACCAGATTTCTATGAGAAAAAAGGCTTAGAAGCACATATCTGTGATTATATTTGTGTCTGTGTGAAAAATGGAGGTCATTTCAAGCTCTTGTTGTGTTCCAAGAGCTGATCTGAATTCTGTCCTCACATCACGATCTCCTCCGCAAAATTACTGCCTCCCTTTATACCTTCCCCATGCACTTTTGTTGAACTTACTGTAGTTATTGTGCAAAGCGTTGGCTGCTTCAGAATGGTCAAATTCATGTCTCTGGGTCCTCAGCCTGTGAGATCAAGAGATGCCTGGGAGAACTTATGGAGTCATGAGGTTGCTAAACAGATGTGTTTGGCCATGCCAAGAACGAACATCCAACTCTGTAGGGTCCTGGTGCATACTGCCTTCCTGCCTGTATGGTTGGGAGACTTGAACGTTAGTGACTGGAAGCCATTGGTACTAGGACTCAGTCAAGGATACTTGGGCACCACTGGAATGACTTTGTGTAAATTAAGTGATTACTTAGGGAGACTTACAGTTCAGTCCAAACGTATTTGGTATTTCATGCATTTTAATTTGTTTATGCCATTTCAAACAGAAAAAAAAAAAAATACAAAAACTACAAAAAAATAAAAATTTCTAAAATTATCATTCTTAAACGCAACTCAAAGCAAATCTCTACACCTTGAAATAAATCAATTAAAAATATAAAAGCCAAGATGATGGGGTGCATAAGCAGTGGTGGGCACAGTTCCGATAATCCGATAATTATCAAAGATAAAGTTTTCATTATCAGATTATCTTTTCAGATAACTTTGAAAACCATTATCGGACAAATTATCTTCCAATAAATTTTTGTTCGATAATTTTTAGACCCTTAACGTGGTAAACGAAGGTGAACAGATGTGTAGTTCTACCCTCTGCAAACAAAGGAGAGCTGTTTCTAGAAGAAACCACTCTATCCTCTGCAGGCAAAGGAGAAATGGTCTCTCACACACACACACACACACACACACACACACACACACACACACACACACACACACACACACACACACACACACACACACACACACACACACACAAAACTCTTTTTCTTTTAACCCCATACTGATACGCGGCCAATATCACCCCATTCATCCAGAGGCATACATTTCTAACTTATGGTTCAAATTTTAACCAAACTTATTTCGGACAAGTTATTTAAATTAATGTCACTTCTGAAGTTTTATAAAGTGAAAATATGAGATATATGTTTTAGTTTTAAAGTAATATACTAATTTTTAAGGTTTTAGTGTGGGCATGCTGTGTCCAGGTGCATTATGGGTTACAGGGTAATCTCAGTATGTTCACGACAGGAGAATACATTTGAGACACTCTGATCAGGACAACAGCATAAAACTCTAGTGCCTAAAACTCTCGTGAATATATTCTCTGGGTTTATAGATGTTGTTATTGTGTTTGCTTTTATTAAATTCCACGCATCTTAAACATAGCAAGTAGCAACACAGATTATCTGGAATTTTGTGTTTGCAAGTTTTCAGGGTCTCTACTGCCATCTACTGGCCAGTAGTGTTCATGGCAGTATTCAGACTGAAGCTGGACAGACACTATGATATTTTCCATCACTGCACTCGGTTCCACCTCAGACTGTACTGTACCACAGAACCGCGCAGTGTAAAAGTTCAGAGTGCACGATTTATGTTCTCACACACATTGTACGTTCAAAAACCACACGTCGGACTCATGTTTCCAGAAGCAAAACATAAACAGAAGCTTTTTTCAAACATAATTTACAAAAACTCTCGATGGGAGACAACAAAGTTTAAAAAACAAACAAACAAACAAAAAACATTACAAGACAGGTCTGCGGTGTTTGCACAGGCACAGTGCGAGAGGTGGTCGTGAGATGTTAAACGCAGCTCGTTACTCCATGTATACTAAACAATGCAGGACGCGCAATTAACCTGAAACTCTGTGCGATCCAAAAAGTTCTCGCACAAATGAAAAATCTGGTGAAAAAGGGCCAATTCGCACTGGGACCAGTAGATCATGGCAGTGTTCTATTTATTTTGACACTGGTTATATCAGACGGTTATGTACGCGTAATTACAACTTGGCTTTTTTTTTTTTTTTTTAAATGCCTTTTTTTTACAAATAAAAAATGGCATATTTTACAAAAGCACATTTATCTGTAAACACCAGCACACGACACACCTCACATTAACATGTTGGTTTACATAATGAATCATCCATTCACTGTGAGCAGAGGCACATTTTACCCAGAATGCCATCTGTCTGTTTGTTACAAAACTTCAGAATTAGTGCATTATTCAACATTAAAAGATATATGTTATATCTTAACTTTGCACAAATGACAGAATTGACATTAATGGAGTTATTCTATTAGTATTCATTTTATTTATACACCAAACCATAACTCAGCACTGCTTTATTTTCCAAGACCTCGGCCTGGGATTGGGTAGAGAGTTGAGCTTTGCGGCTCTTCTCAATTGTTTCTGTGCTAGAAGCCATGTAGTAAAGCCATGGATGTTGACCTTGTTGGCATTACTTGGGAAATCAAGCATTCAGCACAGTCAAACTATTCCATTTATGAAGCCTATCAATTTAACCAAGAATCAACATCACTTTTTAACCAGAATCGGAGCAACATTTAACTTTTGACCCATGTACAAGCTTAAATTGATCTTTGTCCCCATTTTGTTTGCTGTTTTTACCCCATACCTCTGTAACATCCAGTCATAGACTGTACAAACTATACTTTTTTTTGAATCACTATGAACAGACAAATAATGTAGCATGCCTTTTAATGTGATTGGAGCATTTTTAAATGTTGACCCCTGTATAATCCTTTACTGACCTCAGTCTGGCTACAGCCACCACTCTGGGGTGGCTTTTTGTATAGGACATGGTACACTGAGGCTGGATTGTAAGTCTTGTTTAGTTCCCTTAAGTGGTACCGAATACATCAAAATTGGCTTTGAGCTCATGGACTACCCTGTCTATGTCTGTGGACAAGACACTTCATCTGAATCGTCCCAGTCCACCCAGCTGTAAATAGGTAACAGCCTATAAGTAATAGTAACCTGTGATGAACTGGCATTCCATTCAGTGGGAGTAATAAATGCTCCCACTTCACTCCGTGGAGTCAGTGGGCCTCAGGGCCTTTATTGGACTTCTTAAGGTGGGCTTCTAAAGTTCTTGGGGAGTTTGAGCCTGATTCAGCCCCACCCTAGAACTGCGGCATGTGAACACACATATGTAATACCTACAGTGTTGAAGGACATGGCATGCAGCTATCACAAACACCATGCACTTTTGCCTGCATACACACAACTAAATCATATTGAGGAAAATGATTCAGATAATTGTTGGAGTTGGTCAGCTGTAGTGCAACAGGTATGCAAAACTTTCAAGACAAAGGCTACATCTTTAGCTCCACTCCATCCCGAAAGTTAACACGCTCCCACTGCTTCTACAGTTACATGCAGTAAATCCTCATTAGTAATGTGACTCGATGTTAGAGTTCCTTCACTTGCACACATCCCTTTGAAGACAATCTCGGAATCTTGGAGATGATCCAGCAATTTGGGGGTTGGGGAGAGGAGGGGGTGCACATAAATCTTTCTGTTTTACCTGAAACGTCTTTTCCTGACGTCACAAATAGTCATGTTTCTGACACATCCCCAAACCGCATGCCCACCCACACACAAACAGACACACCAAGGCCTCAGAACAAGTTTCACCTTGAAGACTAGCAAAGGTGGAAGTGAGTGTTGAGATTGTGGGTCAAGGCTGAACACTGACGACACACCGTAGCCCCTACCAGCCTGTGGTTATCTTTGCTAACAGATTAGATCACTGGAAAGAAGGGTTGGGAGAAGAGAGGACAGAAAAAGAGAGAGAAAAAAGCAATTAGGTATTGAAGTCAGACAAGCAGCACATTGGACCTGTTTGCCGTTTCGAACCGTGGCCTCTGTTTGACCTGTTGAGTTTTGTTGTTTGCAAATGAGGCTCATGATTGAGCATGCTGATGTGTTCAGACACAACCCTTCTGCTGCCCCTTCTAAGCCCCGCTGCCGCCGCCACCAATACCACCTCTACTTCCTCCCGAGTGGCGTCAAGAATTCTCTGAGGGCTGGACTGAGACAAACCCCGGGAGGGCCCCGCAGATGACTCATCTACAGGTTTTCTTTCAACATACAAGTTTCATTTCGAGTCACTTAGCTGGTGTTTCTCCATTTGAAATTCTCTTTATACTTAGCAGGCCAGTGGTGTTCAGCCAGTATGTAATCAGAACACCTTATTGTAATATTGCATCAAATAATACTGCAATCCAAGTTTAAACTTGTCAAGTGAAGGTAAACACCTGAGCTTTCCTGTTGTTGGTATTCAGTGTTTCTTACAAAATACCTTCAAGCAGAGACTCTGTTGGAAGTTTATGGCAAACATGACTGAACTGTTGTAGTCAAACGTTTACATACACTGACAATGGACATGCATGTCACACCAATACTGGGGTAGCAAAGATTTCTTCAAATGCCTGTTTTTGGGGCTAAATGAATGTACAGCATACAACTGCTGTGTTCATGCGTTGGAATTCTGAGGGCATTCTGCATGTAAATATGCCTAAAAAGTGGGTGGGTGGATGCAAGAGCCAATATTATATGGTCAATATTACATGTGATGGAACGCCCATCACTGCCTGACTCACCCAAAACTGTGTAAAGAGGTGGAGCGCTCGTGATACTGTGCGTGACCTGGGTGGAAAGAATGAAACCCAAACATGCCCCCACCTTAGAGTTACTGAGTTTTCAGCTGTCAAGTTAACCTGTTGGTTCAGGTGTTTTATTAAAGCATATTTCTGGGGACTCAGCCGTGGCTGTCATAACAGTTTGCTTGGGTGTGGGTATTAAAAATGTTGATCACCTTATTTTCTCAGTAACTGTGGATTAACTGGTGCTAACCTTGCGAACATAACAAATTAAACAAGATCAGTTAGAGATTTCTGACATCCACCAATCTGGATCTGGATCACCTCTAAAATTCAGTGTAGTCTTCCATGCACTAATATCTATCTGTGAAAAATTGGTGAGAATCTGTGAAGTAGTTTTGAAATAATCCTTCAAAGCGTATATAAAGTAAAATCTTGATCCAGAATCTGGATTCAGATCTGGATTATCTCCAAATTTAATGGAGTCTTCCATGGCCTGATATCTATCTGTGGTGAAAATTTGGTGAGAATCCGTGAAGTAGTTTTGATGTAATCCTTCAAAGCCTATATAAAGTGAAACTTGATCCAGAATCCGGATCCGAATCACCTCCAAAATGTCAAAATCCTGCAGTACATTTGGCGTAACTCTGCTAACAGACAGACAGACAAATAATTAAATGCCGATGATTTTATGACGTCCTTGGTGGACATACAGTAATAACATGAAAATTTCACTTGACGGAAATACTGGAGCACAGACTTATTGGCTCATATGCTAGGACAATTAGCTGCACAGCAAACCATATTAAGACAAATATTTATCATAACATTCTTGAAAAGGACAGACATGGTCTCCACAACAACCAGCAGCCACACCTAGCAGGGCTCTCATAGTGGAAATTGAAAAAGATGACATCATACACAAGGAGGGTGCCAAAGTGAAGAGAAAAAAGCTTGTGAAAGTTCATTTCTTGCTTCTTATGACATGTTGGGATCAGAGAATTTATGCTCATTTAAGGTGGGTAATGAAGAATTTTAGCCATGTCATTGTATATTTCATGTCAGGTTAATTAAGGTGTAGTAAGTTGCATTGTATTCAATTTCAAATTATTTTCATTTATATAGCACCTAATCACAACAAAGTTGCCCCAAGGTGCTTCACACAAGTAAGGTCTAACCTTACCAACCCCCAGAGCAACCACACAGTTGACAGTGGTAAGGAAAAACTCCCTCTGATGATTTGAGGAAGAAACCTCAAGCAGACCAGACTCAAAGAGGCGACCCGCTGTTTGGGCCATGCCATGATATGATTTACTAAACAATTCACAAAACGAATATACAGGAAATGTTGCTGTGCACAGGGCAGGACGGTTACAGAAAGAGACACCACACCCATCTATGGATGGAGCCGCACCTCAAACAGAGAGAAAAAAAAAACTGAATCAGGCATCAGAAACACAACAAATACAGTATAATTTCTCAGCATTAAGCAACAAGAAAAACAGAAGAAATACTAAGGTGATCGCCGGCCACTAGACCTAAATGTCACTAAAAGACCCAGAATTTAGATAAAGTTGAGTTCGCGGCCCGCTCTGGTTATTAATAAAATGAATTAAATGAGTAAAAAGCATAGTAACATACTATGCCAGTATGAGAGCCATATGAAAGGGAACATAAATCTTTTTTTTTATTTTTAAATTTTTATGCTAGAAATGAGAGCTGCTCCATCCAAAGTGGGATGGATGCCGTCTCTCCTAACAAGACCAGGTTTTCCCCAGAAGCTTTGCCAAATATCTATGAAGCCCACCTCATTTTTCAGATGCATATGTGCATCTTAAGTCTGGACCTGAAATTCTCTACAGAATCTGATTGTTTTATTGACGCAGGGAGATCATTCCACAGAACAGGGGCATGATAAGAGAAAGCTTTGTGACCCGCAGACTTTTTATTCACCCTGGGAACACACAGTAGTCCTGCACCCTGAGAACGCAGAGCCTGGGCCGGTACGTAGGGTTTAATTAGGTCAGCTAAGTAGGGAGGTGCCAGTCCATGAACAATTTTATAGTTTAGTAGCAGAACCTTAAAATCTGATCTCACAGGGACAGGAAGCCGGTTGCCAAAATGGATGTAATGTGGACAAAATTTCTGCTTCCTGTCAAACGTCTGGCTGCAGCATTTTGAACCTATTGGAGACCCCTAATGCTGGACAGTAAACCAGAAAATAGAACATTGCAGTAGTCCAATCTAGAAATGACAAATGCATGAATCAGGGTCTCAGCATCAGCCATGGGCAGGATGGGATGAATCTTCCCTATATTTCACAGTTGGAAGAAAGCAGTCCTCCTAATATGTCTAATGTGGAGGTCAAAGGACAACGTAGGATCAAAAATTATTACAAAGTTCCTCACTTTGTCAGTGTGATGTACAACCCCAATTCCATTGAAGTTGGGGCGTTGTGTAAAATGTAAATAAAAACAATACAATGATCTGCAAATCGTCTTCAGCCTATATTCAATTGAATACACCACAGAGACAAGATATTTAATGTTCAAACTGATAAACTTTATTGTTTTTGTGCAAATATTTGCTCATTTTGAAATGGATCCTGCAACACATTTCAAAAACGTTGGGACAGTGATATGTTTACTGCTGTGTTAGATTAACTTTCCTTCTAACAACACTCAATAAGCGTTTGTAAAATGAGGACACTAATTGTTGAAGCTTTGTAGGTGGAATTCTTTCCCATTCTTGCTTGATGTATGACTTCAGTTGTTCAGCAGTCTGGGGTCTTAGTTGTTGTATTTTGTGCTTCATAATGTGCCACACATTTTCAATGGGCGACAGGTCTGGACTGCAGGCAGGCCAGTCTAGTACCTGCACTTTTTTACTACGAAGCCACGCTGTTGTAACACGTGCAGAATGTGGCTTGGCATTGTCTTGCTGAAATAAGCAGGGACGTCCCTGAAAAAGATGTTGCTTGGATGGCAGAATGTGTTGCTCCAAAACCTGGATGTACCTTTCAGCATTAATGGTGCCATCACAGATGTGTAAGTTTCCCATGCCATGGGCACTAACACACCCCCATACCATCACAGATGCTGAACTTTGCGCTGGTAACAATCTGGATGGTCTTTTTCCTCTTTTGTCTGGAGGACACGACATCCACGATTTCCAAAAACAATTTGAAATGTGGACTCATCAGACCACAGCACACTTTTACAATTTGTGGCTGTCCATTTCAAATGAGCTCGGGCCCAGAAAAGGCGGTGGTGTTTCTGGATGTTGTTGATGTATGACTTTCGCTTTGCATGGTAGAGTTTTAACTTGCACTTGTAGATGTAGCGACAAACTGTGTTAACTGACAATGGTTTTCTGAAGTGTTCCTGAGCCCATGCGGTAAGATACTTTACATAATGATGTCGGTTTTTAATGTAGTGCTGCCTGACGGATCGAAGGTCACGGGCATTGTTGGTTTTCGGCCTTGCTGCTTATGTGTAGAAAGTTCTCCAGATTCTCTGAATCTTCTGATTATATGATGGACTGTAGATGATGGAATCCCTAAATTCCTTGCAACTGAATGTTGAGAAACATTGTTCTTAAACTGTTGGTCTATTTTTTCATGCAGTTGTTCAAAAAGTGATGATCTTTGCCCCATCTTTGCTTGTGAGCGGCTGAGCTTTTGGGGGATGCTCCTTTTATACCCAATCATGACACTCACCTGTTTCCAATTAACCAGTTCACCTGTGGAATGTTCCAAACAGGTGTTCTTTGAGCATTCATCAACTTTACCAGTCTTTTGTTGCCCCTGTCCCAGCTTTTTGAAACGTGTTGCAGGCATCCATTTTAAAATGAGCAAATATTTGAACAAAACAATAAAGTTTATCAGTTTGAACATTAAATATCTTGTCTTTGTGGTGTATTCAATTGAATATAGGTTGAAGAGCATTTGCCAATCATTGTATTCTGTTTTTATTTACATTTCACACAACATCCCAACTTCATTGGAATTGGGGTTGTATGACACATGAGCCGCGGCTAAGCGTTACCTGCTCAAATTGATGCTGATGTCTCACTGGACCAAGAACCATCATTTCAGTCTCATCAGCGTTTAAAGGTAGCATTGCATTGTGTGTATGTTGTCATCATTAATTTTCATAGAGCAATTTGTGACATTCATGAGACTCAAGTGAATGATGATTAAAGGTGATAGCATGTCATATCACTGCAATGCTCTGGCATGCCGTACATAGCAGGTAAATTTTAATCAAAAAAATGCACGTGTTAACTTGCACACAGTGTGCACTGGCCCATTCGGATTGTAATGGGCCACTCTTACAGTGTCATGTTTGCCTCTTGACCTGAGTACCACGTGTACTGTGAAAATAATGGCTCCAGTAAGCGGGTTATGATCTAATATACAAGACTGACCGTGTGTGTGTGTGTGTGTGTGTGTGTGTGTGTGTGCGTGTGTGTTTGTGCACGTACGCTTTCAACCTAATGACCCCAGTGACCTCCCTCTTGGTGCCTCCAGTCACCACAGCAAGTTTGGTGTGGATTGCATAATTAGTGTGGCTGTGCATAGAGAACACACACACACACACACACACACACACACACACACACACACACACACACACACACACACACACACACACACACACACACACACACACACACACACACACACACACACACACGGTCAGCTTCATATATTAGATTACTAATGAATGGTTATGTGACAAGCATACATGCTAATTGATGATGCCACCAAATGTTTCACTTATCAGCCCAGGGAGCATACACTGGTTATGTCTTTTATTATGGCATTCTCCACACTGTGGAGCCACCCTGGGTCTTGATTGGCAACCATCCAGGCAGACAAGTGTTCCATGCCCATATCCCAAAAGCAGCAATTGATCTGCCACAGCCAGCTGATACATGGGATTCCCCTTGGCTTTTTAAAGTTGCTGGGGTCCTCATCACTGAGGCACATGCATGCTGGATCATGCACTAAGAGGCAAGCCACATGGCCATGATGTTGAAGCTGATGTTCCCTCTTGATACAAGCAATATACTTCACCCAAGTCTCTGTTTATTTGACAAAAAAACTATTCCAATGATATGTAAAGATCCACAGGGGAAAATCAAATCAAATCAAATCAATTTTATTTATATAGCGCCAAATCACAACAAAAAGTTGCCCCAAGGTGCTTTATATTGTAAGGCAAAAGCCATACAATAATTACAGAAAAACCCCAACGGTCAAATGACCCCCTGTGAGCAAGCACTTGGCGACAGTGGGAAGGAAAAACTCCCTTTTAACAGGAAGAAACCTCCAGCAGAACCAGGCTCAGGGAGGGGCATTCTTCTGCTGGGACTGGTTGGGGCTGAGGGGAGACAATCAGGAAAAAGACATGCTGTGGAAGAGAGCAGAGATCAATCACCAATGACTAAAAGCAGAGTGGTACATACAGAGCAAAAAGAGGTGAATAAAAAGAAACACTGGGTGCATCATGGGAAACCCCCCAGCAGTCTAAGTCTATAGCAGCATAACTAAGGGATGGTTCAGGGTCACCCGATCCAGCCGTAACTATAAGCTTTTTCAAAAAGGAAAGTTTTAAGCTTAATCTTAAAAGTAGAGAGGGTGTCTGTCTCCCTGATCCGAATTGGGAGCTGGTTCCACAGGAGAGGAGTCTGAAAGCTGAAGGCTCTGCCTCCCATTCTACTCTTACAAACCCTAGGAACTACAAGTAAGCCTGCAATCTGAGAGCGAAGCGCTCTATTGGGGTGATATGGTACTAAGAGGTCTCTAAGATAAGATGGGACCTGATTATTCAAAACCTTATAAGTAAGAAGAAGAATTTTAAATTCTATTCTGGAAATAACAGGGAGCCAATGAAGAGAGGCCAATATGGGTGAAATATGCTCTCTCCTTCTAGTCCCTGTCAGTACTCTAGCTGCAGCATTTTGAATTAACTGAAGGCTTTTCAGGGAACTTTTAGGACAACCTGATAATAATGAATTACAATAGTCCAGCCTAGAGAAAATAAATGCATGAATTAGCTTTTCAGCATCACTCTGAGACAAGACCTTTCTAATTTTAGAGATATTGCATAAATGCAAAAAAGCAGTTCTACATATTTGCTTAATATGTGCATTGAAGGACATATCCTGATCAAAAATGACTCCAAGATTTCTCACAGTATTACAGGAGGTCAGGGTAATGCCATCCAGAGTAAGGATCTGGTTAGACACCATGTTTCTAAGATTTATGGGGCCAAGTACAATAACTTCAGTTTTATCTGAGTTTAAAAGCAGGAAATTAGAGGTCATCCATGTCTTTATGTCTGAAAGGCATTCCTGTAGTTTAACTGATTGGTGTGTGTCCTCTGGCTTCATGGATAGATAAAGCTGGGTATCATCTGCGTAACAATGAAAATTTAAGCAATGCTTTCTAATAACACTGCCTAAGGGAAGCATGTATAAAGTGAATAAAATTGGTCCTAGCACAGAACCTTGTGGAACTCCATAATTAACCTTAGTCTGTGAAGAAGACTCCCCATTTACATGAACAAATTGTAATCTATTAGATAAATATGATTCAAACCACTGCAGCGCAGTGCCTTTAATACCTATGGCATGCTCTAATCTCTGTAATAAAATTTTATGGTCAACAGTATCAAAAGCTGCACTGAGGTCTAACAGGACAAGCACAGAGATGAGTCCACTGTCTGAGGCCATAAGAAGATCATTTGTAACCTTCACTAATGCTGTTTCTGTACTATGATGAATTCTGAAACCTGACTGAAACTCTTCAAATAGACCATTCCTCTGCAGATGATCAGTTAGCTGTTTTACAACTACCCTTTCAAGAATTTTTGAGAGAAAAGGAAGGTTGGAGATTGGCCTATAATTAGCTAAGATAGCTGGGTCAAGTGATGGCTTTTTAAGTAATGGTTTAATTACTGCCACCTTAAAAGCCTGTGGTACATAGCCAACTAATAAAGATAGATTGATCATATTTAAGATTGAAGCATTAACTAATGGTAGGGCTTCCTTGAGCAGCCTGGTAGGAATGGGGTCTAATAGATATGTTGATGGTTTGGAGGAAGTAACTAATGAAAATAACTCAGACAGAACAATCGGTGAGAAAGAGTCTAGCCAAATACCAGCATTACTGAAGGCAGCCGAACATAAAGATATGTCTTTGGGATGGTTATGAATAATTTTTTCTCTAATAGTTAAAATTTTATTTGCAAAGAAAGTCATGAAGTCATTACTAGTTAAAGTTAAAGGAATACTCGGCTCAATAGAGCTCTGACTCTTTGTCAGCCTGGCTACAGTGCTGAAAAGAAACCTGAGGTTGTTCTTATTTTCTTCAATTAGTGATGAATAGTAAGATGTCCTAGCTTTACGGAGGGCTTTTTTATAGAGCAACAGACTCTTTTTCCAGGCTAAATGAAGATCTTCTAAATTAGTGAGACGCCATTTCCTCTCCAGCTTATGGGTTATCTGCTTTAAGCTGCGAGTTTGTGGGTTATACCACGGAGTCAAGCATTTCTGATTTAAGGCTTTCTTTTTCAGAGGAGCTACAGCATCCAAAGTTGTGCTCAATGAGGATGTAAAGCTATTGACGAGATAATCTATCTCACTCACAGAGTTTAGGTAGCTACTCTGCACTGTGTTGGTATATGGCATTGAAAAACATAACAAAGAAGGAATCATATCCTTAAACCTAGCTACAGCGCTTTCAGAAAGACTTCTAATGTAATGAAACTTATTCCCCACTGCTGGGTAGTCCATTAAAGTAAATGTAATTGTTATTAAGAAATGATCAGACAACAGGGGGTTTTCAGGGAATACTGTTAAGTCTTCAATTTCTATGCCATATGTCAGAACAAGATCTAAAGTGCGGTTAAAATGGTGGGTAGGCTCATTTACATTTTGAGCGAAGCCAACTGAATCTAATTGTTGGGGAAAGTGTAGTGACACGGACCCACAACAGGGGGCGCAAATGAACGGTCAATAGATGAGCCAAAAGGTAACAATTTAATGTTGTGAATGTGCACAACGAATATACAGACAATCTCAGAATCTGATAGCAGTCAATACACAAAGGTGACGTGTGGGCAGGCTCGAGGATAGAAGACGTCTGTCCTGAGAAGAGCCGGAACCACACGATTTCCGCTGCCACCGAACCTGGTGAATACTGGAGCCGCCAAGTCCCGAATTCCCAGGTGATCACCGTCCCCAACTGTCGGATCTGGTACTGCTGGCGAGGAGCACAAACAGTGAGATGTGGGTGTGTGCACACCCAGTAACCAAAACAGAAGGTGGAAAGTCACCTCCACCCCTAATCACACACTCGTGCAGCTCCTGTTAACCACTTATCTGGTTGGGGTATGAAGCGAAGCCGTCGCTGTTCACACCAAACGCCAATCCAGCAGATAAGGCTCACAACAGGAAAGCGGCTGCAAAAAGAGTTCAGACTATGACACAGTTTTCAGTACAGCAGAGAATATTACCTTCACAGGTAGATGATATCTCGGCAATGAGGTGGAGATGACGTCTGGGTTTTATGGAGTAGTAAGATGAAGTGTAGATGGGTGACAGCTGTCATGAGATAATGAGTGACAGCTGTCACCCCCGGCTGTGTCCGTGGCGGCAGCGCCCTCTCGTGCCTGAAGCCCGCACTTCAGGCAGGGCGCCCTCTGGTGGTGGGCCAGCAGTACCTCCTCTTCTGGCGGCCCACACAACACTAATAATAGATTAAATGCAGTGTTGAGGCTGTCATTCTCGGCATCTATGTGGATGTTAACATCACCCACTATAATTATCTTATCTGAGCTATACACTAACTCAGACAAATGGTCTGAAAATTCACAGAGAAACTCACAGTAACGACCAGGTGGACGATAGATAATAACAAATAAAACTGGTTTTTGAGACTTCCAGTTTGGATGGACAAGACTAAGAGTCAAACTTTCAAATGAATTAAAACTCTGTCTGGGTCTTTGATTAATTAATAAGCTGGAGTGGAAGATTGCTGCTAATCCTCCGCCCCGGCCCGTGCTACGAGCATTCTGAGAGTTAGTGTGACTCGGGGGTGTTGACTCATTTAAACTAACATAATCATCCTGCTGTAACCAGGTTTCTGTAAGGCAGAATAAATCAATATGTTGATCAATTATTATATCATTTACTAACAGAGACTTAGAAGAGAGAGACCTAATGTTTAATAGACCACATTTAACTGTTTTAATCTGTGGTGCAGTTGAAGGTGCTATATTATTTTTTCTTTTTGAATTTGTATGCTTAAATAGATTTTTACTGGTTATTGGTGGTCTGGGAGCAGGCACCATCTCTACGGGGATGGGGTATTGGGGGGATGGCAGGGGGAGAAAAGCTGCAGAGAGGTGTGTAAGACTACAACTCTGCTTCCTGGTCCCAACCCTGGATAGTCACGATTTGGAGGATTTAATAAAATTTGCCAGATTTCTAGAGATGAGAGCTGCTCCATCCAAAGTGGGATGGATGCCATCTCTCCTAACAAGACCAGGTTTTCCCCAGAAGCGTTGCCCATTATCTATGAAGTCCACCTCATTTTTTGGACACCACTCAGACAGCCAGCAATTCAAGGAGAACATGCGGCTAAACATGTCATTCCCGGTCTGATTGGGGAGGGTCCCAGAGAAAACTACAGAGTCCGACATTGTTTTTGCAAAGTTACACACTGATTCAATATTAATTTTAGTGACCTCCGATTGGCGTAACCAGGTGTCATTACTGCCTACGTGAATTACAATCTTACCAAATTTACGCTTAGCCTTAGCCAGCAGTTTCAAATTTGTCGCCTGCTCTGGCCCCCGGAAAACATTTGACTATGGTTGCTGGTGTCGCTAACTTCACATTTCTCAAAACAGAGTCGCCAATAACCAGAGTTTGATCCTCGGCGGGTGTGTCACCGTGTGGGGAAAAATGGTTAGAGATGTAAACAGGTTGGTGGTGTACAGGGGGCTTCTGTTTAGAACTATGCTTCTTCCTCACAGTCACCCAGCCGGCCTGCTTTCCCGGCTGCTCGGGATCTGCTAAAGTGAGTACCAAAGACATCCAGATGTCACGTTAGGTCACTGGTTCGTGTCCAAGGCCTTGCCAACAAGGCAAGCACCATTTGAAGAAATACGAGGGCTGTCCATAAAGTATAGGTCCTTTTTATTTTTTTTCAAAAACTATATGGATTTCATTCATATGTTTTTACGTCAGACATGCATGAACCCTCGTGCGCATGCGTGAGTTTTTCCACGCCTGTCGGTGACGTCATTCGCCTGTGAGCACTCCTTGTGGGAGGAGTCGTCCAGCCCCTCGTCGGAATTCCTTTGTCTTAGAAGTTGCTGAGAGACTGGCGCTTTGTTTGATGAAAATGTTTTCTAAACCTGTGAGACACATTGAAGTGGACATGGTTCGAAAAATTAAGCTGGTTTTCAGTGAAAATTTTAACGGCTGATGAAAGATTTTGAGGTGACACTGTCGCTTTAAGGACTTCCCACGGTGCGAGACGTCGCGCTGCGCTCTCTCTCGCCGCGACGCTCCGCCACAGGAAAAACACCTCTGTTGGAAGCCTTAAGGACAAGTTGGAACATGTCCAGCTGTTAAACAATTTCTCATATACTCACTCCACTGAAAGCCATCAAAAGCCGCCTGGATTTTACAAATGGTTATCAACACGGAGGTGTTTTTCCTGTGCCGCCGCTCCGCGCCGGCTGCGTCCCGACGCGCAGACCCGTCCGCACGTCTTTCATTAAAAAAATCTCCTTTAACAGTGGAATATCCGGATAAAATGCTGAAACCGACTTCTTCTGAAACTTCTCTGTTCTCTCACGACGTCCTGGATCAATAGAGCCTGAAATGTGGAGGTTTTCAGCTTGAAACAGGCTGATGACGCCACCTGAGAGCGCAGCGCGACGTCTCGCACCGTGAGAAGTCCTTAAAGCGACAGAATCACCTCAAAATCTCTCATCAGCCGTTAAAATTTTCACTGAAAACCAGCTTAATTTTTCGAACCATGTCCACTTCGATGTGTCTCACAGGTTTAGAAAAAATTTTGATCAAACAAAGCGCCAGTCTCTCAGCAACTTCTCAGACAAAGGAATTCCGACGAGGGGCTGGATGACTCCTCCTACAAGGAGTGCTCACAGGCGAATGACGCCACCGACAGGCGTGGAAAAACTCACGCATGCGCACGAGGGTTCAAGCATGTCTGACGTAAAAACATATGAATGAAATCCATATAGTTTTTGAAAAAAATAAAAAGGACCTATACTTTATGGACAGACCTCGTATCTGTGTCCACACAGATCCAGTGAAACTGCTTGAAAATGGTGTAGTACATATGCCAGGCCTGTATGTGGCACTGTAATGCTTCCTCAAATGGAGAAGAAGATGTGGAGCAGGCACATAACCAGTGTAAGGAACTAAACCAAATCTGATCTGTTGCATGGATTCATCATCACAGCTGAAAGCCATTATCCACATGATACGCCCTTGTTTTGGAAGATGACGTCTGAAAATGTGTTAATTCCTTATTGTGGAAATTACTTGTGAATAAAGCAGTGTTGTTGAAGAAGTCCCCTTGTATTTGCTCCAGGTGCGTTTCTCTGCCTGAGCCAGAGGATGTCGGTGTCACCGACCAAACAGACCCCCCCTAAAATTGGTCCACCCTGCCTTCACTGCACGTGTCATTTCAAAGCATCAGCAGCGATTCACCGATTATCTCCTTGTTTATGCTTAAAACTGCACTCCAGTCATCGTCTATCTCAGCGACAGATATCTGAAGCTTTTGCATAAAAATCATTTCTCCATAAATTCAGTATCATTTCATAATAAAAGACGGGGGAGCGATCAAAGCGACACAGCGGCACGTCTGAGTCTGATTCTATGAGTCTGACTCTCTACACCCAAAGCGATCAAAGGGAATAATGTGATTCACCATCAGATGACAAAGTAAAATCACTTAAGGGTGATTCTTTAACTACGGGCACTATTGGCCTTGTAAATGTAATTTCCACCACACCATTGCCTTACAATATAAAGCGCCTTGGGGCAACTGTTTGTTGTGATTTGGCACTATATACATGTGCTCTGATGTCACTGTTTATCTCCATAGAAACTACCCAAACAATCTTTCATACAAACTGTTTAGGGACATTACAGTGTTGTGGTGGAAATTACGGCAATAGTGTGGGACAACTACATTTTGTTTAAAAAAAATCACAACAGTTGTATGACATTGAATACCCCAATTATGTTTTGATTATTTTACTGATATTTTATTCAGAGATATTTTAAAACATTAGAAAAAACGTTTCTTTACCATTCATTTTTATCATTGAACATCAAAAGTCTGGGTGTGGGACAAGCACAAAAAGGCAATATTTGCATATAATGATGCTGAAAAAAGGCGAAAAAGTCATCATAGACTACTAGAACAAATTTCTTAACACACTTTCATTGTAAAGATAACTATAAAAGTGTGAAATTTCCCCTTTTTTCTGTTTTTCATACAATATGATCAAAGGACATAATAAGTGCCCGTAGTCTAAGAATCACCCTTAAATCATTTTAAAGTCAGTTTTAAGCAGAAACGAGGCAGTTTTAAGCAGAAACAAGGCGATAATCTGTGAATCACTGCTGACACTCTGAAATGATGCATACGCAGTGAAGGCAGGGTGGACCAATTTTTAGGGGGCACTTTGTCTCACCGACAACAAGAAGAAATAAACTTATTTTTAAAGCTGAAAGGCTTTTGTGCAATTATGTTATTCGTGTTTCAATAGTCCCAGCATCCTTCATGTCTCTGACAAAAATAAATGCCATTAATGATTCACCAAGACAAACAAACAAACAAACAAACAAAAATCCAGGATAATAAATTACACTGTTAACAACAGCAACAACAACGTCTTTTATAATTAGCAGCTGACATTATGGAGGCAGGACTATGGCATTACTGTTTCAGAAAAGTTCCATATTGCTTGTCCACACAAAGATGTGAATCCAAATTTCTTGTCTTCAACTCAGATCACCATAGCGCAGAGAAGAGTGACTTTGTACTTGCAGAGGTCAACATTTGGCAACGGTCCATTGACCAGTATCGGCTGGTGAAAAACAGTCTTGGTGGGGCTGCTGTGCCAATAGATTCCCTTGCCTTGTCCAGTACAGGCATTCAAGTGAACAGTCGGAAAATTACTACAATTCCACAATAATCATTTCATGTCCTTCTCAAAATCAGCAGTTTTACAGATCAAGTTAACCATTTACAGCTATATTAGGCCCCATTTCTACTTTGGAAAGGAACAGTATCAAATACAACACTCAAGTTCTTGAGCAAAGAACATTTCACCATTTGACACCAATTACACACATAGTACACCAAACTGTACTGCACTGCCATTATCTTCAGACAAACAGATCCTGGGGTTCACAATGACACCGACCTTAACAAAATAGAAAATATCACCAAATTTACACTCTTTCAAAATATGGAAAAATTCTTCAATTGACAAAAGAACATTATGTACATATTACAATGTTCACACCACCTTCCAAGAGAGAGAGAGAAAATGTTTGTGTGTGTGTGTGTGTGTAAGAGAGTGTGAGAGAACGAGAGAGAGTGTGAGAGAGAGAGAGAGTGTGTGTGTGTGTGTGTGTGTGTGTGTGTGTGTGTGTGTGTGTGTGTGTGTGTGTGTGTGTGTGTGTGTGTGTGTGTGTGTGTGTGTGTGTGTGAGAGAGAGCGAGAGAAAATTAAGGTAATATTTTGCATGAACATTACTGAGTGGAATGGAGGCAAACTAAAGAAGCTTGAAAAACTTAAATTAAATAACTTGACTAACTAATAACACCAAAACCTTTAAATTAAATTGGTTAAAATTAATTAACAGTGTAGAGGACAAAGCAAATTAAGTTTACAAAACCACTTAATTAAATGTGTTGCTAAACTTGGGTTTGTCTGACTATAAGTGTCTTGTGTGTACTCAGTGGCTGAGTTAGAATTTCTTTAAAAAACATGCAAATTGCTATTTTAGGGTTTTGTTTTGTTTTGTTTTTAAATTGAGCAAATAATTTGTTTTAGAGTGTGGAATACTCCAAAGAATATTTCACTTCTGTGAACTGATCCTCATAACGTGTAAAGTGAAATCAAAATACCAGCATGGCTGCAGCTTTGAACACTGTTACAAACAGCCCCGGCCTCCCCTATTACCATTATAACTGGTCTGCTGTCCCAATAAAGATCACAGCTTTGATCCCCTAAAACAAACAAACAAACATCACTCATTCGTTTTATCTTAAATTTTCACCCTCGTTTCCACACCAGGAGCAACATTCGGGAATAAATCCGAGCAGCTCGTCAGCTCACCTGAGCTGAAGAGGTGGATGCGCTCCTTTCCATCCGCGCAGATCAGCAGCCTCCGTGACGTGTGCGTGCTGACAGTGTGAATGAAGCCTGACACGGTTTATAACGAGTCAGACAAACGTCTCTCCTCCAACCGGGATGTGCATTTGTCATTAAACCACGAGAAAGATGTGATGTGCACCTCCATGCGCCTCCAAAAGGATCCCCGCCAAACTTTGGTGTCATTGATTTGATTAGTTTTGTCCCGTTTTAAACCTCCGAAGAGTTCTTCAACTTACTCCAGCAAAACACACGGAGACAAAATAAAAATAAATAAATATAACCCAAACGTCGTCGTCACCATCATCTCTTCCTGACTGACTGACAGCAGCAGCTGCAGCGTCATGTATATCACTGACTGTAGCAATCTAACGTTCCCGCATTTTTGTAGCAAGGGCTAAAATTCCGGCGCCCCAAAGCCATTAATTTTGGCAATGTTGATTTGCCATATATTTATTAATTTTCCCTAGCAACTACATACAATTGGTTATTTCGCTGCACTTCAAGGGCGCTTTGAATGATCGCCCAAGACGAGGAATGATACGTTCTCTGCTTCTGTCGGTGGAAATACACTGTTGAATGAGAGTCAGTTGGAGGAAGTGTTGTTTTAATCATTCATATTACATGTAGGCACATACTATTAAGTAAAACTGACATTCATAATCATTTTTAAATATATATATATATATATATATATATATATATATATATATATATATATACTCAACAAAAATATAAATGCAACACGTTTGGTTTTGCTCCCATTTTGTATGAGATGAACTCAAAGATCTAAAACTTTTTCCACATACACAATATCACCATTTCCCTCAAATATTGTTCACAAACCAGTCTAAATCTGTGATAGTGAGCACTTCTCCTTTGCTGAGATAATCCATCCCACCTCACAGGTGTGCCATATCAAGATGCTGATTAGACACCATGATTAGTGCACAGGTGTGCCTTAGACTGCCCACAATAAAAGGCCACTCTGTAAGGTGCAGTTTTGTTTTATTGGGAGGGGATACCAGTCAGTATCTGGTGTGACCACCATTTGCCTCATGCAGTGCAACACATCTCCTTCGCATCATCCGTGAAGAGAACACCTCTCCAACATGCCAAATGCCAGCGAATGTCAGCATTTGCCCACTCAAGTCGGTTACGACGACGAACTGGAGTCAGGTCGAGACCCCGATGAGGACGACGAGCATGCAGATGAGCTTCCCTGAGACGGTTTCTGACAGTTTGTGCAGAAATTCTTTGGTTATGCAAACCGATTGTTTCAGCAGCTGTCCGAGTGGCTGGTCTCAGACGATCTTGGAGGTGAACATGCTGGATGTGGAGGTCCTGGCCTGGTGTGGTTACACGTGGTCTGCGGTTGTGAGGCTGGTTGGATGTACTGCCAAATTCTCTGAAACACCTTTGGAGACGGCTTATGGTAGAGAAATGAACATTCAATACATGAGCAACAGCTCTGGTTGACATTCCTGCTGTCAGCATGCCAATTGCACGCTCCCTCAAATCTTGCGACATCTGTGGCATTGTGCTGTGTGATAAAACTGCACCTTTCAGAGTGGCCTTTTATTGTGGGCAGTCTAAGGCACACCTGTGTACTAATCATGGTGTCTAATCAGCATCTTGATATGGCACACCTGTGAGGTGGGATGGATTATCTCAGGAAAGGAGAAGTGCTCACTATCACAGATTTAGACTGGTTTGTGAACAATATTTGAGAGAAATGGTGATATTGTGTATGTGGAAAAAGTTTTAGATCTTTGAGTTCATCTCATACAAAATGGGAGCAAAACCAAAAGTGTTGCGTTTATATTTTTGTTGAGTGTATATATATATATATTATGACTTTTCCCCTCCACATCTAGGAGGGCAGCGCCCGAGCGCCCCCTATGGGCCGGCCGCCACTGCCATTGACTTACTCTAGGATGTACTTCAACTTTCTCCATTGGCGGGCGGGTGGGACACTGGTAATGCACTCCACAAAGCAGTAGTGTAGCTTGGCAGACCTGACTGTCAACTCAGCGCTTGTGATGTCAGATGATGTAGCTTATATAAACTCAACATAACTCAGCAAGTGCTTCACTTGCTGTTGGTTTATTGTCAAGACGGGTTCTTCGTACACGTTACTTCACATTTCTTCACACTTCTTCATATTTCTTCATGCCAAAGGGATACAGAGGAGGTGGTGTGTCCAGTCAAGCCTGTAACATTGTCCAACAGAGGCTGGCAGAGGGGAAAGGAGCAGTAATGGTGTACTAGTGGAAATGACGTAATGGTAGGGGAGCTCAACTCTTGCCGGCATTTAGCATGGACTTCAAAGATTTTAAGCATTTTCCAGAAGCACAACGAACATCAGTGTTGCCCGACTAATGTCCACATAGCTCCCACAGACCTCGGTGCACTGCAAAAACTGTCCTTTTCAAAATAAGCCAAATATTCTGAAATCTAGCCAAATTGACTTGCATTAAGCAAAAAAAAAAAAAAAAAAATCTGCCAATGGGGTTGGAAAAAATTACCAAAAAAAAAAAAAAAAAAATTATTGTTAGAATTCTCAAAACTAGTAAAATGTCTAGGTGCTGAATAAACAAAATGTGCCTTTAAACTAAACAGAATTCTTGTTTTAAGATTAACCTCTGTCTTAAAATAAGGAAAACAATCTTATTCCTTTGCTTGGATGACTTGAAATCCATTGTTTTTCCTTGTTACTGGTTAAATACAGCTTGATATTAGCTGGAAAAACTTATTAGGAAAAAGTGAGATACATTTTCACAAATTAAGAATTATTTTTCTTATGTAAAAATGCTTCTATTTAGACAAAAAAATTAAGTCAAATTTCCTTTAAACAAGTTTTTTTTTTTTTTTTTTTTTTTTACTTTCTTAGATATCAGTTTATGCAGTGTGCTGGTCGACGTTAATCAACTTTTCACTCTGCGTCAGCAAACACTGGGGTAATCGTCAGAGTGTGAGTGGGTCATAAAACAGGAAGCATAAGAACCATACAGACTTGGACTGTTGTTCTTTTGCAAAGGAATCATTAGTTCATGATAGCCCCATTATAGTTAAGATGTCAAAATTTCAATTTACCATTTCTTAAATTCCCTAAAGTTTAATATAAATGTGTTTATATTGCTTGTCAAAATGTAATTGTAGAATTGTGATATTTATCAAGTCAAGTGGAGTCTGGAAGAATGTGTTGGTGGACTGCCAGGACCTAGAGTGTTAACATTTATGACTGCTTAAAATGAAAATATAGCTGTCTTGAATTTTACTTTCGCCAAATATTGGAGAAACAACATTTTGGAGAAGGGAGTTTTGTCAAATTTAGCGATATCTGCATTTGTCATTCTGACTAATCAAAATATACTGACTAATGAACAAAACTCATGTGGGAATGTCAAATCTCTGCTTTTCCAAGTAGATTACTCAGTGATTAAAGAAAGTTTTTGGCTCTGAATCTTTATGATTAGGTGGATGCTGGTCACACCTGGCTAACAATAGTAAAAAAATAATAAAATAAGGATGAGTCACGACTGCAGACATGTTGGGACGTGCTTGTAGCAATATGAGGGGCATTGACAGGAGACAGAGGTGAGGAAGGGGTGTACTTAAAACGTGATTTTATGAAATAATTAAGAAACAATCTGTCACATATGAAGAAAGCAGATGTGTTTTGGGAAATTAGAAATGGGAAAATTCAGACCTTTGCCTTAATTAGCTGGGTTGGGTCACCATTGCATGTTGGGTCAGGTTGGCCATTAGAAAGAGGAAGATGGGTTTGGGTTGAGGCCATGGCGTGCCAGTGGGGGTGTCATCTTCAGATTTGTTTTGGATTTCTTTGGTTCCGGTCCTTTGTTGTGACTGCAGGGTCTGGAAGAGCCACAGCTTATCTGATGGATCCAGTGTAGGAATAGTTGATTGCCTTAAAGTCATGGGAAATGCTTTGCACACTCCCTCGTTTCCCTCACTGTTTTTTGTCACTCTACCTTTCTCTCCCTGTTTTTCTCCTCCCTCTCTCTCTCTCTCTCTCTCTCTCTCTCTCTCTGAGTCTGCCCTGCAGTGAGTAGGTGGTTCCTTGCTCGGGTTGATTGGTGTAAGTCTATATAGGAGGAGAGACGCTCTATCAGGCTCAGAGTCTGGTGGTGCCCACTTGCCACAACTTACCAGTAGGACTACAATTTTTTTTTCCAAATCATTTTTTCCTGAGAGGATTTACTTTCTTCTGACAGCATGCCAGAGGTCAAGAAGAGAGAAAAGAAAGGGAAAAAGAAGGGAAACAGAAAAGGACAGAAGGAGAAAGAGGGCGATCCTGCTCTAGGTAAATTAAAAAGTAAAATGTTTACGTGTGTATGAGAGAAACTTTGTGGGGGGACCAAAAGAAATATTTGTTGGCGTTACAATCCAACGGAAGCGTGGGACAAAGTATCCCCTCAGCTTGTCAAAGTTTGCCTCCAGGTTGTCACATTGATTGGTCTCTTCTTGTGGACAGCATGTAGAGGCACATCTGGTTTGGCAGCACACTGGAACTGTAGGGAAGTGAAATAATATAGTTTCTTTTTTTAACTCTGCATATCCAAAGTAAATACACAGCTTTGTTAGCAGTTCTCTGAAAAGTTTTGTTAGTTTTTTTTTTTTTTTTGCAGTCACACTTTGATAAATGCTTCATCGTATATTGCAGCAGAGTTGGTTTTAGCACTTTGATGGGACTTAATTTTGGGGGGTCGGGATGATAGTTAAATAGATGCAACAGTATATTTAGTGCTAATCTTGAATTTTGAGCCCGTGATGAGTCATATCTGAAACGGAAGGCTGTCTGTATTTTTTCTGGAAGCTACTTTGACACGGGGATATCACGGCAGCTGCTTGTCTGTTCAGAGTCACAAATGTAGCAATGTGCTCGCTCTGCCGGGCTTCCTACAAGCTGCAGCATGTCACTGTATTTTGACCTCAGGTCATGGGGAAGCCCAGCCCCCTTTTCAGTGACACGTACAGGACAATACCTTTGCATATTTATCAGCAGTGTGGCTTCTTTGTCATTCCTGATTTGATAGGAGTCACTATCTGAGACGGCATCTTTCCACATTGGTCACCACTTTATACCTGTTGATGTTGCTGCCTTTGAAGAAATTCCATGGTTTTTTTAAATGGTAAATGAACTGCATTTATATAGTGCTTTTCCATCTGCATCAGACGCTCAAAACGCTTTACAATAATGCCTCACATTCACCCCGATGTCAGGGTGCTGCCACACAAGGCACTCACTACACAGCAACTAGGGAATTAGTGATTTTCCAGTCAGGCTGGGATTTGAACAGAGGATCCTCTGGTCTCAAGCCCAACAGCTTAACAACTACACCATCAACTCCCCTTTTAAATGCTTTTTTTTTAGATGCATTGCATTTTGATTGCATCTCATATTGTATTTGCATCTACACAGTATATTTTGTAGAGTTAAAATGATTCGGCAGTAACTGCATATGGTCATCAGGCTCTTAAATCAACTCTATTATAGTGTTAAATTGACTCTAGCATTGTGTCAAATCAGCTTTGCCATACGGTTAAACTTTATCTCTACCACAGTGTTAAATCTACTCTATCATACTGTTAACTCTGTCATATGGTTAAATTAAGCCTATCATATTGATAAGTTAATTCTGTCACACTGTTAAATCAATTTTATCAGTGTTGAATTGACTTGATCATAGTTAAACCAACTCTGTCATATTTTATCAGTTGGCACTATCATAGTATTAAATCCACTCTCATATTGTTAAATCGATGCTATCATAGTGTGAAAAAAAATGATATTACAGTGTTAAACAACATTATTATAGTGTTAAATCGACTCTATCATATTGTTAAATCAACTCTATCATAGTGCTAGATCAACTCAATCATGGTATTTATTCTACTGTCTTAAATAATAATATTCAGTTGACTGTACCATAGTGTTAAATGGACTCTATCATAGTGTTAAATCAACTCAATCATGGTACTTAATCTACTGTCTTAAATAATAATATTCAGTTGACTGTACCATAGTGTTAAATGGACTCTATCATAGCGTTAAATCAACTCAATCATTGTACTTAATCTACTGTCTTAAATAATAATATTCAGTTGACTGTACCATAGTGTTAAATGGACTCTATCATAGCGTTAAATCAACTCAATCATGGTACTTAATCTACTGTCTTAAATAATAATATTCAGTTGACTGTACCATAGTGTTAAATGGACTCTATCATAGTGTTAAATCAACTCAATCATGGTACTTAATCTACTGTCTTAAATAATAATATTCAGTTGACTGTACCATAGTGTTAAATGGACTCTATCATAGTGTTAAATCAACTCAATCATGGTACTTAATCTACTGTCTTAAATAATAATATTCACTTGACTGTACCATAGTGTTAAATGGACTCTATCATAGTGTTAAATTAACTCAATCATGGTACTTAATCTACTGTCTTAAATAATAATATTCAGTTGACTGTACCATAGTGTTAAATGGACTCTATCATAGTGTTAAATCAACTCAATCATTGTACTTAATCTACTGTCTTAAATAATAATATTCAGTTGACTGTACCATAGTGTTAAATGGACTCTATCATAGTGTTAAATCAACTCAATCATGGTACTTAATCTACTGTCTTAAATAATAATATTCAGTTGACTGTACCATAGTGTTAAATGGACTCTATCATAGTGTTAAATCAACTCAATCATGGTACTTAATCTACTGTCTTAAATAATAATATTCAGTTGACTGTACCATAGTGTTAAATGGACTCTATCATAGTGTTAAATCAACTCAATCATGGTACTTAATCTACTGTCTTAAATAATAATATTCAGTTGACTGTACCATAGTGTTAAATGGACTCTATCATAGTGTTAAATCAACTCAATCATGGTACTTAATCTGCTGTCTTAAATAATAATATTCAGTTGACTGTACCATAGTGTTAAATGGACTCTATCATAGTGTTAAATCAACTCAATCATGGTACTTAATCTGCTGTCTTAAATAATAATATTCAGTTGACTGTACCATAGTGTTAAATGGACTCTATCATAGTGTTAAATCATCTCAATCATGGTACTTAATCTACTGTGTTAAATAATAATATTCAGTTGACTGTACCATAGTGTTAAATGGACTCTATCATAGTGTTAAATCAACTCAATCATGGTACTTAATCTACTGTGTTAAATAATAATATTCAGTTGACTGTACCATAGTGTTAAATGGACTCTATCATGGTGTTAAATCAACTCAATCATGGTACTTAATCTACTGTGTTAAATAATAATATTCAGTTGACTGTACCATAGTGTTAAATGGACTCTATCATAGTGTTAAATCAACTCAATCATGGTACTTAATCTGCTGTCTTAAATAATAATATTCAGTTGACTGTACCATAGTGTTAAATGGACTCTATCATAGTGTTAAATCAACTCAATCATGGTACTTAATCTGCTGTCTTAAATAATAATATTCAGTTGACTGTACCATAGTGTTAAATGGACTCTATCATAGTGTTAAATCAACTCAATCATGGTACTTAATCTACTGTGTTAAATAATAATATTCAGTTGACTGTACCATAGTGTTAAATGGACTCTATCATAGTGTTAAATCAACTCAATCATGGTACTTAATCTACTGTGTTAAATAATAATATTCAGTTGACTGTACCATAGTGTTAAATGGACTCTATCATAGTGTTAAATCAACTCAATCATGGTACTTAATCTACTGTGTTAAATAATAATATTCAGTTGACTGTACCATAGTGTTAAATGGACTCTATCATAGTGTTAAATCAACTCAATCATAGTACTTAATCTACTGTGTTAAATAATAATATTCAGTTGACTGTACCATAGTGTTAAATGGACTCTATCATAGTGTTAAATCAACTCAATCATGGTACTTAATCTACTGTGTTAAATAATAATATTCAGTTGACTGTACCATAGTGTTAAATGGACTCTATCATAGTGTTAAATCAACTCAATCATAGTACTTAATCTACTGTCTTAAATAATAATATTCAGTTGACTGTACCATAGTGTTAAATGGACTCTATCATAGTGTAAAATCTACTGTATCATAGCAAAAAAATCCACTCCATCATATTGATAAGTCGACTCTATTGTAGTGTGAAATAGATTCAATTACATGTCAATCAATCAACATTATTATAGTATTAAATCCACTCGGTCATGGTATTTAATCCACTGAGGTAAATCATAGTATTCAACTGACTCTACCGTAGTGTTATAAACAAACTCTGTCATACTATTTAATCAGCTATCATACTGTTAAATAGACTTAACACTGGGAAATTTACTGTGTGTGGTTAACTTTTCTTAGAATACTGTACATATATGTAGCTGGGGTATGATTCCAGGTGTGTGCTGTAGGCTCCCTGTATGTGTCCTTGGACAATACTCATCACCTGCATTGACCCAGTCCACCCAGCTATAAATGGGTACCAGCCTTGGCTTGGAAATAACTTGTGATGTGTGAGTGGCATCCTATCCAGTGAGAATTTTCATCTCTCATCCGCTTCATGCTGTGATATAAAACTCAAGATAATGTCAATGTCAAATGGTGTCAATAGTTTGTGTCAATGTGCAAAATTGTGAAGTCTGAATTGGTCCGTTTTACAAACCTGAAAAAATCAGATGGGGCTAATACCAGGTTCTAAAATTCTTTGAAGAAACAATAAAACCATCAACCCAACAGGGTTGCAATGCTGAGAAAAAAAATGATCAGCACCAAGACAATCAAGTGGAGACACTTGCTTTTCTTTTTAACTTAAACTATACGCTTTTGAGACAAAACCTGCTTTGTGTCCTTGCACTTGCCTGGTGATACACATGTCATGTAATGTATCATCTGTGTTTTAAAAGCAATATTCATCAGGGGATGCTAATCTGATTTTGAATAATCCTTTCACTCCTCATATTTAAATTGCGACTTTCATAAAACTGATCCTTTCAAAACAAAATCCTATGTGCTTCTTGTTGGGTCTGAATGTCATGTCACCCCTGAGGTGTGTATGAAATGGGTCATGTGAGACAAAAAAAAAGAACAGCGTCACTACTAAATCTGTAATCAGTGTTGCCAGCATTATCCGCAAGTGACATGTTGATGCATGTTTATTAATAAATCACTATTTAAAAAGTACTGCCACAGCACAGCAGGTACACTATGTAACTGACAGCTTCATGGCAAACAACCAGCACATGCACGTTTGGCCTATTTGGGAAAATATGTACAATTTTTTTATAGAAGTATGAAAATTGTGCTCCTCTACCTTCTTCATTGTTTAAATGCTGAAGGGCTTTGGCTAGTGATGTGTTGATGATGGTTTTAGTGCCATTTGTGGTAATTGCCAGATCGTATTGTGTCTGAAATGTGAAAATCGCTGCAGGATTGTTGATGCTGTGGTTTTATTCCCTCTGATGCACTTGTGATCAGATTCTCAACTTGAAATATATTTCAGATTCTTTGAGTTGTCTGTTTTCAGGTGTTGGTGCCAACACATTGTGTTGCGCACATGTAGGCTGAAACGTATAAAAGTTCTTTTGAATTCTCGCTTTTTGCTCAGTGTCGCCACAGTCAATGCGATATGAATTTGCATGTTGATTCGCTGGATGCCCTTCCTGACACAACACCACATTTCATAGAAAATGGGCACTGAGGGCATCCAATGAGGTTATAATATTACATGCATACCTATCAATCAAGTGTAATATTATAAAATCAACATAATATGGTGAATTTTGTCCTAATTTTCCACTCATTTAAAGGGAATCGCTCATTGCAGGTACCTATACAAACTACTCTAATATTGTTTATGAATGAAGAAGCAAAATGCCGTTATTACATTTTCCATCAGTATTATCATATCACATCAGTTTGATGCGTTATGATTGAAAGTTGACACCCTTTCAGGGGGTCATATTGTGGAAATTCTTTCATGATCTTGTTCCACAGTTACATATGGCAAAGGTTTTATGTTAAACCCATTCAAAGCTCCACAGTTTCACAACTGTGTAGGAACATATTATCCCGTATAAGAAAAATTTTGGCCTCAAACGGCTAGTTTTAGACTTCCATGACAAACATTTCAAAAGTCCTGATCTGGGACTGTATTCACAAACATTCTGAAACTACTCTGAAAGAGCTTCAAAAATTTTGTAGCAAGTAGTCCTAGCATAGCGGTCACTGAGGAAACAACGCAGAGCAACTTACTTTGGTGAGGAGGTGTGGCTAGACCCATTACAATGTACTGGCTATCTTCTAAAAGGTGTCAGTGGTTAATTTTATTCTTTAAAATTGCATAAATTAGTGATGTCAGGATTCCAACATTTAATATATATGTGTGTGTGTGTTGAATGCAGTCTTAATGATAATCAAATAAGACAGGATAAGATCAACTGTATTTATCCTGAAGGAAATTATTTCAGCAGAGTACAGAAACAGTAAACAATTATTATTTTTTTTGTGTGTTTTTTTTACGATAGGTACAACAAATTTACTCTGTATAACTGAATAGCTCTGTTCATTATGTATTTATCTTGCAGAAGGGGGAGGAGTTATACAGTCTGATTGCCACAGGTAGGAAGGACCTCCTGTGGCGTGCTGTGGTGCACCTCGTGGGTCTCAGTCTATGGCTGATGGTGCTCTGACAGGACGTCAGTGTAGCATGCAGGGAGTGGGAGGGGTTGTCCAGGAGGCTGAGCATTTTCCTCAGCATCCTCCTCTCTGACACCTCCTACACAGACTCCTGCGCAACCCCCATGACAGATCCAGCTCTCCTGATGAGCTTGTTGAGTCTGTCCATGTCAGCTGCCTTCAGCCTGCTGCCCCAGCACAATACAGCATAGAAGATGACATTGAGGACGACTGAGTGATCAAACATCTGCAACATACTTCTGCAGAAATTGAAAGATCTGAGCCTCCTGGAGAAGTACAGTCAGCTCTGACCTATTCTTATACACAGCATCTGTGTTTACAGTCATGGCAGCATGGTGGATTAGTGGTTAGTACTGTTGCCTCACAGAAAGAAGGTCATGGGTTCGATTCCCACCTGTGGCTTTTCTGTGTGGAGTTTGCATGTTCTCCCCTTGTTTGCATGGGTTTCCTCCCACATTTAAAGACATGCAGGTTCGGTGAATTGGAAACTTTATAATTGTCCAGGTCTCCCTTGCAAACGAGATATTGATCTCACTGGGACTAACCTGGTTAAATTAAGGTTAAATTAAAAAACAGTCCAGTCCAGTTTGTAGTCTATGTGGATACCCAGGTATTTATAGAAGTCCACAACGTCCACCTCTGTTCCACTGATGGTAACTGGGTTCGGACTGGTCTTCCGTCTTCTGAAGTCCACCACCAGCTCCTTCGTCTTAGATATGTTGAGCTGCTGGTGGTAGAGTCCACACCACTCTACAAACCTGTCCACCACACGACTGTACTCAGCCTTGCTGATGCAGATAATGTGCATCAAATAGACAGTATAATGAATTGGTATGATGACAGAATTTGGTCTCTAATACAACATGGTGCTATTATTAATACTATTTTATTCAATAAATGTATGTGTTCATAAATTATAAGCTATACTTTCAAAGCTGGCTAAAAATGCTTGAAAACAGGCCAAATTGCTGTTCACATGGTGTTAAATCTTTTTTAATTTGCTTATGTATTTGATCTATTTATAAATAATAATATTTAATAATATTATTTTTTATATGATCTGACCTGTGTCAAAATATGAAGTGGAGAAATTGCTGTAATTGTGTGATCACTAGGCTGGTGGAATGTTGTGACAGACCCAAATCATCAAGTTATCATTCCTTCATGTCATTTATTATTGTGATATGACCTCTTTGTGTTAGAAAGGCGATGCATGCATTTCTCAGGAGCTCGACCACAGACATTGCACCTGCAAGATGTCATCTGTAGCATTTTGTCAGTGCCCTGTTAGACAGTCTTTGGAAAAAAAAAACCTACCCCTGCATTATATACCCCTTTATTATATTTGTTATTTGCTTAAAAAGCTCTAGTCCAGACTAATGGGTCAGTTCTTAAAAAACACATCACTGTTCTTAAAAATTTTCTTAGCATTTAGTCACTTTGAGCCACTCTTTGTACTTTGAACCTTTATAAACACGACCCCAGGGCTTCTGCTTGCTTTGAGACACTCCTCCACAGTCTGTAGGTGAGAGACAGACAGACTCCGTGTGTCTTCATGCAGAGGGGGGCGTGGCCAGCAACAGCTCATTTCCATTTAAAGGAACAGGCACAGAAATTAAATCTGAGCACAATTCTTTATGTACAAAAGGAAAATTATTATATTAGTTGAATTTAATGACACAAAAAAAAAAAATGTTGGAAAACGGAAAAATCAGAATTTCTGATCTCTGACAAGGAAAACAAACAAAACATAGTCACCTCACTGTCTACAGAGTTTTATTTATTTATTTATTGGGTTCAAACTTTGATATCTGTTTTTAAGATATGTCTTGATTGACATTTTAATTTGTTGAAAAACCGAACACCTGCAAAACAAATGGGTCTAATTAGTAATCTAGAAACCAGATAAAAGCCTTATGCTTCTTTCGATATGCCAAGTAAATGGGCAGCCGGAGCTCAAGATTATATTATTTAACCTCCACAGTTTCACTGGATAAAGTGGGGAATAAAAATACGGCTCGTCAGTGGACATGTAGTTCAAGTAGCTGAAGAAACAGACAAGCGAAAAATGGGAAACATAGATTATGTAATGTGTTATTTGATCCAAAATAAAATTTAAAACATTTTCACAGGTATGTGCTCGATAACACATAACAAAATGTTCCCAAAATAATGTTCCAATAAACATAATTTCAGAAAATACAGAAGTCAGAATTCCGTGTTCCCGTTTGCTATTAAATGCGATGTCCCATTAAATACAACTTAAACAATAATGTTTCCACGTGCACGTTAAACTAGAAAAAGCCGGAAGGTAGTGTTCAGAATAATAGTAGTGCTATGTGACTAAAAAGATTAATCCAGGTTTTGAGTATATTTCTTATCGTTATATGGGAAACAAGGTACCAGTAGATTCAGTAGATTCTCACAAATCCAACAAGACCAAGCATTCATGATATGCACACTCTTAAGGCTATGAAATTGGGCTATTAGTAAAAAAAAGTTGAAAAGGGGGTGTTCACAATAATAGTAGCAAAACAAACTCAAAAACTCAAAACTATTATGTTCAAACTGCTTTTTTAGCAATCCTGTGAATCACTAAACTAGTATTTAGTTGTATAACTACAGTTTTTCATGATTTCTTCACATCTGCGAGGCATTAATTTTGTTGGTTTGGAACCAAGATTTTGCTTGTTTACTAGTGTGCTTGGGGTCATTGTCTTGTTGAAACACCTATTTCAAGGGCATGTCCTCTTCAAGTATTTTGACATATCCAAACTGATCCATGATACCTGGTATGCGATATATAGGCCCAACACCACAGCAGGAGAAACATGCCCATATCATGATTCTTGCACCACCTGTCTTCACTGTGAACTGTGGCTTGAATTCAGAGTTTGGGGGTCGTCTCACAAACTGTCTGCGGCCCTTGGACCCAAAAAGAACAATTTTACTCTCATCAGTCCACAAAATATTCCTCCATTTCTCTTTAGGCCAGTTGATGTGTTCTTTGGCAAATTGTAACCTCTTCTGCACGTCTTTTATTTAACAGAGGGACTTTGCGGGGGATTCTTGCAAATAAATTAGCTTCACACAGGCGTCTTCTAACTGTCACAGCACTTACAGGTAACTCCAGACTGTCTTAGATCATCCTGGAGCTGATCAATGGGTGAGCCTTTGCCATTCTGGTTATTCTTCTGTCCATTTTGATGGTTGTTTTCCATTTTCTTCCATGTGTCTCTGTTTTTTTTTGTCCATTTTAAAACATTGGAGATCATTGTAGATGAACAGCCTATAATTTTTTGCACCTGTGTATAAGTTTCCCCTCTCCAATCAACTTTTTAATCAAACTACGCTGTTCTTCTGAACAATGTCTTGAACGTCCCATTTTCCTCAGGCTTTCAAAGAGAAAAGCATGTTCAACAGGTGTTGGCTTCATCCTTAAATAGGGGACACCTGATTCACACCTGTTTGTTCCACAACATTGACGAACTCACTGACTGAATGCCACACTACTATTATTGTGAACACCCCCTTTTCAATTTTTTTACTAATAGCCCAATTTCATAGCCTTAAGAGTGTGCATATCATGAATGCTTAGTCTTGTTGGATTTGTGAGAATCTACTGAATCTACTGGTACCTTGTTTCCCATGTAACGATAAGAAATATACTCAAAACCTGGATTAATCTTTTTAGTCACATAGCACTACTATTATTCTGAACACTACTGTACATAATATGCAAATTAACTCTTACCCATTCCAAATCCTCAGGCAACTTTTTCAACAGCTTCATAAGTCACAGGGATCCAACTGCCAGTCAATTTTACATTATCTGAGCCTGTGACTGAAGTGAAATCTTCATATAATTTCAAATTTGGCACACCATATTTTTTTTTGGAAAACCAGTCAGACAGCAGAGAGAAATGTTGATGGAAAGTTGAGTTGGAGAGAGATGTGAGAGCAGAAGATCGCCTCTGGTAAACAGGGGATCGGAAAGAGAGTGAATAAAACACCAATCTCGTATGTCGAAAAAAACTTGACAGATGAATTATGAGACATGGGAGCAGGCATGGATTATAAATCACTTTATAGCTAATTGTCAAAAGTTTTCTTTCATCTTTGTGATTCATATTCTGCACTGCAAACCATCTGGATCCATATCCATGAAGCAACTCAAAGCCCTCTCAAAGAGCTCCTAACTTCCTGGCAAGCAATTTTAGCCTAAGAGTGATCCAGCAGGTGTCTGAGAGCAAGTCTGAGCAAGGAGGGGACAGAAACTTCAATCTTTGTGAGGAGGCAGGATTGACCCCAGTGCTAAGTATGATGCAGTCCTCTTATGCTGCGTTTACACATAGGCAGGACATGTTATGAATGGCAATTTTCTGTCATTTGTGGCACATTCCGGACATTCTTAATGTGACTTAATGCATCTGAATAGGTTTCTTAGCAGTGCGTGTAGGTGTGTGAGCAAGTTTTTGGCTGCCAAAAAATCTTCCATGAATGTCATGCACCACCCTCATTTTCCCTCATGTCATGGAGTTCACAGCTGAGCGTGTTGATACGTTTTGATTAGTGGTGATTCTTAATAGAGCGAGACAGCCTTCTTAGTGGTTCCTTTGATGATTCTTGGAGCCCACACTGTTATGTGTTGTTATGAATTGACACGGAAACTGTGAAGTTTGTACACAATTTTTTTATTTGGCTAATGATTACTTGCACCTCAGAAAAGCACCTTTGGAGTTGCACTCAAATCTCGTTGCAATGCAAATTACAATGACAATGAAGGCGATTCTGAGTCTGATTCTGAATTTCACTGTGCGCCACTACGATTCACTTCTCTCACATGCGCACAAGTAAATCCTGCTGCACCGCAAGAAAGACAGTGACGCCAAGTCGGCTAAGTCTCGTTCCTGTGCTCCTCAGCATTCTCCTGCATGTGTTCCACCCGCTGTTGTGTCTGATGTTATAGGTAGAATGAGTCCGAGCCAGAGGAGAGCTATGTGCTTAGAGCCCAACTAAGCATTCAATCACGACGTGCTTCTGCTGTGGATTAATCTGAATTTTGAGGAGCAATCTGGAGCGAACTGTTCAGCAGCTGACAGTAGGATGAATATGGGGTGTGTGGAGACACACTTCACCAGCGACACTTGCTATTAAGCGTGGCAACATGTTGCAACAGTTCCCGAGGACACCTGACACCTCTGCGCCAAATCATCACATTCGTGATCAGCAGCCAAGAACGTATACTTCATGGCATTCGTGATTTGTTGTTGTTATGTGTAAATGCAGCCTAAGCGCTGTGATTGGTTAACATGGTAAGGGAAGGAGAAATTAAAAAAATTAATGTGCTCTGCGTTCCTAGTCATGAATGGACAGTAAAATCAACCGATCTGCATTAAGACGTGTTATCGTGAAAAAAATTTCATGTCATGATGATGAAACTCAGCAAAATGAAATGAATTGTTACACAGATTGAAAATGTTTTAATGTACCTCATTCACATGTGGATTATCTATATATTAAAAGCGTACATGCGTCTGTGAGTTTATTTTGTAAGTTCTTTGTAAGTACATAATATAATTGTAAATATGTTAAAAAATACATGCATGACATAAGGATCTGAAAACACTTATTTCCATTGTGGTCCATTTAAAAATCAAATGACAATATAGAACTAATAATAAAAGAAAACAACAATATAAATGATACCAATAATAATAATAATAATAATAATAATAATAATAATAAAATTAATAGTGTGTATATGATAAAGAACCTAGACAATTTATAAATACATTAAGACAGTAAATTAAAATAAAATAATTACATAGATGAAGCCGGTGTGTTACTGATTCACTGTCATCCTACATACGGATGTTTCCTCTGTCTTTTCTGCCATCTTCTCTGTTTAAGACAGTCTTAGGCTTGTTACAAGTCTTCCTCCCCCTTCTACCAGTTTGGCACCTTAGGAGCTCTCTTAAGGCCTGAGGTGCTTTGCAGACAACTTTCAGCTTATTCTAAGAGTTTTCTTAGAATAATGTCACTAGGAGCTACTTTTAGCCTTAGGCTGCTTCATGGATACAGGCCCTGGTTCCTGCCAAGTTAAAAAAAAACAAAAAACTTTTAGGTTTTAGAAGTGTTACATAATTTAGCTTATTTTAACCTCATGGAGGGGGTGGGGGGGGGGGGGGTGATGGTCTAGTGGGTTTCAGACCAGAGGATCCTTGGTTCAAACCCCAGCCAGAAAGGAAAATCACTAGGGGCCCTTGGACAAGGTCCTTAATCACCCCCTGGTGTGTAATGACGGCTTTGCATTGCAGCACCCCGATTTTGGCGTGTGAGCGTGTCTGTGTGAATGGCAGAATGTTAGGCATAATTGTAAAGCACTTTGAGCTTCTGATGCAGATGGAAAAGCGCTATGTAAATGTAGTCCATTTACCATTTTAGAGTTCATTTCTTATCTTGTGTTTGATATGCTTATTTCTAGATTTAACAATCTTAATTCAAGAAATCTTGACAAGTGCAATTATCTTGCTGCATGGACAGATCATTTCACTTGTTCTGAGTACCTTTTCCCTCAGATTTAGTTTTATTGTGTTTTAGACGCCCTTTTTTGTAGTGTACATTCGGACCTGAAGGGGACTTGATGAAGCCCATGTGATCCATTGTAAAATGACTGTATCAGCCCCGATACTGATACCTTGCTCTGTCTTGGGATATTTCAAGTCATTGTTTCTTCTGCTGCCCAAATGGTTCGCCTGGGAGTTCAGCCCACAGTCTGTGGCTTTGTGGTAACGTGAGTTTGAGGCTGCTACTTTAAAGCATACTATGTGTTTTTCTGATGACATAATTAGAGATGGCGAGCACATCTGCTGACCCTGATGAAGGAACTTTTTATCAAAAATGTTGGTCCTGGAAAGAAAAGGCACTCGAGGGAAGTGAAAACTGAACGTTCAATTCTTTAACTCACTTGATGCCATTGACTCTAAAACGCATCTTTTCCGATAGTAATGCCCCGCGCCAAAGACGTGTCATCGAGCCAATTTCTTTTCTTCTCTTTTCTTTTCTTGTGGTATGTTTGTTGTTGACATGGACATAGAACTCAATTTTCTATGGGTCTTGAAAAAACACTCAAATGCTGAAGAAATCCTGGCACTGGGATGTTCTGAACTTTGAAAATGGCTGGCACTCAATGAGTTAATATGACTAAGCTGCATTACATTTCATAAAACCTGTCATATAGAATATTGTAGATGATCAGCTCTTTTTTGTTGTCACTCATGCATAACCCCAAAGATGAAAAGAGGTCATTGCAATCAGTTCTGTGTGTCTGCCTGTGTGTTTATGCTCATAACTCAAAAACCTTTACAAAAACCAGACTGTTACCTCCGAACCTTGGATCCAGATGTGAATCTGGGTCCAGAATGTAGGTTATTTTTAAGAGCCTATCGGTCATAATTAAGGTTCATTTTTAATTTAATTTTTTAGTAATATCCACTGAAATGATATAAAAATTACACGGCAACTTACCCCATAAATGCATGCAACATGTGTAGAATAGAAGGATGCAAGGGTCAGTGCCCCGTTAATGGCCGGTTCAAAATGTTGCTTTCTCACATACTCCTGGTGACAGTCCATGTACTCTCAGAGGGTTACGTACCTAAGATTGGGAAGTGCTCATAAATACATTCCCAACATTTATTATTACTCTATATTATTCATTTGCTTGCCGATTACCCCAATCTCTTCATCAAACCCACCCGAGGGTGATGAGATGAAAACTTCTTCTTCACCATCAAGCTATCACCTCACACCAATCCTGGTTTTCAGATAACTGACCACATGAATAAAGCTGCCTCAACAAGAGACAGGTTGTTTACAGTACCACGTTTCTTGTTTCTTCATTTGATGTGAAGAGGAAGATGTTCTCAGGGGTTCCAGGTAGTGAGGCTGCCACGCAGAATTTGCCATGTGAAAAAGAAGCCTCAGAGAGATCCACACCAGTGGCTTTGAGAGTCTGTCCTGGAGCCTTCTGGATGGTCACGGCAAAGCATGGAATGATAGGAAACTATGCTACTGCTACTGTTTCTTGCAAAAATGAAGAGGGATGAAGTTCAAAGGAACATTAAGAGAATAGAAAAGTATGACACCAACATTTTACCACACTTGACAACTACTACTATTACTACTACTACTAAAGTGCTCAATAGCCTATGTCACTCCTTGTATGCCAAAGAATATGTGAGGCAAGTTTTGTTCAATTCCAAGGTGACGTTTGGACAGGAGAGGGACATACAAACTCACACACACACACACACACACACACACACACACACACACACACACACACACACACACACACACACACACACACACACACACACACACACACACACACACACACACACACACACACACACACACAGAGTTGTCTAGATTTGTGCAATGGAGTGGTCATACACTAAGTGTGCTTGTTTCCAGACCAGATGTTTCCCAATTAAAGACCACCCCTACCCATCTCCATATAATGTGGAGTTGCATCAGGAAGGGCGTGTAGATGTGAGATGGATCTGCTGTGGTGATGCCGAGTGAAAAAAGGGAGAAGCTGATGGAGCATAACTTACTAGTCATTCCTTCATTCATTAATTAATTTTTTCTAACCTGCATATTCCTGATAAGGTTCATGAGAAAGCTGGAGCCTATCCAAGTAGTCTCTGGGCAAAAGGCAGGGTACACTTTGATCATGCTATATTATATTATATCATATTATATTATCATATTTTCTGGAGTACACACTAAATTTTGCAAAGATCACCAGTGTTAAATTCAGATTGCCAGTGTACATCCTACACTGACCAGTGTGGGACCATATGTACACTTTCAGTGTTAATTTAACACATGATTTTGCTGTGTATAAGTTGCACCAGAGTATAAGTCACACCTGTAAAAAAAAAAAAAAAAAAACCTGTAACAACAAGCTAAATGTTCGGTAAATAAGTCACACCGAAGTAAAAGTTGCAGGACCTCCCAAAACTAGTAAATATACATGACTTATACTATGGAAAATACAGTATATTATATTATATTACACACACACACACACACACACTCATCTTCAACCGCTTAGTCCAATTAAGGGTTGCGGGGGGTTGGAGCCTATCCCAGCAGTCATAGAGTGCAAGGCGGGGTACACCCAGGACAGGACACCAGTGTGACACGGCCACAAACAGACAAATAAACACATTCACACCCACTCGCACACCTACGGACAATTTTATGAAGATTCCAATCCGCATGTCTTTGGATGTGGGAGGAAACCAGAGCACCCGGAGGAAACCCACGCAAACACAGGGAGAACATGCAAACTCCACACAGAAAGGCCACAGGTGGGAGTTGAACCCATGACCTTCTCGCTGCGAGGCAACAGTGCTAACCACCAAGCCACTGTGCTGCCTATACTATATTATATTATATTATATTATATTATATTATAATTGCATACTTTTGCCTGTTGCAAGACAGGCATCATACAGAGTCATGATGGAGTAGCACACAGAAGGATTTTCTTACAAGTAAGACATGAAGTTTCACCTACAGTTTAGCAGAAAGTACATGAGGGACCTGATTACAGATTTGGTGTGATTTCTATTGTATTAAATTCCTTCTCAGCTCAACTTCAGCATAAAACTGTGACTGGTAGTGGTGACAGTTAAGAGTTCCTATATGCACAGTTTCCCCAGTCATAGCCACAGAAGCCTGGAACTCCTTCACAGTTGTCATGGGTGTCATGGTGGCGTCCCTCACTGCACTCAAAAAACTGATGCATTGGATGAACTCAGTTCAGTTATGTGCAGGATTTCCATCTAATAAATATATGTAGCCCCAACTCAAATAAAGCACATCCATGTGAGATAATTTAATTTAATTTAGTTGGGACTCCATATATTTATTACTAAATTAAATGACATTATCTTGCATGAGTGAGTTTTATTTGAGCTGGGGCTACATATATTTATTAGATGGAAATCCTGCAAATAATTGAACTGAGTTCATTCAAAGAGCCATTTTTTTGAGTGTCGTCAGTTTTTGAGAACTCCCTGCTTCAGGCAGATGTACCATACAGTAACATACTGTCTTTATGTCTTAATGATTAATGTGACTAAAATCCAAGACATGTTTAGTGACTTGGAAATGTTCATGTATCCAATCTCTAACTTGTCTGAAGGTCACTGCCTGTAAAAGTGATGATTTGTCTTAACAATCAGGGACAGCTGGTGGCCTTCATTTTTAAGATGGTGCACCTTCACTTCTTCATAGAGAATTTACTGCAGGGCAGCATTATGTTTCACTAGGTGTGCCTAATAAATTGGCAGAAAAGTGTATATTTGTAGCCAAATACAGTAATCTCTCTCTCTCTCTCTCTCTCACACACACACACACACACACACACACACACACACACACACACACACACACACACACACACACACACACACACACACACACACACACACACACACACACACACACACACACACACACACACACAGAGTAATACCTGAGAATAATAATAATGATTAATCAATCAATGCAATTAACCATCACAACATACAACCACTATGCTGTCCACGCAGCCCCATAGCATGTCAATACTCTTCGGTCATATAGGAGCATGTTTAATGTAGTTGAACTGTGAAAATGCTTTAAAACTCACCATTTTTAAGCTGTTGAAGTTTGATTCATACTCAACCACCGGCTTCTTTTTTGAATTCAGCCTGCAAGGCAAGCTTCAATTCAAAGCTTCAATTCAAAGCTTCAATTCAAAGCTTTGAATACTCCAAAGTGTTTTGGCTGCAATCTTTATTTTGAATTATGTGATATCCTACCTTAATGTATAACATTATTAATTAATAACTAGGTATCGTAGGTGAGTTAGTCCACAGTCGGCTTCTTGTTTTGAATTCTGCCAGCAAAGTGTTTCGAGTCAAAGCTTCGAAGCATGCTTTCAAATTCCTAAGAATTCCTGATGCACTGATCTTTGCTTCAGATCACAAAAGCACACAGACAAAATAAATCAGAAGTAGATGGACGTTAAACTTTGAACACAAAGGCTGTGGCTGCCGACTGTTACAGCGGTGAATGAAACATATGTGCTGGGAGTGAACGACTTGTCCATTGTCCAGTAAAATTAGATACAAAAACACATTAAAAAAACAATGCTATCTAACTGCTAGCTGTCGTGTTTAACAGAGATAAATGTGTAGTTTGTCCTGGTTGAAGAACAATGAAGATTTCACAGGAACCAGCAACTTTATTACACTTTGGGAACAACCAAAGGGTTTTTTTTCCACTTGCTGTCTCACTCATCTTGTCTTGCTCTCTCTCTCTGGCACACATTCTTTTATACACATCTGGCACTTGGCCGCCCTCTGTAGGTGTTGATGGTTCATCACACCTACACACTGTCAAACAATAAGTCTGTTTCAATACACCACACTAGCTGCACCCCTAAAGGAAAGTTTGATGCTTAAATTAAAACTCAGCTTCAGGTCACATGATTGTGAAACGTTTTCGACCTTCCAGAGACTGTTATGTGACCAGCAACTGACAGACAGGCAGACAGCAAACTGTACTTATTTCTTATTTATGAATTATGTTGTCGTTTTTTCCTTTCTCAATATTTTGAGGGGGCGCACCCTAACTCCGTCTGGAGACCAGCCACCCTGGTAAGCAATACTTCTTATATTTAGTTTGTCCAATAACTAAGGGTCTGTCACTGTGGAGAGACTGTGTTTCCAAATGGCTTTAATTCATAAATAGTAAACGCAACATTTTTTGTTGAACCCAGTGCATTATAGCTAAAAATCGAGACGACGAGTGTATCGTGGTTAATTCATTTCAACTCCTCTGTGGTGCAAAATTACAAGTATTATGCCACTATCCAAATACTTATAAAGCTGAGTGTATTTCTTCACCTTCTGAGGCCTTATTAGTTTGTGGTGGATTTTTTTTTTTTTTTTTTTTTTTTTGCTTGTCTCTTCTTTGATTGGTTTGTGAACAAGATTCATCAAAAGCCAAGGAACTGATTTTCATAAAATTGGATGAAAAGATGTAAATGGTCAGGAATAAAACTTTTGAAACTTGGGAATAAATCCAGATAATACAAATCGGATAATAAAACTAGTGCAAAATAAATACATTTTCATTTTCAAGCAAACTGATTCACTTGCTGATTTCCTGAGGAGATTTTATCTGTTTCGTCCCTGTGGTGTCACATGCAGGTTTATCTCAGTATTTCATATCCTGCTGCAGTCCTTGTCCTTATCGTCTCTGTTATAAACGTGTTGCACAGTTTTCCACTCTTTGCGAATCCCTTTTTCATATGCATTATATTAACTTTGCCTCGTTTGTGTTTATTGCTGAGCGACAGTGTTGATTTGATTTGCGTGCAATTGTTTGCCGGCAGCGGTTCCGTACTGTTTTATAAGGGGGAGCTGGTGGGAGCCAGAGGGACTCATCCATGGTGAAAGGCAAACAAAGCAAGAGCTGAGCTAGCTGTAGGATGCATCGTGGTATCGTGTGGGATCAGCAGTGTGAGCAACCTGTTTATTCACAGGGATTCATTCCATCCAGTGGGACTGTAGAGAGACTGACTGTAGGTCCTATGATATTTTATGACCATTCACATTCTTTCATGGAGAACGCGTTGGAGTTGCACATAAAATTTCACACACACCTTCACTAAAAACTTTCAAACTCAGTTTTCCTCCTGCATGTATTCCATTTTATCAAACAGTATCAGTGTGTAAACCCAGTGAGACTATCTAGTTTTTCCATATAATGTTATTTAAAAATAATAGTTACAAGACAGATTTAGGTCAGCTTTTTTGAAACTCTCACTATGTCAGAGTTTCAGTAGAAAATAGAAATTCATCAAATTATTTGGAATACTCGTATAAGAGCTCAGCTGATGAACCGATGCCTTGTTATGACAAGGTAAAGAAAAACGACAGAAAAAAAACTACAGAATTAGGCATCCAGAGCACAAGTTCCTCCCCAAGAGCAGTCTCAGTAAGATTGGTTTTGCCATGAACAACTAAAAAAATTCACTCACTCACTCACTCATCTTCAGCCACTTACTCCAATTAAGGGCCACGGGGGTTGGAGCCTATCCCAGCAGTCATAGGGCATGAGGTGCAGTACACTATGGACAGGACGCCAGTCTGTCGCAGGTTCACCTATAGACAAACAAACACATTCACACCCGCACGCACACCAATGGACAATTTAAAGTTTCCAGTCCAGCTAATGTTGCATGTCGCTGAATGTATAGCAGGAAGCTGGAGCACACAAACATGGAGAGCACATGCAAACTCCACACAGAAAGGCCACAGGTGGGAAGCGATCCCATGACCTTGCTAACCACTACACCACTGTGCTGGCACAAAAATATCAGAAACTCTGGACCATCCAGGCTTAACATCCTTGGATTCTCAGATTAAAAACCAAGACTTAAACTTTTGGTGTAAATAAGGTCAGGATCACAGCTCAGGAATTTATGGAGTCAGAGGCATCAGATAGAAATGTGATATATCCACCTTTAAGACAGCATGGCATCAGATACACACACACACACACACACACACACACACACACACACACACACACACACACACACACACACACACACACACACACACACACACACACACACACACACACACACACACACACACATATATATTTAATACTGTTGGGGCGGGTCTGCTTACTTTTATCAATGCTTGTCTTAGATCAGGGTCTGTTCCAGCTCCTTTTAAACATGCTGTGGTTTGGCCCTTCTTAAAAAACCTCACCTGGACTTGTCAGTTTTATCCAATTTTAGACCTGTGTCTCATCTGCCATTTCTGTCTAAGGTTTTAGAAAAGGTTATGTTTATACAGTTATTTTTAGAAGACAATCACATCCTTGAAAAATTCATAATGACATCACTTTGTCAGTGGATGCAGGAAATCCTGCTGTGCTGGTTCTGTTGGACCTCCCAGAAGTACTTGTTTCCCGGTTAGAACATTTTATTGACATTTAGCGTACTGCACTTTAGTGGTGTAGATCATATTTGGCTGAAAGGAGCTTTTATGTTATGATTGGGAACCTCTCCTTATCAACTGCTCCTCTGTGTTGTGGAGTGCTGCAGGGTTCTGTTCTTGGGTCTATTCTATTTTCTTTGTACATTCTGCCATTGGGGTTAATTATAACCCAGCACAACCTGTCCTTTTGTTGCTATGCAGATGATCTGCAAATCTATCTGCCTATGAGGACTAATGGGAGTGATGCTTTGTCATCATTATTTAATTGTATTCGCAATGTAAAGCAGTGACTGTCCCAAAACTTCCTTTACCTGAATGATGGTAAAACTGAGATCATGGTGTTTGAGCGCTCTGGCATACCAAATGTGGTAACACCAAATTTTGGTGCCCTGGCTAATTATGTAAAACCAGCTGTCAAGAATTTGGGAGTGATATTTGACAGCTGTTTGAGATTCGATCAACAGAAAAACTCTGTTGTCAAAGCAGTTTTTTTCTAGCTTGGCTGAAGCATTTCCTCAGTAGACGTGATCTTGAGACAGCCATTCATGCTTTATTCAGCTCCAGACTTGATTATTTTAATGCACTTTATTCTGGCATTAATCAGTCATCTCTTGCACGTCTCCAATTGATGCAGAATGCTGCTGCTCGTCTTTTAACAAACACTTTTAGACGTGAGCATATTACGCCCATCCTGTACTCACTCCACTGGCTTCCAGTTCATTTTAGAATTGATTTCGAGATTTTAGTGTTTTTAAAGCTATTTATGGCCTTGCACCTCCCTACTCGTCTGACATTTTTAACTTTGCCCACTTACAGTAGGGCATTAAGGGCATCTGGCCAGCTTTTCTTAGATGTTCCGAGGTAAAGATTCAAATGCTGGGGTGATCATGCTTTTGTGGTAGCTGGCCCCAGACTGTGGAACGAGCTACCTCTTGAGTTACATACTATTCCTGACCTCGCACTTTTTAAATCTAAGGTAAAGACTTATTTATTTAAACTGGCTTTTAACACCTAGTGGGGGAGGTGACATGTTCTGTTTTTATGTGCTGTTTTAAAATTTTATTGTATATGTGTTTTATTTTTGTGAATTTGTATTTTTAATGTTAAGTGCTTTGGACACCAGTTGGTGCTGTAAAGCGCTCTGTAAATAAAGGTTGATTGATTGATTGATTGATATATAGATGGCTCCTAAGGAGGTACTGGACTTGTGAAGGTCCAGAATGGAATGTTTCTGTGTAAGCTGTCACCTGATTCTTAAGCTTTTATTTTGGTCACTGTTCTTAAACACAAGAAGGTTGTGCAGTTTGGCCCTTAAATACAGCTGAAGGATTCACAGTTAACTGTAAATTATACAAATTAGTTATTTAAAATATTTTACAACTAATTCTATGAATTTCTGGACTCTTCCACTGAAAATCTGACCCAATAAACAAACCTTGAAAAGTTAGAAAGCCCCGGCTTCAGTGCACCTACAACAGGTGATTTCATTGTTTAGCTCATCTACCTGCCTGAAGAGTTGGACTAGTTTTGGACTAATTAGAATCAGCTGATTTAGCGGGTGGATGCAAGGTACATGTAGTACGATGTGTACTCCCGGAAGCCGGGGTTTTCCACCTCTGCTTTCTTATAATTATGAATTTGAAGCAACTTTATGTAGAAATAAATTTCTTTTTACCCTAAGTGTTGGCAGAGCAGTTAAAGCAGGGTATGTTTTTCACTGGGGTGTGTGTGTGTGTGTGTGTGTGTGTGTGTGTGGATAAGGTAACACAAAAACAGATGCATAAATTTCCTTCAAATTTACTTGGATACATACTGTACTGTACACATTGGTATAAAGTCACATGATGAAATCATACAGTCAAAAACATCATGACAGATTTATATTGTGTAGAGCACGCAGGGTGTCTGTCAGCCCTCTCATTCTAACCAACATAACACACATAATGTTTGATTGAAAAAAGTAAACTAAGTAGCCAAAGGGTACATAAATATGTCTCCAACTGCATGCTTGGATGTGCATGTTATAAAAATGGGTACTTATTTTGCATGCAGTGTATTTGTTACTGCAAAAAACTGTCATATTTTAATATTATATATTTTTCTGTAAGTTTGCATAATAGTTCTAAAAAGGCCAATTAAGTGGTACTCATTATTCTGACAATGTAAAAGAAATGTTCAGAAATAAAAAAATCTGAAGTACTGAAATTCCACATTGTGTAGCAATGGCACTCTTTTGTAAGAAACAATAAAAGTTCGAAGAAATACAAGACACTTATTTGGCAAAAAAGAAAAAGAATTAAAGTGCTTATTCTAATGGCTGTTTCAAAATAGTATTCTTAAAACCATCCACCATACATGTTAAAAAGTCAGCTGAGCAGGAATCAGTGCCTCAAACAAACAGCCTTCTTTGGGCTTATTTAATTTGCAATAAAATTAACAACACTGTAATGTAGCATCTATCTATCTATCTATCTATCTATCTATCTATCTATCTATCTATCTATCTATCTATCTATCTATCTATCTATCTATCTATCTATCTATCTATCTATCTATCTATCTATCTATCTATCTATCTATCTATCTATCTATCTATCTATCTATCTATCTATCTATCTATCTATCTATCTATCTATCTATCTATCTATCTATAGATGGTGCAGAAAATGTTACATTTTGTAGTAGGTTATTTAAGAAAGTAACAGACCTTTACACATTAAGTAAATCCAGATTACTTTGTGGGTTTACAACCTAATGCATGATTCTACAATGACAACATATAAGATTGGTATTTAATTAAATTGATCGACCTTATGTTGTTGTAAAATCATGGGATAGTTCAGCCCCCACAAATTGAGTTTAAAACTCAATATTCTTGAGGTTTCAACATATGTATTTTATTTAGTACTTATTGTACATGATTTATATTCAAAATCTTTTCTTTATTTTTTATGGGTTCTTTGTGTTCTTAATGCCTTTTTGTTTTATGAATCTATCTGTCTGTCTGTCTGTCTGTCTGTCTGTCTGTCTGTCTATCTATCTATCTATCTATCTATCTATCTATCTATCTATCTATCTATCTATCTATCTATCTATCTATCTATCTATCTATCTGTCTGTCTGTCTGTCTGTCTGTCTGTCTGTCTGTCTGTCTGTCTGTCTGTCTGTCTGTCTGTCTGTCTTCAGATGCAAGAGTAGTGTTGAATGTTATGACAATTTGGGAAAATGTTGAACATGCTCAAAAAAATCATGATGTTTTGACACATCATGATCCACAAAAATGAATAATTGGGATGTAATCTGTGCAAATGGGGGGTAATATGTGTCTTCTTTCATTTTACAGAGGGCTTTGGTTTTTATTTCATTACTGCATCTTGAAATAAACAGTTTTTGCATGAATGTGGGTTTGCCTGCACATTCACTTTGATACCAGGTTACAGTTTAAAGCTAAAATTAAAATACAATGCAGATTATGTTTTTTGTGAAATGACTGGTGAGTGATTTCTTTGCAGCGGGGTGAAAATGACCGGATCAGGCAGTGCAGCAGATGCATTCATGTACTCACTGTTAGCTGACCTTTATATCTACTCTGGAAATGTAATATAAATCCCATGAAAGGCATGCTGCACTCTCGATACACACACACGTATTGACACATGATACACATGCATGCCACGTGTGTTGTTTTTGCAATGCCACACTCGTGGGGCACTTAGACAAATTTCACATCCAGCTCAAAAGTGATCGGCTGCTCACTATTTTCATCCTGACAGCGTGAACGGCCACACATTTTCTAAGTGTATAACGTGCGGTGTTGGATGTTTGCGTGTGACACCTGGAATTTGGCTGACACCTGCCGCGAGAGGGATCGAACGGGCTCTCACAGGCCACTCTCTGTCTTTCAACCACTGGTAATTGTAGCGACAGGTGTACGAGGCATTGGAGGCAGCTCCGATTTTTGAGGAATAGCATGCAGTTCCTCATTAATGCGCTAATCGGCTTCAATCAATTTATGTGTGAAGGAGCCCTTAATGAACACTTAAATTTAATTGAAATCATGAGGTACAAATAGCATATAATTGAAACTTTTAAGTTCTGGGAACAATTGACTTTTAAGTTTATGAACTCAAAAATTTTGTGGCAATTGATTGTCTCAATATTTTTGAGTTGTGCTAAATTGTTTGGGTTTACAGTGGAGAGAGGATGCTATCTTATGGTGGAACATAATTTATATGGGCTCAAAGTTTATTATTATTCTTACTACCAAATACCATAAGACCAATAATGTTTAAAGTGTAGCAGCTGGGGCGTTGTAACATCAGATGAAGTTACTGTTTCATTCAAGGGTTCCCGACATCTAGACTAATCAATCCAATTAATGGTTGGATAGAACACAACAGACCATGGAGTGTAACATACGAAAAGTAAGTAGGAGTTTGAGAGGGAACTTGTCTGTTTTGAGTCATACATGGATACAGTGTACCAGACAATGACTAGTATATAATAGTATGTTGGTGTTTGGGGCAGCGAGGATGATATGATCTCTTTGAACAGATGTTGGGTTATAGTTCTAACTGTGCACAACCCCAAATACAAACCTAATTTCTCTCACAGACTAATCACCACTTAATTTATCTTTTAACAACAACGTGCACTGAAGTAATGTAGCAGCAAGAGTGATCACGGCTACTTTGTCTAAAAAGGACAAATACAAAGACGTGCTGGACATTCCTTTTCTAAGCTCCTGGAAGTAAAACAAAATCATTAGTTGAATAATTCATTGTTAAATAAACAAGTGATGTTTTTTGAGTGTCTTTGTGAGGAGAGTTTTCCAACTTTTACCCCGAGCAGAGCTGTTGAGACACCAGATAGACTTCTATTCTCAAATTATTTTTTATAGTCCATGTCTGCAGCTGCTTTGCCACTTCAGAAAGAGAGAATCAGGCTTTTGTTGAGGCGAGGGGTTATCATTGCTGCAGACACTCTTTCCACTGGTGTCATGGAAAATGAGAACTGTTCAGCCACGAAATGATTTTATTTCCCATGGAAGTAACTTTATTTTTGTGTAAGTAAAAAGATATTACTGTCAGCAAAGTCAGTAGTCATGAGTTCAAATATGTTGGTGTTTGATTTTACTGTAATTGAGTTGTGTCTGTTACGCTGATGTAAACATGTTCCTCACATTTCCACAATGCAGTACTGTGCCAAATTAATGAAAAAATGTTCTAGATTTAACATTTATTAATACATACAAGCAAATATTATGTTTCATTTTACAAAGATACAGAGTTTCTATTCAGTAATAAAATCAAACCATTTGGTTTGATCTCCAATTGATAACAAAATCTCAAGTTGAGGTTTGGCTCATGCATTGCTTTTGGATGTCACTGTATCTACCATACTATGGAGCAGCCTTGGATCAGGGATGGCAACGCTCCACTGGAAGTAGTGTTGCAGAGTATCTGTTGCAGCCAGGTGAAAGCTGGGCGTCCCCTTGGCCTTTTCTAGTTACATGGGTTCTCAGCACTGAGGCCCCTTCGCACATAGTACGAGTATGTACATCTCAGGGCAACTCATGGCGACACAGCTCGTATGAACGAACCACAAAACATCGCTCCAATGGGCAGGCGTGCACAATCCTGGTGCGACGGTTCGTGCACGCGACGGTGTCCTTTGAGCAGGAGCACAGTACGAGCAGCTGCACCACATCACGCCGCTGATGTGGAGAACAGTAAAATAAAAAACAGCTGTATAATTAGTGAATATCACTGGAATGATATAAATAATACATAAAAGGGGAGGCAATACAGAACCCCATGATTAAATAACCCTAGTTAAAAAAAAAGTCACTCATAAGATTTGAACCCATACACTCTGATTACCAGATTGAAACTTTACCACTGTGCTACAATTACTGGCTTATAATCAATGTGGAAAAATGTCTGAAATCAACAAAGACATGGACGAGGTGTGCTGTGTCCAGCCACTGCAGCCCAGGGCAGGAGCTGAGATCTACAGCTGTAAGCAGACATGCCCCCTGTCCATTCATCACGCAGACCAACGTGTCACTCATTCATGGTGGTCATTCATTTTTTTTATTTGTTATGTAATTGCGTATGTAGGTATTGTCGTAATTACTTATATAACAGTCCTGGCGTTGGTTTCTGTGTTTTTAATGTGTGCACTGAGCCATCATCCAGCTGTGCTGTGATCAGCTGACAAGCCCCTCCCCATGCTATGTGCGATCAGACTGTCCAGCCCCCCTGTGATCAGATGCAAGTGTGCACCCCCACTAAAATTTCACATCCAGCTCGACAGTGATTGTCTGCTGACTGTTTTCATGATGATAGTGTGAATGGCCACACATTTTCAAAGTGCCATGTGAGCAGTGTTAGATGTTCATGCGTGTCAGCTGGAATTTGGCCGACACCTGCCACGAGAGGGTTTGATGGGCTCTCACAGCGCACACTCTGTCTTTCAGCCACTGGTGTGCACAAATAGTTGCAGCAACAGGTGTACGAGGTGTTAGAGGCAGGTACAATTTTAGACGTATTGCACACAGTTCCTGCTTCATGCGCACTTTATGCGCAAATCACCAAATTCACACTATGTGTGAAGGGGCCCTATAAATTAATAATGTGGTTACACACCCATCAGTGCCAACAGCATTACAGTTCAAATCTACCTGCAACTGATACCACTGGACTTATAGCCAAAAACCCATAGCCCTTAAAAGCTGATTCATAAGGTCATCTCCAAAACAGCATAAAGAGTCTCATGCTGACTATAACCTACAAATACAGCTGAGGACATAATTTGCTTATACTATACTGCTCATCCGCCACAAAATAGTAAGAAATCATACTACAGGGTGTTCCAAAGTGCCACAAAAATAAAGCCATAGAAAATCTATACACTTTTGGACACTGATATCTGTCATATGTCATTTTGAAGCATATCTCAGGGAATTTTATCTCTGGTGTTCATTTCTAATTTCACCTCAGTTTGTAAGAGTTTTAGCATTCACAAGTTATGCTCAATATGTGCACTGCTCCTGTGGTTCGGCCAGATCTCCCTTTGTTAACACTGTGAACACTTCAGTCAGTTTCAAATTCTTTATAATCGTCCACATTGTCTTTCTGTCTGGAGCTTTTCTAACTGCAAAATGACTTTGATATTGTCGTTGGTTTGCACAATTGACTTGGTCTCAAAGTAGAATTCCATCAGTGTCTGTTTTTGCTCCATTGTAAGCAGCATCCACATTGAATCAGTCTTAAATTATATCAGAAGATGTTTGTCACATATAGCTTGATGTCTGGGGAAAAAAAACAAAAAGCCGTTGCAGAATTAGAGTCAAATGATTTTGTGGCACTGTCTGGGGACACCCTGTACAACACACCAACAAAGCACCTTAACAAGTTGAGCTTTAACCATCTAAATGGACTTTGATTGTTAAGTCTCAATAGATAACTTATTCCACAAAAGCAGCATGATAAAGAAAAAGCCCTGCAGCATGTTGACTTCATTTGCAGTCTTGGAACACACAGTAATCCTTCAATTTGAGAGCACAAAGCACTGGATGGCACACAAAGCTCCATGAGATCTGCAAGATGAATGATAAATACCCTATTGCTCAATGTCTTATCTTCACAACGCAACCTGTAAAATTAATTTCACATGTTCAACAGTCCATTGAACTGATGCCAATATTCAAATCATATAATTATATTTCTCCATGCTACCAACAACTCTAGCAGGCGCATTTTCAATGAATTGAAGGCTTTTAGTTCATGGCAGGTTATAAAAGCCTGCCAATACCATGTCCATGAAAAATGAAACAAGGATTGCATGTGAATGACTACTGTGTATAGTATGCAATAATCAAATAGGTTTCGCTCCAGATTCCATTATTCCTACAGTAAATTTGCAGAACCATGTAAAAGCCATTGCAGTTTATGTGCTAAACCATTTAGTCTGCTGATCCAATCACTGGCATGTATCCAGGTCTCACATAGTGCATAAGATTGCTGTACTTGTGCTCTGAATTCACATGTCTCCTTGCATTTATTCATGTTATTCATGGAAACATTCAATAAAATAGATGAACCTGTCGCCAACAGTGAAATGTAAATGACATCAGCCAGGCCAGTCTGCCCGTGTCTGAGTCAAAGCAGTGGGAGCAGTGGGGGCAGTGGGGAAACGTTGGTACCTCATTTTGCATACCAACGTAACAATGCATTGTGTACATGTAACACATTCATTGTTCACTCCTTGTTTTTTAAGTTTCCATTGTGTCTCCATTGATTCTGCAACAGTTCAAAATGACTAGTTTCCAGAGATGAATTTACTGGGTTTCCTGAACAAATGTGGACATAATGGGTTTTGCAGAAAATGCAATCAAAATTTTGTAATTCATAAATTTTTGGGCCAGCATAGTGGCTTAGCGGTTAGCATTGTTGCCTCACAGTATATATATATACGAGGTCTATCAGAAAAGTATCCTACCTTTTTATTTTTTAAAAAAACTATATGAATTTGAATGACGTGCGATTACACCAATCATGCTTGAACCCTCGTGCGCATGCGTGAGTTTTTTCACGCGTCAGTGATGTCATTTCCCTGTGGGCAGGCCTTGAGTGAGATGTGGTCCCGCCCTCTTGGCTGAATTCCTTTGTTTCACACGCTGCTCGAGACAGCGCGCGTTGCTTTATCAAAATTTTTCTGGACCTGTGAGGAATATCCGAGTGGACAATATTCGAGAAATTAAGCTGGTTTTCGGTGAAAAGTTTAACGGCTGATGAGAGATTATGGGGTGTTTCTGTTGCTGTAAGGACTTCCCACGGAGCGGGACGTCGTGCAGCGCTTCCAGGCGCCGTCGTCGGCCTGTTTCGACCTGAAAACATCCTAATTTAAGGCTTAATTCACCCAGGACATCGTGAGAGAACAGAGAAGATTCAGAAGAGGCCGGCATGAGGACTTTATGCGGACATTCCACTGTTTAAAGACATTTTGTAATGAAAGACGTGTGCGCAAATTCACCGAGTCATTTCCGTGACGACTCGGCAAATCTGTGTGCGCCGCGACAGGAAAAACACCTCCGTGTTGAAAACCATTTGTAAAATTCAGGCGGCTTTTGATGGCTTTCAACAAGTGAGTAACTGAGAAATTGTTTAACAGCTTGGGCATGTTCCAACTTGCCCATTAAGGTTTCCAACGGAGGTGTTTTTCCTGTCGCGACCCCCCGCGGTCGGGTCCGGCCCAACATGCGACTCTGCCCGCACGTTCTTTCATTACAAAATGTCCATTAACAATGGAATGTCCGAATAAACTCCTCATGCCGACTTCTTCTGAAAGTTCTCTGTTCTCTGATGACTTCCTGGGTCAACAGAGCCTGAAATGTGGAAGTTTTCAACTTGAAAGGGACGCTGCCGGCTCGAAGCGCAGATCGCCGTCAGGCGCCATGGGCCGTCCTTACTGTTGTGTGGGCCGCCAGAAGAGGAGGTACTGCTGGCCCACCACCAGAGGGCGCCCTGCCTGAAGTGCGGGCTTCAGGCACGAGAGGGCGCTGCCGCCATGGACACAGCTGGGGGTGACAGCTGTCGCTCATTACCTCTTGACAGCTGTCACCCATCTACTCAACATCATCTCACTCGATAAAGACCAGACGTCATCTCCACCTCGTTGCCGAGATATCATACTTCATTGGAGGTAATATCCTCAGCCGTTTTGTAATTGCAATATTTGTATATTGTGAGTGTTTGCAGGAGTACCAGTTCCTCCGTCGGTGGAAGCTGTGAGAGCGCTGAAGGCACTCTTTTCCCCTGAGGAATCCACAGTACTCTGCAAGTTATTGAGTGAGAGGTGGAGGTGGCATTCCCACCGTTGTTGTTACTGGGTGTACACACACCCACACTTGACTGTCTTTGTTCTTCGCCAGCAGTACCAGATCCGACAGTCGGGGACGGTGATCACCTGGGAATTCGGGACTTGGCGGCTCCAGTATTCACCAGGTTCTGGGGCGGCGGAAATCGTGTGGTTCCGGCTCTTCTTAGGACAGACGTCTTCTATCCTCGAGCCTGCCCACACGTCACCTTTGTGTATTGACTGTTATGATATTCTGAGATTGTCTGTATGTTCGTTGTGCACATTCACAACATTAAATTGTTATATTTTGGCTCATCTATTGACCGTTCATTTGCGCCCCCTGATGTGGGTCCGTGTCACTACACTTTCCCAACACTTACAGCGACACTACCAGACCAAAATCTCTCATCAGCCGTTAAAATTTTTACCGAAAACCAGCTGAATTTATCGAATGGTGTCCACTCAGTTGTGCCTTACAGGTTTGAAAAAATTTTGATCAAACAAAGCAGCAGACTCTGAGCCATTCCTAAACAATGAAAAAAACGACGAGAGGGTGGGCGACTCCTCACTCAAAGACTGCCCACAGGCGAATGACGTAACAGACAGGCGTGAAAAAACTCTTGCATGCCCACGAGGGTTCAAGCATATCTGATGTAATCACACGTGATTCAAATCCATGTGGTTTTTGAAAAAAATAATAAGGTCGGACGGATACTTTTCTAATAGACCTCGTATATATATATATATATATATATATATATATATATATATATATATATATATATATGTGTGTGTGTGTGTGTGTGTGTGTGTGTGTGTCATGTTGACATATTTAAAATTTTTACTTTCCATGCATGCACTCTTGATTAAAAAATAGAAACATGACCTCTTTATTATAATTCTGAGGTGCCAAAGTACTGTGTACTGCCCACCCCAGTGTATTAGTTTGTGTTATTTCTGTGGAATCTGAAGCTTTTATGGATTTATTTTGCAGATGCATTTATTTCAATAATTTATTTTTGTTACACGAATGTGTTGGACAGAGAGATAAAGTTCAGTAATCTCTATCAAGACATATTGTTTAAAATCTACACCTTCATACCAGAATGTGTGATGGACTCTGTATCCTGTCGATCTTGCACACTTTCTTGCTCATTTGGTTCACACTGGGTTGATGAGAAGTGCAGTCTTGTGTTTCTGTGGTTCTTCCAAGGAGGGATAAAGCTTGTTTAATTATCTTGGCAGGGACAAACGTGTGTGCGGCCAAAGTATGTAACATGTTTCTGAAGATTTTCCTTATTATTCCTCTTCTCTGTGACTGACAAGGCTTTCATCAGGCGCCGTGCTCCTGTGAATCTGCCAGACTAGAAAATAAAATTTAACAAAAATTGTGCACCATAGTTCATTTTTAAAGACTTGGCACAGTCTACTTTGAGTTGTATATGAACTTCGGTTCACTTTCTATGTGTTATGAGGTTGTAAGTTATGGCAGCGTAGCAGTTGTTACAGCTTTCTTTTTGGAAAATTTGTACTTTTTTGCCACATTGCATGTGTTATTGTTCATAGAAAATATGTGGTAAACCACTGAAGTATTGTTTCACATATGCATGTCTTATAGCATTCATATATTTAAAAGGTTCAGGGTCAGGTAGAGATTTATTTTTGTGACCACAAATGGTGTATCTCAGCTATAATTATTACTTACAACAAAATTCAAAGATGACCTGGTTCACAGAATGAATGCTTCTAACATTTTCACAAGTAGCATAACTTTAGATATGTGTGATGTCATAAAGCAAGTTCTTGAAAAGCAGCTTATCTCATATTGTTCAAGCAACGGATACAACAAAAAGTTTCAAAGGAGATTTGAATCATCTCCAGAACTTGGAGAACTCTTCCTGACCCACTGACCAGCTCCTCATAAGAGTTTGTTGAAATCCAGCAATTAATTTTTGAGGTATCTTGGTCATATAGAGACAGATACAAATGGATAATTATGTACCTGCCATCCTCCTCCGTCAGTTGTATGAAGCAATTAAGAAATCATTACAGATTGATGTGGTTGAGGAAATACAGAAGATTTTTAACCAAGAACATCTGGTACACTAATGATATTTGAGGCTTTTGGAAATTGTCAATTCTTAGAAACTGGACTTTAATGTTCTATTTTGTCATCCTGTCCCCCCAAAATCATGTTGTTTAAATGGGGAACATGGCAGTTGATGAAACTCTTAACAATTTGTTACAGCTTGCTTTTAAACAATCATTTTTTGTGGAACTGGTTGACATAACTAGATTCACAAAATGTAGAAAAATACAGTGTGCTGTTTATAATATTAACCAGGTATAATATTTTACATTTTAGTAAAGACTCCTTAATGCTTCAGAAATAATATTTTTAAAACATTTTGGAACACTTAAATGTTGGAACAAATCTTATGTTCATTAAAAACCAAGTTGTAGGATGGTCATAGCAGCTTTAATTAACAATTTTCATCTTTTTTTTACACAAACTGCCATCAGTATTATCATTCACCATTCAAACAGAAAGCTGCCCAAAGATAAAGCCAATCCTTTTATGCCTCAGTCTAACAAGATACAAAGTAATTTTAGTATCAGATAGAGGCTTTGAACTAAAAATGGAACAACTTTTCCATTGATCTGGTTTGTTTCTGTTCTATTTTCATCTGACATTTCACTATCTGAGATTCCAGTGGAAATCAGCACAAAGTGTCGCACAGACAACTTCCTCAGCATATCTTATATTTAGTATCTCTGAACTGTCACGGAGAATTGTTTTTTTGTGGTTTGAAATGGAACTTATTTTTAAACTGAACTCTACAAGTCAAAGATTTAATCGAGCTACGTTATTTAAATAGACACGAGATGTCAGATGGCCACAAAGCCCATCAGTGTTGTAAAGGACTGCTCCAACTGTGCACATAGAGCTAATTTAATGATTAGAATGGGCACCCCAGAGCGCAACACCCACACCGACATAACGTGGTTCTCTCTGGCCTTGTCATTTCATAAAAATGTGTCCAAAATTAAAGCACTTTTAATCCTTTAACACACAACTTATACACCAGGTTTAATCCATATTGGCTCCAAACTATTTGAGTTAAACAATTGTGACCTTTCTCTGGGTCCCATAGCCTCTGACCTTTAGTTTGATCATGCAGCATTACCCAAAGTCAGAGGTTATGTGACCAAAACTTATTATATGATTCCATATTAATGTTTCACAGTAACCAAAACTGTATGTTTGGCCAGTTCCTCCAAGCAGTTATTCCAAATGAGTTTGATATTACAAGATTGCCCAAGGTCAGAGGTCATGTAATGATATAGTTGATATATGGGTCCATATTAGAGTTTCATAGCAACCATATCAACTGTATAGGTGTATCTGTATCCATTTCTTCCAAATAGTCATTTCAGATGAGTTTGAGCTTACAAGGTCACCCAAGGTCAGAGGTCATGTAAACAAAAGAAAGTTCATGTATAATTTCATATTATTGTTTTCATAGTTGCATCTTTAACCATTTCATCAAAATAGTCATTTGATCTGAGTCTAACCTTTCAAGGTTGCCCAGAAAGTTACATTATTCCATGTTAGTCTCTCACGGTAAACATAACTGTATCTTTAACCAAAAACGCAAACTAGTTCTTCCAAATGAATTTGACCTTTCAAGTTGACTTAAGGTCAGAGGTCATTTAGCTAAGAGAAGGTTGATTGATGACTTCATATTACTGTTTAATTTGTAACCACATCTGTATTTTTAACCAAATTGCTCACAGAAGCTATTCCCAAATGAGTTTGACCTTTCAGGGTTACCCAAGGTCAATGGATGTGTGCTTAGTAGAAGGTGCTAACTGATTTTATATCAGTATTTCATAGTAACCATACATGTAACTTCAACCAGTTCCTAAATCAGCCGCAAGTGGCCTGGAAAGGTAACGGTGGAGGGCACGGTGGATTAGTTGATAGCAATGTGTTCTCACAGCAAGAGGGTTGTGGGATCACTTCCTGCAGGATCCTTTCTGTGTGGAGTTTGCATGTTCTCCCCATGTCTTTGTGGGTTTCCTCCGTGCACTGCGGTTTCCTCCCTCTATCAAAAACACACTTATTTAGGGTTTGCTCCTTTCTCTGCCCCTGACCAAGGTAGCGTCTACATCTGGAATTGGTTGCCGGACTGTGGTTGCTCACTGCTCCTAGTGGTTGGATTGCATCTAACTGTATTTAGGATGGGTTAAATGCAGAGGACAAATTTCGCTGTAGGCATTCATTTGTGTGCAATGACAAAAAATGTCCTTCTTCTTCAAGATCAAAGTTCCGATGAATGACATAAAACAATACAGGACTTCGTATTAGTGCTTAATAAAATCCATAGGTGCATGCAGTGGTGGTGGGCAAGTGATTAGGGTGCTTATTTCCAGAGTGAAGTTTCCTGGTGCTTGGCCACCCCTGCCTAGTCGCCATGTAATGTGGCTGGATGTGCATCGGCGTCAGCATCCGGCGAAAAACACAGATCCACCTCAGATTTACTGAAGAAGCCGAAGGGACTTAATAAAAACCATAGGTGCATCTTTATCCAGTTCCTCAAAATAGCCTTTTTAAATGTCCCTATGTAGTACTGGGACAAAAGTTTGATCTTGTTGCGTGATCTTGACTTTTCATGGATTTTTCTCGAAACCAGACTCCAACGTCCTTGGTTGACCAGCAACATTCCAACAAGTTTGGCCTACATCAGATCAACACTCTGAGTTATTTTGTTCACACCTGCAAGAACGTACGGTCACACAAGAATGAAGGGGGGGGGGGGGTGCCCTTGCATGTGTGACCACTATGAGTATAATAAACTGCTTGTATTGTAGAAGTCAACTAATCAACACACTCATGAGGTACTTGGCTGTGGCAGACAGAATCATCAAAGCTCAAAGCTGTAGTTATATGTGAAGACTTCTGTGTGCAACTGACACGATGACCGAAACTTAGATGGATAATTACTTGACACTACAGATCGATGGAGTATTTACATTGCAGAAACATTATTATTTGTGATACATAGTTAAGGTGCGGGATTCCTTTCAGGACTTAAAAAAAATTAAACTTTATTCCAACTTCGAATTCATCACAATTTTCCTAAAAAAACAAAAAAAAAAAACAAAAAGCAAGCATCACTAAACTTTATCATCTTTACCAGGTCAGTAAAGTAGGTCAGGCACTCAAAAGAGGACAACATGGTTAATTTGGTGTGCCTCTATTTTACGTGTTCTTGAATTCATTAGTACTGGATGCTGCATTTTGCTGGTCATGGTTTGTTGTAGCTCTGCTGTGATCACTTAGCTGATGCAGCGCATACAGCTGTAAATTACGTAATACTCTCTTCAGCTTACAATAAATCATAAGTATGACACAGTGGGAGAAGTTTTGAGCATGGGGTGTAAAGTGGTGGGGGGCATCTTGCCAATGCTCTTGCTGACCTTTGTTCACTCCCTGATCTTTGCATCATTCTCCTCCCCGATTGAGTCGTCTCCTAACCATGTGTGCAGCTGTCTCCTGGCAAGTGTTTCTGTGTGTGCATGGACAATGAACACAGAGCTCACTTTTCACATGACAGTTTTTTAAATCTGGAGTAGTTCACGGGATAGATTGTTAACTGCACTGTAAATGTTATTTTACACATTAATATAGCAGCCAGCAACTATATTCTACATAACTATTAATGGTCATGAACCTTATCTTCTGTTTACATTCCGGGGCAGGCTGCACGTGCATGTTTAGTGTATGAGATTTTCATGTGTGCACGTTTACTGCATGTGGATCCTGCCCTGTGAAACCGTTCCCCCCAAACATAAAAAGACTATAGCAATCACTACTCACCATATAGCTGTTGAATAGTTTTCAAGATGTGGACAACAGCATTCCAGAAATGTGTTCAGATGTCGCATTTCAAGAGTAAAAATTACTCTGACCAAGAACATAGCTGAACTACAATCCATGTACATCTGGTTTTTACAAGGTGGGGAGGGCCATTAAATCTGTTGAAACTCTCCAACTGCTGTTCCTTCTGTTTGATACTGAGGAGTGAGGTTTGGGGAGGAGTGGCTGAGGATGGAAACTTTGTTTTGATTCTGTAAATAGAGCTAGTGCAATATCAATTGGCAGAAAAAATAGGGCACCATTAAATCTCATGAATTAAGAGTAACGACTTTTTTAAAAATTACCAGATTTGGAGTGACTACTATTTGCCCTTGACATTGTCGTGTTGACACAGCATATTTAGTTGTTGAATATAGAATACCGATGGGGAAATAACCATCCAGTCAAACAATTAACAATGGAGTCTCACAAGGAAGCATTTTAGGCTTGGTTTTATTTGATCTGTTCAAATGATATATCTACATCCGTTTCTTGTAAGCACATCATGCTGAGGATACTATGCATTTAGTCGGCCATGGGGATCTGTTACTGTATCTTCTATTCTCAGTGATCACTTATCAAACTGCTATTATTGGTGAACAAATAATAGACTGTCCATTCATATGCATAAAATGGAAGTTATTGTATTGTTTTCAAAATCTAAAAGGCATGTAACTCGAAATTTTCATACTGAATGCCAAGGTCATTACTGATAAAGTAAAATACTTTGGGCTAATAATTGACCAAATGTTATCTGGTGACATCATTAGAAATTATACACCTAGGAAAGGCATTTCTTGTCTAAAATTGATGTATTGGTATTGTAAATGTCTAACTGTAAATTCTAGTACATTTTTGTACTCAGTTTTAGCACAATGCCATTTTGATTATCCAGTAAACTCCTGGTACTATGGTCTTAGTAAAAAGTGTAAACTTAAACTACAAGTTGCTTAGAAGAACAAATTTGGGAGGTTTATTCTGAACCTGGAACAATGGACCCATGTTGGATCAACAGAACTAGATACTTCTTCAAATTGTTTTTGAAATGATTTTTTTATGTATCTAACTAAGTAAACATACATATGACTGCTAGTTATATGTATAGTGTAATATTTATAATCATCATGCACCTACTTATTTGTGTGAAGAAATTACCAGATATAGGGATGTACACCAATACACTGACTTGCCTCAGAACAGAATTTTATCTTGCTTAGAGTATGGGGTCTAGCTCAGAATAATTTTAGTTATCATGGTGGTAAAATCTGTCATGATATCCCCAGACAGTAAATATCTTACAAATAAATACTATGGTTTTAAACAGGATGTCAAGCAATATCATAAGAATATAAACTTGTTGTCCGATCAAAATGATCATGTGTATTATTAATGTAATGTTTATTTTACACCCAGTTATTGGTATTACTTTGATATTACTGTGATATTTTTAAAAGTATGTATTATTATGTATTTTATTTTTATAAAATGAACATCAACTTTTAGTCTGTCCACGTAATCACAATACATATGCCTTCTTGTCACTTTCAAATGGACCATACTGGAAACATGTTTCTGTACTTTCATGTGTTGTCTATGATTTGAGATATTTGCATTGTATACTAATTTATATGTCTATTTATTATGATGCTGATGCCATCTTGAATTTAAATAAATCAAATTAAGACTGGTCATTTTAAAGGAAACCGTAACCACGTTTAGCCTACAGAGCTATGCTAACTGCAGTTCATATTAACAGATAACATAATTAGTAGAATTAGCATCATCCACAGTTAGGCTCAAAGATGATTAACATGTCTACATTTGGGAACTACAGTTACTGTTTTCTTTAACAAACAACTATTTCTGGCCTACATAGGATTGTTGACATGGTTTGACTATTGACTAGCTGTGTTAAAGAAACTGCTGAAGACTCTTGACACCAATGATATATTCATTGAGCTTCATTCGCAGTTAGCATCAGCTATTTGTAGCATCATGTTATATATTCTATAGCATCATATTGTGTGCCACGTTTAACTAATGACATCTTGTTGTGACCAGCTGTTGTTGCGAACCATTGATAACACTTCATGTACCACGGCTATTGAGGCTTTTCAGGTTTCAAATCCCGCAAAACTTCGGAGAGGTCGCTGTGCTGCAAGATCTCAGTAACACTGAGAACTGCATTGAGATGCTCTGATCACGCTTTACTTTAACGGCTGCACACGGACAACACAATTAACATCGCAACATAAAACTATTTTTATATTGTGCCTAAAACTCTTTAGAATATATTCTCTGGGTTTTTCGATGTTGTTATTGTATTTGTTTTATGTAAACATGCGAGAATCACAGGCTGTCTCTCCGTTATTTTCAGTGGGAGCTGCTGTGAGCTACGCTCGCTTCCTGATCATGTCGTTCTGGGGGAAAGTGAAGTTTGCTCTTTAACGTCTTGATTATTGTTCTTTACAACACTGTTTGTCCTCTTTGTTCCAGAATAATATACATAATATGTCTGAAATTCGGTTTGCGCTTATTAAATTCCACACGTAGCAGACACGGATTTTTTGTTATAATTGTTTTAGCAAGTTTTCAGGGTATCATGCAGCAGTCTCTTCTAAACGTGAAGAAAAGCATAAAAAAAAACACATTTTTGTAGTATAATATTCATTTACAATTGTCATCGTGTGGATTCCCTATGTTGTTTTGACTGCAGCGACTCTCTGTCGCGCAAGGGATTATGGAATACGTGAAAACCCCGAATAGTGAAGAGCAGACGATGCTAATTCTTAATGTCAGCCACAGTCTGCGTCAAGTGCAGTTGCTGTCCTTGCATATGCTAATCACAGTTAGCATTATATTTAAGGAAGTCTATAACTAGTCAAACATGTATAAACACTGGAATTCTGGGAATTAACTTTCATTAATTAAATATCCTTTAAAGCAAATTATGCACTGTTACACTATCACAGATTCAGAAAACATTTTAAAAACAGAAATTAGATTATTCAAAGGCATCAGTGACTCCTCTATTATATATATATATATATATATATATATATATATATAGTAAAAGTAAGTCCCTTCGGCTGCTCCCTTGTTTGCACTCGGGGTCGCCACAGCAAATCCAAGGTGGATCTGCATGTTGATTTGGCACAGGTTTTACGCCGGATGCCCTTCCTGACGCAACTCCACATTACATGGAGAAATGTGGCAGGGGTGGGATTTGAACCCAGAACCTTCCCAACCGAAACCAAGCGCATTAACCACTTGGCCACCACCCCTGCTATCTATATATATATATATATATATATATATATATATATATATATATATATATATATATATATATATATATATATATATATATAATTCACGCAAAACATAGTTTCGCATAACTTCTCAGCCTTGTGAATTACCTTTCACAGAGCCTGTGTATTTTTTTTTTATACCATTTATTTTCCCATTAAACCTTCATCATTAGCTTGCTAAAAACTGCCTCAGGTATTTTCTCGCCACAAAGCCAGTATGAGATTCAGCGTGTTTATTAGTCTGAGGCAAAGTTGATAATGTCTCTGGCGACAACATCTGCTGGTGATATGAGAGAGTTGTTGGTTCGGCCCACCGAGGAAGAATTGGCTCTGCGGCCACCTCTGCTTTTCTCTCTTTTGCTCCTTCTCCTTCTAACACGTGAACTGCAAAAGCAACCACAACCTTTGTGTTTACACTTGTTAATAATGGTTTTGTCTCTGTCTATTTTTAGCTGCTGCTCCAAAGTTAAAACGGATGAGGAATCCATCAATAGTGGATGAGGGAAGCAGGTTCACAGTTAAGTGTGAGGCCACGGGGAACCCTGCCCCCACCTACAGATGGTTCAAAGATGGCACTGAGCTTAAGAAAAGCAAAGTCATCAAAATAAAGACCAACCAGTGAGTACAATGTACCCGTGTACAGCCATTCAAACACGCACTGAGGCACTGTGATGAATTATAAATAAACAGCGCTAATGCACCGTTTCAAAAAATGCTGTTAAGTCATTTGAAGGTCAATATCAGTGCACAGAAAAAAGCAGAATTTTTATTTTATAGTTAATACTGTGTTATGTTATGAATAATAATAAAAAAAAACACCCAACAAAGGCGGCAGAAGCAAATTTCACCTTGGGGTGAAGGGGGTGAAATGGTGCATTACAAAAAGTTGTTTTGGTGCTTAGTGTAGTTTAATAATTTCTTAATGTTGACATTATCCACTGCGTAAGCATTTGCTTGAGATTATTATTTGAAACAAGAAGCATCCAAAATCAGAATTTTTTTGTTAAATGTTTGATTGATTTATGGACTTTGTATATTATTAAAATGTACACTATTTGCTATTGCTTGGTTGGTTAGTGATATGTATTCAAATTATAGTCTGAAAATAAAAATTACAGTGGCAAAATGGTCTTTCCCATCCCCCATAGTTAAACCTGTCAGGGCTGTTAGGTGTATTATAAAAATAGCCTGAAGTCTGAATGCAGTAATGATGTAGTTACTGCTAGTAATGAAAGCAACATGGAAGAATCATTCTATAGATCCACCAAGGTGGAAAGGAGCTGCATTAATTATGGCTACCGTGGCAGCTGTGTAGGAAAATAAATCCAAAAATGGATTTATGTTTCTGCCCTACTGACACGGGTTAAAAATGAATAAATCTGCATGAGAAAACAAAAATTCTAGTTTGACTTCTCATTTGCCGTTGGTACAGCTGCCGGTTACTGCAAGTAGTCAAGCAAAGTAGTCAAGCAAACCCCTATGCACAAAGAAAAGAAAATTAGTAGTAAATATAATAATTGATGTCAGGATATATTGATCCATGGAAATATAGACCTGGAATGGACATGCGTGCCTCAATCTATTAGCGTCGCTCAGGACAGGAAGGCGCCGTTACTAAGGGTGGGGATGTGCCGATCATCAATATAAACGGACCGCTTTTTTTGCACTAGCGTCGCTATTTCTTAACGGATTTTAATAAATGTAGGCTTGTTTTAAAGCCATCTGAAAGCTCTTTCCAATGAACCTATGCATGTGTGGGTGAAAAAAAAAACTTTTATGTAAAATGCAGAAATTTGGGGAAATTATGACAAACTGTGCTGCTTTTCTCTCTATTGTCGCTATTTGTTAACAGATTTTAATAAAAGTAGGCTTGTTTTAAAGCCCTTTAATTGATCTTTCTAATGAACCTATACATGTCTGGGTAGAACAAAACTGTTTTATGTAAAGTGTGGAAATTTGGGGAAAAATATGCCATTCTGTTCATTTACTATGATGTTTTTTTTTTCTTGTCATCATAATTCTGGATGGATTTTTATAAATGAAGCCTTGTAAGTTGTATTCATGCTGATTAAAAGCTCTAATGAACCCATACATGCCTGGATAAAAAATTCTTATGTATTAAAATATAAATCTGAAGTATGTCTTGCCATTGTGCTCATTTACCTTGCTGCTTTTTCCACTGTAATATTATTGCTAGTCTTTTAATGACAACAACATATATATGATTTTTACTAACATTTTATTACAAGTAGATATAAAGCCATTCAGAATTTATGACTTTTGACCCTCAGTCAGGGTAAAAAGTACCTCCTCCATCCCCCCCAATCACACTGTTAAAATTTAAATGCCACCTGTGACCACCATGTACATATCATATTAAACAACACTGCAAGTATATATATATATTTAAACATTTTTGTTTCCATATTTGTATGCATGTGAACGCAGCTTAATGAAAAGAACTTATGGCGTTGAGTTATAGTCTGAGTATATTGATATTAAATTGCGACATAATGACTTTAAAATAGACATTTGTTTTACATAATTACATTAAGGCTATTGTACAGTTCATTTTAGTACTGGAGAATTTGTTTTTGTGGTTCGTGCAGTTGATGGTGAAGCACTGGCTGCCTTTTTTCCCCTCATTTCGCTTCTGTTTAACTGGCTCAAGGCACTCTCTCCACCCTTAGTAATGGCCGCCGTGCGGCACGCCGCTAGTCACGTGATGTCCATTCCAGTCTCTATTTCCATGTATTGATCTACATCTATACCTGTATTTATATCTATATCTGTCTGTATATTTATATCCATTGTCAATCTGTAGATATATACATAGATAGATAATTGAATAAACAATGAATAAAATCATTTTACATCGGCCTGTGACCTCCAACACTCACTGGCTTGGTTCGCAGCCGAGTGTGAAACAGCTGGGATGAGGATCAGCACCTCTAAATCTGAGGCCATGGTTCTCAGCAGCAAACCGATGGATTGCCTACTCCGGGTAGGGAATACGGTCTTGCGCCAAGTGAAGGAGTTCAAGTACCTCAGGGTCTTGCTCACGAGTGAGGGGACGATGGAGTGTGAGATTGGTTGGAGAATCGGCGCAGCAGGGGTGGTATTGCATTCGCTCTACCGTACTGTTGTGACGAAAAGGGAGCTGAGCCAAAAAGCAAAGCTCTCGATCTACTGGTCAATCTTCCTTCCTACTCTCACCTATGGCCATGAGGGTTGGGTCATGACCGAAAGGACGAGTTCGCAGGTACAAGTGGGCTTCCTCAGGAGGGTGGCTGGTGTCTCCCTTAGAGATAGGGAGAGAAGTTCGGTCATCCATGGGGAGCTTGGAGTAGAGCCACTGCTCCTTCGCATTGAAAGAAGCCATTTGAGGTGGTTCAGGCATCTGGTAACGAGGCCCCATGAGTGCCTCTCTCGGGAGGTGTTCCAGGCACGTCCACCTGGGAGGAGACCCCGGGGACGACCCAGGACTAGGTGGAGAGATTATATCTCCACACCGGCCTGGGAACACCTCAGGATCCCCCAGTCAGAGGTGGTCAATGTGGCACAGGAAAGGGAAGTCTGGGGTCCCCTGCTAGAGCTGTTGCCCCTGCGACCTGATCTCGGATAAGCGGTTGAAGATGAGTGATGAGTAAAATCATTTCACTTATATTTGAACATAAATATGCAGAGCTAAGTACAAATTTAAAGACAGAAAGTAAGTGTTGTTTGTCATCTGATGAGCTTTATGTGTGAAACTCGAGTTAAAGTTGTTTGTTTCTGTCTTCCATGTGGCTGTGTTCTACTCGTGTTTTCCTGCTGTCCTGATTCCCCTGACTCAGCTGTGTGAGTGTTGTCTCCCACAGGAAACACTCCAGAGTCCAGATCAGCAAAGCAAAACTGGAGGATTCTGGGAATTACACGTGTGTGGTGGAGAACCCGCTGGGAAAGGACAACTCCACTGGCACTGTTAACGTCCAAAGCGGTGAGTGCTAAGCAACAAGCGCCGCAAATGTACTGGTGTTGCTGTTGCCGTGTTTGTTCTGTTGCCAATTGAGAGATCCCGGAGCCATTGCAAAACAGGCATGTAACACTGGTAACACGCATGAAGAACAACTGTCCGCACATGTGGTTGTTGCTCATCTATCAACAGAGCAAAAGAATCCATTTCCAAGTGTTGAATGCGTATTGCAGCCTGGTGGTTGAGGGAAATCCCACAAAGACATCACCAGCAGGCAAACAACAGAAAAGACTAAAACGTAACCCAGATCTTCTGCATGTGTGAATTTAGCGGGGTTGTTCCATAGTGATGTGTGCATTGCAAAAAGTTTAGCAAAGTTCCTGTAAGAGATGAAAGACTTTTGTTAACAGCTGCTTCCACCTGGTGAGGTGGTGAATTTGTTCGGAGTCATGTGGGTGATCGGCTGCTGAGGGTAGTTTGTTCTCTTCATAGAGGGAGCCAAATATGAGCGTCTCCCAGTGCAGTTCATGTAGCCTTGCTTTTTTCCTCCTCTTCAAGACAGGACTTGATGTTATCTGGTGTCGGACTGCCAAAGAACTATATGACAGGTTGTCTGGCACATGAGCCAGAAACTGCTTGATGTGCTTGAGGAGATGTGGCTTGCTGCCGGCACATTGAGTTCACCTGGCTGCTCGATCTGAGCACTGCTGAATAATGTCTCAAGACTTTGATAGCTCACTGCACTGACAAGAAGCGGTGATGTTGTAGACAGGCAGTGCAGGTGGTGTTTATTTCTTTATTTTGAACTGTGTGTGCACGGCTACTTCTTTAGATTGATGCTCCCCAAGATGGACCATACGTGAAATGCACTGGTTTTTGCCTTCCACACTTTTCCAATGATTAAGGTTTTCTAGGAATTACAAGATATTTGGGTTTAGGGTGAAACATTACTTATGCTGGACTTTTTTGTGTCGAGATATGAGTATTTGTGGGCTATCTTGGAGAAAACATTAACCATGAGAGATGCTAATTGTGGATGACGTTCTCCGCAGTTGATGCTAACTATGGCTGACGTTAACTGTGATTGACCCTAACCACAAATGACAGTAACCATTTGCATCAACCATAGGGGGCCTTCTTGGACAAATCATGAACCACGGTTGATGGTAATTGTTTGTGATATTACCAACAGTTGACCCTGACTGTGGATGACATTACCCATTAGTATCAATCAAAGTTAGCATGACAACATATGCTAAGTTAGCATTTTCTTTAAAATGGTGTATCTGAAGTCAAACACATAATGTTGATGTCATAATATCCAGAAACTATTCATTACTGAATTTATGTGGTCATCTGGATTCATGTGTGGATTTGTGTTTTTCCTATGTAGTGTGATGGGTTTTAATCAGTTACTTAAAAGAGTTTCTTCAAAGTTATCACAAAACAAGCAGAATGATGAGGATTTTTAGAGTTTCTGGAGTTGATCTCGATCCATGTGTTGATCCGGTTCTGCATTTCTGTCACAGAGTGAGGTGGAAGATCCACTGATCAATTTTCTTGATCCTTTTGGGAATGATTCACATTATCAAGACAGAGAAGCAATTCATTTTTTGGTGTTTTTCAAGATCCAGGTGTCCATTCTGAATTATTTCTTTTGTTACTTACTTTTGTTTACATCTCTTGTTTGTGGTTTGTTCAATTCAATTTCAATTCAATTCCAATTTAGTTAATTTATACAACACCAAATCACAACAAGAAGTACACGAGTAAGGTCTAACCTTACCAATCCCTAGAGACGGTGGTAAGGAAAAACTCCCTGTTTGTGGTAGGCCAGGTAGGGATCAATTGAAGAATTACACAGGAGTCAAAATTAAAAGATGCTCTAATCATATTGAAAACTATACCACAGTATTTGTCTGATGACAAAGATTCCTAAAAGGTATAGTTTAGACTATCTGTGACTGAATGTTATGGAGTTATGGGGTAAAAACAGCAAGAACGGTGACAAAGGTCAGTTTCAGTTTGTACAGGATTTAAAGTTAAAGTTGCTCTAATTTTGGTAAAAAGTTATGCAAATTATTGGTTAATAGTGTTTTAAAAAGGAATAGTTTGCACCATGTGTCATGCTTAGTTGTCACATGACAGAGTAACATATGTCACATGTCATAGAATCCAATGGATGTCAATATTGTCTGACCTTTACTTTGGAGACCAAACATTCAACACAGTCAAAACTGTTCCATTTATTAACCCTATTAGCTCAACCACCAGTAAATCAGCAGGGGAGCAGAGAGAATACTAAGGTGATCGCTGGCAGCTAGCCTTGAGTTTCACTATTAAAGCCAGGATTTAGATGAAGTGAAGCTGAGACCTGTTCCATTGCTAATAACGGGATATGAAGCATCTCAAGTCTGGATTTGAAAGTCTCTGCAGAATCAGACTGTTTTATCTCCGTAGGGAGATCATTCCACAGAACAGGGGCACAATAAGAGAAGGCTCTGTGGCCTACAGACGTTTTATTCACCCAAAGGACACAAAGTAGTCCTGTGCCCTGAGAACGCAGAGCCCAGGCTGGTACGTAGGGTTTAATTAGGTCAGCTAAGTAGAGAGGTGCTAATCCATGAATAACATTATAGGTTAGTAACAGAAGCTTAAAATCCGACCTCACAGAGGCAGGAAACCAGTGAAGTGATGCTAAAATTTATGTAATGTGGTCGAACATTCTGCTTTTTGTCAAAACTCTGGCGGCATGTTTTTTGTCAGCTACTCAAAACCTAATATTATGATAATCATCAAACCTGGCAGTTGTAGACATTCCTAGTGTGCGTGACATGCTAAAAAAAAAAACTACTTACCAGTTCTGCATTATATGAAATGAAAGACAAGTATTCAAGTCAGATTCTTTATGCCGCTCTTTGTCTTCAATGGAACATTGTGCTAGCCTGTTACACAGAAATTCCTAAACAGGAAGTTTTGGTAATTATCCAAAAGTAAAAGTTTACTTGGATAAAATAAAAATTTGTGACCCCTGAATAATTTAAAAAGGAAACAAAATACTCTCATCTCAGTGTTTCCTGAGATCAGGGTAGTTTGTCCATTTAGTTGTTCTTTACATTACTATTGTAACATGTCACATGCTGACAAAGTGTTCTAGTATATGGAAATTTGTTTTGTAATGTATCTATGAAATTGTCCTTCAGGATGGATTTATGATTTAGTTGTGCAATTTTCTGTAGGCAGAGGTGTCAAATCCGGCTTCAGAAGGTAAAAATCCTCCCATGTGTTGCTTCTGCCTGTGCACCTAAAACAGGTGATCCCAATAATGAGCTCATCCACCTGCCTGAAGAGCTGAACTAATTACAATCAGCTGGTTTATTGGGAAGACACATCTGTCTGTAGGTCTGTTGATGAACACAGATCTAAATGGTGAAATATGTGCTTATTGTGGGATGATCTTCCTGCAGCTTCTGTGTTGTAAAGGGGCTCTTGCACCTTGCCAAATTTGGCACCATAATGTGTTGCAACTCAAACAAATCTGCTTATTGCCCCAAGCAGTGGGGCAATAAGCATGTTGCGTTCTTTGGAGCAGGTACCCCGCTTGGCAGAACTCAAGAAAAGTTGTTTGTTTTTTTTCCCCCTGGAGCTCTGTTAACTCCTAGCCACTTTGAGCCCACCTACACTCAGCTCAGGATGGCCCTGGGCAGGGTTTGCACAACTGGATATAACTCTGTCCTCAACTCTTGGTACCTCGGGATACGTCTTTCCATGCTCGACTTGAAAATTGGAAGCTGAGATGTATCAAACTTGCACTTGGCCATCTTAAGCTAAGTGCAAGGTGGCTAAGGCTTCTGGAAGTCCTGCTGAGCTCTCACAGAATTTCAAAATGTACACAATTGGCATGAGTTTAATGAACCTTTCCTGACTTGTGCTGATCTATGCTGAGCAACGTGCCGAGGCAGGCACGGGCACTGTACAGGGAGGGTTCAGTGCAGACCTCACCCAATGTGAGAGTTGCTTAAGATGGAGGTCTACCAATACTTTCAGTGTTATTAATACCAATGCAGTATTCTTAATCCTTGGAAGACATCTGTACTTGCTTAGTGCTGTTTTAATATTATTCAATCTGTTAGTGAACCTTGGGGCTAGTGGCCAGCGGTCACCTTATTATTTATTTTGCTTTCCTGTTGCTTAATGCTGACGAATTTACTTAAGTGTAGTTTTTCTGGCCGACTTCTGTAACAGACGTGGAACAGACTCTGCTGAAGGAACAGATCCACTGAGGGGCTCGATGGCCTAAGCAGTGGGTCACCCCTTTGAATCTGGTCTGCTTGAGATTTCTTCCTCAAATCATCAGAGGGAGTTTTTCCTTACCACTGTTGCCTGTGTGCTTGCTCTAGGGGTTGGTAAGGTTCGACCTTACCTGTGTGAAGCACATTGGTGCAGCTTTGTTGAGACTTGGAGCTATATTAACTAAATAAATTGAAATTTAATTCATGCACTTCCACTAATTTAGGATGAAGTTGCGAATTCAGATTGTGAGGTGCCAGGTGAGGCTTCTTTATACCTTTGAGAAGAGATGCCCTTATCTTCATTGTTGACTTTGACAGCAGAGTGATTTTGGTAAACAGATGACGGGACGGGGGTTTAGTCATCATTCAGCGTCCTTGTATTCACATTCCAGCATGATAATCACTCCTGCTTCTCACTTTACATTTGTCAAGGACATCTTTTTAAGTAATGTTGTTTGCAGTTAGCTCATCTTAAGATGAGTGGCATTATGAAAGTAACAGATCTTTTCTGAAAAACAAAGGGTCCCCTTTGTGTTCGGTAACAGAGATGCTTTCAGTGCTTTTTCGACCTTAACCAAAAACATGTTCTGAAAATAACATCTTTTGTGTTTAAATCAGATTGCTTTGTGCCTTATTATCTTGACATCCAGCAAAAAAACAAAATGTTTTTAGACTTACAACCCCAATTCCAATGAAGTTGGGACGTTGTGTAAAATGTAAATAAAAACAGAATACAATGATTTGCAAATCCTCTTCAGCCTATATTCAATTGAATACACCACAAAGACAAGATATTTAATGTTCAAACTGATAAACTTTATTGTTTTTGTGCAAATATTTGCTCATTTTGAAATGGATGCCTGCAACACGTTTCAAAAAAGTTGGGACAGTAGTATGTTTACCACTGTGTTACATCACCTTTCCTTCTAACAACACTCAATAAGCGTTTGGGAACCGAGGGCACTAATTGTTGAAGCTTTGTAGGTGGAATTCTTTCCCATTCTTGCTTGATGTACGACTTCAGTTGTTCAACAGTTCGGCTCCCTGTTGTCGTATTTTGCGCTTCATAATGCACCACACATTTTCAATGGGTGACAGGTCTGGACTGCAGGCAGGCCAGTCTAGTACCCACACTCTTTTACTACAAAGCCGCGCTGTTGTAACACGTGCAGAATGTGTCTTGGCATTGTCTTGCTGAAATCAGCAGGGACGTCTCTGAAAAAGATGTTGCTTGGATGGCAGCATGTGTTGCTCCAAAACCTGGATGCACCTTTCAGCATTGATGGTGCCATCACAGATGTGTAAGTTGTCCATGCCATGAGCACTAACACACCCCCATACCATCACAGATGCTGGCTTTGTGTGAGCAGTGGTCCACCCCTCTCGTCGGATTTTTATTGCGAATAAATGTCTGAACGATTTGGAGCTTTGCTGCATCAAATTTTTCCAGAAACTGTGAGAGACCTCCAGGTGGACACCATTCGGAAAATTCAGATGGCTTTCAGTGACAATTTTATGGGGATTACACAGATTAAGGAGTGCTCCAGCCGGTTTAAAGACCGCCCACAGCATCTGAGAGCGCGGCGCGCTCCGAGCGCCGATCGACAGGCTGACACCCCGCTCAAACAACCAGATCATTTCCAACGTGAAGGCTTTGTTGATCCGGGACATCGTCTAACTTTCACAAAAAAGGCAGAAGGCGTGGACATCAGCACTTTTTCGGCACATTGAGACAGACGTGCTGAGGAACTCCGCGCGTCGCGGCGGAGCCGCATGGTGCAAAGCAACGCTGTGATGAAGCCTCACAGGACATGTTGGGGCATGTCCAGCTCATGCACAATTTCTCGGATACTCACACGACTGAAAAGCAACCGGAAGCCGTCTGAGCCATCTGAAAGCCGTCCTGTGAGACCAACACGGAGGTGGTTTTTTGCCACACCATGAGCGGCACGGTGGCACAATCCTCCGCTTCTCTTTCCATGAAAAAAAACTCCTGTAACAGTAGAATGTGCCGAAAAAGTGCTGATGTCCACGCCTTCTGCCTTTTTGTGAAAGTTAGACGACGACCCGGATCAACAAAGCCTTCACGTTGGAAATGATCTGGTTGTTTGAGTGGGGTTTGAGCCTGTCGATCGGCGCTCGGAGCGCGCCGTGCTCTCAGACGCTGTGGGCGGTCTTTAAACCGGCTGGAGCACTCCGACCACTGCTCACTCAAAGCCTGCTCACAGGCGAATGACGCAACCGACAGGCGTGAAAAAACTCACACATGCGCACGAAGGTTCAAGCTTGGCTGATGCAATCACACGTGATTCAAATCCAAATGGTTTTTGCAAAAAATAAAAAGGTACGATACTTTTTGGACAGACCTCGTATTTTGACAGTGACAATTTTTGTAATTTAGACTCTGTACACCAACACAATGCAGTTGAAATGAAGCACTCAAGATGTGCTTGCAGTGGCATTTTAGCTTTATTCAACAATTAACAAAACTGCATTAACCATTTTGGAATTTTGACAGTTTGCATAAATAGTGCCCGCTCTGCCAGGGCCTATAAATAATTGGGTATAAGCATTTTTGAGATTACAAATTATAATTTTACACACACATTTTACACTGTTTTCTTTGAACAAGTCATGCAACTGATTCATGAATATTTCAAAGTTAGTGAATGACTTGGACTTCATACACTTCAAGCAGTATGAAACACAACCAGTGTGGTAGTGTATGGCAGATCTGCCTTGAAATCGGAAGTTCTCAAAAATCAAGTGACCATAATATTTAAGTTTGGAGTGGAATAGAGAAGGATCTTAACACAAGAAAACAGCTGAGGTCTAGGCTTGTACCTTCTGACAAACTGCAATACAAATTTCCCATCTTCTTTTTAGGGAAAATCCTGTATGATGCACAGACACATACTTCATTCTGCACAATTTCTCCCAATCACAGGTACAGAACTCTGCCGCTCTTTCATAGAGTCTTCATGGAGTCTTGGTGGCTTACATCATTAGTCTTTTTCTTCCACAATCACTTAGTTTGTGAGAAAGACCTACTTCAGACAGATTTACCATACAGTGCTATCCTATTTATATTTAATAATTGATGTAAATTAAGTCCAAGATATATTCATTGACTTTTAATTGATCATATAGCCACCCACACACCTACAGTGCATTCGGAAAGTATTTACAGTTCTTCACTTTTTCCACATCTTATGTTACAGCCTTATTCCAAAATGAATGAAATTCATAGTTTTTCTCAAAATTCTACACACAATACCCCAAAATGACAATGTGGAAAAATTTTGAGATTTTTGCACAATTTTGAAAAGTAATAAAACTAAGAAGTCACATGTACATAAGTATTCACAGCCTTTCACATGAAGCTCAAAATTGAGCTTCAAAACGTATGTACTGTATGTGTGATTTCTTAGTTTTTTTTTTTGTTGTTTTTTTTTTAAGTGAGAAGAATTTTTGGGGAAAAAAAATGAATTTACTCCAATTTGGAAAACGCTATGAAGACTGTCTGTAAAAGTGATGATTTGAGTTTTAAAAAATCATCCTCATGTTTAGTGTGTCAGTTACTGTCTATGCAAAAGGCCACAGTTCATTAATGATTCATGTGATATTTCTCTTAATCCCCTTCAATTAAAGCTGAAAGTCTCCACTACATCCACATCTTAATTGTTTCATTTGAACTCTATTGTGGTGGCATACGGAGGCAAAATTACAAAATTTATCATTGTCCAGCTATTTCTAGGCTTGACTACATGTTTTCATGAGCACCATGTTTTTAATAAACCAGCTAGATCAACATTGATTATGTCACTGCAGTTATTTTACACAAGTTCCTTTGTGTGTTGGACATTTTGAAAAGGTTAGGGAACCCCTCAGGGAACTCCTGGTGGTAACACCTGCTTGAGTGTTTAATGGAAGGCTGAGAACAGCCTGTGAAACTCAATATGTTAATCTCAGCATGCACAGGCAGTGGAAATTGTATAATACTGGAGAAAATCTAATGTTACAAAGTGGAACAAGTGGACTGAATAGTGCAGTAGCTACAATGGAGAAAACATGGCTGAACAATGATATGGTTTCACCATAAAGTGCTTTCACTTACAGGGCACAGCGCGTTCCAAGCAGCATATGATATACCTACATCTGGTGCAAAATAAGCTGGTCGCTTGATGAACAGGTTGCTAATACTCACAGCTAAGGCTCAAGCATAATTGAGCATATTTGCACCTTTTTGCCACGCATCTCATTTGCATTTGTGCATTTTGCACGTGTGGGCATAAATGCATCTCCACATTTTCTTGAAGTCACTTGTGAAGATTCGCACACAGTGCCGTCAGTGTACGTCCTGTCACACGCTGCGATCAGTAGACGTCTGTCTCTGTGTTTGTGTACGTGCGGATGTGTTACCTCACCATTAAATAAAAAAAGGTCTTATTGTGTTACAGTAACACACCTAGTTCTGTCACGCTCCAGGGGAGAAGGCAAGACGGGGCACATCAGGGGTGGTATGTCCACAGAAATGGGGAGGGCTTCATGATTGCTAAAAGGAAATGGCAGCAGACGCTGCATGGTGCTGTTATTATCATGTGCTGATGAAATGCAAAAAAAAAAGAAAAAAAAAGAAAGAGGAGATGCCTTTATAGAATATGTTTATTGACAGCATTCTGCTTCTTTAATGTCTCTTGTGCAGCAGGTTGGCATTAAAATGCCCCTTTGAGACATTTTTCTTATCTTTTATGTTTTTCAGTGCAGGAGAGCTGTCAATTAAAGAACGCTCCATGAGGTCATAAGAGATACGGCGGGTGTGTTAAAGGGCTGCGGCGAAGTGCGCTACTGCAGTGCATAGCTAAAGCAGCATGTGGCTGCAGCATTATCTGTGCGTGTGCGCCTTGTAGCCAAGAAGGGGGAAGCGTGCTGTTGAGATGGACAGAAAGCTCAGAAGAAGACACTGTGCATAGATTGAAGGGATAAATGGAAAAAAAAAGAAGGAATGCAGAGAGCAAAGACACCAGGACAGACAGCAAGACGATGATTTAGCCAGAGGGAAAAGATTGAGACAGACAGTAGAAGAGAGTGACAAAAGTATGAAGAGGAGGACAAGAGCACATTCTGTTGCAGAGGAGACATATCACGTTATTTTAAGAATGAAGTTAGCTTTGGGGAGCTAACTCAACCAATAAATCCCATCATTTTTTACCAAAATTGGAGCAACTTTATCTTTTGACCCCTGTACAAACTGAAATTGACCTTTGTCACCATTTTTGCCATTTTTACCCCACAACTCCACAACATTAAGTCATAGATAGCCAAACTATACCTTTTTGGAATCGTTATAATCAGAGAAATAATGTTGTTTCAACATAATTGGAGCATTTTTTTATATTTCGACCCCTGTGTAATTTTTTACTGACCCCTGTAGCTCATGAGAGGTCAGCTCCAGGATGGCTACATATCTGAAAATAAATATTAGTTAATTCAGAATATGTGTGCCAAATTTCATGCTTTGTCACAAATGAACAATTTTTATGGAAATCTGAGCTAAGCTGCACCACTACCATAGCCCAGATTAGCAGTTTGTAGACTCTGATGATTTGGACTCTGTACCTCATATGCTTTTGAATTTGCACCGATGTGATATTGTGAAATTTTCTAAACAGCTATTTCTGGACTGACTTAATTTCAGGTGTACAAAGTCAAAAGGCAGAACTTCAGTTCAACAAAAATGACTGTAGTAGTGATGCTGAGACCTTTGTGTGTGTGTTCTGTCAGTCTTGTGCAGTGCTTTTTATTTTGAACTGAATTGAAATTGAATTCCTCCTAGCATGATGAAATGGTATTCTCTAAGGGCACTCTCCCATTGCAGATTTTTGATACCCAACTGTGTATGATTTAAAAGAAAAAAAATCTGAGCCTGAAAACAGGTGTAATCTGTGATGAGAGTCGTGCTGTGGAACACTGTGAGCAATCAGAGAAGTTTTAAACATGTTTAAAAATATTTATGACATCGGGACACATCATGATCCACAATGCTCTGTGGCTTCAGCAGCAGTACTCTCAGAAGGACAGAACACACACTTTGGTTTGACCATCTGTCCAATGAAGACCACATAGAGCGGACACAACAGCCATCCACCACAGGCCTTGCAGCTATTTGACAAATCCATTGGTGTGGACATGTAACGCACCTTCCACCCAAATACCCAACTAGGGTGTTCCTGGATTTTAATCCTCATCAGGCAGGATGAAGACTCTTTGGCTGCATATGGTAGCCCAGAACCTTAAGGGATGTGGCCTCACTCTGGACCAAGTGCAACAGCTGGCATGGAACCAGTGCAGATGAACAAGTCCGGTTGAACTGGTTAGCACAACGTGTACACAGAAATCATAAAAAGATGAAGAAGACATCAGCAGTACTCTTGCATAAAAGTAGGTGAAAGTGGACAATCAGGACCTACTGTTCCATGAGCAAGAGCCTCCTTCTGATCCTCCACTTTAGCATGAAACCCATGAAAAGCACTTTTCAACAAAGACAGCTTTGAGATGTGAACAGATGTTTTAATATTTTGGAAAAGTGTCGGAAAAACACAGCAGTACATTTTTTGCATGACTTGCACCAGTGAAAAACATTCATGTAATGGAAATCGTACACACTCTGGTTACTCAGTGACAGTTATATGTCACTGCATATAAAATAGAAGGTAATACATATTTTAACTTTGGCAGCAATTACAGCCTAAAGTCTTCTTGAATATGATGCCACAAGCTTGGTGCACCTATCTTTGGGCAGTTTTGTCCATTCCTCTTTGCAGCACCTCTCAAGCTCCATGAGGTTGGATAGGGAGTGTCGGTGCACAGCCATTTTCAGATCTCTCCAGAGATGTTCAATCGGATTCAGGTCTGGGCTCTGGCGGGACACTCAAGGACATTCACAGAGTTGTCCTGAAGCCACTTCGTTAATATTTTGGCTGTGTGCTTTGGGTCATTACCCTGTTGCACTGTTCAAAGATGAAGGGTTGTCCCAGTTTGAGGTCAAGAGCGCTCTGGAGCCGGTTTTCATCTCGGCTGTCTCTGTACATTGATGCATTCATCTTTCCCTCAATCCTGACTAGTCTCCCAGTTCCTGCTGCTGAAAAACATCCCCACAGCATGATGCTGCCACCACCATGCTTCAGTAGAGGGATGGTGCCTGGTTTCCTCCAAACATGATGTCTATTATTCACAACAAAAAGTTCAATCTTTGTCTCATCAGACCAGAGAATTTTGTTTCTCATTGTCTGAGAGTCCTTCAGGTGCCTTTTGACAAACACCAGGTGGGCTGTAATGTGCCTTTTACAAGGAGTGGCTTCTATCTGGCTACTCCTTAGTAAAAGGTTGATTGGTGGATTGCTGCAGAGATGGTTGTCCTTCTGGAAGGTTCTTCTCTGTCTACAGAGGAATGCTGGAGCTCTGAAAAGAGTGACCATTGGATTTTTGGCTACCTCCCTGGGTGGCCGACTCCAGGAAGAGTCCTGCAGGATCTGAGCTTCTTCCATTTATGGATGATGGACTCCACTGTGCTCATTGGGACCTTAAAAGCAGCAGAAATGTTTCTGTACCCTTCCTCAGATTTGTGCCTTGAGACAATCCTGTCTCAGAGGTCTACAGACAATTCCTTTGACTTCATGTTTGGTTTGTGCTCTGACATGCACTGTCAACTGTGGGACCTTATATGTAGACAGTTGTGTGTCTTTCCAAATCATGTCCAATCAACTGAATTTACCCCAAATGGACTCCAATAAAGCTGTAGAAATATCTCAATGATGATCAGTGGAAACAGGATGCACCTAAGGTCAATTTTGAACTTCACAGCAAAGGCTGTGAATACTTATGTACATGTGGTTTCTTAGTTTTTCTTTAATAAATTGGTAAAAATACATGAATAAAATTTTCACATTGTCATTATGGGGTATTGTGTATAGCATTTGAGGAAAACAAATAATGTCAGCCATTTTAGAATAAGGGTGTAACATACCTAAATGTGGAAAAAGTGAAGTGCTGTGAATCCTTTCTGGATATCTTGTAGCAGAATCCAACTGTCTATCAATTTTGTGCTGCATCAGTTAAGAAAACATACAAGTTCTCTAAGTGTATTTTATAAAACACATTTTTATAAAACACCTCCGGGCACTCTGGTTTCCCCCCACAATCAAAAACAGGGTCTGATCCTTTCTCTGCCCCTGACCAGGACAGCGTCTCTGCATCTGAAGTTGGGTACTGGACTGTGGCTGCTCACTGCTCCTAGTGGTTGGATCTAACTGTAATTAGGATTGGTTAAATGCAGAGGAGAAATTTTGTTGTATGTATGTGTAATGCCAATAAAGGCTCTTTTCTTTTCATCTATTCTAATAAATTTGTCCTGATTTCCTCAGTTTTGGAATTGGGAAGTAAATTGGTGCCAATGACTCGGTGATAGGAGACTGCCCTTATCTCATCCAAGTGAAACATCTTGGTAACTGAACAAAACCGTCTGATTATAGATTCAAATAAACTCCAGGATATGACCATCCTTGATGATTGAGAGTCTTTGTAAAGTGTCTGAGCCTTGATGCAGAGCAGGTATACAGATTACCTTGAGTGGTTAAGAAAAAAGAACTGTGTTCAGGATGGACCCAAAATTCAAAGTGACCTCCTCATGCATTTTAAAATAGTGCACCATGCAGCTTGCCAGTGACACTGAATCAGGGACTTGTGCTGGGATGATATTCTTGTCCCTTTTTTTAAGAAGAAGAAGGGAGGAAAAACCACACTGTCAGCTGATTAAGTGCCAGTTACTGTACAGTAAAATTATTCAGCACAGATGGTTGGATGTTCTGCTGAGTTGAATGTTTAAGCTGCTTGTTATCGCTGTTTCTGCCTGAGGAGATATTTGATACTTTGCCTTTTCCTTGGAGAATTCTGCTGTGTTTTAGGAGGTTTGGGGGCATGGATCGATTTGGTTCAGCAACTTCGACATTCTTTTATAAATCCACATTTTTTTTTTTCAGTAGGAAAAGAAACGATTCCAACGTCAGCGTTGTGGTGGCTTGCACAACAGTACAGTACAGTATGAGCAAGTGTGTCTCCTGGTGGTCGGGAATATCATACGTCTGTGGAGCAATTGCTGCCTTTGCCAGAGTGGCATTTCTAACCCAGCCCCCAGTACAGAGGGGACCAGGAACCATTTGTTGTCCATGTGGTCTGACCTCTACCCCGTAATCAGTCTGGCATGGGAAGACCTGTTGGCCTTCTGTAAAATGGTGTAGTATATCATCAACTGTTTTCTGTAAGGCCAGTGTGACAGGGCAACACCAGTCAAAGTGTGCTTGGCTCCACGTGGCTTCAGATTAAGGCCTCCCATTATCCTACAGGCTGCTGTGTTGTGATAAGCGCTTGTGAGGCAGCCATGTGTCTACAGGCTGCAGGTCACCTCCTCAGGGGGTGCTGTGCTCAGCTCCGCTGAGAGAGTGTGTGAGCGTCCAGGAATGTGTTGATGGAAATCACAGCTGAGCATATGATTGCTCCAACCTCAGCAGTCATGCTAGGGGCCCACCAGCAGCAGTCCCTACATGCAACCCACACACACATGCACATGACTTTACATGTCTTCACTCTCCATCATGAAGCCAAACAGTCACCTCTGTCAAAGACATAAAGCACAGGTCCACGGAAATGACGTTATAATTAAGTGTGATTGGTGCTTTGGATGTCACATGACGTGGATTATTTCATCCCATTTGTGTTGCATTGCATTTAGAGTGCAGCTTGCTTTCATTTAGAGTGCAAATTTGGTTCCATACTTTTGGTACCATTGCACTCTGCGCACACACGCACGCGCACATCCTCATTCACGTGCGCACACGTGATCGCACACATACATGTACGCGCACACGCACATTCGTGCATGCACATGCACATGCACCCATGCATGCACGCGCACGCACACAAAACAAATCCACTGTGCTGTTTGGAGACTGTTAGCAGGAAGAAAGAATGAAAAGCTGGTCTCATTTCTGACGTGATTTTTTATTTTTTTCGCTGGGCTGAGGACGTACACAATCGACTGACCCGGTTGTGTGCGTGTGAACACGTGTGAGCGCAGGGATGACACGATGATTTGATTGAGCTAACTGACACCACTAATTCTTGCAACACGCACACACACACACACACACTATCCACTCCGCTGTAAGCCGTCTGGATGCATGAAGACCTGTTCACATGAAAAGCTGATGTGATTTTTGGCTGGACTGAGGAACTACACAAAAGTTTTTTTTTTTTTCCTTCTTATTTTTAATGGAAGTCGGAAGTCAGTGCACAGCATCACTGGGCTACATATCACAATTTGGACTTTAGCAGCAGTAGAACACCAAAATGTAAGTCCCTTTTCTATTGTTTATAAATTCATGAAATTTCAAATGACAAGGATCTATTTTAGCCGTTATATAAAACAAATAATGAATGTTTTTACATTCATTCAATGGAACAAATGGGGAGTGGAGATGATGGTCTGGTGGTTAAGGTTTGGGGCTTGAGACTAGAAGATCCTTGGTTCAAATCCCAGCCTGACTGGAAAATCTCTAAGGGTCCTTGGGCAAGGTATTTAATCCCATTGCTCCCGGTGTGTAGTGAGCGCCTTGTATGGTAGCACCCTGACATTGGGGTGAATGTGAGGCATTATTGTAAAGCGCTTTGAGCATCTGATGCAGATGGAAAACCACTATCTAAATGCAGTCCATTTAACGAATATTTAATTTGGTGAAAGCTGGAACAAACCATTCAACGAGGTGAAGCCGAGTTGAATGGTTTGTTCCAGCTTTCAACTCATGAAATATTCATACCATTGAACTCATAAACATTCATTATTTGTATTATATATATATCAAACTTTTTAATGTAATGAGCCACTGATCTTCTGCAGCCCAGATACAGTATGAGGTCTGTCAATAAAGTATCGTACCTTTTTATTTTTTTCAAAAACTATATGGATTTCATTCATATGTTTTTACGTCAGACATGCTTGAACCCTCGTGCACGTGCGTGAGTTTTTCCACGCCTGTCGGTGACGTCATTCACCTGTGAGCACGCCTTGGGAAGGAGTGGTCCCGCCCCCTCATCGGATTTTCATTGTCTGGAAATGGTGGAATGAAAAGGACTTTTTTTCCATCAGAATTTTTTCAGAAGCTGTTAGAGACTGGCACCTGGAAACCATTCGAAAAATTTATCTGGCTTTCGGTGAAAATTGTACGGGCTTCACAGAGAATAAGGACTTTTACTACAGCTTTCAGGACTGCTTTAAGGACGGTCGGTGCGCTGCACTCAGAGTTGCGATGACGCGGCACAAACCACTGGATCATTTCTAAACGGATCACTGTGTGGATCCGGGACCGTCGTGTGCTCTTTCTCTGGTTATCACAAGAGCTGGACATCAGCCATTTTCCGGCAGATTTCACTTTTAACAAGAGATTTTGTCATGGAAAGCTGCGCAGAGGCTTCGCACGTCATGACCGATTCGCTGATGAAGCGAGACAAAGGAACACCTCCGTTTCAGAGTGTTAGAGGACAAGTTAGGACATGTCCAGCTCTCCACAATTTCTCTTATACTCACTCGACTGGTAAGCACTGAAAGCCGAGATAGACATGAATCGGTCGTGACGCGCGAAGCCTCCTCGCGGCTTTCCATGACAAAAAACTCTTGTTAAAAGTGAAATCTGCCGGAAAATGGCTGATGTCCAGCTCTTGTGATAACCAGAGAAAGAGCACACGACGGTCCTGGCTCCATACAGCGATCCGTTTAGAAATGATCCAGTGGTTTGTGCCGCATCGTCGCAGCTCTGAGCGCGGCGCGCCGACCGTCCTTAAAGCAGTCTTTAAAGCAGTCCTTAAAGCTGTAGTAACAGACCTTATTCTCTGTGAAGCCCGTAAAATTTTCACCGAAAGCCAGATAAATTTTTTGAATGGTTTCCAGGTGCCAGTCTCTAACAGCTTCTGAAAAAATTCTGATGGAAAAAAGTCCTTTTCATTCCGCCATTTCCAGACAATGAAAATCCAACGAGGGGGCGGGACCACTCCTTCCACAAGGCGTGCTCACAGGTGAATGACGTCACCAACAGGCGTGGAAAAACTCACACATGCGCACGAGGGTTCAAGCTTGTCTGACGTGAAAACATATGAATCAAATCCATATAGTTTTTGAAAAAAATAAAAAGGTACAATACTTTATTGACAGACCTCATATGTCTGAGAAAAATAGTTTGCAAAAAAAAAAAAACTTGTTAAAAGGTTGATTTAACCATTCTGGGTTTAAAGCAAACAGACAATGTGACCATAAAGTGCACTCTAGGCCCCCATCAAACACCTGACCTCTGCTTGTGCTGCCATCCGAGCCAGATCGAGGGTGTTTTTTTTCTTTTTTTTCAGTGATTCTTTGGTGAGGGTTAACATTAGTAGAGGCCACATTTTTGTGAACCATTGGAACGTCACTTTCTCCATGTTCTGCAGTCAGACCCTGCTTGTAAATTGTGCAACATTCAAGGCAACGTGTTCTGCAAATGCGACCATTAACAAGATGTCACCTCATCATCCATAGGCTGTCCGTTTTAACAAGCTACATTCACTTCACTGAAAGCAACCTCTTTAAAATGCGATAAAAGTGCTCCAAAGACCGTATGTAATGCTGTGACTGTGAATCACTCCATGAAAATGTTATAGCGATGTTCGCTCACGTATGTCGGCGCATAGCCACAGGCAACCCATTCCCAACTTAAATGTGTTACATGTGTGTTCACTTGGTTTTTTTTTGTTACTATATTTGTTTCTATTTGCAGTGGGTAAATGTGTTCATGATTTGCATTTTCCTGCTTCACAATCTTACATATGTGTTTTCAAAAGAACACATGCAAGAACATGCAATTCTTTCATGTGGAATTTAAACCTTCCCACAGTGACCCATCACAGTGTAACACAACCTGATGCCCCAGCATGGGCCTATAGCTTGGTGTGCATGATATTAAACATCATGTAGATGGAAAACTATATTTATTCAACTCTTTAGCTGGCCAGTTCCAGCAACTTTATTGATTCCACACGGGAGAAATTCACTTGTTACACGAGCATAATGGATTGGACACCTGCATGGACTCTCGTCAATTGTTCTTGTGTTATGTTCTGTATTGTAAACCTTTTTGGTAGAATGGTCCAAGCAGAGGGTCACCACTCTGGGTCTGGTCTGCTTGAGGTTTCTTCCTTAAATCAGCAGAGGGAGATTTCCTTATCACTGTCGCCTGTGTGCCTGCTGTAGGAGTTGGTAAGGTAGACCTTACTTGTGTGAAGCGCCTTGAGGCAACTTTGTTGTGATTTTGCGCTGTATAAACTAAATAAACTAAAATTAAACTAAACATTCACAAAAGCGATAGAAAAAGTAAGTCCTGCATAGGCCCTGAGGGCCATTGGTGTCTGTGCCTATCTCAGGATTCGGTAGCATCAAGTAGATGAGCGTCTACCACTCCCACTGGAAGGGAAGCCAGTCCAATGCAGGTTACTTCCCAAGCCGAGTTCAGTGCCCATTTACATTTGGGTGGAGTGAGACAATGTAGATGTGTCTTGTCCAAGGTCACAGACAGGTAGCACGAGCAGGATTCTAACCCAGGTCTACATATTAGGATGCCAACTTCCACTCAGCTACTTGCTCTATGTCGATTTCACTGGCATGATCATTAAAAGCACTAGCATAATCACAGAAGAGTTTGACAAGTGAAAAAAATAGATAAGAATAAAAAACAAAACATACACTTAAAAAATGTGCTCCTCCACAGGAGACCAACCATCAATGACAACCATGTTTTGTCTTCCTGTTTCAGTACTTTGCCTCTGAGCTCAAATCTTATATACAGAGGTGGACAAAATAAACAGATGGAAATAAAATGGAAATAATCTGTGAGTGAAACTGTTTAATTAGCCTGTTTTATTGAACAGCTTGACCTTTTTTGTTTAAAAATAGAAACTCTCACCTCCTAATACTATTTTCTGTTTTGGGAATACTACACAATCCTTCCCTTTAAAACTGAGAAAAGTCACGAATAAGTGACAAAACATCTTGTTCAACAGGAAGTCCAGTTCCTGTCGAGTAAATTTATAGGTATCTCTTACCTGGATAAACAAATCTTCGATCGATTTACTGAGTTCTTACTGTTTCAGTGTTACATGTTTTTTAGGTGAAATCAGGAGCTTTTTGTCCTTCATGTTTGTAAAGTCATTCATTTCTCAACATTACTTACTCAGTTCTCATGCTAGTGTTTCGGGAACTGTGGAGGAAAAACAAAATGCAATCATACAGTTTTATTTATGTGTTGCACATTATGATTCATTAACTTTTCAACCTCTGGAACAAAACAGTAACCCTTGGTTTCATTTTAATGAATAATACACTAAATTCTATTGCACCATTCCAAAAACCAGCAACCCCTTTCCTTTACTACCAGTAAGTATTTATATTGGGTTTACATAAGAGAAACATCACACTAAGTATTACTTTGAACTAGATAAACACTCCTCCTGCTCCATAGTTGTCTCTATAGTTTTGCAGAGTAAAAAAAAAAAAAGTCACTCTGACTACGCAAGTGCTGAGATAAACACAGCTCAAATGATGTGAAAGGATGTTTGTTACGGTAACGTGTGGCTGATTGTGTCCTACCTGTAAGTCAGTTAACACTATCGATCAATGTGTCAGACAAGCAGGCCTTCACATCTGCCAAGTGGTTTGTATTTTCAAGCTGCCAGAGAAAAGCTTGTCAGGTTCCATGGATCAAAGTGCTGCACCATTAGTCATGCCCACTTTTTCAAAATGATCATCTGTGCCAGGGTCCAGACGGAAATTCCTTCACGGTTGATGTTTGATTGCAGCAGAATATCAAGTTTATGGGTCAGATAAAAAAAAAAATATGAATATAGTTCATGTTACACAATGCAAATACAATGTCCATTTCTAAATACTGGCGAGTCAAGTGTTCATCTTGGGTTTGGTGTTTTGAAGCATACCACCATCATGTTGCAGTAACAGTCAAATGGCAGATTTATGAGTCTAAGGCACTTGTCAAAGGATTCAGGGAAGTAAAATCTGCCTGTTGGTCATCAACACTGGTCTAAGGGTTAAAATGTGCAGTGCAAGTCAGGAGTTTAGGAAAAATTGCCCAAAACTGACCATAGCCAACCTTACACTAGACATACTTGCACAGTGACCCCCCCCCCCCCCCCCCAAAATGAAATTGATCAACATTAAAGTATAATTAGATTAAAGGTTCTTGCACAGACACAGGAAATTATTATTGTGTGATTCTTTCGGGTTCTCTCATGGTCACCATGTTCATTTGGCACACGTTTTACACCAGATGTCCTTCATGGCACATCTTCAGATTTACAAGGAGATTGGGGAATAGGTGGGCTTTGAACCTTAGACCATCTTGGTGGGAGCCAAGAGAGCTACGATTGTTCCTCACGTCTATGAAAGGATTATATCACATTCAAATAATTTGAGGAATAAATCGGCATTAGTAGCTTGTTGGAGGGAGTGGTGATTTGATGGTTGTCAGTAAGTATAGGAAATGATATAATGTGGCATATCTATAATAGCTACTACCATAAACTAACATGGAAAACATTATAATCAGTAGGCCAATATATGTTTCTATTTCCAGAAACATTGTTGTTGTTGTTGTTGGCAGTTTGGCAGTTGGGAAGGCCTTTTTTTTTTTTTTTTTAGTTTATTTTCTACAAGCCCTCTGGTGGCTGAAAAGTCCGATGCGGGACGCACAAGACCTGTTACACTTGGGGCAAATGAACACTTGAGTAGGCTGGGCTTGTGCTGCTGCCCGCTCTTTCTGTCTTTGACACTTCTGGTGTGAGTAAGAAACATATATTATGGTTAATATACATTAATGCATCAAAATTGTTGATCCCAATGCAAAATTTTAGGGTTGTTCTTTGAGTGTGCCAGTCTAGTTTGGCTATATTCAACGCATTTGATGTGCTGGCAGCTGGTAACAGTGTTCTCTGAGTTCAGATTTTCCTTCAAAGCTAAGCTGTGTTTGCTTACTTTTCTTGTTAGTCACAAAATCATCACTTCACCCACAGTGCATTTGTATTTTGTTTATTATCCGGGCCTTTCTGCATTAGTGTCCAGCGTTCATAGTAAATGGATGAGTTTACGTCATGAATGGATGAACCCCCGCTGTACTGTAAGCACATGATGCACCAACACTGAGCCACTAGGATGTGACATTTGATGACAAATTGGCTCAGTGTAAACTTGTGATGCAATAGTGAAAAGGACTTGAACTCAAGTTTGGTTGCCGTCCAGATGAGTAATAAATTAAAAGGAATTACAAACACTGACAAATATCAAACAGGTTTATGCAGCAACCACAATTTTCTCAAATATCAACATCATACAGTGGCAGTGCAAGATTGTTGGTTTGACAAAAGTGTGTTAGGATGCTTGTACTCATATGCAGTCTGTAATGTCACCCAAATATTACAATTAATGTAACATATCGTTAGCTTTCCCATGCTTTTTGGATAACCTCAATTTATAAGGTACACAAAGACAAGAGAACAGAAATATAAATGATATGAACTGTAATTTCATGGGAATTCATATGAGTTATTGTTGTATTTTCTTCTGTTTTTTTTTTTATTATTTGTTAGTTAGATATTGTTATGTTGGTATTTGGTTTATTTGCGTGCTGAATAACACTTATTTATTCATTCAGTTTCACTGTTATTGTTGCCTTTTTCAGCATGATCCGTGATCATGTGGCATATCCACCATGCACTGAAAGTACGAAACTGATGTTTGGACCCTGGTGTTAGTCTAAAAGTGATTGAAAGAACTTTTGATAAGTTGTTTAAGACAAACAAGACAAGCATTAAATCAATCCATTAATATTTGGGGAGCTACTGAAGGTTTATTCATATCAGTAGGATTTGTAGCTTGATCTCTTCAGGAAAAAAAAAATGCTAATATGACTTTAGTTAACCGTTTTACCAAATTAATTTATTAATTCCAGCTCCAGGTCAATGGGATCTGTATCTGAGTGCATTACTTTATTTAATCATCATCATATTAAGTCAGTTTATCTGATAATACAGTAAGTTGTTCCATATTTATTGTTTTGTCATCTAACATGACACAAAGAATTCCAGATGACATTCCACATAACTTTTACAAGCATTAATCTAATAATAGTTTTTGTTTTTTCTTTTGTCCAACAGCAGAAAGAAGTGTTGTTCTTTCGTTAACAATGAATTCATTTCCATTGTTTGTTTTTGTCAACTTTATTTTTTGATGTACTTACACATTACTGTGAAGTTGGGCAGTACAGTGACTTAGTGGTTAGCACTGTTGCTTCACAGCGACAAGGTTCGGGGTTTGCTTCTGACCTGGTCCTTTCTGTGTTTGGGGTTTGCTCATTCTTTTTGTATTTGTGTCAGTTCCCCCCACGTGTCCCAGCTTTCTCCCACCTCCAAAGACATGCCAGTAGAGATAGTTACTACTACTCTGCTAACATCAGTTTATTGATGACTTTACTACTGTTGATATTTGTTTCAGTTATTTTCAAGAATTTTGCTTGTTACAGTACGATACAATACAATACACTTTATTGTCCTCTAGGGGAAATTTGTCTTGGATTTTTTCTGTCTCAAAAATCAATAAATACAACAACAAACAGTACACTGCTTGCATGCCTATGGAAAATTCATCAGCATATTGCACATTCCCCATGATATAATATACAATTAAAACAGCATAATAAAACATAAAAACCAGATTAAAACAGATAATAAGTTAAGTTGTTCATACTATTATTATCACGAATTTTCAGGATTTACCATTAACTCAACTTCAATTAAGAATAGAGTTTTGTGACTGATCGACTAACTTTAAATGTATAAACTTGAAACAATTTGCCATTTCTGTAAAATTTGTTTGTGAGTCTCTGTCAACATACGAGGTCTGTCCATAAAATATCGTACCTTTTTATTTTTTTCAAAAACTATATGGATTTCATTCATATGTTTTTACGTCAGACATGCTTGAACCCTCGTGCGCATGCGTGAGTTTTTCCACGCCTGTCGGTGACGTCATTCGCCTGTGAGCACGCCTTGTGGAAGGAGTGGTCCCACCCCCTCGTCGGATTTTCATTGTCTGGAAATGGCAGAATGAAAAGGACTTTTTTCCATCAGAATTTTTTCAGAAGCTGTTAGAGACTGGCACCTAGAAACCATTCAAACCACTGGATCATTTCTAAGCTGATGGCTCTGTGGATACGAGACCGTCGTTTGTGCCGCATCGTCGCAGCTCGCAGCGCGGCGCACCGACCGTCCTTAAAGGGGTCCTTAAAGCTGTAGTTAAAGTCCTTATTCTCTGTGAAGCCCGTAAAATTTTCACTGAAAGCCAGATACATTTTTCAAATGGTTTCTAGGTGCCAGTCTCTAACAGCTTCTGAAAAAATTCTGATGGAAAAAAAGTCCTTTTCATTCCGCCATTTCCAGACAATGAAAATCCGACGAGGGGGCGGGACCACTCCTTCCACAAGGCGTGCTCACAGGCGAATGACGTCACCGACAGGCGTTGAAAAACTCATGCATGCGCACGAGGGTTCAAGCATGTCTGACGTAAAAACATATGAATGAAATCCATATAGTTTAAAAAAAAATAAAAAGGACCGTTAATTTATGGACAGACCACGTACTAAGTGATTTGTTGACACAGCCTATAAATGTGCCAGCAGGTCATCCGCAATGTGTGCACTAAATGACAGCTTGCACCATATATAATGCCTGGACGTTCAAAATTTTGATATGAATATAGCAATGCTCCTACTGTTGTTGTAGCACCATCAATACAAGAGACTGTGAGACATTTGCTGGCGGCCAAAGTTTAGGCTACAGGTCATTGCCCATCATGCAACCTGTTGCACTGAACTTTTCATAACAAAACTCATTCGGGATGAAATAATATGGTATATGTGTATGTGTGTGTGTGCGTGGGGGGCTTAAATGAATGTTAGTTAACGTTCAACGTGATGAAACACAAAACTTGCTGTATTCATTTTCCTGAATATATCACTTCTTCATTGTATTACTTATTTGCATGTCTGTCTGAAGAGAGTCAAGATCAGGTGCTAGGACAGCTCTTGTGAAGCTGGTCTAGATTTTTCCCAGGATGAGCTTCTTCTGGGTTCTCCTGTGGTAATCCCTATCACAGATGTTCATGTGGAAGTAGCTTTTTAGGACATAATCTGTGCTACCAGAGACATGGATTTAGCCAGTCTCTGAAGCTCCATTGTTAAGTGGTTGAGCTATTCTTTTTGTATTCATTTGGGTCAATTTTGCAAAGTGTACAATTTACAGATTTATCCTTTGTATTTTTTATTGCTCATTGCCAATATTTTTGAAATATAATGATTAAATTTACAAGGTCAGATGCACATTAAATAACATTTTACAAAATCTTTATTCAAATTCCAGCAATGGTCTGGTTACATCCAAGTGAAAGAGAAAGGACAACTGCCATGATCATTGATGGAAAGTTACAGCAACACATTCCATGTACATATGTTCACTGTGTGGGTGCTGAGGATTTGATAGGATGGCACAAACAATATGAATGACTAACCGGGTATAACTACAGTGTAACAAAATGCTAAACAGTAACATGATATTTACAAATGGCAATGTGATCTGTAGGAAAGACATTGAGACAAACCTGGAGATGTGCAGATACGCTCTGGAGAGATGGGGAATGAAAGTCATTTGGAGCAACACAGGATAAATATGTGTGAATGAGAAGAAGCACGGTGGAATCGTGAGGTTGCAAGGTTGAGGTGGGGAAGGTAGATGAATTAAAAGAGTTGGGATCAACTGTTCAAAATAATGGATAGTGTGGTAGAGAGTGAAGAACATGGTACAAGCAGAGTGGCAGGAGTGATTTGTGATAGAAGGGCAAGTGCGCAAGTGAAAGTTTACAAGTAAGACCAACTATGTTGTGGACGGATTTGAGAAAAGAGGAGGCTTACAGATTTGGTGATGGGGGGGGGCATCCAGGAGGTTGGTAGAACATGCAAAGTGTGAGGTGAAAGAGGATGATCTGCTGTGGCAACCCACTGGGAGCAGCCAAAAGAAGATGGTAAACAATACCGTTTTCACATCCAGCACCTACAACATCACTTCTCTCCAAAAATTCAAGACCTTACAATGGCCAAAATAGTCAGCAGGACGTGTGTTTGTTCAACCAGAAGAATGCTTTAAGTTGATGAATATAGAAACTGATTTGCAAAGAACTGGAGCAAATTATTACATAATACACAATCAGATGTCCAAAACATCACACCAGGGTGTTGAATTGGACATTTTGATATACATGATTATACACAGCAGTTGTAAGATAATATTATATGAAACAGAATCACCAAAATAGAGTTTAAAGATGTTGAGAAAAGCTAGAGTGGTTGAGCTAAGAATGCCCCAAAACTCATCTCGCTTCTTCAAAGTAAGCTCAGTGTGTAATTTGGGACAGTTAATCCTACAGCGTGGCTGACTGAGGACATCGCTATGTGTGTGGAAGGAAGCAGCTGTTACACTCGAAAAGCTGAGTGATGTGAGCAGGAGGTGACATGAGGTTTTGCTGTGTGCAAGGCTTTGTTGGCTCTTACAAAGCCCAGAAAAAAAAACAAAAAACTTACAGACTTCCCCTAACTTTATAATAAAAGAATCCCATTCAGGTCCGTCAGCTGTCCTGCTGGCCCTGAACCGATGAAGACTTTAACTGCAGGTGATGGTGCGGGATTCTGTTTAAACTTGCCAAATAACTGTGGTATTTGTTATTAATAACTTTAACGAGGATAAAGGATTACCGTGAAGAGCTGAGATACAGTTGTGTCATTTATTGCATCATAAAGACTTGCTCGTGCTGAGTCAGTGATGATTAGCGGTTCTTTGATGTTGAATTTACTAAGCCTGGAAGTAAACTCGCACAAAAGGTTGTTCCTCCTCTCAGCATTTTACAAAACAGGACCTTAATAGGTGCCCCAAGTCACGACAAAGCTGCATTTGAGCCCAGGATGAACATATGTGGACCATTCTGAGTCTTAAAGCTCAGGAACGCCACACTACAGTCTGCTTGTGCACCTTTGCACTCTGAAACCTCACGCTACTCCATTTCCTCATGTTTATGGTTTTGCAAATGTAGTCATCAGCTCTTGTCTGTCAGGGTGAATAAGTTGTTCCCTGGATCTCATGATGAGTTGTTGCTTAGATAGCCACAGTGAGCGATATGGGAGCTTTGTCTCTTTTAATGCAGCTGGATTATAGCTGGAAGAAGCCTCACATTGTACAATCACCATCAACTCATCCTTTGGTATGCAGAGGGCTGGTTTACTTCTATGTTTTCAGGATCTACAGAGTGTGGGTGGCATGCAGTGGTGGGCACAGCTAACCAAAAAGTTGGCTTTGATAACAGCTAATTAGCTAACTGAAAAGTTATCTTTTATAAAGCTAAACTGATAAACCACCCAAAAATTTATCAGAAGCTACAGTTAACCGATAACTATCAGTATTGTCTTCAGTACACTTGCAACTACTAACAAGCTGATTTTGAGCTTTAACACCATGATTGCCTGTGGTAGCATTAAGGGCAACCACAGACCCAAACAATGACTCAGTACTTCTGTCTTTGTGTGCCCTGCCCACTGTTGGAAGCTCCTGTTTACTACATAGGAGAAGAGCAATGGCGCGCACGCACGCACAAAATATGTCATTATTCCTTAACAAATATAGCAGTGTCACCATGAGGCATAGGTCTTCGAAAATAAAGCAGTTTTTACTTATGGTTTTGATTAAAAAAAATGAATCCCAATAGAATAACTCCATTAATGTCAATTCTGTCATTTGTACAAAGTTAAAATGTATCACATATCTTTTCATTTTAAATAATGCACTAATTCTGAAGTTTTGTAACAAACACAGACAGATGCCAAAGGGATTGTGGGTAAATGAGGCTCTGCTAACACTGATTGGTTGACTCATTCATTCTATGTAAAAACCAACACTAATGTGAAGTGACATGTGTGTGTATTTACATATAAATGTACTTTTGGAAAATATGCCACTTTATTCATATGTAAAAAAAAAAGCCATTTGCAAAAGCCAAAAGTTGTGATTACCGTCTGATATAACTGGGGTCAAAATGCATAGAAGACTGCCACCTACTGGTGCCCAGATGCTCAGACCCTTACGCATTATACTTTGCATACCAGTTTTTGTTTTTGTTTTTATTTTTTATTTTTGCACACCACAGAGTTGCTGTGGTTTGAACAACAGAATCCACAATAATTGTAAATGAACATTATATAACCAAAATGTACATTTTTATTTCTTTAGCTGCTGCAAGAGGCTGCAACAACTCTCAGGCATGCAACGGATTATGGGATATCTCAATACTTAGGGCAAATACTGTCATGAACACTACTGGTCAGTAGATGGCAGTAGAACTGTGAAAACTTTCCAAAGCAAATATTCCAAATAATCCTGTGCTACGTTTAATCTGCGTGGAATTTAATAAACACAAACCAAATTTCAGACATCATATATATATATATATATATATATATATATATATATATATATTTTACTCTGGAACAAAGATGACAAACAATGTTGTAGGATAATAAGCAGGACGTTATAGGAAACAGGAATCGATTGCAAGTCACAGTGATTCCAATTAAAAATAATGGAGAAGCAATCTGAGCTTCTTCTGGCATTTTTATATAAAACAAACATAATAACAATGTCTATAAACCCAGAGAATATATTCACGAGAGTTTTAGGCACAATATACAAAGAGTTTAATGCTGTTGTCCATGCGGAGCCTAATCAGAGCATCTCAAATGCATTTCTTCTGTCGTGAATGTATTGAGATTACCCATAATGCACCTGGACATGGCATGTCCACACTAAAACCTTCAAAAATTAATGCAATACTTTAAAACTAAAACATATAGCTGATGTTTTCACTTTATAAAACTTCAGAAGTGACGTTAATTTAAATAACATGTACAAAATTAGTTTGGTTAAAATTTTAACCATAAGTTAAAACTGTTTGCCTCTGGATGACTTGGGTGATATTGCTGGTGATTTAGTATGGTGTCAAGAGCAATTATCTTGTGACCAGCTTTTCTGTGGCTGCAGAGGCTAGAGTGGTTTCTCTTGAAATCAGCTCTTCTCTGTTTAGAGCTGTTTATTTGCTACAAAACATTTAACAAGTAAGCACTGAAATCTTTTATATCAGACTTTATAAAGGTTTTTAACTGTTTCAGATTTGTTTACTTCACCTGCAAAAACATGTTAGTGATTTAAAAATTATCGGAGCAAAACTTATCGGAAGATAATTGGTGTGATGATGGTTTTGTGATGAAGTTATCTGAAAAGCTAATCCGATAATGAAAACATTAACTTTGATAGTTAGTGGTTAGCGGATTAGCGGGACTGTGCCCACCACTGGTGGTATGTACAGCACATACAGCCATGTGCCACCATGTAGCAGAGGGAAAACCTTTATTGTTACTGCATGGGCAGAGTTTAGAGCACAGCCCATTAATGGCATTGCATGGTTCTTGTTTTGTAGTGCAGCAGATAACTGAAAAAAATCTTTCAAATGGTGGTACAAGCACCAAATTCAGCACAAATACTCCTTAGAAATTAGTCTTTTGAAAAAGCAGACTATCCACTTGATTTTTCAATAGGCAATAGTAATAGTAGGGGTTAATGAAGAATTACACAGGGGTCAAAATATACAAATGCTCCCAATCCTATTGTAAAGTACACCACATTATTGTCTCATTATAAAGATTCCAAAAAGGTATAGTTTGGACTATCTTGGAATGAATGTTGTGAAGTTATGGGTTAAAAACAGCAAAAACAGTGACAAAGGTCAGTTTCAGTTTGTACAGGGGTCAAAAATTAAAGTTGCTCCAATTTTGGTAAAAAAAAAAAAAAGAAATTATGCAAATTATTGGTTGAGCTAATAAGATTAATAAATGGAATAGTTTTGACCATGTTAAATGTTTACTGTCCAAAGTAAAGGTCAAACAGTCTCAACATCCATTGGATTCTATGGCATATGACATATATTACCCTGTAACATGATAACTAAGCATGACAGATGGTGCAAACTATTCCTTTTTATTCCTGTTGAAAAATCAAGTGGTCAAGCTGTTTTTTTTTGTTTGTTTGTTTGTTTTTTCAAAAGAGTCATGTCTAAGGAGTATTTATGCCAAAGTTGGTGCTAACATTTGAAAGAATCCTCTGTAAATGTTCTGTTATCTGTTGCACTATTGGTGGAAAATTGCACAGCTGGTTGTTTTCAGACATAACTCTTAGTGGTTGAAGATGAATGTTAGTTAAGAAATGTGAATGCAATGTATTTTCATTGGAAGTTATGATCTGTTTATCATTATAAATCAGGAGAAACGGGTAGTGTACATTGATCAAGTTGCGGTCAAGACGTGCCAAATTTAAAGGGCTGTACAATTGCCAATTTTTTTTTTATTTTTATAAACGTCATTGCTTTAGAAGACATGCAATAAAAATGAAGTATGGGCCAATCAAAGCCAAGATGAAGCTGTCTGCCAAATTCCAAGAGCATAGTGTACATCATAATTGAAGAAAATAAGAACAACCCCAGGTTTCTTTTCAGCACTGTAGCCAGGCTGACAAAGAGTCAGAGCTCTATTGAGCTGAGTATTCCATTAACTTTAACTAGTAATGACTTCATGACTTTCTTTGCTAACAAAATTTTAACTATTAGAGAAAAAATGACTCATAACCATCCCAAAGACGTATCGTTATCTTTGGCTGCTTTCAGTGATGCCGGTATTTGGTTAGACTCTTTCTCTCCGATTGTTCTGTCTGAGTTATTTTCATTAGTTACTTCATCCAAACCATCAACATGTTTATTAGACCCCATTCCTACCAGGCTGCTCAAGGAAGCCCTACCATTATTTAATGCTTCGATCTTAAATATGATCAATCTATCTTTATTAGTTGGCTATGTACCACAGGCTTTTAAGGTGGCAGTAATTAAACCATTACTTAAAAAGCCATCACTTGACCCAGCTATCTTAGCTAATTATAGGCCAATCTCCAACCTTCCTTTTCTCTCAAAAATTCTTGAAAGGGTAGTTGTAAAACAGCTAACTGATCATCTGCAGAGGAATGGTCTATTTGAAGAGTTTCAGTCAGGTTTTAGAAGTCATCATAGTACAGAAACAGCATTAGTGAAGGTTACAAATGATCTTCTTATGGCCTCGGACAGTGGACTCATCTCTGTGCTTGTTCTGTTAGACCTCAGTGCTGCTTTTGATACTGTTGACCATAAAATTTTATTACAGAGATTAGAGCATGCCATAGGTATTAAAGCCACTGCGCTGCGGTGGTTTGAATCATATTTGTCTAATAGATTACAATTTGTTCATGTAAATGGGGAATCTTCTTCACAGACTAAAGTTAATTATGGAGTTCCACAAGGTTCTGGGCTAGGACCAATTTTATTCACTTTATACATGCTTCCCTTAGGCAGTATTATTAGACGGTATTGCTTAAATTTTCATTGTTACGCAGATGATACCCAGCTTTATCTATCCATGAAGCCAGAGGACACACACCAATTAGCTAAACTGCAGGATTGTCTTACAGACATAAAGACATGGATGACCTCTAATTTCCTGCTTTTAAACTCAGATAAAACTGAAGTTATTGTACATGGCCCCACAAATCTTAGAAACATGGTGTCTAACCAGATCCTTACTCTGGATGGCATTACCCTGACCTCTAGTAATACTGTGAGAAATCTTGGAGTCATTTTTCATCAGGATATGTCATTCAAAGCGCATATTAAACAAATATGTAGGACTGCTTTTTTGCATTTACGCAATATCTCTAAAATCAGAAAGGTCTTGTCTCAGAGTGATGCTGAAAAATTCATGCATTTATTTCCTCTAGGCTGGACTATTGTAATTCATTATTATCAGGTTGTCCTAAAAGTTCCCTAAAAAGCCTTCAGTTAATTCAAAATGCTGCAGCTAGAGTACTGACGGGGACTAGAAGGAGAGAGCATATCTCACCCATATTGGCCTCTCTTCATTGGCTTCCTGTTAATTCTAGAATAGAATTTAAAATTCTTCTTCTTACTTATAAGGTTTTGAATAATCAGGTCCCATCTTATCTTAGGGACCTCGTAGTACCATATCACCCCAATAGAGCACTTCGCTCTCAGACTGCAGGCTTACTTGTAGTTCCTAGGGTTTGTAAGAGTAGAATGGGAGGCAGAGCCTTCAGCTTTCAGGCTCCTCTCCTGTGGAACCAGCTCCCAATTCAGATCAGGGAGACAGACACCCTCTCTACTTTTAAGATTAGGCTTAAAACTTTCCTTTTTGCTAAAGCTTATAGTTAGGGCTGGATCAGGTGACCCTGAACCATCCCTTAGTTATGCTGCTATAGATGTAGACTGCTGGGGGGTTCCCATGATGCACTGTTTCTTTCTCTTTTTGCTCTGTATGCACCACTCTGCATTTAATCATTAGTGATCGATCTCTGCTCCCCTCCACAGCATGTCTTTTTCCTGGTTCTCTCCCTCAGCCCCAACCAGTCCCAGCAGAAGACTGCCCCTCCCTGAGCCTGGTTCTGCTGGAGGTTTCTTCCTGTTAAAAGGGAGTTTTTCCTTCCCACTGTAGCCAAGTGCTTGCTCACAGGGGGTCGTTTTGACCGTTGGGGTTTTACATAATTATTGTATGGCCTTGCCTTACAATATAAAGTGCCTTGGGGCAACTGTTTGTTGTGATTTGGCGCTATATAAAAAAATTGATTGATTGATTGATTGATCATACAGGAGCAAAATTAAACTCCGGAGACTTGTGTATCCAGTACGGAACAAGTGGAGTAATGTTAGCCCCAGTAACCTTTAGGACTTTGATGGGATCATACTAAAAATTAAGTAAACATTACTGAAAATGAAACTCAGGTCTACTAATCCCACAGAGCTACATTTGAGCTAAATTTCAAGTTGATGATACAGGAGTAAAGTAAGACTCTGGAAACCTCTGTTTTACAAAACTACAGTTTTCATATTGATATACAGTAGATACTTCAACAAAAGTGGTTTTGACTCATTTTTGGAAGATTTGTTTCAGACAGTATGGAGAAAGCAACCACAAATTTGTTGTAAAATTGTGACACTTTTGCAGATGAAGTCAAAGTCATCAATGCAATTTGGTGTTTTTTGGGATTTGGACAATTATGGATCACTTTATTTTTACCTGTGCAAGGAGGGATTAAAATAAGACATCTGCCAGGATTTCTCAGAGGTCCACTCGTTAGGTTTTTCTGAAGGTTTTTGTGAAAACGTCTCAATTTTTACATATTGCTGAAATTCCTGTGCACTTTCATTAAATTAATAATTTCTTCAGATTTTCCATCAGTGAAATATGGGTTTATGTGGATTCAACCATTTTCAGATTTTAGCATTTGTGACTCAAAGATCTCATATATTGTACAGTGTTGCCCATCTTTGGCAGTCCCAGATGAAATTTAACTTTCACGACACATATGTTTTTGTTTTTTGTTTTTTTTTCCTGAAAATGTGGTATTTAGATTTGGGATGGCTAGAGTGACAGGTGGAAATATGAATAATAATGATGGATGATAAAATGATGTAGCTCTAAAACCTTGGAGGTACTTTTGCACCAATTTGTGTTTGTTGAGGAAGCACAGCAAAAGAAAAACTAATTTATAATGAAATGTCATGGATGAAGAAATCCCACTGAAAACATCTTGAGCACAAACATTTTTAAGGAAAACATGATCTTTTTCAGTAATAATCTCCTTTTAAATAATTTACAAATTCAAATCTTGGAATAGGAGCTCCCCTCCTAGCCTTACTAAATGTGACTTCGGTATGGATGCATAACACACAGAGGAACGCTCCGACTCGTCTTCACAGAGATTTATTAACTATGTTGGAGAATTCAAACATTTTGGCTTCAAGTCATATCTCTGCTTTTCTAAATTTTACTTTGCTATCAGTCACAGCAGGATAGTACGAGTGCTGCTGTTCGCCCATCTGCCAGGTGAGCTAAAGCAGGACACGATGTCAGGTCGGGTGGTTTGCGTTCACATGAGCGTTAACGTTTACATGTCGCTGGTGCTACAATTTGGTTTATTCATTTTCATGTTATGATTTATGTCATAAATAACCCAGTGTAATTTATTATTTTGGAGAATAGCTTACACAGTTCAGTATTAGTCCAAGCAAGGGGAAGCGTTACCATAACAACCATCTAATATTTTTCAATTAGCTTATGAGGTCAACGAGTGTAATTTAAGGTGTGAGGCAGCACTCAGCTGTGTGTCATTCTTGCTCTATTCTGGGATATCCAGTTGTATGTAAGAGAATCAGTACTGCCAGGCAAATGACATATTTTAACTTTTCGAATGTCAAATTAAAAATAAATATTTATCCTTTTGCAACGTGACCTAAATTCAAGGGGCCTATTAAACACCAAGTAACACATTGCATATGGAACCCACACAATTAGATCATGACTTCTACAGCCAGATTGCTAAATAACTCAGGGGACAGATACAAGGACATTTACAAGTTACTGAGTAACCACTGGAGTTCATTTAAGTTAATAGTTCCCAAATTTTTGCTTTTGCACCACTCTTTAGAATGCAAAAGTCAAATATGACCCCTCTTCAAAAGAACCATGTAATATTTGTCAAATGAAAGCAAAAAACAATTAAAATTGTTATAAAAGGAGCGATTAAAATGTATTTAGTTTTGTTGAAATTATCAAACTCTGACAGCTTTTCACTTGAAATCTAAAGATTTTGTCATTAAACTCCTTGTTTGAGTCTAGAGTGTCAACTCAAATTGACTCAATAGACTCAGTCAATCAGAGGTAGAAAGAGTGTGTTCTGTATAATTTAGATCATGCTGTTGTGATTTATTTCTTCTTTCAGGTAACATCAGTTATTTTTGTCTGAAGAAGCCTGACATTTATTTATATATTTAAGTATTATATAAGTAGTAGTAGTAGTAGTACTATCACTAATAACATTAACAATAATAACAATCAACATCATCATCATCATCATCATCATATGTGCAAATTACCCCAATGTTCCCAAACATTTGCATACAACTGTATATCTTGATAATCACTTTTAGGCATTTCTTTTGGGACACCATTTGTACTGTGACTGATAACAATGTAGAAAACAACTGACAAACTGATACACATTATATTATTATTTGCAAAACTTGAATATTATGATAAAGCTCAGTGAACTGCAGCATTACATGCAAAGCAGTGATACAACAGCAGATATTCAGGTCAGGGCAGAGCTAGGAATGTGCTATGTGCTGGTGCCACGTGTCGCTACATCCACCACACTACAGATTGGAACTACCCGGTTTTGGGGCTGGCAACCATCACAGCAGATGACAAGACCAATCCCACCTCCCAATAACGCCTGTTTATCTGCATTAAGCACATGCAACAAGTGCTCCAATACACAGGACCATATTGGTTGAGTGTTCAAACTCTCAAATGTAACCCATATGAGTGTTTCCTTAATGTCTCTAAGAGAGAAAAAAAATCCATCTACCACTATGATGCTCTTAAGCTCAAAGTACATAGGTTTTATTAACTTACACAATGCTGTTTGGGTGATGTGTGCTGTAAACATAGTTCTGTTATCAGTAACAGCACGGTGATGCACTGGTAGCACACCTGCTTTGTGACAAGAAAGTATGCAATTCTATTGTTCCAATCATCTTCCCCACATGTCTTGGTCATCCAAGGTAAAGACATTTTGCCTGAAGGCCTATTTCGCCAACATCATATCATTTGGAGCATATTTTGGGGAAAAAAAAACATGACTATTATGCAAAACCACCAAGAAAACTGAAATTTTGGGGAATGATCATACATACACTGAAGTTTAAGTCCAACAAATTTCAAGAAATTTGATGGACCTTTGTAGGATTTATTAAACTTTTTATGGGTTCTGGTTTTTGTGGGGGAGGGGGGTAATCACCCTGTAATATATTTTAGCTTATGAAAAGTCACTTCTAACAGGACACTGACCTTGAAAATTTTTTCCAAGGTAAAAAACTTTGGAATTTGAAACTAGAGGTGGTGGTTTGCACCCTACAAACTAGTTTGCATGTGTGATACATCACATGTGTTACATTTTTGTGATGCAGTCAACCTTTGATCATTTTAATCCTAGCCATAACCCCAACACCCCCCCCCCCCCTCGTGTCACCCCAAATTTTGTGATTTCATCATAATACCATGTATTTAATTTTGTGGCATTATCACAAACTACTATATTAAATCACTTTTAGTGATGTCATTGTGTTTTTGGCATGAGATCGGGTTGAGCCAGGAATGGATGGATGGATGGATAGCTTTATTATCATTGCCATTACAACAACAAGATTTCCACACTCACATTCCACAGACAAACAGCAATTAATCCACAATTAGTACTTGTTTACCGTAATAATGGCACACATCAGAATTAAGACAACACATATACATTTGGCACTGTTTATGTGCACTAAACTTGAAACAGTCCGTTTTCCAAATTGAGGCGATGTGAGTGTGTGGTAGCCGCTGCAACTGGAGTCATGCCTCCGCCAGCTTGGGGGGAACGGGGACCTGCCGCAGCTGAAAACCGCGCAGCCCCTGCAGGGGAGAGGGGTGGCGTGAGTGGTGGCCGGGTTGGGGTGTGTGATGGGGGGAGCAGGAATGGAGGTGAAGGGAAAAATGGAGCATGCTTCAGTCTTTTGTCCATGTTTATTGTCTTTGTGGGTTGAGATAAGAATGGAGCCGAATAATCTCACCAAGGCCTGAATAAATTCCTCTGGAGGTAAACAGTGGGCAATTTGTCCTTCAGGCTCAATAAGCCTGGAGTGCTGTGTTTGAGCAGTGAAAAACACTTTTTAACAGTTCCACTTGAACAACCAAATCCCAATTATGAATTAAGAATTTTCCCAATTATGAATTAAGAATATTCACTGGCCTCCGAAAACCTTCAACTTCAACTGCAAGGCACACATCTGCTCCAAGATGTCATCCAATTTGCGTCTGAGTTCAAGAGTCATCGCAGTCTGAGAATGCACGGCCTTGCCAACCTCGTTAATCATGACGGACAAGCGAGGGGCTGTGGTTCTTGATGCCGCCGTCTTGCCAATTTTCTGGTAGATCAGGGCAGCACATAAGCCAAAAAGTACCAGCCCTGCTACCATAAGACCAAAAATGAATAAATTCTTGACGTCCTCAGCGGAGAAAGGTGCCAAGCATGCCACACGCCAAGAGCTCCAGGAGTCGAGAACATAGCCCGCAGGATACGTTCCATCTGGGCAGGTAGGATCCTCCGGTCCCCCGGAAGCACCGAGACCCAAAAACGTGGACCTTCCTTCTTCTGCAAATGTATCTAACTCCGATGTCCAGCAAGTTCATGACTCCATTAGAGCTTCCCAGGTGTTTCTTAAACTTATAGGCCAATATCCCAGAGACATAAGTGTTACTGCTTAGATAAGTTAATGCATCGACAAGCTCAGTGCTTTCACCACCAACAAATGTTATTCTGATGATTCTGAATCCAGGAAGTCATTGAAATTCTGTCTTGGTGTTAATCTAGAACAATTGTAATCACAGACACGCCGACTCCTCACTCAGCTTCTCAACTGCTCGAATCAGGACATCCACTGATTCTGCAAAAATTCACAGTGGTGTTCATAAAATCAAGGTCAGTGAACTTTTCCTCACTGACAAAGGCATCCAAGACCCCACATAACCCTACCCAACACCCATTATTGAACAGAATTGAACCAAGAACACATCCCTGGGGGACACCGGAATTCACTGGGAAGTCAAAAACCATGCCCCTGCTCTGTGCACTCACAGTATGTGTGTGCCAGCTGGCTATGATGTTAACAGGTCATGATTATACCTCTGTTGTCACACAAACCTATTATATTTGTCAACAGTCACTTCTAATTAGACTCCTGATTGGACGACATACAAGTTCAGCAATGCATTGCAGCATTTCACAGTCAGGATAGCAAGAAGGAAGGAAATATACTCAAAAAAACAAAATATAAACTAACTGAAGTGCAACTGGCACCCTGAGCCTGAGCCATTCATGTGAGGACACAACAGCCTCGTGTGTGACTGCACTGCACAGAAACGCCATGTGTCGCTTTCTTACCAACTGCACACATTCTGGTGGCCGCCAGCAGCCATGCTAGCGTCCGTTCCTTCAAACCCTTTGTTTCTTTCCAGCACACGAGCAGCTGTTGTGCAATCATGCACTAGGCTGCTCTTTGATTTCACTTCAGTGCTGAGACGAGAGAGACAGGCAAGACCAGGCATATCAGCTATGCGACTGAAGAGTGGTAATAGGAGACAACAATATAACAGAAGACACTTCATGTTCTTGGCAGGCTCCATTTTGTACATTGCTAAACAATCTTCTTTCAAATCAAAGGTGAATGAGTTGTGAAAAAATTTGGGTTGAGTGTACCCTCATTTGTAACCAGCGTGTTTGTGACTTTTTAAAAGGTGTTTTTATTCTTCTTGAATAGGTGTTTTATTCCTCCTTCCTGACATCTCTCTTACTCACATTCAACTCCATACTCTGAAGGCTAATTAATTTGGAGACATGAAGGTCAGATTTCGCCATGGATTGGGTGTGGTGACATGCATGTGGAGGAAGTGGGTGCATGCTTAGTTTTTGTGTGTGTGTGTGTGTGTTGGGGGGGGGTTGGAACCACTGGCATGTTGAATTTTTTTCCAACTTAGCGCTACATTGACAAACCTCTCGTCTCTTATTCCTTTCTGTTTCCTGAATTAGCTTCAGTAGTAAAGTGTAACAGAACAACATAAATCGCGACAAATTATGAATGCCACATTCTTGTGGTTGACCCTCCTGCCCATCCTGCCGCACCTCATGGCAATCCATCCAATAGAAACTTCATGATATTGCACCAGAATAACTTCATCATTTGTCCTTTTAAGCTGCCTGACGACAAGCTGATGGTGTCAATCAGAGGAATGAATGGTGCCTTGGGTGGTGGTGGATGTCCAACCATGCTGGGGAGGATTGGTGGATGAGCATCACGAACTGGTGGATGGTAGAGGACCACCCTGCATTGCTTCTCTATTTAGCCCTGGGTGTAGGAAGCGTGCAGTCTACATTAGAGCTTTTGAGCCCCAAAACTTGCATGTGGGATATGAGGCACTTTTTTGGGGGGTTAGAGCAATATTTGGATTGCAGTTGGAACTGGGGAGTATCCTACGTAATCTCGGTAACTGACTTGGCATCGGTGCAGCTGGCGATTGACTGGTGCGGCAGAGACTCTGGCCGTCCTCTCCAGGTTGTCCTTTCAGGCCATCTGTCATTGGGAAGCCCGTGGGGACTTTTCCCTCAACAGTGTTACCAATGATCTTGCTGACGTGGTTCTATAAGGTTTAAACATTGCTTGTTTGTGGTGCCTTTGGGTGACTTTTATTGTAATTTGTTGTTATATAAATTCATTGAAATTGAATCGTACCTTATTTTTAGTTTCCATTTTTCCAGTATTCCATTTGGAATATGCAAAATTCCACATGGAAAAAAGTCTATAATGGAATTCACAACTGTAGTAAGAATGTGTCCAATGTTGAGATAAAAGATGTGGGCTGTAACAGGAGACGTGTCAGAAATTCCCTGAGTCAAGAGATTTTGAGGGGGCTTTTTGGGAGGCGGTGGGGGGGACTACATAAAACTGCCATGTGGAAAAGCATGTCCAGGTGGAAGAGTGGTTACAGATACTATCTGACTTCATGTATCTGCTGAGGGGTTTGTACTGAAAATATTTAGTAATTTTGCATCCAGTGTCTGTAGTGTGTGCTTTGTTTTTCCTGTCAGAGTTGTGGTGATTTATGTGATGTGGTAGATGAAAGAGTCTACGGCCCTGTGAGGTAGCACGGCGACACATTCAGCTTCACTAGTTTGACTGTTTGGGTCTGGACCAGGGATCAAAATGGAATGATGTTGCACTTGGTTTGCTTTCTTTCTTTTTCAAAATAGACTAAAGCATGTCAACGAAAGGCATGTATGAGCACACTGTCCCCGATTGGTCAGAAGTGCTGTGTGGATGTTCTGGCCAACATCTTCCACAATAAGGGAAGTCGCTATCTCAGCGTGTACAATGAATCATAGGTACGCCCAAAGGTCATTCCTGATAAATTTGACCCAAAAGTCATCAATGTTTTGATAGTGACGTAGAAATGGTCAATGCAAAAAGCACGATATTGGACAGCACAGACAAAAGTCATGGAAATGCATGATACGGGGATGAATTAGGATGATTTTCAGTGATAGATGGTGGTGAATTTAAAAATGTTTTTGAAGAAATGAGGAAAAGAAAAGAGGAGTTGGTGGCACGAGCGTTCACAGAATAAACATGGAAATTTTGTCGGACTCAGAACAAGTTGTCCAACAAAACCACACAGATCATGAATCACTACTTAGGACTAGTGACGGGGAAAGGATACCAGACCCCATAAAGATTAACAAAGAAAAGTAGACAGGGGAGAAGGACAGAGTGTGCTGGTAAACTCCTAAACTTCCACAATTTATTTTTAATTTATTTGACTGAATAAGAAGCTATGTTCATTATAAAATCTTGCTAAAGCAGTTGTTCCAATCTGCATAAACAAACATGGGCATTAATGTTTCCAGTAAACAATGACTGCTGACCTCTGATCCTGATCACTGAGTGTTGTGTTTGAGCACTAAGCTTGAATCCTGATTGCTGAACTTTAGGTGCCCTGACACTAGCATGTTTTTGATTCAAGACACATCATGACCTGTGTCGCGTTGTGTCGTGCTGGAGAGTAAACTTGTTTTTAACGGGTGCAGACAGGTGCGTGCTATTGCGCACAGAAAATTTTGAAATGTTCAAAAAACCTTTAAAGCACAAATGTCGTGCTATGTGGTGCGATCTAAACTCCAACACAACGTGCAGCTCGTCAAGTGGAGTAAACAAGCAGTGAACAGGGTGAGTGGTGACGTCAGCGGAACGCATCAGAGCGCAGCTCGTCTGAAGGATTATAACAAGAAGTTAAATTTTTTATAAATATAAAAATAAATACTTTAACAGCTGCACACAAGAAGGAAAAAACATGCAACTGTTTTATTAAGCCATGACCATGTAAACAAGTCAAATAATTACCTTTTTGATGGCTCAAAATGCTTTTCTGCAGCTTGTTAGGAGCGAGTGTGCGTGCGCACGCAAACGGCTCCAGCTGCAGCTTCCTCTGTGATTAGAGCCATTTTCAAGGGCCAGTTTGCAGAAAAAAATGATTAATCCACCATGTAATAATTATTTTATATACGCAGCGTCCAGTGCAACCTGGTCTCACAGCAAGTTGTGATTCAGCAACACGAAATATACATTAATCTATTGGTTCGTGATATTGTGACGAAAAGCACCTCGTTTTTGTCACAGCAGCACAAATTCATTCTCATTCATTTCGTGATGGCTGCACGAAATAAAAAGTGAAGCGGGGGGGGGGGGGGGTCGGGGTTGTTATGGTTAGGGTAGGGGGAAGGAGTAAGATTAGGTTATGGTTAAGGTTAGGGTTGGGGGTGGGAGTAGGGTTAGGAATAGTGAGTTATAAAAAGCTCCGTCACGAAAATTTGACTCAGTTCGTCACGGAGGACGAAAAAAAAGAAAGTGAGACTGGACTGTCCAGTGCAGAGCGCGTGGCAGCCGGTAGAACAAAGAACAGCGTCCAGCTGTGAACACAGCGGGTGGGATTGTCACAACACAGATCGTGCTGTTGCGTGAATCAAAAACATGCTCATGTCAGGGCACCTTCTGCCTCTGATTACTTACATTTGGATCTGATTGCTAACCTTTGATCCTGATGACTGAGTGGTTGCTTGATCCCTAAGCTTTAATCCGATTCCTGACCTTTGACTATGCTTGCTGGCATTTGGTTCTGATTACTGACCTTTGATCCTGATCACTGAGCTTTGATCATGATTGCTGACTTTGATCCAGATCAGTGAGCTTTTATTATTTTTGCTGACTTTGATCCTGATCACTGGCCTTTGATCAGAATTGGTGACCTTTGATTCTATTTACTGTCCTTTCAGTTTATCCATGATCGCACCAAAATTTGATGGTTCTTCGTTGACCCAAACCAACCCCTCCACTTTGGTTTATTAAATTACCATGATTTGGTTTTGTGAAATGCTCTGCAGCAGACTGGAATCCTGTCTAGGGTGTACCCCAAGACACACTCTATGACTGCTGGGATAAGCTCCAGCCGCCCCTGTCAGGCAGATAGACAGACACTGGTGATCACATAGTGTGCTTGAAGAAGGCAAGTGATTAAATACTGACAACTCAATTTTCTTAAAAATTGCACCATAACCTAAAAGAATGCTTGTATGTTACATGTGGTCACACATTTTTCTTATTGACATTTATTGGGAAATGCACCTTTGTGTGATTATGTAGACGTTTTGGAAACAGCTGCATTACTGCTCTTTGAAACGTTCTGACTTTGGCACTCCCCAGTGGTAGTATCAAAGTAAAGCTGCAGCAAAGACCTGCACGCACCTCGACAAACCTCATCGCCAACCATTCTGAAGCACTCTAAATCAAACCCAGCATGAACAGGCTGTAAGCACCAACTGGTTCCACGAAATCTGCCGTTGTCAATTAAATTATAGCTACATTCTTGCATGTCTTATATAGCCATTATTGTTTCAAGACAATGAAATTGTTCAGTTTTTTTTCCTTTCTTTTTATCCATCTTTCTTCATCTGTGTCTCAGAATTGGAAGCCGTCTGCACACTGTTCTTGCACACTGACATACTCCCAAATACGGTACATAATTCATACGTTTTTATGCTGAAGACACTGCTTTTAATAGTGAAAACACAAAGCCGTAACATGGAGCAGATGGAAGTGATCCACCGCTTCAAGACTTGCTGAATAACGACCTCGGCTAGTTCCCTGCATACAATCAGAACGTCTTTTGTTTTTAGACAACTCCTCTGCTGAATTTGAGTGGAAGTAAAAAAAAAAAAAAAAAAAAAAAAAAAAAATTAAGGCAAGCTACAGTAAATTATAAGCATTTGACTGAAATTAGAAGTACATGGAGATAACTCTGTAAAACAGGGAACCCAACTGAAAATGTATGCTGTTTGACAGTCTTACGCTCAGGATTCAGTGTGTGCACTTTTCTGCTTGCTGCACATGCACAGGGTGCCTCAAGAGGAGGAAACTGTGCGGGAACCTCTCTTTTCATTTTTACGATTTTCCTAGAATCCCTTGGAGAGCGTGGAAAGACAGGCATGTTTATGAAGGTTTCCAGATGGTCTTGCTTGCACCCCCAGCTCTTTTCAGTACTTAGGCCATGAAGGATTAATCAAAGTCACTGGCAAGGCCTGATGGCTAAAGACCGCATTCTCTGTGTAGGAAACCCTTCTACAGCTCCAACTCAGATTCAGTCCCTGAGCCGTAAGACTGACGAAAGGTGACACCTGAGGTTAAGAGCCCATGCAGACTCACCTAAACCTTGGCGGGACAATGTGGATAAATGAACTCTAACCCCAATTCTGCAGCTGATCTTCTTGTCAGATTAAAGGAATTAAACTCTGCCATCGAGCCAGGAAAACAGATTCACCCTTGACTGTCACACCTGAACTCTGGCTTACAGTATGGGTTTGAGTTTGGACTGTGGATGGACAGTAACACATGGGGTACGATGAAGAAAAGCACCAGGACAAATGGATAGAAGTTTACTCATTTTTTGGTGTTAAATACCTCCACAAAGATGTTTTTGTTGTTGTTGTTCTTTATTTTTAATACATTTTTCTTCATATTTTTTTATTCAGAATTTCTATAAATATTTTTTATGGTCTTGCCCACTTCCCTCTATAATGCCATTCATGCATCTGGGACTTTGGCCTTTGAAATCCAGAGATACATGAAGAGATTCTAGATTCATGAGGTCATTAGACAAAGGTATTTCACAATACCAACACTTTTGCAAGAGAATATAAGTCCAAGTCTTCAGGGTCATGGTGCTTAAAGGCTTGCATTCATGGATCCAGAATTGTGGCCGTTGAGATCCAGGGATTCTTGGAAACAGCTTATGGATTCATGAGATCATTGGACAGAGGTATTTCACAATTCCACTACCTTTGCAAGAAAGCATAAGTCCAAGTCTTCAGAATCCTGGAGCTTAAAGACTTACTGTATGGTTGGGAGTCCTGGGAGCTAACCAGTGAACTGAAGTGATGAATACATGTTGCTCTTTAGGATTCTTGGGTATCTATGGAATGACTTTGTGTCAACAGAGCTGTTACTTAGGGAGGCTAAAATGAGACGTACCACTTATTTGCCTTGTGAGTTAAAGCTGCGTTTACACCTAACAAGGTCAAGTTATGAATGCCACGAAGTATACATTCTTGGCTGCTGCTGATAAATGTGATGATTTGGGGCAGAGGTGTCAGGTGTCCACAGGAACTGCTGCAACCTGTTACCATGCGTTATGATTAATGACACGTGTTGCTGCTCAGGAACCTTTACGCACAGTCAAGAATAATGTTCCGTCCTGTTGTGCGCTGTTGTGTTTTGTCACATTGTGAATGAGGCGAATTGTACCCACACACACACCCATATTCTTCCAACCGTCAGTTGCTGAACACGTCAGATCACTCCAGTTTGCTCCTCAAAATCCACAGCAGAAGAACTTTGTGGCTGCATGCTTAGTTTGGCTCTGTGCCATGGAGTGGCGCAGAAAGGAGGAGGAGACGGAGAGAGCCAGATGTGTGGGTCCACGCGGCTCTCGTCTCACGTGTCTTCCCAAAACATCAGGCACATACAGCAGGTGGAGCATGCTGAGGAGCATTAGAACGAGACTTTTAGCTGACTTGGCATCACTGTCCTTCTTCAGCATACTGCAGCAATGAAACTGAATGCGGTGCAGCAGGGTTTACTTGTGCGCATGTCAAAGAAGAACGCTGTCATGCTCTATTAAGGATCACCACTAATCAAGACGGATCAACACACTCAGTTGTGACCTCCATGACATGAGGCAAAATGAGGGTGCGTGACATTCGTGGAAGATTTTTTTGACAGCCAAAAACATGCTCCACAAAAATCCCAAATATCACGCACCAACATGCACTATTAAGAAACCTATTCAGATGCATTAAGTCACATTAAGAATGTCAGGAATGTGCCAAGAATTACGCAAATATGACATTCATAATGCGTCTTGCCTATGTGTGACATTAGTTTTAACATTAGTGGTATGTGGTGCATTTCTCTGTGCATGATCTAATATGGAGAAACCTCAGTGTTGAGGGTTCTAGCAACTGGAAGAGCCCAGGGAATGCTGATATATCACCTTGCTGTGGTAAGTGGATGGCAAATTTTGAGTGGTGGTAATTCACCAGTTGTTTCCCAGGGTGGCTGCCAACCAGACCACAGGGTGGTTTTCTAGTGTGGCAGATAGGGCACCATGCAGCATTAGCACATGCTCCCATACTTGATCTGACCGTTGAGTTGCATTTGTTCCACAAAAAACAACAAAAATTCAAAGCAAATTGGTGGACCGATAGGCTTTGGGTCAAGGAATAGTTGAATAAAGTTTGAACCAGATGTGGCCCAAAAATTATTATTATTTTTTTTTATTCCTATTTTGTCATGTGTCCCCATGAGCCATGTTACTTGCACTTTGGCATTGCTATACTACCGCCTTCACTTTAGCTTAGTTTAACACAGATAAAGTCCCATTGACCTTGGCAGCCCTCTGGGTGGGTTTTGTGTCATTCTAACCATAATTTGAATTTGGGCTGAAATAGCACTGTGATCACTCTAACCATTACCGCCCATCTTTTTAGGAGTAATTGGGAATAAAAACTATTTCTGGAAAGAGGATGTAAACCTATACACTATTTCTTTCAGTACTGTCGGGGAGTGCCCCATTTGTCCTTCACATAACTGTCTCTTACAAAATATCAATGGTTCATTTAACATAAGTTATTTGCTGCTTGACCGATACTAATAATGATGACACATTGTTTTCCTTGATCGCAAACAGAGAAATGGGACATCATTAAGCCAGTCAAACAGCTCCTCCACATGGCAGTGATGAACTCCATATCTTACCCAAAACACACTGTGGTCACAACATAACTTCCACGGTCCTTTTTACAGACACTAGCAACACTAGCAACTACAGATCTATCTTTCTAATGCAACACTAACTTTACACATCATTCTAACACATAGGCAGTCAAAGGAAAATACAAAAGCACAGTGACATATAAACATTTACACACCAAACAGAAGGATCCAGCAGAGTGTGCAGAGCCACATGTATACGCATGTGTAAAACTAATGCAATGAAATTTAAAGACAGCTAATAAAATATAATGTTGTGACTGCCAATCAATAGCAGACCACACAGAAAGACACAGGAGAAGAAACCATGTAAGTAAGAAAGTCAGTAAAATTTATTCATACAGCACTTTTCAGATGGAGCTGTCACAAAGTGCTTCACACTCAAAACCTAACACAAGTGTAACAATGATTAAAACACAATAAGAATACACACATTGAACAAAAAGGCACGTTTCAGAGGATCCACTGAGATAGTTAGAGAGAGAGAGAGAGAGAGAGAGAGAGAGAGAAAGAGAGAGAGAGTAACCATGCAGTCACAGCCAAGTGCCCCCAGAGAGTAAGGCAAGTATTTAAGACTCATCTCAGTGGTAGAAGGAAGATCCAAGCTATCAACATGTGCCCAACCATGCATTAGATGCCTTTCTGGAATGGTAAGATGGCCAGCAGAACAGATAGATGTCACAGATGTCAAGACATGTGAACGCTTCACAGTGTATGGTGGATTCCACCCAAAGACACTGTGGAAGACCCTCAAACTCCAAGGAACCTGAGCTTCAGAGAGATCTATGACAGTACCAGTATGTACTGTCATAGAAGGTGTGTGTGTGTGGGGGGGGGGATATATTATATATAATAATAGCCAAGTGGCCTCTGTGTGCGTGTGTATAGCTTTGATAACGGAGAAACTGGAGAGAGCTGAAATTTGGTATGCTTGTGTATTAGGTTAAGAACGAACACTGCCAAGACAGAAAGTCTAATATTTTTACTAAAGACTAATATTTTTAGAGAAGTTAGCAATTTTATCTAACCAGTAAACAATGGACATTGTGCTGCAGTGCACCATGGGATTTGGGGTTTTGGGGTTTTTAAATGTTGTTATTGTGGTTCATGTTAGTTTAACAGTGTTTTTAGTGTTATTGATTTATTGTGGTTTTGTAGTTCAATAGGTTTAGTCAGTTGATTTAAGTGTCATGTTGCTGTTACCATGAATGAAAAGGATTGTGCATTTGATGTCTTCGGCTGCCGTCTCAGTTTGCGGATGTGTAAAAGTAAAAGCGTGCATGCATGCAATTTCGACCATGGGCAAACTGGGGAATTGCTAACATTTGGTGTTTGGTATGCTTATGTATGATGATGTATGTAGGATGAATGCAGCCAAAAAAAAAACAGTGATAGGACTAATATTTGTAGAGAAACTACAGATATTAGCTAACAGCACTGAGCAATGGACATTGATATTTACATTCTGGACTAATATGCCAATCGAGCAGGAGGAGGTAAATCATCTATATATCAAAAGCATGCATGCAAACGTGCGTGTGTGTGTGTGTGATTTTATTTAGTAAGTTCAATGTAAGTACATAATATAATTGTAAATATGTTAAAAAGTAATAATAAAGTAATAATAATAATAATAATAATAAATAATAATAATAGTTTGTATATGATAACAGTGTGTATATGATAACAAGAACTTAAACAATTTCTAAACACATTAAGACAGTAATCTAACATTAAAAAAAGTACATAATTAACAGGTTGAGTTCTTCAAAAAACTGTTGAGGTCTAAGGTCTAAGGTTCTAAAAACATCCTGGACTCACATGCCATTCCATCTCGCTTTGCATAATTTATTACCACCCTTGAAAAATGTCATCTTCCTATTTTATAAACACTACTAAATCTAGAGCCAGTGGACCCCCACAGCGTTGTGTATATATATATATATATATATATATATATATATATATATATATATATATATATATATATATATATATATATATATATATATATACGAGGTCTGTGAGAAACGTATCCAACCTTTTTATTTTATGCAAAAAATATATGGATTTGATTCATATGTTTTTATGTCAGCCAAGCTTGAACCTTCATGCGCATGCATGAGTTTTTCCACGCCTGTCGGTTGCGTCATTCGTCTGTGGGCAGGCTTTGAGTGAGCACTGGTCCACCCCTCTCATCGTCGTTTCATTGCGAGGAAATGGCGGAATGATTTGGGCTTTTTTCCATCAAAATTTTTTCAGAAACTGTTAGAGACAGGCAGCTGGAAACCTTTCGAAAAATTTATCTGGCTTTCTGTGAAAATTTACGGGCTTCACAGAGAATAAGGAGTGTTACTACAGCTTTAAGGACGCCCCACAATGGCACACGGCGCGCCGCGCTCCGAGCCGCCAGCAAGAGGCAGAAACCACCACATCATTTCTAAACGGGTCACTGTGTGGAGCCGGGACCATCGTGTGCAATTTCTCTGGTTATCACAAGAGCTGGACATCAGCCATTTTCCGGCAGATTTTAGTTTTAACAAGAGATTTTGTCATGGAAAGCCGCGCGAAGGCTTCGCGCGTCACGACCGATTCGCTGATGAAGCGAGACAAAGGAACACCTCCGTTTCGGAGTGTCAGAGGACAAGTTAGGACATGTCCAGCTCTCCACAATTTCTCTTATACTCACTCGACTGGTAAGCACTGAAAGCCGAGATAGGCTTGTCCCAACTTGTCCTCTAACACTCCAAAACGGAGGTGTTCCTTTGTCTCGCTTCATCAGCGAATCGGTCGTGACGCGCGAAGCCTCCGCGCGGCTTTCCATGACAAAATCTCTTGTTAAAAGTGAAATCTGCTGGAAAATGGCTGATGTCCAGCTCTTGTGATAACCAGAGAAATTGCACACGACGGCCCCGGCTCCACACAGCCATCCGTTTAGAAATGATGTGGTGGTTTCTGCCTCTTGATGGTGGCTCAGAGCGCGGTGTGCCGTGCGCCATTGTGGGGCGTCCTTAAAGCTGTAGTAACACTCCTTATTCTCTGTGAAGCCCAAATCATTCCACCATTTCCTCGCAATGAAACAATGACAAGAGGGGTGGACCAGTGCTCACTCAAAGCCTGCCCACAGGCGAATGATGCAACCAACAGGCGTGGAAAAACTCACGCATGCACACGAAGGTTCAAGCTTGGCTGATGTAAAAACATATGAATCAAATCCATATATTTTTTGCATAAAATAAAAAGGTCGGATACTTTTCTCACAGACCTCGTGTATATATATATATATATATATATACTGTATATGTATATATATATATATATATATATATGTATATATATATATATATGTGTGTGTGTGTGTGTGTGTGTGTGTGTGTGTGTGTGTGTGTGTGTGTGTGTGTGTGTGTGTGTGTGTGTGTGTGTGTGTGTGTGTGTGTGTGTGTGAGAGTTTAGGTGGTGCATATTGGTGTATATTGTATCCCTATAATTGCAACGTAGTAATGTAAAAATGTTTTTGCATTATGCCTTCTTTTTTGAAGTAACAGTCAGTGGATGTTGACTTAACATCAAGCGTCCCAAAACTGATGACATGAGTATAATGGATTAGTACTCCAGGTGTCATCAGTCTTTTAGTTTGAATGTTGATCTACTCATAGTGATGTTTTTATGAGGTTCAGTCAGTGGGATCACATCCAGGAATCTGTCATCAGTATGTCTGTGCCTTCAAAAACTATTTCTAAGAAAGTGACATCGGCCAAGACTGAGTTTGTATAACAAAATTTAATGAATCCAAAATCTTTCCCTCGCTGCTCTGGGTGATAACTACCGTCTGTGTACCATATGAGAGAGGAATTTTAAGATGAAAAGGAAACACTCAAGGATGGTTGACAATTTTTCAATTTCAGTTTATTTCATTTAATATAGTGCCAAATCACAACAAAGTTGTCTCAAGGCACTTCACACAAGTAAGGTCTAACCTTACCAGCCCCCAGAGCAAGCACACAAGTGACAGTGGTAAGGAAAAACTCCCTCTGAGGAAGAAACCTCAAGCAGACCAGACCCAAAGGTTAATTTGGATTGACTTATTTTATTTGAGTGTTGCCAATCGAAGCACTTTTTTTTAACTTGCTCTCATAATTGTCTTTTCCGTTTAATTTTAATGAACTTATGATTCAAATTTCAAAAATATATTTAAGTCAAATAAACATGGCTAATTTGTGCTAACAACATAAATGAACATAATAAAAATTTGAAGCATTTTGCACAATTAAAAATAGATAGTAAGGCATTGATATGGTGAACTTCTGGCTTCCACTTAAAACAAAAAGTGTGCAGCACCATTTGAGTCACAGTCATCTACTGCATGCTTTTCCCTTTTAAGTCTCCAGTGGCGAGTAGTCAACACGTGTCATGTACTCAAATTTTCTGGTTCCAGACAAAACTGTAGCAGTGTGGTTCTGAATCATCTGTAGTCCTCATGGTATTTTGTGGTTAACCATAAAATAAAACATTACAATAGTTAATTTTGGTGGACAAAATGCATGATTTAGTGTCTTGGGGTCTGTGACAAACAGGATAGATTTTATTTTTGCGATGATTCATTAATGGATTCACCTTCTGCATCTGTTTCTGCCCATCACATAGGTCTGAAAATGTGAAAATAATCATAGGCATGGGGAATCTACAGGCTGTGTGTACAACTTAATGCTTTTTACTGATCATAATACTTACAATATGTACTTGATTATCAAGATAGGGTCCTAAAATAGGGCCTTATGATCATTCCAATAAGTCATTCTTGGCTTGACAATGAAGAAACGACTATAGCTTGTTTGTGCACAGTCTTATTAGCCTGAAGGGGCAAATGAGTGAGTGACATCACTTTGTACCTTTCCAATAATGCAGGTAGGTGATTCTTTAACTACGGGCACTATTGGCCTTATAAATGTAATTTCCACCACACCATTGCCTTACAATATAAAGCACCTTGGGGCAACTGTTTGTTGTGATTTGGCGCTATATACATGTGCTCTGATGTCACTGTTTATCTCCATAGAAACTACCCAAACAATCTTTCACACAAACTGTTTAGGGACATTACAGTGTTGTGGTGGAAATTACGGCAATAGTGTGGGACAACTACATTTTGTTTAAAAAAATTATGTTTTGATTATTTTACTGATATTTTATTCAGAGATATTTTAAAACATTAGAAAAAACCTTTCTTTACCATTCGTTTTTATCATTCAAGATCAAAAGTCTGGGTGTGGGACAAGCACAAAACGGCAATATTTGCATATAATGATGCTGAAAAAAGGTGAAAAAGTCATCATAGACTACTAGAACAAATTTCTTAACACACTTTCATTGTAAAGATAACTATAAAAGTGTGAAATTTCCCCTTTTTTCTGTTTTTCATACAATATGATCAAAGGACATAATAAGTGCCCGTAGTCTAAGAATCACCCAGGTACCAAATCAAACATACGTATGTTTGATTTGATCATCACATTGCAAAATAGTCTAGTTGAGATTTTTATGAGGGACACACTTGAGGCATTTCTTGTTCAGGCAAAGTTTGCCCGTCCTCATGGGTCAGGTACACTGAAAAAATTTGGAGTGATATTTACTTGAAAAACCTAGGGAAGTTTTTTTCACTCAGAAATTCCAAGTAAATTTTACAAGGAGAATTCTTAAGTAAATTTTACTTGCATATATTAGTTTTTCTAAAAGACTAACTCAAGTAACATTTACCAGCAATCACAAATTCAATATTTTCATTGAATTGTAATGATCCAAGATCTGCTGTGGCGACTCTGAGTGAAAAGAAGGGATCAACCAAAGGAACTTACGTACTCAGTGCAGGGGTGGTGGCCAAGTGGTTAATGTACTTCGTTTCAGTGCGAAGGTTCCCAGTTCAAACCCCACCCCTGCCACATTTCTCCATGTAATGTGGCATTGCATCAGGAAGGGCATCCAGTGTAGAATTTGTGCCAAATCAACATGCAGATCCAAATTGGATCTGTTGTGGCAACCTTTAGGGCCCCTTCACACATCGTGCAAATTTGGTCAAATTGCGCCTAAAGTGTGCATGAAGCAGGAATCATATGCAAAACATGTAAAATCGTACCTGCCTCTCACACCTCGTACACCACAAGGAAAGGTGATGTAACACAGTGGTAAACATACCACTGTCCCAGCTTTTTTGAAACGTGTTGCAGGCATCCATTTCAAAATGAGCAAATATTTGCACAAAAACAATAAAGTTTATCAGTTTCAACATTAAATATGTTGTCCTTGAATATAGGTTGAAGAGGATTTTCAAAACATTGTATTCTGGTTTTATTTACATTTCACGCAACGTCCCAACTTCATTGGAAATGGGGTTGTATAACTGCGTCGTAACTGCTGTGAAACTAGCGTAAACCAGGTGTAGGAATTTTTGCGCAACTGGGGCATTGTGACATCATATGAAATTAATACTGTATTCCTGGGGTGGCCAAGTTCGGTCCTCGAGAGCCACCTTCCTGACACTCTTAAGCCCCGTTTACACATAGACGGTAAACTCTCTCGGAAGCGTCCCGGCAGAGATTTTGCCCCCTCCGGGCCGTTTTAGGGATCAAACGCCGTAGTTAACGCCGGCGCACAGGGGGCGTGGTTTGGTTCCGGCTTCACCGGGAATCGTCGAAAAAATTATTCAACATGTCGAATAATTCCGGGAGCGCTCCCGGAGAAGTGGCCTGATGATGGAGACAACGCGAACAACAGCATTTGATACTTTTTAATCGCCGTGTCATCCTGCCCCTTCCTGTAGTGCCGCAGTTTACACCGCCGTAATTGGCGGCCGGCTTTGTATCCCTAACCAACGGCGTGTAAAACGGCGATAGAGCCCATATTGGCATCCTCAAAGGCGTTTTAACCGGCGACAGAGGCAGACAAAACGGCGGTGCTAGCGGACAGTATGCTGTTCTAAACAACACCTCCTGGTTAACGGGTTCCAAACGGCCGATAGGAGGCGGTCAGTATAAAAACGCTAGCGCGCTGCATGCAGGTCTCTCACTCGCGGCCAGCTCCAGATATTTTTGCAGAGAGGCTCCAGTATGCCTCCTAAAATAAAATTGGCAGCGGCAAGGACTTACCAAGAGGTCTGGTTCAGGGGTAGCCCTGTGGTGGAGACGGAGCAACACGTTGAGGAGGGGAAAAGGAGAGAAAAGAAAAGCCTGAGAGATGAGCTCCCTCCCCCTGCAGTGACAGCTGCTTCAGCCTATTATACTCTGGGGGCGGTGCCTATATGCAAAAGTTCCTGGAGTAATGCAGGATTTGCCTGGATAAATCCAGCGGTACACAGGGCATTATTGGCAGCAGCAGAACACTGCCATTCTCACGCGCGTCTTAACCTGCGATTGTAAAGGATAGAACTGGGTATTAACCCCCGTTGCCTGACGTGTGCCGGATGCTACGGCGTCAAAACTCCACTTTATTTGGTGGATTTAGCGGCATTTTATCCACGTATTTGCAGCTAGTATGGCACTCAAAATGCCGGCGAAATGCTCCGCCCCTTTCCACCGCGAAAACAGCCAGAACTACTGCGAACTTCGGTCTACGTACTACCCGCCGACAAAACCATCTTTGTGTAACCTGGGCTTTAGTTGTCTCCCTGCTCCAACACACCTGAATCCAATGAAAGACTCGTTAGCAGACTTTTAATGAGCCTTTCACTGGATTCAGGTGTGTTGGAGCAGGGAGACAACTAGGAGTGTCAGGAAGGTGGCTCTCAAGGACCGAACTTGGCCACCCCTGCTCTATTCAAATGATCCTGTCATCTGGATTAACCAATCCAGTTAATGGTTGTGTGTAATACTATAGGCAATCTAGTTCGTAATACTTTCATGTTGATGTGGCTACAATCTGTCAGTAAAAACTGCCAAGTTCAAGCAATAACTCACATATTTGACAAAACCAGTCTTTGAAGCTGTTGTCTTAAATATGTGATTGAATTTGGTCATGTCCAAATGTGTTCAAAGATAGACAGAAATTAGAGATGCGGCCTCTGTTTCATTATAAGAGCACACAAGGAATTATTTTCAACTTCAAGAATAAAGTAATTTGGAGAATGAATTTCCCCTGAATGAAAAATGCAATCATCATCTACTGGATTTCCAAGGAACACCACAAACCTTTTTCTTTGACTGAAAATAATGAGAATGAGGAAGCTGTGAGTGAGCTGCATCCAAAGCATCTTTGACAGCTGGCCATGTGGATTCAAACATCAGCTTTGAGCCTCTCTGTGCCGACTTTCTATGTTTGCTGCCTCAGTGTGTGGGTTTAGTTGTCGCGTTTTCACCCACAATCCACCCACATGTGGGCCAGGTACGCGGATAACTGCTTGTTTGTGGCCTGCGGTAGATTGGTTCTCTCCCTCTTAGCAGTGCATGCTGGGTCAGCCTGCTGCCAGTGAGACCTTTAGTATGAATTTATATGACTTAATTTACACACCATACAGCTTGACACAGAAGCAGGGTTTTTAAACCAAGCCATATTTAAATGTTTCTTTTGTAATGTTATTTGCATTTATCTTTGCAGTGTTTTGAGGAATCTGCTTCCACTGATCCGTTTCCTCGCCCACATTAACAAAGTGTTGGTGAGGGATAGTTGAGCGCCTGATTATCTGTCTGTCTGTCTAAAAAATTTGCTGCTGTATCTCCAAGACCCTTAGCCCCAAACATACCAAACTTGGCACATGGGTAGATCTAGTGGGTCACCGTAGCAACAGTGATTTGATTTGCTAAGTAATTGGGTCATGAGGTTAATATGTGCAAAATCATATTATTTGAGCTCAGTACACAAAATTTTCACACAACCTACAGCTGACTCCAAGGCAGCAGTTTGGTACTAGGCGACCTCACAATTCCAGTCATGAGGTCATGCCAGAGGTGGGATGAAGTCACCATCAAGTCACTCTCAAGTCATGAATCAGCAAGTCCCAAGTCAAGTCTCAAGTCATAATGACCACCAACTGTTTGCAAGCTGACTTCAGACTTGCAGATTGATGACTTGAGAATGACTTGACACTGACTTCGTCCTGCCTCTGGGTCATGCAGTGTAGAATTTAACCCAGAGCTGGACAGGAGATTTTCTGGTTCATGGCGTGTTTTATTTGCTGGTATCAAAAGCAAAGACAGTGTGTTTGGTATCAAGAACATAAATAATTTACTTTATTCAGGCAATTTTGATTAAATATTTATGCATTGCCGTGACCCGAACCTGGAAAAGTGGTTGAAGATGAGTGAGTGGGTGAGTGAGTTATGCATTGCATATGCTTAGGCATTACTTACTGTACATCAGTGGTACCTGTATTTGGACAATTCTGGTTTTGGGTTCTATTCTTAAAATTATTGCTCCCAACTCAAATAGTGATTCATAACATTCCAGGTACACTCTTGTCTTAAATTTGTTGACTTTATGAGAGCTTAACTTGTTAAATTTCACCTCAAGAAAGACATAATAGTTGAGGGCAATGGGTTGACAACTACATAATTCATGATGAGTGTAAGGCCGAGTGACATAACAATATGTATCCTTCAGATATTATAAAATGTCTGTTAATATAGGCTACATCTCACTACAGTCTGTCGCTAATCCTGCAGTGAACAGGCTAGGCTGTGCTGGAAACACTGGTTATAGCTTAACTACACCTAGTTAGCTATTTCCAACATTACTTTGCTTTACGTGTAAGCCTGCCATCAGACATTAATGAAGTCAACATCTATCAACTAACCCATGGGCAGCCAGCACACTGGCTTAGTGGTTAGCACTGTGGCCTCACAGCAAGAAGGCCAGGGGATCGATTCCCACCTGTTGCCTTTCTGTGTGGAGTTTATATGTTCTCCCTGTGTTTGCGTGGGTTTCCTCCAGGTACTCCGGTTTCCTCCCACATTTAAAGACATGCAGGTTTAGTGAATTGGAAACTTTAAAATTGTCCAGGTCTCCCTTGCAAAAGAGGTCTCAATCTCAATGGGACTAACCTGGTTAAATAAAGGTTAAATTAAAAATTAAATTAAATTATAAGTTACAGAGCACAATATTTACTTCCTGTGCTTGGAAGCCGGGGGACCATGCCACATTTTACTTTAATTTTAAACCGTACTCGGGTGAAATGCCTCGAGGCAGCATTGTTGTGATTTGTCACTTATACAACAAGAAGACATGGGGCGGGAAGGAGAGGAACAGTAGTAGCTAGAAAACCAGTAGCAAGCAGTATTTCTGGTATTTATATTTGTGTATTTATATTTATATTAGCAAATTGTTTTTTACTTTCACGTTTGATACCCTGTGTGCTGCTATACAATGCTGCTGGAACCTCAGTTTCCCTGAGGGAGTCTTCCCAAGGGATTCATAAAGTTCAATCTAATGTAATCTATCAAATGAATAAACTGAACTGTATTGAATTAATTGGCAAGATATCCAAGACATTCAAAGGAAGGCAGGAAGCTATGGCACATGTTGTCATACCGTTATTATTTCAAATAAAAGGTTGTGTTCCGGAACATTAAACAATATAAAGTTTCTGCCTTTTGTTTTCATTCTTTGAAATACTTCAAAACCTTGGTTAGGGAAATAAAAGGAATATAACAGTTTATGAAGATCTGATACTCTGGTTTGGCCTTAGGTTATATTTATTACACAATAATTTGTCATTTGTAGTGTTTGTCCTTTTCAGAGTTCTGGCAAGTGAAGTACGATCTGATGTCATCCATTTCCTTTGATGTCCTTGTGGGAATTAACACTTGTAAACCAGCTACTAAATGAGTTATATTACCAACCACACCACAGAGAGGAAATGGGTGATTCAGCTGTGCTCCAAATGGAAGTTGTGAAACCTTGTCGTCATGGCAAACAGCCTACTATGTGTCAGAGCCACCGAGTCGGCTGCAGAGTCTATAATTCCTTGTCACAACATTCTACGTGTCATGAATATCAGGGTGTTGAAGCTGATATATCACAGTTGAAAGTGTCTTCAGAATGGAAACTTGTGTACTCCGATCAACAAGCTGTCACTAACAGCATCTGGCTGCAGGTACACATTCACATTCACATGCCGAAAAGTGCTCCTCCCATATATCAAGCTCAAACCTGCAGATGTGCGTCTCTCCTTCGGCACTCACCTTCCTTCTGTCGGTTCATCTTTTCCTCCCAATATTAAAACTTTATCCCAAACATATTATGTCTATTCATTCAGCACGATTAGGTGCAGATATACAACATGTTCGGTTCTTCCAAGAACCCGAGCCAGTGAATAAACAACTCCTACGCTATATCAAGGAAATATTTATCTATCTCTTAGAGAGCATCATCATTACTTAAAGACACAATGACATTGGTGGATGGAAAAATAAGAGTCCTCGTGAAAATCCAAGTGTATAATGAAGGTTCTAAGAACACTTACAGCGATGCAACATGAAAGGTTAAGCAGTTTTTTGACACCCGAATAATTATTCAACACAAACCATGTGTGTAAACTCTAAATGTGTTACTAAATTACAATTTATTCTCAAGAGGCAACTATGGGTGCTGTAAGATGAAGCCAAAGCAGAAGTGCCAAATCTTGCAATTATGTAAATGGACATTTGATGCTGGTTCCAAAACCATGTCACTTTCCATAGAACCTCTTGTTAAAAGTTTATACAGGTTTTATATATATATATATATATATATATATATATATATATATACCTTCAGTCTGATACAAAAAAAATGGTTTTAATCTTGATATCTAGGTTTCCCATTCATGACAACTGTACACGGGAGGTGATGTATTTTTATCCATCCATTTTCTACACCTGCTTATTCCAATTAAGGGGGCTGGAGCCTATCCCAGCAGTCATAGGGTAATAGGCGGGTTACATCCTGGACAGGATGCTAGTCTGTCGCAGGGCCACATTTAGACAGACAAAGACAGTCACACCTGCACGCACACCTACGGTCAAGTTAAAGTTTCCAGTTCATCTAACCTGCATTGTCTTTGGAAATGGGAAGAATAAGTGGTTCAAATAAGATATCAGTTTGAGCTATTTCAAACCATAAAATTATGAATAATTAGGGGCATGGTCACTGTGACTCACATGTAGTGTGTGCCAGCAAGATGATTCACAGCCTCACAAACAGCAGTTGCTAACTGTGGTGGACTCAACCATGTTTGTTCTTTCTGGGCATTTTATTACAAATATTTGAGATACTATGGCGTACTGTGTGGTTTGTTGTAACAACAGGTCATCTAAGAAGTCTGTGCTCCAGTATTTGTATTGAGGGAAATTTTTAACATAATTAGGTCTATATCTTAATTATCTTATTAATTAGTAAGTAGCATGCTGACATTAGCTCCACTGATGGTGCAACAGTTACTGAGCCAGTATGCCAGTTGCAGTTTTTCATACCCACAGTCAAGTCACACATTCTGAAAAACCACCACCCAGTCTACAAAAGTATGTATTAATTCATCACCCAAACCAAATGTAGCCTGTTTGCCTAAGCTTTCTTTTGGTAAATATGAAATGTGGACCATGTTTGGGCCTCATTGTTCCTGCCCACATGCCACCTTTTTATGGTTGGCCAGGAATTAGGCAGAGTCAGGCACTGCCGAAATGGCAACTTTTAGAACCTACAGGTGATGTCACACGGATTTGTTTAGTGTATATATATATATATATATATTTGTTTATCCTCTCTGTTTGTAAAAGGATTAACCTGCAAAGAATATGAGTAAATATGATTAATACCTGTGTTAATGGTTTTTTTCCCCTGCTGTTTTCCTCAGTTCCCATCCCCTCAGTACCCACATCCTCAGAAACCACAACACTATCTCAAGGCTCAGGCCACGCCAGAAGATGCAACGACACGGAGAAGGCCTACTGTGTGAATGGCGGTGACTGTTACTTCATACATGGTATTAATCAGCTGTCCTGCAAGTGAGTAGTCTTTCCTTTTTGCCTTAACCTTCAAATAATAACATTTCTTCTATTATCTTCAATTCAGAGATTTTGTGTTTTACTGTAAAAATTAATTTCACGCCGTCTTTAATCTGGAAATGTACTTCAGAATCCCAATTAGAAATGTTTTTTTTTTTAATTCTGCTGTTTGTTTTTGTGATTGCACTTGATCCTATTCATCTTTCTTGCAACAGCAGCAACAGCACATCACAGGAAAATGCTGCCACTCCGCCTGTAATGACCCACCTGTTGTGGTGGTTTCTTGTGTATTTTAACACTAATGATAGAGTGAGATGTTGGCGTTTCATCCTTTTAAGCTGTGTTTAGTGTACGATGGAAGCGGCTGCACATTAAAAGCTTTTTCAAAATGTCATGAGTCACTGGTTTAGCCGTGAGCAAATATTTATGCCTGTTAGAGGCCCCCAATGAGGTAAATAGAATCATTGCTTACATTTAAGGTCCTTGGCAAAAGGGATTAGGACCCATGTCTAAAGTGTCCTGAAGAAACCACCCTCTATTGGATCTCTTCTGAAGAAAAGAAAAAAAAAAACAGGATGACTTTATTGTTGAAACAACTTGACATTTAAGCATTTAAATAGTTTGTCAAAACATAAGATAAAAAAAAAAAAGAACTCCTTCCGTTCCCCCCTTTTAATCATGAGGCCCAAAACAGGAAATTATTTAAAAGAAACATTCTTGTTTTATTCTCTGGTATTAAAAACACAAGCAAATATGCAACCAAACAAATCCAAGCAAATCCCGTTTTTCTGACTGATATTAACTTTTAATAGTGTCATTGGATGCGTGACAGTTCACCGCTGCACAATATTTCAAGCCACAAAAACATGTAGGCTATCGATAATCATCATGTAGTCAAAAATTGGACTGTGATTTTTTTTTTTTTTTTTTGTATGTTTTTAATGCCAGATGTTGATTTTTAAGATGCCACCTTTGAAGGATATGTCTCTCTTTTACAACCGTAATCATATTAAAACATTGTTGGCAGTTAAATTTCTAAATGCTGCACATTTGCAGAGTTAATCCTTTTTAGAAAGACACTCATCTGCATTGTCCCAGTTGTAAATGGATAGCAGCTTTGACAGGGGAAGTAACCTCAGATGAACTGGAATGGAGAGGTGTAGACGCTCATCCTTCAGAATCCAGGGCTAAGCACTAACACAGGTGGACCTCAGTTCTATATTGGATATAGAACTGTTTAGATAAATAGTATTAGAAGATATTAATGAGTATATATGCAGTCATACCATGAGATACAAAAATTCACCGTACAATTAAACTTGCAAGCACAGCAAGACAGCACTGCAGTAACTCTAGTGACCTACTTTGTAATTGTATTTTTGAATTGTGGGACATGATGATCTCGAGCTTAGAGAAACAGGCTTGTAACCCGAGGGTCCTCGATTAGAGTGGAAAATCACTTCAGCCCCTTGGGGAAGCTCCCTAATCCCCAAGTTGCTGCCAGTGTGCAGTTGAGCTCCTTCCATGGCAGCAAACTGTGCATGTGAGTTTTTGTGTGTGTTAATTGGTGAATGTATAATTGTAATGCGTATTCAGCATCTGCATCAGATGGAAAAGTGCTATTTTTATTGCAGACTATTTGTTGGTGTATTAGCGATACAGTTTTTGTATATTGTTGAAGGTGTGGTGGCCAAGTGGTTACGTGGACTTGTTTTTAGTGTGGAAGGTTCCTGTTCAAGGCCACCTCTTGCCATTCTTCATATAATGTGGAGTTGTATCAGTAAGGGCATCCAGTGTAAAACCTTTGCCAAATCAACATGCAAATCCACCTCAGATCTGCTGTGGTGTCCCTGAGTGAAAACAAGGAAGAAGCCCAAAGTACTTAATATTGTGGTGTACTTTTTATTATGGGTGTTTTTTTTTTTATTTTACTTTCGGAATTTATTTTGTTTAGCGCTCTAATTCTTTGAAAAGCACTATGTAAATAGTGCTTCTTGTTCTTCCTATTATTATTAGTAACAAATACATAATTTTTTGGTATATAAATTGCACCGGATTATGAATCGGAGGACCTTCCAAACTAGTAAAAAAAACATCTGTGAATTATAGGCCGGAAAATACGGGACACCCTGTTTGTATAGACAACAAAACTAAATTGAACACAAACATGAAATGAAAGCAAACATTAATGGTGAAATACATTTCACCTCAGGGAGCTTTGGCGGCTCCTCTCCACTGGTGCACTGTGACATGTTGCAGGATCACTAACTCACCTGAAAACCTCTCACAGGAGGCTAGTTTCTAAGTAGCAGTGTACAAATAGCAAAGTGGAGCTCGACACACCACAAATGGATATGAGTTATCCAAGAAGAAACAGCAAGATGTGTATCGCTGGCAGCTGCAGGTTTGGTGATTCTTTTCTACAAATATATGTACTTATGTTTCCATGTACATTTCTACATGCTTTACTTTTTCTTGTTCCCCCCTTTTTAATATTATTATATTTAAGTAAATATTGGAGGAGTGGGGTACAATTAGTTATACCTAACAGCTAACGTTAGCTTATCTAGCCGGCCTTAGCAATGTTCATTGTTTAGCCGCATGTTCTCCTTGAATTGCTGGCTGTCTGAGTGGTGTCCAAAAAATGAGGTGGGCTTCATAGATAATTGGCAAAGCTTCTGGGGAAAACCTGGTCTTGTTAGGAGAGACGGCATCCATCCCACTTTGGATGGAGCAGCTCTCATTTCTAGAAATCTGGCCAATTTTCTTAAATCCTCCAAACCGTGACTATCCAGGGTTGGGACCAGGAAGCAGAGTTGTAGTCTTACACACCTCTCTGCAGCTTCTCTCCCCCTGCCATCCCCTCATTACCCCATCCCCGTAGAGACGGTGCCTGCTCCCAGACCACCAATAACCAGCAAAAATCTATTTAAGCATAAAAATTCAAAAAGAAAAAATAATATAGCACCTTCAACTGCACCACAGACTAAAACAGTTAAATGTGGTCTATTAAACATTAGGTCTCTCTCTTCTAAGTCCCTGTTGGTAAATGATATAATAATTGATCAACATATTGATTTATTCTGCCTAACAGAAACCTGGTTACAGCAGGATGAATATGTTAGTTTAAATGAGTCAACACCCCCGAGTCACACTAACTGTCAGAATGCTCGTAGCACGGGCCGGGGCGGTGGATTAGCAGCAATCTTCCATTCCAGCTTATTAATTAATCAAAAACCCAGACAGAGCTTTAATTCATTTGAAAGCTTGTCTCTTAGTCTTGTCCATCCAAATTGGAAGTCCCAAAAAACAGTTTTATTTGTTATTATCTATCGTCCACCTGGTCGTTACTGTGAGTTTCTCTGTGAATTTTCAGACCTTTTGTCTGACTTAGTGCTTAGCTCAGATAAGATAATTATAGTGGGCGATTTTAACATCCACACAGATGCTGAGAATGACAGCCTCAACACTGCATTTAATCTATTATTAGACTCTATTGGCTTTGCTCAAAAAGTAAATGAGTCCACCCACCACTTTAATCATATCTTAGATCTTGTTCTGACTTATGGTATGGAAATAGAAGACTTAACAGTATTCCCTGAAAACTCCCTTCTGTCTGATCATTTTTTAATAACATTTACATTTACTCTGATGGACTACCCAGCAGTAGGGAATAAGTTTCATTACACTAGAAGTCTTTCAGAAAGCGCTGTAACTAGGTTTAAGGATATGATTCCTTCTTTATGTTCTCTAATGCCATATAACAACACAGTGCAGAGTAGCTACCTAAACTCTGTAAGGGAGATAGAGTATCTCGTCAATAGTTTTACATCCTCATTGAAGACAACTTTGGATGCTGTAGCTCCTCTGAAAAAGAGAGCTTTAAATCAGAAGTGTCTGACTCCATGGTATAACTCTCAAACTCGTAGCTTAAAGCAGATAACCCGTAAGTTGGAGAGGAAATGGCGTCTCACTAATTTAGAAGATCTTCACTTAGCCTGGAAAAAGAGTCTGTTGCTCTATAAAAAAGCCCTCCGTAAAGCTAGGACATCTTTCTACTCATCACTAATTGAAGAAAATAAGAACAACCCCAGGTTTCTTTTCAGCACTGTAGCCAGGCTGACAAAGAGTCAGAGCTCTATTGAGCTGAGTATTCCATTATATTTAACTAGTAATGAGTAATTGACTTTCTTTGCTAACAAAATTTTAACTATTAGAGAAAAAATTACTCATAACCATCCCAAAGACGTATCGTTATCTTTGGCTGCTTTCAGTGATGCCGGTATTTGGTTAGACTCTTTCTCTCCGATTGTTCTGTCTGAGTTATTTTCATTAGTTACTTCATCCAAACCATCAACATGTTTATTAGACCCCATTCCTACCAGGCTGCTCAAGGAAGCCCTACCATTATTTAATGCTTCGATCTTAAATATGATCAATCTATCTTTGTTAGTTGGCTATGTACCACAGGCTTTTAAGGTGGCAGTAATTAAACCATTACTTAAAAAGCCATCACTTGACCCAGCTATCTTAGCTAATTATAGGCCAATCTCCAACCTTCCTTTTCTCTCAAAAATTCTTGAAAGGGTAGTTGTAAAACAGCTAACTGATCATCTGCAGAGGAATGGTCTATTTGAAGAGTTTCAGTCAGGTTTTAGAATTCATCATAGTACAGAAACAGCATTAGTGAAGGTTACAAATGATCTTCTTATGGCCTCGGACAGTGGACTCATCTCTGTGCTTGTTCTGTTAGACCTCAGTGCTGCTTTTGATACTGTTGACCATAAAATTTTATTACAGAGATTAGAGCATGCCATAGGTATTAAAGGCACTGCGCTGCGGTGGTTTGAATCATATTTGTCTAATAGATTACAATTTGTTCATGTAAATGGGGAATCTTCTTCACAGACTAAAGTTAATTATGGAGTTCCACAAGGTTCTGTGCTAGGACCAATTTTATTCACTTTATATATGCTTCCCTTAGGCAGTATTATTAGACGGTATTGCTTAAATTTTCATTGTTACGCAGATGATACCCAGCTTTATCTATCCATGAAGCCAGAGGACACACACCAATTAGCTAAACTGCAGGATTGTCTTACAGACATAAAGACATGGATGACCTCTAATTTCCTGCTTTTAAACTCAGATAAAACTGAAGTTATTGTACTTGGCCCCACAAATCTTAGAAACATGGTGTCTAACCAGATCCTTACTCTGGATGGCATTACCCTGACCTCTAGTAATACTGTGAGAAATCTTGGAGTCATTTTTGATCAGGATATGTCATTCAAAGCGCATATTAAACAAATATGTAGGACTGCTTTTTTGCATTTACGCAATATCTCTAAAATCAGAAAGGTCTTGTCTCAGAGTGATGCTGAAAAACTAATTCATGCATTTATTTCCTCTAGGCTGGACTATTGTAATTCATTATTATCAGGTTGTCCTAAAAGTTCCCTAAAAAGCCTTCAGTTAATTCAAAATGCTGCAGCTAGAGTGCTGACGGGGACTAGAAGGAGAGAGCATATCTCACCCATATTGGCCTCTCTTCATTGGCTTCCTGTTAATTCTAGAATAGAATTTAAAATTCTTCTTCTTACTTATAAGGTTTTGAATAATCAGGTCCCATCTTATCTTAGGGACCTCGTAGTACCATATCACCCCAATAGAGCGCTTCGCTCTCAGACTGCAGGCTTACTTGTAGTTCCTAGGGTTTGTAAGAGTAGAATGGGAGGCAGAGCCTTCAGCTTTCAGGCTCCTCTCCTGTGGAACCAGCTCCCAATTCAGATCAGGGAGACAGACACCCTCTCTACTTTTAAGATTAGGCTTAAAACTTTCCTTTTTGCTAAAGCTTATAGTTAGGGCTGGATCAGGTGACCCTGAACCATCCCTTAGTTATGCTGCTATAGACGTAGACTGCTGGGGGGTTCCCATGATGCACTGTTTCTTTCTCTTTTTGCTCTGTATGCACCACTCTGCATTTAATCATTAGTGATCGATCTCTGCTCCCCTCCACAGCATGTCTTTTTCCTGGTTCTCTCCCTCAGCCCCAACCAGTCCCAGCAGAAGACTGCCCCTCCCTGAGCCTGGTTCTGCTGGAGGTTTCTTCCTGTTAAAAGGGAGTTTTTCCTTCCCACTGTAGCCAAGTGCTTGCTCACAGGGGGTCGTTTTGACCGTTGGGGTTTTACATCATTATTGTATGGCCTTGCCTTACAATATAAAGCGCCTTGGGGCAACTGTTTGTTGTGATTTGGCGCTATATAAAAAAAAAAATTGATTGATTGATTGATTGTAGCTTACAAAATAGTTGGTTCCTTTGTGTTTGATAACAGTCTTCTCCTGTGATGTCTTATCCTTCTTATGTCTTATTATTTATTATAATATATATACCTTTTTCTTGAGCTGCTTGGGTGGGTAAGGAGAGTTCCCATGGGATATAAAAGCTTTTCAACCTACCATCCCTGGTTCTCAAGACCAGGCACCTAAGTGGCTCTACTCTACTCTTTTCTACTCTCCTATTTTACTCTTCCTTTTTAGATATTTAGATATACCTTAGTATGTTGGCATAGTTCCACCTTAGAATTGGAATATAATATATAAGATATACCTTACTGAATTTTTATGCACAATACAGTAGGTTGCTAACGTAGCACCCTGTATGTTTGGATCTTCCCTTAAAATCTATAGAAAAAGCTAAAGAAAAATTACTTCAAAAGGGTTCTGTTCATTTTACAAGAGGAATAAATATGAACTTTAAAGTCATGGTTTGTTTTCACATTGTTAAAAGTATTGCAAGTGTTCTGCACCATAATCTGACGGTGTAGTTGCAGCTTTTTTCATAGAAATGTTGTGCAAGCTTCAGCTATATTCAATAAAATGAAATATATGAATATTGTCTTTTGCTACGGTTGTCAAAAATCATGTTTTGCATTTCCTTCAACCGTATGTCAACATAGCATAAGCCCTTGGGGTAGTTTGATGTCGAGCTAAAAGACTGGCGAGGGCTTCTGTGCCCAGTTGGCCAAAAGAAAAATGCTTGACAAGCAATGAGGACGTGGCTGCAACAGCCGTTCAATACGCTGTGTACAAACTGGAGGCAGCAATAACTCAATTGCTGCAGCTAATTCACTCACGGCTGGGGCACGGGTCCAGAAAAGTTGGATAATGCAGTGAAGCCCTGCAGGGATTTGTTGCCCCCCAGCCATCTTATTCAATACAGGCTGGGCTTCAGTGAGTATTACTCACTGGCTAAACAAGTCCTGCGGACATCTAGCCCTGCTTTTATGTCCAGCTTTTTAACGCTGAAAGATCAACTTTTGTTTTTCTTCATTAACAAATGAGCCAAAATAAGCTCTCTCTAAACTAAACACATTTGCGGGTGAGTCTAAATGAAGACTTTAATTTCTCTTGAGCATATCTTTTGAACATATCAATTGCAAATATATTAAAATATTTATATTCTTTTCATCTTCACTTATTTCATTATGGTTTTAGGTGATGGTGATAATGGAAATCAACATATCACTGTTGTGATTTACATATATTTTCCTTTTGAACTTCTTATATTTGACTGCAACATCAAAATTAAAATGGTTTTCCAGTTTTCAGCTACAATATGAGTATAATTTTGACATACGAGGGCTGTCAATAAAGTAACGGTCCTTTTTATTTTTTTCAAAAACTATATGGATTTCATTCATATGTTTTTACGTCAGACATGCTTGAACCCTCGTGCGCATGCGTGAGTTTTTCCACGCCTGTCGGTGACGTCATTCGCCTGTGAGCACTCCTTGTGGGAGGAGTCGTCCAGCCCCTCGTCGGAATTCCTTTGTCTGAGAAGTTGCTGAGAGACTGGCGCGTTGTTTGATCAAAATTTTTTCTAAACCTGTGAGACACATCGAAGTGGACACGGTTCGAAAAATTAAGCTGGTTTTCAGTGAAAATTTTAACGGCTGATGAGAGATTTTGAGGTGATTCTGTCGCTTTAAGGACTTCCCACGGTGCGAGACGTCGCTCAGCGCTCTCAGGCGCCATCGTCAGCCTGTTCAAGCTGAAAACCTCCACATTTCAGGCTCTATTGATCCAGGACGTCGTGAGAGAACAGAGAAGTTTCAGAAGAAGTCGGTTTCAGCATTTTATCCGGATATTCCACTGTTAAAGGAGATTTTTTTAATGAAAGACGTGCGGACGGGTCCGTGCGGACGGGTCCGTGCGGACGGGTCCGCGCGTCGGGACGCAGCCGACGCGGTGCGGCGGCACAGGAAAAACACCTCTGTTGAAAGCCTTAAGGACAAGTTGGAACATGTCCTGCTGTTAAACAATTTCTCATATACTCACTCCACTGAAAGCCATCAAAAGCCGCCTGGATTTTACAAATGGTTATCAACACGGAGGTGTTTTTCCTGTGCCGCCGCACCGCGTCGGCTGCGTCCCGAAGCGCGGACCCGTCTGCATGTCTTTCATTAAAAAAAATCTCCTTTAACAGTGGAATATCCGGATAAAATGCTGAAACCGACTTCTTCTGAAACTTCTCTGTTCTCTCACGAAGTCCTGGATCAATAGAGCCTGAAATGTGGAGGTTTTCAGCTTGAACAGGCTGATGACGGCGGCTGAGAGCGCTGAGCGACGTCTCGCACCGTGGGAAGTCCTTAAAGCGACAGAATCACCTCAAAATCTCTCATCAGCCGTTAAAATTTTCACTGAAAACCAGCTTAATTTTTCGAACCGTGTCCACTTCGATGTGTCTCACAGGTTTAGAAAAAATTTTGATCAAACAACGCGCCAGTCTCTCAGCAACTTCTCAGACAAAGGAATTCCGACGAGGGGCTGGACGACTCCTCCCACAAGGAGTGCTCACAGGCGAATGACGTCACCGACAGGCATGGAAAAACTCACGCATGCGCACGAGGGTTCAAGCATGTCTGACGTAAAAACATATGAATGAAATCCATATAGTTTTTGAAAAAAATAAAAAGGACCGTTGCTTTATTGACAGACCTCGTATATGTGTTTTTAGGTGTTACAGTATCAATCAATTCAATCAATTTTTTTTTATATAGCACCAAATCACAACAAACAGTTGCCCCAAGGCGCTTTATATTGTAAGGCAAGGCCATACAATAATTATGTAAAACCCCAACGGTCAAAACGACCCCCTGTGAGCAAGCACTTGGCTACAGTGGGAAGGAAAAACTCCCTTTTAACAGGAAGAAACCTCCAGCAGAACCAGGCTCAGGGAGGGGCAGTCTTCTGCTGGGACTGGTTGGGGCTGAGGGAGAGAACCAGGAAAAAGACATGCTGTGGAGGGGAGCAGAGATCGATCACTAATGATTAAATGCAGAGTGGTACATACAGAGCAAAAAGAGAAAGAAACAGTGCATCATGGGAACCCCCCAGTAGTCTACGTCTATAGCAGCATAACTAAGGGATGGTTCAGGGTCACCTGATCCAGCCCTAACTATAAGCTTTAGCAAAAAGGAAAGTTTTAAGCCTAATCTTAAAAGTAGAGAGGGTGTCTGTCTCCCTGATCTGAATTGGGAGCTGGTTCCACAGGAGAGGAGCCTGAAAGCTGAAGGCTCTGCCTCCCATTCTACTCTTACAAACCCTAGGAATTACAAGTAAGCCTGCAGTCTGAGAGCGAAGCGCTCTATTGGGGTGATATGGTACTACGAGGTCCCTAAGATAAGATGGGACCTGATTATTCAAAACCTTATAAGTAAGAAGAAGAATTTTAAATTCTATTCTAGAATTAACAGGAAGCCAATGAAGAGAGGCCAATATGGGTGAGATATGCTCTCTCCTTCTAGTCCCCATTAGTACTCTAGCTGCAGCATTTTGAATTAACTGAAGGCTTTTTAGGGAACTTTTAGGACAACCTGATAATAATGAATTACAATAGTCCAGCCTAGAGGAAATAAATGCATGAATTAGTTTTTCAGCATCACTCTGAGGCAAGACCTTTCTAATTTTAGAGATATTGCGTAAATGCAAAAAAGCAGTCCTACATATTTGTATAATATGCGCTTTGAATGACATATCCTGATCAAAAATGACTCCAAGATTTCTCACAGTATTACTAGAGGTCAGGGTAATGCCATCCAGAGTAAGGATCTGGTTAGACACCATGTTTCTAAGATTTGTGGGGCCAAGTACAATAACTTCAGTTTTATCTGAGTTTAAAAGCAGGAAATTAGAGGTCATCCATGTCTTTATGTCTGTAAGACAATCCTGCAGTTTAGCTAATTGGTGTGTGTCCTCTGGCTTCATGGATAGATAAAGCTGGGTATCATCTGCGTAACAATGAAAATTTAAGCAATACCGTCTAATAATACTGCCTAAGGGAAGCATGTCCTAGCACAGAACCTTGTGGAACTCCATACTTAACTTTAGTCTGTGAAGAAGAGTCCCCATTTACATGAACAAATTGTAATCTATTAGACAAATATGATTCAAACCACCGCAGTGCAGTGCCTTTAATACCTATGGCATGCTCTAATCTCTGTAATAAAATTTTATGGTCAACAGTATCAAAAGCAGCACTGAGGTCTAACAGAACAAGCACAGAGATGAGTCCACTGTCTGAGGCCATAAGAAGATCATTTGTAACCTTCACTAATGCTGTTTCTGTACTATGATGAATTCTAAAACCTGACTGAAACTCTTCAAATAGACCATTCCTCTGCAGATGATCAGTTAGCTGTTTTACAACTACCCTTTCAAGAATTTCTGAGAGAAAAGGAAGGTTGGAGATTGGCCTATAATTAGCTAAGATAGCTGGGTCAAGTGATGGCTTTTTAAGTAATGGTTTAATTACTGCCACCTTAAAAGCCTGTGGTACATAGCCAACTAACAAAGATAGATTGATCATATTTAAGATCGAAGCATTAAATAATGGTAGGGCTTCCTTGAGCAGCCTGGTAGGAATGGGGTCTAATAAACATGTTGATGGTTTGGATGAAGTAACTAATGAAAATAACTCAGACAGAACAATCGGAGAGAAAGAGTCTAACCAAATACCGGCATCACTGAAAGCAGCCAAAGATAACAATACGTCTTTGGGATGGTTATGAGTAATTTTTTCTCTAATAGTTAAAATTTTGTTAGCAAAGAAAGTCATGAAGTCATTACTAGTTAAAGTTAATGGAATACTCAGCTCAATAGAGCTCTGACTCTTTGTCAGCCTGGCTACAGTGCTGAAAAGAAACCTGGGGTTGTTCTTATTTTCTTCAATTAGTGATGAGTAGAAAGATGTCCTAGCTTTATGGAGGGCTTTTTTATAGAGCAACAGACTCTTTTTCCAGGCTAAGTGAAGATCTTCTAAATTAGTGAGACGCCATTCCCTCTCCAACTTACGGGTTATCTGCTTTAAGCTACGAGTTTGTGAGTTATACCACGGAGTCAGGCACTTCTGATTTAAAGCTCTCTTTTTCAGAGGAGCTACAGCATCTAAAGTTGTCTTCAATGAGGATGTAAAACTATTGACGAGATACTCTATCTCACTTACAGAGTTTAGGTAGCTACTCTGCACTGTGTTGGTATATGGCATTAGAGAACATAAAGAAGGAATCATATCCTTAAACCTAGTTACAGCGCTTTCTGAAAGACTTCTAGTGTAATGAGACTTATTCCCCACTGCTGGGTAGTCCATCAGAGTAAATGTAAATGTTATTAAGAAATGATCAGACAGAAGGGAGTTTTCAGGAAATACTGTTAAGTCTTCTATTTCCATACCATAAGTCAGAACAAGATCTAAGATATGATTAAAGTGGTGGGTGGACTCATTTACATTTTGAGCAAAGCCAATAGAGTCTAATAATAGATTAAATGCAGTGTTGAGGCTGTCATTCTCAGCATCTGTGTGGATGTTAAAATCGGCCACTATAATTATCTTATCTGAGCTAAGCACTAAGTCAGACAAAAGGTCTGAAAATTCACAGAGAAACTCACAGTAACGACCAGGTGGACGATAGATAATAACAAATAAAACTGGTTTTTGGGACTTCCAATTTGGATGGACAAGACTAAGAGTCAAGCTTTCAAATGAATTAAAGCTCTGTCTGGGTTTTTGATTAATTAATAAGCTGGAATGGAAGATTGCTGCTAATCCTCCGCCTCGGCCCGTGCTACGAGCGTTCTGGCAGTTAGTGTGACTCGAGGGTGTTGACTCATTTAAACTAACATATTCATCCTGCTGTAACCAGGTTTCTGTAAGGCAGAATAAATCAATATGTTGATCAATTATTATATCATTTACCAACAGGGACTTAGAAGAGAGAGACCTAATGTTTAATAGACCACATTTAACTGTTTTAGTCTGTGGTGGAGTTGAAGGTGCTATATTATTTTTTCTTTTTGAATTTTTATGCTTAAATAGATTTTTGCTGGTTATTGGTGGTCTGGGAGCAGACACCGTCTCTACGGGGATGGGGTAATGAGGGGATGGCAGGGGGAGAGAAGCTGCAGAGAGGTGTGTAAGACTACAACTCTGCTTCCTAGTCCCAACCCTGGATAGTCACGGTTTGGAGGATTTAAGAAAATTGGCCAGATTTCTAGAAATGAGAGCTGCTCCATCCAAAGTGGGATGGATGCCGTCTCTCCTAACAAGACCAGGTTTTCCCCAGAAGCTTTGCCAATTATCTATGAAGCCCACTTCATTTTTTGGACACCACTAAGACAGCCAGAAGTTCAAGGAGAACATGCGGCTAAACATGTCACTCAAGTAGCAAGTAATGAAGTAGATTTCATAACAGAAATATGCTCTGTTATGAAATACCAAGGAAAATGTTCCTACCGTGCATGACTTGTTTCAGTGTAGACAGATTTTTGGACTGATTTTGCAGTCTTGATTTTTATGTCAAATTATCATGTCCCTAGGCTTTCTATGGAATGTATAATTTAAAGTACAGTGAGTGAGTCAGTAGGTACAAATGAATGAGTATTTCCCCCACAGTTTAACACAAAAAGTCAAAAAACATCAATGCCATCATTTTATACCATTTCAAATTAAAAGGTTAAAGTGATTAACTCTGACGCATCAGAAAAAAAAAATAATAATAACTTTGTTTTGCTCATGTAATATTCCATAAATGTGCCTCCCACCTGATCAGCACTGCCACCTGGTTCATGCTTAATTTATATCTTGATAGATGATGGAAATTAGGAGCAGGTGCCATTGTCATTGAGAGAGACAGAGCATTTCTGCACAGAAATTTACTAAATCAGAGAAGTAAACAGCTATTTTGTGGTTGTTTCACACTGGTTACACTCTAAAACTCAAATCATACTTCTGCGCAAACTGCACAGAAAGGATCATGCATAAAGTAAAGGTGGACTCATGAAGTAAAGTGTGATTAAGGTCAGTGAGACTGGTTCAGATTTCCTGTATCACTGAAATGGTATTTACTTTCTAACTTGTGCTTCCAAGTCCACACAACCCTGCACAAGGATTTTGTATACATGTAACCGTAGCAGACACTTCTTTCTTCCCTCTCAGTGTCTCTCAACAAATTTGGAGTTTAAGTTACTTGAAGCTTAAAATTAGTTATTTTGTCATTTCCTCATCCTGTGTCTGGTAGCCACTGATGCTACCGGTACTTATAACAAGCACCAGTGGCTGATTAGCCACAGATTTACATAAATTTCTTGTTTTTGACAGTCTCATGAGAGCAAATAGAAATTTGTATTTAGCAAATAATTTGACAGCAAAATTAAGACAATGCAACCAGCAGTTCCTCAAACATAGCGTAACATCAACATCCACAGAATCGTGCACAGACGGCTGGACAGGCACAAAAGAAATGTGTAAGTTTATTTTCATATTTATTATTAAATTTGTTTTTGTATTTATTACTTGTTAGAAGTGGGTACATGTATAAGAGTCATATAACACGTGGTAGTGGCTATAGGTATGCGACATTTCCATGCAGCAGTGTTTAAGTATGACTACTTTATCAGAGGTTTTGTAAAAAATCAAATCAAATAAATCTCTGATTATGTCAAATTCTTGATGTTTGGATTTGTCACCATTTTGAATTTTGGATCTCACATGTTGTCACCACAGAAATTAAAATGTGGAAACAATAAGGATAATATAATATAAGGATCACATTGAAGTGAATCAATCTTTAATAAGCACATATATCAAGATAGGTATCATATAATTATGTAAGGGACAGATTCACACCCGACAAAGAGTTTTGAATTACATTGCTCATACAGTTTTACTACTCCTGGGTTCTGTCATAGCAGCTTAGAGTGGCGGTGAACCATTGCTTGGGATATGTCTCTCCAACCTCTCGCCATGTCCTTATTTGCATATTTGTTTGCTTTGTCAGTACATGGCAGTGCAATAATTATTTTCATGATCATTCAAAAAGAAATTGATCAAAACATGTTGAGAAGAAAAATTGGAAAACCAAAATATTCCCAGAGGTGCACAGGGAACTTTTGTGAGTTGTGAGATTTGGATCACAATCATGGTTTCTTCAGAATGATTGGTTTGTGTCCAGGATATGTGTCAGCATGTCTCTACACGCTATACAGATGTGGAAACATTTGCAAATACAAGCTCCTAACTCACATCCTCATTATATATTTTTTCATGATAGTAAGCAAAATAAATAAATAAATAAATAAATAAATAAATAAATAATGAACCATGATTTTTTTTTTTTCATCTTGTCACAAAAGATAAAGTAATGATAATATAATTTATGCTTTGCAGCTGCACCCTGTTGGCGTTCTGCAGCCTCATATGTTTTTGAAATAATGTGGTGACAGCGTATTTTCTTTCATCTTTCAGTGAGGTTTTTTTTTTTTTTTTTTGCCTAGGTGGTGCTATTCCCCAGTTAAACACCATCAGTCAGGATGAGTAATTTAATGGTGGACGTTATGGTGCTCCTGGGAGGCGTTGTGTGAAACCAGTGAATCATGAGCAATGACCTCTGTTAGATTGGTGGTCTGGCTGTGAATGATGGTGGAATGTTGGCACTCCGCAAAGACCAAATGTTCATCCTGTTGGGATTGTAACACAAGGAAAGATGTTGTTCGCTAACAAGCATGATGGGCGTGCTGCCTTAACTTCAATCTTTAAGAAAAGTATAGCGTCTTAAATCTTCACTTGGCCTGAGACTTGTGTTTCATGTAAAGAGTTTTGGAGTTGAACTTGAAATCAAGACATTTAATATTGAAGTTAGCTTCTTTTTCTCATTGTGTTCTGTTCCTGTTGTAAAGCTGTCGTGTTTTGAGGCTATGAACTCAGCTGCCAGACTCCTGACAGGCACAAAGAGAAGAAATCTCATTCAGCATTGCCAGATGTTTCATAACTTTCATATTTGTGTGATAATTTAGCCAGTTGTATCAACTCGTATTTCTAAAAATTTCCAGTTGTACAATTTGTACAATCCTGTATTCCATAGAAACTGATTTGGAACTAGGGGAGTTGATGGTCTAGTGGTTAAGCATTGGCTTTGAGACTAGAGGATCCTTGGTTCAAACCCCAGCCTGACTGGAAAATCACTAAGGATCCTTGGGCAAGGTCCCTAATCCCCAGTTGCTCGCGGTGTGTAGTGAGCACCTTGCATGGCAGCACCCTGACATCGGTGTGTGAGTGTGCTTGTATGAATGGGTGAATGTGAGGCATAATTGTAAAGTGCTTTGAGCATCTGATGCAGATGGAAAAGTGCCATATAAATGCAGTCCATTTCGTCTGCTGACTCCTTTGATAGTATTATGCCAATAAATTCCAAGTGTAAACTGATCCAAGATCTGTCATGAATATATTAACATCTGTAATAATAAAAACAATCATTCATGTTATTTTATTTTTGTTGCACTTTATGGTATGATTATTTGGTTTTTGGTATCTGGCAACACCGATTGCTATTCTCATTATGTTTTATCGTCCTCTCGCATATTGCGTTCCAGACTGAGTTTGGCTTTCACTGGGCAAACAGAGAAGCAAAGCAGGGGAGACTGCGAAAAATATAAAGTGTTTAAAAACTAACACAGCAAACAAAAACATCTGTTACATGGGAATTAACGAGGGTATTATAGCTATAATCATGTCTCAGATTGGCCAGATGTATTCACAAAGAAAACTGTATAGATTATAAAACAAAGAAGAAAAAGGATGATGTTCTCCATCAGTCAAAACCACAGTAAGACACTCATGTTCCAGTTTGAAGAATATAATGACTGAAGCATAAAGAAACAAGATGGATTATTATTTGAACTTTAGAATACATTATTAAGAAAATATAGAATAACTTTAACTGTGCAAAAAATTAATCTGCCTAAACAAAGCAAGAAAAGTTACCCTGGCTTGTAAATTATGAATTAAATAATAGCTGGGACTGCAGTCACAAATTATAAACACCTAATGACTACCTTATAATGTACATGGTGATAAAAGCACTCACCCTCAGCAAGAACATAGTGTCTGTTATAACAATCTGTTATAACAGATACAGTTATTTGTTTCTATTGTCATAGATTTTATGTGACAAATCAGCTGACTGTAGCCTGAAAAGGATCTGCAGTGATGATACAGCGCCTTTCTGAAATGTTCCAAGATTTTCAGCTTAAAGCACTTGGGGTGGCTGCACAAAGTATATGATGGGCTGTTAGATCAGGCCATATTGAGTACAACTGTACAAAGCTTATTACCAAAATCAAGATGAATTTGATCACAATCTCGGCGCAACATTGTTTAATCACCCTGTGCTTGTACAAACTCTGCTGTCAATGTTTAGGGATGAAATATCTTGATTTCGACTTCTGTGACATGTAATAGAAGAACATATCTGAATTTCTGTTGTGTTTGAGACACGCCTACTGATCTGATCTGCACTCTGGGTCCATGCATTATGTGGAGAGAGGCAGAAGCCACTCCCTTTTTTGAGATCGGGTGTGCCCAGTAGCATCTTCTTTCCATTTAAAGCAACAGGCACAAAAATTAAGGATACATCACCCCAGTATCTCTCGGTTGTTTTTTGTTTTTTGTGAACTTGATTTGAATACATCTGGTGATTGTAGTTTGCTTAAAAAGTGTACAATATAACTTCTTTAACATTTAGACTTCATTTTAATGATTTGAAGCTTTTTGTGCATCGATGAATTTCTGAGCTTGTCATTTTTATTTCATTATTCTTTTAAAAAATTCAAAAGACAGTTTGACCAGATTTGTGTATGTGGATTTTACATTGTGTGCATATGACGATTAACAATGTAGGTGGAGGGTTTGAACCCATAATATTTAAAGTAAGCCTTATTTCCTGTATTTTCCTTTTCATAACACTTGTCTACTCCTTCCCAGATGTCCGGATGGATACTTCGGCCCACGATGCTTACAGACTGAGCCGCTGCGGTCGTACATGCCCAATACTTTCAAAAGTATGTTCACTTGATATCAGCAGCTGAGAACAGAGAAACAGTTGTCACTGGATTATCTCTGTGGACTCCTGCTGCCTCCAGTTTTCTGTCTCTTTTTCCTTCTCAGGTCCACACACACTGAGCCGTGCACCGCACCCCGTGCACGGTGGTGCCATCCATGGGAACCCTCTGCTTCTGCTGTCTGTAGTTTTGCTGTTGTTCTAATTCTGTTTTTTTTTTCTGCCTCCCTCCCTCCCTCCCTCCTCACCCTTTCTTACACATACTCTGTTCTCTCCACTCCACTCCACCCTTACCCTCTCTCACTCCTCCACCTCCCTTGCTGCTCCCTTTCTCTTTTGTTTTTTGTTTTGTTTTGCTTTGGTTTTTTTTTTTTTTTTTTGCTTTCTTTCTTTCCATCAGGTGTCCAAATGACTTTACTGGTGATCGCTGTCAAACCTACGTTATGGCCAGTTTCTACCGTATGTCAACTTCCTCCTCTGTCACTCTGTCTCAGACTGTCCTCGTGTTCTGCATGCTGTGTGTAGTACGGGTGCATTCAGTTTCTCAGATCTAACAGATTCTGTGTGTGCCATTGCCAATGACTCATTCATAAGCTGGCACAGTTGAGCCTGTTTGGTCTGCATGCAATATTGTTTACCATTAAATTTGCAGTACTTTGCATGTGCACAGTCACAGTAAATTAAAAAAAAAGATGCTCTATGCAATACATTTGCACTGCATGCAACAGAACAAAACCACTGCTAAACCTGCACACATCAATCAACCAATCAACTTTTTTCTTATATAGCGCCAAATCACAACAAACAGTTGCCCCAAGGCGCTCCATATTGTAAGGCAAGGCCATACAATAATTATAAAAAACCCCAACGGTCAAAACGACCCCCTATGAGCAAGCACTTGGCAACAGTGGGAAGGAAAAACTCCCTTTTAACAGGAAGAAACCTCCAGCAGAACCAGGCTCAGGGAGGGGCAGTCTTCTGCTGAGACTGGTTGGGGCTGAGGGAAAAAAACAGGAAAAAGACATGCCGTGAAGGGGGGCAGAGATCGATCACTAATGATTAAATGCAGAGTGATGCATACGGAGCAAAAAGAGAAAGAAACAGTGCATCATGGGAACCCCCCCACAATCTACGTCTAAAGCAGCATAACCAAGGGATGGTCCAGGGTCACCCGATCCAGCCCTAACTATAAGCCTTAGCGAAAAGGAAAGTTTTAAGCCTAATCTTAAAAGTAGAGAGGGTATCTGTCTCCCTGATCTGAATTGGGAGCTGGTTCCACAGGAGAGGAGCCTGAAAGCTGAAGGCTCTGCCTCCCATTCTACTCTTACAAACCCTAGGAACTACAAGTAAGCCCGCAGTCTGAGAGCGAAGCGCTCTAATGGGGTAATATGGTACTATGAGGTCCCTAAGATAAGATGGGACCTGATTATTCAAAACCTTATAAGTAAGAAGAAGAATTTTAAATTCTATTCTAGAATTAACAGGAAGCCAATGAAGAGAGGCCAACACGGGTGAGATATGCTCTCTCCTGCTAGTCCCCGTCAGTACTCTAGCTGCAGCATTCTGAACCAACTGAAGGCTTTTTAGGGAACTTTTAGGACAACCTGATAATAATGAATTACAATAGTCCAGCCTAGAGGAAATAAATGCATGAATTAGTTTTTCAGCATCACTCTGAGACAAGACCTTTCTGATTTTAGAGATATTGCGTAAATGCAAAAAGGCAGTCCTACATATTTGTTTAATATGCGCTTTGAATGACATATCCTGATCAAAAATGACTCCAAGATTTCTCACAGTATTACTAGAGATCAGGGAAATGCCATCCAGAGTAACGATCTGGTTAGACACCATGCTTCTAAGATTTGTGGGGCCAAGTACAATAACTTCAGTTTTATCTGAGTTTAAAAGCAGGAAATTAGAGGTCATCCATGTCTTTATGTCTGTAAGACAATCCTGCAGTTTAGCTAATTGGTGTGTATCCTCTGGCTTCATGGATAGATAAAGCTGGGTATCATCTGCGTAACAATGAAAATTTAAGCAATACCGTCTAATAATACTGCCTAAGGGAAGCATGTATAAAGTGAATAAAATTGGTCCTAGCACAGAACCTTGTGGAACTCCATAATTAACTTTAGTCCGTGAAGAAGATTCCCCATTTACATGAACAAACTGTAATCTATTAGACAAATATGATTCAAACCACCGCAGCGCAGTGCCTTTAATACCTATGACATGCTCTAATCTCTGTAATAAAATTTTATGGTCAACAGTATCAAAAGCAGCACTGAGGTCCAACAGAACAAGCACAGAGATAAGTCCACTGTCCGAAGCCATAAGTAGATCATTTGTAACCTTCACTAATGCTGTTTCTGTACTATGATGAATTCTAAAACCTGACTGAAACTCTTCAAATAGACCATTCCTCTGCAGGTGATCAGTTAGCTGTTTTACAACTACCCTCTCAAGAATCTTTGCGAGAAAAGGAAGGTTGGAAATTGGCCTATAATTAGCTAAGATAGCTGGGTCAAGTGATGGCTTTTTAAGTAATGGTTTAATTACTGCCACCTTAAAGGCCTGTGGTACATAACCAACTAACAAAGATAGATTGATCATATTTAAGATTGAAGCATTAAATAATGGTAGGACTTCCTTGAGCAGCCTGGCAGGAATGGGGTCCAATAAACATGCCGATGGTTTGGACGAAGCAACCAATGAAAATAACTCAGACAGAACAACCGGAGAGAAAGAGTCTAACCAAATACCGGCATCACTGAAAGCAGCCAAAGATAACGATACATCTTTGGGATGGTTATGAGTAATTTTTTCTCTAATAGTCAAAATTTTGTTAGCAAAGAAAGTCATGAAGTCATTACTAGTTAAAGTTAATGGAATACTCAGCTCAATAGAGCTCTGACTCTTTGTCAGCTTAGCTACAGTGCTGAAAAGAAACCTGAGGTTATTCTTATTTTCTTCAATTAGTGATGAGTAGAAAGATGTCCTAGCTTTACGGAGGGCTTTTTTATAGAGCAACAAACTCTTTTTCCAGGCTAAGTGAAGATCTTCTAAATTAGTGAGACGCCATTTCCTCTCCAACTTACGGGTTATCTGCTTTAAGCTACGAGTTTGTGAGTTATACCACGGAGTCAGACACTTCTGATTTAAAGCTCTACAGCATCCAAAGTTGTCTTCAAAGAGGATGTAAAACTATTGACGAGATACTCTATCTCCCTTACAGAGTTTAGGTAGCTACTCTGCTCTGTGTTGGTATATGACATTAGAGAACATAACGAAGGAATCATATCCTTAAACCTAGTTACAGCGCTTTCTGAAAGACTTCTAGTGTAATGAAACTTATTCCCCACTGCAGGGTAGTCCATCAGGGTAAATGTAAATGTTATTAAAAAATGATCAGACAGAAGGGAGTTTTCAGGGAATACTGTTAAGTCTTCTATTTCCATACCATAAGTCAGAACAAGATCTAAGATATGATTAAAGTGGTGGGTGGACTCATTTACTTTTTGAGCAAAGCCGATAGAGTCTAATAATAGATTAAATGCAGTGTTGAGGCTGTCATTCTCAGCATCTGTGTGGATATTAAAATCGCCCACTATAATTATCTTATCTGAGCTAAGCACTAAGTCAGACAAAAGGTCTGAAAATTCACAGAGAAACTCACAGTAACGACCAGGTGGACGATAGATAATAACAAATAAAACTGGTTTTTGGGACTTCCAATTTGGATGGACAAGACTAAGAGACAAGCTTTCAAATGAATTAAAGCTCTGTCTAGGTTTTTGATTAATTAATAAGCTGGAATGGAAGATTGCTGCTAATCCTCCGCCACGGCCCGTGCTACGAGCATTCTGACAGTTAGTGTGACTCGGGGGTGTTGACTCATTTAAACTAACATATTCATCCTGCTGTAACCAGGTTTCTGTTAGGCAGAATAAATCAATACGTTGATCAATTATTATATCATTTACCAACAGGGACTTAGAAGAGAGAGACCTAATGTTTAATAGACCACATTTAACTGTTTTAGTCTGTGGTGCAGTTGAAGGTGCTATATTATTTTTTCTTTTTGAATTTTTATGCTTAAATAGATTTTTGCTGGTTATTGGTGGTCTGGGAGCAGGCACCGTCCCTACAGGGATGGGGCAACGAGGGGATGGCAGGGGGAGAGAAGCTGCAGAGAGGTGTATAAGACCACAGCTCTGCCTCCTGGTCCCAACACTGGACAGTCACAGTTTGGAGGATCCAAGAAAATTGGCCAGATTTCTAGAAATGAGAGCTGCTCCATCCAAAGTGGGATGGATGCCGTCTCTCCTAACAAGACCAGGTTTTCCCCAGAAGCTTTGCCAATTATCAATGAAGCCCACCTCATTTTTTGGACACCACTCAGACAGCCAGCAATTCAAGGAGAACATGCGGCTAAACATGTCACTCCCGGTCCGATTGGGGAGGGGCCCAGAGAAAACTACAGAGTCCGACATTGTTTTTGCAAAGTTACACACCGATTTAATGTTAATTTTAGTGACCTCCGATTGGCGTAACCGAGTGTCATTACTGCCGACGTGAATTACAATCTTACCAAATTTACGCTTAGCCTTAGCCAGCAATTTCAAATGTCCTTCGATGTCGCCTGCTCTGGCCCCCGGAAGACAATTGACAATGGTTGCTGGTGTCGCTAACTTCACATTTCTCAAAACAGAGTCGCCAATAACCAGAGTTTGATCCTCGGCGAGTGTATCGTCGAGTGGGGAAAAACGGTTAGAGATGTGAATGGGTTGACGGTGTACACGGGGCTTCTGTTTAGGGCTACGCTTCCTCCTCACAGTCACACAGTCAGCCTGCTTTCCCGACTGCCCGGGATCTGCCAGGGGGGAACTAGCGGCGGCTAAGCTACCTTGGTCCGCACCAACTACAGGGGCCTGGCTAGCTGTAGAATTTTCCACGGTGCGGAGCCGAGTCTCCAATTCGCCCAGCCTGGCCTCCAAAGCTACGAATAAGCTGCACTTATTACAAGTATCGTTACTGCTAAAGGAGGCCGAGGAATAACTAAACATTTCACACCCAGAGCAGAAAAGTGCGGGTGAGACAGGAGAAGCCGCCATGCTAAATCGGCTAAGAGCTAGTAGCTACGCAACCTAGCGGATTCCTAAAAACACACGAAGTGAATAATGTGTAAATAATTTAAAGGTGATTCAGCAGAAGGAGTGCCCCAATCAAGGCACCAAACAGGCCATGAAGCAGCACAGGCAATGCACGACAACAGCGAACGCACGACAACGGTGCCAAAACAAAACAAAAATCAACCAAACACGCTGTGGAGCAGCACAGATAACGCACGACAACAGTGCTAAAAGAGAAAAAAAAAAAATAAAATAAAATTAAAAAAATAAAAACGAAAGCGTTAGCAAGCTAGTTAGCTTGCCAGCGCTGATGAAACACATGCACTCAGTTCCATATCTATTTGAACAGTGAGACGTTTTGTTATTTTGCCACTGGACACCATAAGGGAGTTGAAATGAAACAATCAATTCAAAATTACACCCAAAAGAAAAACACTGACAAGTTGACAAGCTGGCATACAACCGAAGACCAAAAAGGTCAATGACAACTTCTGGTTATGTCGCCTTCATTAATGTCAAGTTGTCATAATCAACACAACCCAAAAATGTGAACTTTTCATTGCAAAAACCGAATGACACTTAATGACAACAGTCATAAACATTTATGACATTGACATAATGTTTATGACACATTCATGACAGTGTTATGTAACAGTTATGACAGTGTCATGCCACTGTTATGATGATACCTTCAAGTAAAGCGTTACCAAATAATCTATGGATATAAGTTCTCTAATTAATTGAGGGACTGTGTTTAAAAATAGGTGTAAATCATAAATGTTTAATGCAATACTTTTGTTAAACCCCTTGAATTAAAGCTGAAGGTCGACATTGCGAGCACATCTTGATAGTTTCATATCAACTCCATGGCGGTGGTGGGCAGTGGGAAATGACCAAACAGGTCAATGTTCAAATAGTTATGAAGCAACTTGCTTTGTACTGATTTTTTTCTATATTTTTATGTAATAAGCTGTAAACACAAGCATGTTTAATCCTGGTCGTACTGATCCATGGTTGGAAATCTAGGCCTGATCAATTACTTTAACTAAAAGGCATGACAAATGCTTTTGAATTGTTGCTCTGCAATAATAATAATAATAATAATAATAATAATTTAAAATATATGTAGCCAAGGAAATCAAATGAGGACTTGATCATGCGACATTCTTTTTACAGTACATATTCCACATCGAGATGCTACATATATAAAAATTATTATTATAGTTTATTGCTAAATTATGACCCTTTTTATGATGCTAGGTCACAAATGTAGCTTTTACATGAGCCCAAATGTCACATTCATACTGTACAATTTTAATTAATTTGGATTTTAATATTTCCCAAAGGTCTTTATTGAATCTGTTAGTTGTTACTGTATGCTAAAATACTGATATAGTGCACATTTTGTTCAAATTGTATTTATTATTCTATTAAAAGGCATGTTGCACCAGAGATAGCTACAGGCTCATTGTCATCTCTAGCATTCATGTGGAGAGCACAACATTGTGAATGAGGAATGCAAATGATCAAGCAGAAACATCACGCAACAAATATAAGATGAGCATCAAAAATCTCAATATCAGTATTACAATAATTTTTCATCATGATGTATACATCTATGGCTATAGCTTAACCTTCTTGAAACTGCTGTGCAAAATTCATAAAACAAAAAGGCATTAAGAACACAAAGAACCCATAAAAAATAAAGAAAAGATTTTGAATATAAATCATGTACAATAAGTACTAAATAAAATACATATGTTGAAACCTCAAGAATATTGAGTTTTAAACTCAATTTGTGGAGGCTGAACTATCCCATGATTTTACAACAACATAAGGTCGATCAATTAAATTAAATACCAATCTTATATGTTGTCATTGTAGAATCATGCATTAGGGTGTAAACCCACAAAGTAATCTGGATTTACTTAATGTGTAAAGGTCTGTTACTTTCTTAAATAACCTACTACAAAATGTAACATTTTCTGCACCATCTATAGATAGATAGATAGATAGATAGATAGATAGATAGATAGATAGATAGATAGATAGATAGATAGATAGATAGATAGATAGATAGATAGATAGATAGATAGATAGATAGATAGATAGATAGATAGATAGATAGATAGATAGATAGATAGATAGATAGATAGATAGATAGATAGATAGATAGATAGAAAATGAATGTTTATGAGTGGAAAGAATATTTCATGAGGTGAAAGATGGAATGTTTGAAATGGAACATTCCATCTTTCACAGAATGAAATATTCTTTCCATTGCACAAATGAAAAAACATTCAGTATTTGTTTTATATAACACTTAAAATAGATCCTTGTCATTTGATATCTTATTAATTTATAAACAAGAGAAAAGAGACTTACGCCCTTCCCAGGCCTACGTTGTCTGCCAAAGCTCGGTCGTGAGACCAAGATGCCCCGTGTGACCCAGGTGTAATCTGACAGAGCCTGCTGTGCCCCAGTGTCCCCCCGCAAGCCCCGAGCTGCAGCGTGGCCAACCCGGCCTGTGTGGCTCTGCCTCCAGCAAACACTGCTTTCTCAGGACAAACACCCCCCCCCACCCCCCCCGCTCTTGAGTCCTCTTGGTGCATCTAGCCTTCCGTCCATTACCTAGCGAATCTGGGCACTGTGCCGGGCCACTGTTTGTTTTTATGCTAAAGGCTGTCACTGCTAGTGTGAGCGCACGGTGGTCGCGGCCAGTGGCGGGCACACCTCCGATAATCCGATAACAGATAATTATCGAAGATAATGTTTTCATTATCGGATTATCTTTTTAGATAAATTTAAAAACCATCATCGGATTAATTATCGTCCGATGAATTACCGTCCGATAACTTTTAGACCGATAACGTACTAAACTAAGATGAACAGTGAAAAACATTTTTAAAACTGTTAAGACCTACCTGTTAAAAGTTTCCTAATAAGCATGTTGTTCTACCCTTTGCAAACAGAAACCACTGTATTGTCTGTAAGCAAAGGAGAACTAGTGACCAAAATAAAAATCATTTCCTTTAATACCATACTAATGTAATCGCAATGTCACCAAGTCATCCAGAGGCATACATGTTTAACTTATGGTTCAAATTTTAACCACTCATTTTAAACAAGTTATTTAAAATTATTGTCATGTCTGAAGTTTATAAAGTGAAAATATCAGATATATGTTTTCGTTTTTAAGTAATGTGCTAATTTTTAAGGTTTTGTGAGCACATGCTGTGCCAGGCAGCAATGCATTATGGGTAGCATAAGGTAATCTCAGACGTTCACGACAGGACAAATGCATTTCAGACACTCTGTTCAGGGTCCACAGATAACAGCATTAAACTCTACTGCCTAAAACTCTCGTGAATATATTCTCTGGGTTTATAGACATTAGTGTATTTGCATTTGTTAAATTCCACGCATCTTAAATGTAGCAGACACGGATTATCTTGAATTTTGTTTGACATTTTTTTAAGGCCACTACTGCCATCTACTGGCCAGGAGTGTTCATGGCAGTATTAAACGTCTGGGTACATGGCTGCTCTCAAAGTGTTGGTATTGTCCATTGTCCAGGCTCTTTTTGTGTGCATATATGTTAACTTTGTATTGTAAAACTACGGTTAGAAGTAATTCCGACTCCTTATCGGTCCACACAAACGAGGTTGGCGCCATGTTTTTAGTTTTTGTGGAAGTGACTACAAGAGAATAAGGCTCCTGATTGGATAGAATTTTAATCAGTACTGCCACCCAAAGGTTTGGCAGACTAATTACAACACATTTATATGGTTCGATGTGGATGGATTTTTTTTTTAAACGACGTAGTGTGGATGAAGTTTTTTCCCCAAACTGCAAGGGTAAGATATTCAGTTTTACAAATACCCGACAACATGTGTACATGGCCTTATGTCTGTGAAAGGCACTATATAAATAAATTTACTTACTTACTTACTAATATTGAGCGCACGTTTTACAACATCATAAAAGTTTTAAAACATGCAATTGCGATGACACTTCCAGGGCTCCGTAAAAATGCCTGTTTTTACAAATAAAAATGGAATATTTTACAAAAGCACATTTATCTTTAAACCAACACACGACACACGTCACATTAACGTGTTGGTTTATATAATGGATTACTGAACCAATCACTGTTTAGCACTTTTACCCAGAATGCTTTGCGGTCTGTGTTTGTTACAAAACCTCAGAATTAGTGCCTTATTCAACATTAAAAGATATATGTTATATTTTAACTTTGTACAAATGACAGAATTGACATTAATGGAGTTATTCCATCAGTATTTTCAAAAAACCATAAGTTAGTATGACTTTATTTTTCAAGACCTCCGCCTGACCGGAGTGTTGAAATTGATAGGGATCTGGCCTTATGACTGCTCTTGGTGTGTCTCTGTGGTGGGAATGCTGTTGTAAACAATGTGAAAAGAAATGGAAAAGAAAAAGAATGTGGAAAGAAAAATGATTATGATTAGTAAAGAGCTGATTTCGTGGGTGTTCTCAGGATTTGTCTGTACTGCTTTCTGCAGGGGGCAGCATGGTCAAACATTCTTGCTTATTCTTTAGGTCTTTTACTGCTTTTGATGCTTTCAAAAGCGATCGTGTTAAAAATCAATTTCAGCTCTTTAGTAACTGCAAATGTCCCATAGACAACACTGTAATTTATCGATTATCTGTAACTTCCGATACATTTTTGGGTGGTTTATCGGTTTATCTTTATCAAAGATAACTTTTCAGTTATCTTATTATCTGTTATCAAAGTTAATTTTTTGGTTATCTGTGCCCACCACTGGTCACGGCGTGCAATACCACAAAATGTATAGCACTAAAACTGCACGCTCAATAGAACCAAAATTGCACAGTAAATGGAACACAATGGCAACTGGTACGAATGATCCATATCACGTGACATACATACCACCAATCAAATGACAAGAATCTATTTTGGCATTTTATATATATATATATATATATATATATATATATATATAGTGAGAGAGAGAGAGAGAGAGAGAGAGAGAGAGAGAGAGAGAGAGAGAGAGAGAGAGAGATTTACTAGCCTCAGGTATGAGACCTCAGTCTTGCATCAGTCTACAAATCAAACTCAGCAAACACATCTACCAGGTGCAGAACTATATCACAATTAGATGAAAGCTTATGGATAATTACAATGACAGAACTTACCGTTTAGGTTTTTGCCTTTGAGAACCCAACAAATTGTTTGAAATCACGCTTCTTCTTCTTCTTCTTTTTGGCTGTAGTCACAAATCACCAGTTGATTACTTGTAAATGTTGATATTGAAGGATCATCATGCTGCAGAACAAAACCAGTGATTAAAAATAATGTCAGGTAGCAAATAATTTCCTATCTCACTGCATATTTCTGAACATCATGTCTTTGCATGCCCATGTGGGTACAGTGTACCAGCGTGCTTAGAAAATAACTCACTGCATCTGCCTGATGCTGCCCACGCAGCCTCGTCTCTGACTTTTGGAACTCGTGCATAATGTTTGTTGTATGTTGGCTTGGAGTACAATGTGAAAAACCCCCTTCTTAACAGCAAGTAATTTCATCTCACATTAAGTCATAATGCTGAAATTACTTGTTCTCTTGGCAGCGCAGACAGTGGTGTGTGGGAGCTCTTTTTCCGACACACAGCTTTTTCTCAATGTTTCTGTGCAGCTGTGCAACTGCATCAAGAGCAGCATTTCTTTCCAGTTTTCCTCCAGCCGCAGGAACACAGAAAGGCTTTTGATTACTTGGTTTTCATGCATTTAAATCAATGGCCCCAGTTTTGGACGACAGTTTAGAAAGTGAAACATAAAACCCCTTCAGCATCGGGAAATTCATATATTAATAACTGATATCCTGCACAGCACTCACTCACTCGCTCATCTTCAACCGCTTAAGGGTCACGGTGGGGCTCCACGCAGAAAACTCCACACACAAAGGCCACAAGTGGGAATTGATCCCATGACCTTCTTGCTGTAAGATAACAGTGGTAACCACTAAGCCACTGTGCTGCTCTCCTTCACAGCAAAGAAAGGAAATTCATAAAGTGTTTTTTAATTTGGGGGTGATCTCCATTTAAAAGATTGTGTTCATATACAGTCTGGTTCATAAGTATTTGGACACTGACTTTCTTTTTGTGTCTCTACACCACCATGATGGAGTCATAATGAAATAATGAAAATGTGCTTCTACTATAGAATTTTAGTTTTTATTCAAGAGGTTTAACAAAAATACATTTCAGTCTTATTTTAAGCACATTCTCTCCATTTTGAGAGGCCATAAGTAAGAGGACATACTAAAGGATTGTTGTAAATACAAATCATCAGTTTTGCAGCCAGTTTTCAAGTCAGGGGATGGATACATGCACACTTTCAACTAAATGAATATGTCTTGGGCTTCATTTACAACAATCATTAAGAAATACAAACAGTTATACTGTAGGGAGGTCTGGAGAAGGCAGTTCTCAAAAAACATGCGGTCATGCAAGAAGACTAGTGAGGGAAGCCACCAAGACACTCAGACAAATCTGAAGGAATTATAGGCTTTTGTGGCTGTGATTGGAGAAACTGTGCATAGTGCAACTTTGTCTCTGTTACATCACCACTTCACAGTGGAGCACAATAGAGAAGGATTATATACAAGAAAACAACTCAGATCTATAGCTCGAGTTGTTGACATACTTTCTGGCAAAATGTAATCCTAAATTTTACAAATTCTTTTCAGAAAATCCTTCCCTTGTCCACACTGTCAAGAAGCTGAATAACTGGTGATGCAACAGACATAAATTGCATTATCTGCAGGTGATCCAGTCATACCCGCAACAGCCTAGTCTTGATGGCTTCCATCACTATTCTCCTTCTTGCACAGATCACTCAGTTTTTGAGAATAGAATAGAATAGAAGCTTTATTTGTCACTGTACACATACGAGATTAGGGGTGCCACTCCGCAACTGAGTTTGAGAAAAAGAAACGATAAAAAGAAGCTGTCACCTATGACTCGTAAATAACTAACTTAGCAGACCAAGTGAAAAATATGTTATAATTAAGTCAATATACAAGCTATTTAAACAAATAAATATACATTCTATGTAAGGCAAATAAATAAATATACATTCTAGATAAGGCAAAGTGCTGAAGAAGTGCTGACTCCTTACAGATTTTCCACACAGTGCTATACATTCTTAATGAGTGATGTAAAGACATATTCAGTTATCTTCAGTTATAGAAAAATTGATTGATTGATCTTGAAGTGCTCATGTATTCATGTCCTGACTTGTGGAAAGAAAGTAATTAGAATATTTAGTTTATCCAATTGAAATCTGGAAATGGAGGGACTGTGCACAAAAATGGCTATAATTCATAAATGCAATATTTTTGTTGAAAACCTTGAATAAAAAATAAAAGTCCACACTACAAGCACATCTTGATTTTGTCAATTCAGTTCCATTATGTTGGTGTACAGAAGGTCACAGTTCAATTGCTTTTTCACCTGACTCTATGCTCTGATGCCATTTTTGGCATACACTAATGTAAAATGACAGGTCTACAATGCACACAAGCAGTCAAAGTCAGATCAACAACTTTTGTTTGCCAAAGAAAACAGGTCACAGTTTGCATTCATTTAATGCCAATGAGTTATGTTTAAAAGAAAAAAACCTGAACAATAGAGCAAACCTACACACGCAAACACATGGGCACACATCCATTTTATACTATAAGTCCCGCCTGCTGCGGGGCGCCTCCCATCCTCAAGAGACAGCGAAGCGAGAGGGAGGATGGCTTGTGCTCCTCAGTCATAAGGGCTTGGCTTAACAACAGTATGTTGTCGTAACAACAGCTGGGACTTACTTAAACCCAAGTAAAGCACGCAAGAGCAAGAAGTAAGGACTCAGCTTGTTGGTGCAGCCTCCCCATGGCCCCTCTCTGCCATATAATATTGACTTCAACTCTAATAATCAGTTGGATTTCTCCAATTCCACACAGATAAACACATAAAAAATGTGCCATTCTGAAGAAGTACAAATGCACAAGTTGTTCCATTAGAAGAAAAATATTTTCCCTTTGCAGAAGTATTGAGGTTGTGGTTGCTTCATGCACCCCGTCCGTGAATTGCCAAAGAACAATGATCCCTTTACACTTATTAACTCAAATCAATAATCCAATCCTGTGGCCTAAAAACATATAAATGACCCACAACAGAATGTTTTTAATCCTACATACAGTATGTAAGTTATCATTATTATTATTTGATAAATTAAGATCATTGCATTATTTCAATGTTGATGAAGATGTAGAAATACTGACAACAATGAAAATAAATAAATCAGGGATCATCTGTGCAGCTATGTATAGCTCCAATAACAGCACGGGCACTTCTAGTACTTACAATAGGCTAAGGTACATTTAATGTGTTCAAACTCATAAAAGTAATGCTTTTATATAGCGATAAAAATAAATATGTAAAGATGTGACAAGTTTTCAATTTCAATTCAGTTTCTATTTATTCTTACAACGGCAAATCATAACATTGGTTACCTCAAGGTGCAATCCACAACAAAGGTGTCAACCTTACCCACCCAAAAAAAAATATATGAATTCTGTTACAGGTCTACTGAAATTTATAAATACAAATTTATATTTATTCATGCTTTTACAATAATCGTATTATTAAGTCATCTTTGACGGCTGTCTTTGTAAAGAAATCAATTTATTTATTTATTTTTAGTTTTAATTTGAAAATGAAATTGAGAACTTGATAATGATTTGTTGCTTTAGTTAGATAGAAAAAAAAAATCTGTTTTATCCGAAACTGATTTTTGGGAGTAATCCAGTAGGTTTGATCATTAATGAATTTGGACAAAATATGAATCAATAAATTGTACTACGGTTAAGACCGTTACTTGCTTTGACAGCATTACATATTGTTACTTATCATTGATATTATGGTTTATTATGCATAATTTAATATTGCTGTTATTATTGCTTATTATGTGTTAATAATTCAGGTAGATGTTTTTAATTATTAATTAAAAATTGTTATTGTTGCTGGTTCTGTACTTCATATGCCCTGTTGTCTGGACACACCTGTGGTGCACAATTTTTTTTGGGGGGGGGGGGGGGGGCAGATGCTCCACACCTCCCCTACGTTTTGTGAAAATCAATACATAATTTAATTAATTTTTTCCCCTAATATCAATTCTGGTAATAAACAAACAATCAAACCGACAGACTGATTTGGCTTAAAATATAATGTAACATGAAGTATTTTTTTTTCCAAATTGTTGCATTGGCATCCTGCATTTGGGTGTTGTTTGTGATGTTTGGTGGCTGTAAGTGTTTTTTGTTTGCTTGTTTATCTGTTTGTTTGTGGCGTCTTGTCTCTGTCTACCTACCATTTACTGACTAGTTTCTAATTTGCTGTCTTGAATATGTCAAAGCACATTTTTTTCGGGTTTTCACAACTGTATGTTATTTTAATCTGGTCTTTTCTCTTTTTTTCTTATTCCAACTGTCAACCCTCTGCAATGGCAGAGCATCTTGGGATTGAATTTATGGGTATGAAACAGTCCATTTTGATTCTCAGCATCATTCCTCCGTAGATGTCTTTAATTTTGGCCGTCTATGGTGTAAATCATATCACTTCTTGTTTAACCAACCAATGTCTCCCCCAGTCATAACTCATAAGACATTTGTTGAAAAAAAACCCTCAGCTTGATCCTTCATTAAACATTATTAACTTGGATGACATCACATGCAGCTCTCGTACATGTGCAATGGAAAATTAAATTTTCCAACTCACTCAATCGTATTTTTATTTTCCATAATACTGAATTTTTGATTCCTTGTTCCACCTGTAAACCCTGTAAACCTGTAAATTCCACCATTAAACCCTGTAACAAGCATGATGTTTCATGTTTGTACCTTTCTTCACTCTTTATCTCTGTTCTCAGAACAATCTGAACTTTTTAGTGCTTTCCATTGATATGCCATTCTTTCTTTGTATTTATGTGCGACTGTGTCCATGTTTGCATTTATCCTCACTTCAGTATCTTTGAAATATAACTTATGAATGTCAAACACATCTGTAGAATTTGCTGTTTTGCATCATTTCATCTTATTTTTGGCCTCTTTTTTTTCCAGAAAAGGGCTTTAGTTGTTCAGAATGTAAAATTTGGGTATTTTATCACATAATTACAGGTCATTTTATGTGACATGACAACATTACATTAGTATATCAACATCAATAGAATTGAAAATTCATCACCACTAGATAACAAGCAACACTGAAGAAATATTATCCAGTTTGTTGCTATAAATAAACAACTACAGTGATTTATTTGTGCTGTCAGAAACTTGACACAAATTGGCATGACGATGTAAAATGGGTGCTGGTGAGTGAAAAGAGGAAACCTCAGATGGAAGGAGTTGTACAAATTCAATTCATTTTATTACATTATTTATCAGGGACCTTTCTGTACCTATTTGCTGTGCCATTTTCAGCAACGAAGCAACCAGCTCAGCTCAGGCTCACTCAAGCTCTTTTCTGGAAAATCAAAAGTGCCTAAAGCATTTCTGCAGTTTCAGTGTTTATATTGCGTTGTGTTGTTGTAGCTGCACAATAAGATGACATTGCTGAGCTCACTGAATTCCTGAGCAGATGAAGGTGTCTGTGCATGAATGAGATTACTGACATGGACAGATTTAGCCTCACATTTAGGGCAGGAATTCGATGTTTAACATTTCCGGCTCATGTACCATAATACAATGTAATAATATGTGATATTACACAGTCTGCATGTTCTATTACTCATCTGATATAGCCCCAAGGCATTATCGTATCACACACTGTAAACCTGAATAAGTTGGCAGAACTAAAAAAAGAAAAGAAAACAAAAAACAGTAACCCCAAGGTATGACACATGCACAAGGTTTTAACCTTACTCACCCCATGAGCAAGAAAATTGGCAACAGTGATAAATTAATAGTAATTAACGATGTGAAGTGCCCCCCCCCAAAAAAAAATAAAGCCAATTCAAATAAATGAAATAATGCACTCTAAGAAAAGGAATGCTATATTTACTTCATCTATGTCAACTAGACCAACAAAACGTGTGTGTGTGTGTGTGTGTGTGTGTGTGTGTGTGTGTGTGTGTGTGTGTGTGTGTGTGTGTGTGTGTGTGTGTGTGTGTGTGTGTGTGTGTGTGTGTGTGTGTGTGTGTGTGTGTGAGAGAGAGAGAGAGAGAGTGAAAATTGCAACAAGAAGTAGCCCAGTTTTTGATCTGACAGCACTTTAACAACAGCTAAACATGGCCCTGAATTCTGCTTCCATCATGGAACCATTTTTACATAAAGTTAATGAAGCCGTGCAATAGAATGAAACAGATTGGAGAAAAATGCACAAAAATGGTACCAAAAAATGTCATGATGCTGGCATCAGTCATAGAATGGGACAAATCATGAATGTCATTCACCAGTCCAATGACAAGGATGTATTTATGTGTCATATATATATATATGAATATATATATATATATATATATATATATATATATATATATATATATATATATATATATATATATATATTATTATTATTATTATTATTATTATTATTATTAGATATATAAGATTTTTTTGTAGTGTACCCAAGCTGCTATCCTGCTTTGTGTACACCTGATCCAAAACCTTTCTCCAGTATCCTTGAGCCAAATATTAAAGTAGAGCGGTACTAGATCCACTGAGGCATCCCCAGAAACCGGGGGTCAGCCAAAAGAAAAACAACACTGCTATAGTGCCAAAGGCAGAATTACAGATTCAAACACAGTAACCTGTATTTTTTAGCAGAAATCTAAAAAAAAGAAAAAAAAACACACACACACACACACACGAGAGAATCAGATTTTTTGTTTTTTTGGCCAGTTCATTCAGGTTTATACTGGATACATTTTTGATGTAGTTGGTTTTAATGGTCCTCCACCCACAATGCCTTTGTGCAGCATAGTGAGCGAGAACATATTACATCACATATTTCTGAATTTGAGGGTGATCAGGATCGAGTGTGTTATTAAAAAAAAAGAATAAGCTTCATACTGCTCAGGATTTAGTCGTAAAACGGAACATACACACTGCGCAACACATATGAGGCCCCCCTGATTTATTGTCTGTCATTTCTCCTATTGTGTGTTTTTTTCTGTTATGGTGCTTGGCGGCTCCACAGAGGCAGAGGAACTCTACCAGAAAAGAGTCCTGACAATCACGGGCATTTGTGTGGCTCTGTTGGTGGTGGGCATCGTGTGTGTGGTTGCCTACTGCAAAACCAAGTAAGTGCTCCTCTTGTACATATGTGGCAATTTTGAAAGCACAAACTTTGTTTTCTTTTCTGCTACAATGTGTATTTTATCCATAATGATAATTTATTGTGTTCTTGAGATGAAAAAAAAACCACCACAATTATAATTTATTCATGACATTTCACATAAGAAATGAAGCTCAAATTGCTTTTGATAAAAATACAAGTGATTTAAACTAGTTACATCAACATTTAAATCAAAAATTTTATTTAGAAATTAATTTAACTGAGACTAAACACTTAAGAACATTCTAGAATTGGAGTATTTCAAAATTTGTGAATCACCCATGGAGTCTTGATGGCTGCCCAGTTTAGAAAAAAGTGTAAAATTCGAAAACTCTTCTTTTTTTCCTCCTCTTTCTTCTTTTTTGGTCCAGTTAATCAAGAAAGTAATATAAACATGAATGGCATTGAAAGGGTGATGGAAGACGTTTTTCAAGCTATACTAAACAGAGGGCCCCTAAATGGTCAAATCCCGCGATATCGCGCAGGGTTCAAATGAAACTGCGGTGCCCTATTACAGAAGAAGACACCCTGGATGGAGCCATATGTGGGACAGAGAGAAGAAAACAGAATCAGGCGGCAGAAAGACTACAGATCATCATTTGTCAGCATTAAGCAACTAGAAAAACAGAAGAAATACTAAATGGACTGCATTTATGCAGCCCTTTCTATCTGCATCAGATGCTCAAAGTGAGGGTGCTGCCATACAAGGTGCTCACTACACATTAAAGACCTTGCCCAAGGCCCCTTAGTGATTTTCCAGTCAGGTTGGAATTTGAGCCGAGGATCTTCTGGTTAACCACTAGACCATCACCTCCCCCAAAATACTGAGGTGATTCCCTCACAATGCAAATGATACTCCTCATCTGAGTCTCTCTAAGTACCCAATCATTTGATAAACTCCTTCCAGCAGTACCCAATAATCCCCTATTGAGATCTCGTACCAAAGACATCTCGTCATCACCTTAGGTCACTGGTTAACGTCCATGTCTCACAACCATACAGTAAAACAAAAAGAACTAGGACCCAGAAGACTTGGACCATCGTTCTCCTGCAAAAATATTGTAATTCCCAAACACCTCTTTCCAGTGACTCTATGAGCTCTTCCCAAGTGTCTCTCAATCTCAACAGCCGGAGACGCAGAGACATAAATGGTCTCTGGAAACAAACAGCAATATGACTTGCTGTCTGAGTAACTGTCCACTGCTGTCCACAGTTAAATCCATACTTGATATTCATTGCAGGGAGTTCAGGCTTTGTTTTTATTCAAAACGTGTAAAGGTTAAAAAAAAAAAGTCCTGTGCCAAACAATGCATCCTGGTTACAAATTTATTCAGGAATGTCTGACTGAGCTTTGATCAACAGGAAACAAAGAAAGAAGATGCACAATCATCTGCGACAAAATATGTGTCCAGAACACCCAAATCGTAACCTTGCTAATGGACCCAATCACCCAGGACCAGGCCCGGAGGAAATCCCCATGGTAGATGTGAGTTTCTGAAACATAACACAAGGTTTCGCTCACATATCTAAGACAAATGCTTTGTTGTTATTTTTTGATAAGGAATCACAAATTCCTGTGTGTGTGTGTGTGTGTGTGTGTGTGTGTGTGTGTGTGTGTGTGTGTGTGTGTGTGTGTGTGTGTGTGTGTGTGTGTGTGTGTGTGTGTGTGTGTGTGTGTGTGTGTGCATTTTTATTTTAATCATCTGTCAAATCCTTTTTTTTTACAGTACATATCAAAGAATATCCCTGCAACTGAGCGTGTTATACGTCCTGCAACAGAGGGATCGTTCCCCGCCAGCCACGCCTCTTCCAGATCTCACAATTCTTCCACGCGAGCCCATTCATCAACCAACAGGTAATCATGCACCATGCAGTGTGTGTTTTTCTCATCAGCCCTGCGTTACATTAGGTCATATTTAAGTGCCGTCTTTCTACTCATCTGCTTCTGCAAACAGGTGTATTAATTGCATGGTTTCTTAGAAAAATAAATCAAGCTTGTCGTTGAATCAAAAGGATCACGCTGCATTCCAGGCAGCTCCGAACTTGAAAAATTCTGACTTGCTTCTTGGAAAATATGCTTTGGAACAGCACTTGAAATCAAAAATTCAGTCGAGAATGTCGGAAAATGTTTATTTCCGTTGACTTCACAGTGTGTCAGTGAATATGGCAATAACCACAAAGTTAATGTAAATAATCACTTCGTGAAGTAATTGAATTTTCAAAAATGTATTGTGAATACACTTAAAGGCATTGCTATAATGACATATTGTGCTTAAATGTTTATGCAGAAATGATACCATGATAATGCTCATTCAGCCATTTTTTTTTTCTTGTTTGCATTTGGAACGCATTGAGGTCAGAAGTGGGAATTATCAGCATAAGAACAGATCTACAGAGGGATGTGCTTGGATGTGTGCATGTTCACGCCTTTTCTTTTGTTAGACATGAGGAACGGACATGGAGCCTGGATTATTCTGACAGTATCCACTCTGACTCACCTGGCATGATGTCATCATCCGTGGGGACCAGTAAATGCAGCAGCCCTGCATGCATGGAAGCACGCGCCCGGCGGGCTGCACACTGTGGTTACTCTGACCCCCATCGGACAGGCTTACAGTACGGGGACTCGTTCGACTCCCTGGGAGACTCTCCGCACAGTGACAGGTGGGAATAAAGGCAGTGTTGCCAACTCCTCAGTAAGAAACGTAGCTATTGGCTGTCCTAAAAGTTGCTAGATGACATCATTATCTAATTTGCATATTATTTGCATAATATGAGGTCATAACAGACGCTGTAGGGAAAAAAACATTGTGGGAAAGAATATAATTCCCTATTCACAAATGCAGAGTATTGAAAAGGAAGTTACACGGACTTCTGGCTGAATCTGAACAATATATAAGCAGTATTAAGCTTACAGATTCTCCCAAATGTCCTGAAACTGTCACGCTCTATAAGGAATTTTTTAAAAGAGAATTAATGTTAAAAAAATCCCTTTATTTTTGTTATTGTACAATTTATTTTATTTTTTCTATCTTTTTCTATTAAATTTAATTTAATCTTTTTATTCTGTGAATGTTATTGTGGCCTTGTTCTTTGTTCGTTTACTGTTAATGTATTTGTTGAAATAAAGTTTTGGGGAAAAAAAACGTGAAAAAGACAAAAAAAAAGTGAGTAAAAACACCTTAATAATATAGCCACAAATAAACTTGATTGTTGGTTTGTTTATTTATTTTTACATTAAAATTGGCTATCAATTCTTAAAATAAAATGACTTCTCAAGGCCAGGGCAGTCACAGAGCAGCAAACAAGATAAAGGATGACTGAGTCTGAGTCACGTTTGCCATTCAACGCAGGAACAGCTGCGGACAGTGTTGCCAACTCCTCAGTAAGAAAAGTAGCTATTGGCTGTCCTAAAAGTCGCCAGAAGTCACTAAATGGCATCTTGGGGAGAAATAAATAACACAGCCATATAAACAATAACTTGCTGTATTAAATCCACAATAGAATGACCTAAACCTATGCATAATGTGTTTACGCTGCCACAAAACAACATTTGTGATCCACTGTGCCCCGGCTTCCCCTACACCTAGTTGTACATCCCACCTTCAAACACAGCCTCATACGACAGTCCACGAAAAATCTACTTCAGCACCCAGTTTTCTATAGGAATACAAACTTCCTATGGGCACTGCACTAGTAATGGAAAATGATATAGAACAGGTATGTTTATTCTAAGGTGGGTAAGTGTGAGAATTAGCTCTTATTTCAGAGGGAAACACAAGACCATACCAATGCTAGTAGTTATTCCAATCATCAAGACTTATAATATGTTCCTTTAAAAACAAAAATACTTCAAAAATTTTGTTAGCTACTTGCTGAGAGACAAATTTAATAAAAACAACTCTATCATCTTTTAATTAATACACATTGGTCTCATTTGCTTGTGTTAGCACAAACAGCAGAGGCAGTTAGGCTCACGCTGATAATCTGTTTGTCAAAACTTGGCTGAAGTAATACAACTGGTATCAGTATTTGACTGATGGGGAAAATGTGCAGTTACTTTAACATGAGCGAGTAGATTCACTTTTTCTGGTCGTCCACAAAGGCCTCTGGAATGTCACCCATGACCTCAATTTAAGTTGCCTTTTCAAGTGCCTGAGTTACAAATACGCTTCCTGATTTTGTTATTGTTCCCAATATTGACCTGAAATCCAAAAATGCCTTTCCGCCTCATTGCTGAGGTTTTGAAACTCAATGCACTTCCCAGTAGAGCATCAGTCACTCACCAGTTTCACATCAACAGTGAAGTAAGTCCTGCATAGGCCCTGAGGCCCTTTGGTGCGGGTTACCCTCAGGTTCCATAGCATGAAGCAGATGAAAGTCATCAGTTTTCCCTAAATGGGATAACGATTACTTCCCCAGCCAAGGCTGGTGCAGCTGGGTAGACTAAGGCAAAGCAGTTAAATTGTCTCATCCAACAATACAGACCGGTTGCATAACTGGGAATTGAACCCAGGTCTACATATTGATAGTCAAACTCCTTGTCCCACTGAGCTACCTGCTCTATGAACAGTGAAATGGAATTCACTTGTGAAATTTAACAGCATCATTGGCCAATATAACAGAATCAGGAGTGTTTAAGTGTCCTGTTTACTAAAATTGATTGCTAGGTAGCACTGGTGATGGAGCACATACACTCAACAAAAATATAAACGCAACACTTTTGGTTTTGCTCCCATTTTGTATGAGATGAACTCAAAGATCTAAAACTTTTTCCACATACACAATATCACCATTTCCCTCAAATATTGTTCACAAACCAGTCTAAATCTGTGATAGTGAGCACTTCTCCTTTGCTGAGATAATCCATCCCACCTCACAGGTGTGCCATACCAAGATGCTGATTAGACACCATGATTAGTGCACAGGTGTGCCTTAGACTGCCCACAATAAAAGGCCACTCTGAAAGTTGCAGTTTTGTTTTATTGGGGGGGGGATACCAGTCAGTATCTGGTGTGACCACCATTTGCCTCATGCAGTGCAACACATCTCCTTTGCATAGAGTTGATCAGGTTGTCAATTGTGGCCTGTAGAATGTTGGTCCACTCCTCTTCAATGGCTGTGCGAAGTTGCTGGATATTGGCAGGAACTGGTACACGCTGTCGTATACGCCGGTCCAGAGCATCCCAAACATGCTCAATGGGTGACATGTCCGGTGAGTATGCCGGCCATGCAAGAACTGGGACATTTTCAGCTTCCAAGAATTGTGTACAGATCCTTGCAACATGGGGCCGTGCATTATCCTGCTGAAACATGAGGTGATGTTCTTGGATGTATGGCACAACAATGGGCCTCAGGATCTCGTCACGGTATCTCTGTGCATTCAAAATGCCATCAATAAAATGCACCCGTGTTCTTCGTCCATAACAGACGCCTGCCCATACCATAACCCCACCTCCACCATGGGCCACTCGATCCACAACACTGACATCAGAAAACCGCTCACCCACACAACGCCACACACGCTGTCTGCCATCTGCCCTGGACAGTGTGAACCGGGATTCATCCGTGAAGAGAACACCTCTCCAACGTGCCAAACGCCAGCGAATGTGAGTATTTGCCCACTCAAGTCGGTTACGACGACGAACTGGAGTCAGGTCGAGACCCCAATGAGGATGACGAGCATGCAGATGAGCTTCCCTGAGACGGTTTCTGACAGTTTGTGCAGAAATTCTTTGGTTATGCAAACCGATTGTTTCAGCAGCTGTCCGAGTGGCTGGTCTCAGACGATCTTGGAGATGAACATGCTACATGTGGAGGTCCTGGGCTGGTGTGGTTACACGTGGTCTGCGGTTGTGAGGCTGGTTGGATGTACTGCCAAATTCTCTGAAACGCCTTTGGAGACAGCTTATGGTAGAGAAATGAAGATTCAATACACGAGCAACAGCTCTGGTTGACATTCCTGCTTTCAACATGCTAATTGCACGCTCCCTCAAATCTTGCGACATCTGTGGCATTGTGCTGTGTGATAAAACTGCACCTTTCAGAGTGGCCTTTTATTGTGGGCAGTCTAAGGCACACCTGTGCACTAATCATGGTGTCTAATCAGCATCTTGATATGGCACACATGTGAGGTGGGATGGATTATCTCAGCAAAGGAGAAGTGCTCACTATCACAGATTTAGACTGGTTTGTGAACAATATTTGAGGGAAATGGTGATATTGTGTATGTGGAAAAAGTTTTAGATCTTTGGGTTCATGTCATACGAAATGGGAGCAAAATGAAAAGTGTTGCATTTATATTTTTGTTGAGTATAAGTTTCAAAAGAAATTTTATCAGGAATGATAACCCTGAAAGTCAAGTCGGTGTCTGCACATGAGACTGCATCCTTTCCTTTTGTATACAGTAGATTATGGCATGACTTCATCCCATTTAGTTGGTACTAAATCTTCCACTTGGCCAAACCTGTTCAAGTGTTCTCCCACTATTAACATGTAGAGCACAAAATCAGACCAAAAATCCTGTGTTTATTCTGTTAGTCAACATCATCAATTGTGCATTTCACAGACCCTCGTATCCAAAGTGAGATCTTAATTAATGCACAAGCTGTGCTTTTATTTTGAAATGTGGCTCAAATTTACTTCAACCCAAAATTAATTTAAGGTTCACACTACAATTAATAGTCTCATTCTATAAGACACAGCCCTCTCATCAGCAATCGACTTGCAATGCCTTTGTGGCAGTGTCAGTTTAGCTTGGGCTATTGCATTACTATTGCATTGCACAACTGGTTTGCACTTGACAGTATTTGCATTCTAAATTATTATTGCAAGGAATGACTTTATTTTTATTTCAAATGAAACAATGACAGCCAAAATGTAAAAATATAGCCTCAGTTGAAAAATGTTGGAGTTATCCTATAGGGTATTGGGTGTTTTTAATATAAAATTTTTAATATGAATATGATTTGGAATTTCAGATTGTCTTGTATGACTAGATTCAGCCTGACAACTTTGATGATCAACATAAGCTGAAATTTCTGTTGATCATGCAAATAATGTCTTAAATATATTTTTATTATTGAAGTTGTATTAGAAGGCAGCGTGGTGGCCAAGCAGTTAGTGTGCTTGTTTCCAAAGCAAAAGGTTCCCAGTACAAGGCCACCTCTGCTCATTCTCAATGTAATGTGAAGTTGCATCATGATGGACATCTGCCATAAAACTTGTGCCAGATCAACATGCAGATCTGCTGTGGTGACCCCAAGTGACAAATGGGAGAAGCCAAAGGAACTAACTATTGAAATTATATTCCAAGGAATAATTTGTGTATTGTTTCATGATATTCAGGATCTTCGAGATAATAGCAGCTCAGGTATGAGAACAAGAAGGAATTAATCACGTTATGCATATTACATCGGAATTTAGATCACTATCTTGAAAGTACAGAGTAAATCATAAATTACATTATAGTTCAAGCAAATGTCAGGCAGCACTGTGGTTTTATTTAGTCATCTACTATAGTAAGCCCCTGAGTTGGCTAGATGATCTTGTTGGGCAGGTTGGTCTAGGACCTAGGGGTGTTTAAGAAGGTACTTTCTTCACAGTGAGTCTTGGAGTGAAGGGCAGCAGAAAGTCATAAGCTGTTATCAGCTGTTTCAGAAGCTCAGAAATACAGCAAAGTTATATTTCAAAAAAGCGTATTGTTAATAAAATTAAAAAAATAAATCCAGAAATTTAAAAGTATGTACAGTGGGGTAAGAAAGTATTTACTCAGTCCCTGATTGTGCAAGTTCTACTTAGAAAGATGAGAGAGGTTTGTAATTTTCATCATAGGTACACTTCAACTATGAGAGACAAAATGAGAAAAAAAAATCCAGGAAATCACATTGAAGGATTTTTTACTAATTTATTTGTAAATTATGGTGGAAAATAAGTATTTTGTCAATAACAAAAGTTCAACTCAATACTTTGTAATGTAATCTTTGTTGGCAGTGACAGAGGTCAAATGTTTCCTGTAAGTCTTCACCAGGTTTGCACACACTGTAGCTGGTATTTTGGCGCATTCCTCCATGCAGATCTCCTCTAGAGCAGTGATGTTTTGGGGCTGTCGCTGGGCAACACAGACTTTCAACTCTCTCAACAAATTTTCTATGGGGTTGAGGTCTGGAGACTGGCTTGGCCACTACAGGACCTTGAAATGCTTTTTATGGAGCCACTCTGTTGCCCGAGCGGTGTGTTTGGAATCATTGTCATGCTGGAAGACTCAGCCACATTGCATCTTCAATGCTCTCACTGAAGGAAGGAGGTTTTGGCTTAAAATCTCATGATACATGGCCACGTTCATTCTTCCCTTAACACGATCAGTTACCCTGTACCCTTTACACACCTGTCACTGCAGGATTTGAGTCTCTCTCTGCGTAGTGTGTAGCCTTTGTTACTTTGGTCCCAGCTCTCTGCAGCTCATTCATCAGGTCCCTCCGTGTAGTTCTGGGATTTTTGTTCACCGTTCTCATGATCCTTTTGACCCCACGGGATGACATCTTGCGTGGAGCCCCGATCAGGGAGATTATCAATGGTCTTGTATGTCTTCCATTTTCTTACAATTACTCCCACAGTTGATTTATTTACACCAACCTGCTTGACTATTGTAGATTCACTCTTCCCAGAGTGCACATCTACAGTTTTCTTCCTGGTGTCCTTCTACAGCTCTTTGGTCTTGGCCATAGTTGAGTTTGGAGTCTGACTGTTTGAGGCTGTGGATAGGTGTCTTTTATAGAGATAATGAGTTCCAACAGATGCCATTAATATATGTAACAGGTGGAGGACAGAAGAGCTTCTTAAAGAAGAAGTTAGAGGTCTGTGAGAGCCAGAAATCTTGCTTGTTTGTGGGTGACCAAATACTTATTTTCCACCATAATTTACAAATAAATTCTTTAAAAATCCTACAGTGTGATTTTCTGGAATTTTTTTTTCTCATTTTGTCTCTCATAGTTGAAGTGTACCTATGATGAGAATTAATCAATCAATCAATCAATCAATCAATTTTATTTATATAGCGCCAAATCACAACAAACAGTTCCCCCAAGGCGCTTTATATTGTAAGATAAAAGGTAATTACAGACCTGAATTCGAATTTATTAGGCACCAATGCAAAAAAAACAAACAAACAAACAAACACTCATTTGCAGACCACAAAATCACTACAAAAAATAAAAATAAAACAAAACAAAAGTTACAGGAAAGAAAGAACAAGAAAACAATTACATGGTGCCCGAAATGTGTAGGCAGAAGCAACGCCTACACCCACTCGTACAGTCAAATCAACCCAGGCTAGATGCAGTTCATACACATTCATTTCAAACAAAGTCTGACCTCTCTCATCTTTCTAAGTAGGAGAACTTGCACAATCAGGGACTGACTAAATACTTTCTTACCCCACAATATTTATGTATGTAAGTGTGTACGAGGGTCAATTGAGTTCTGAGCCTGACCGAGAAAAAGTAGGCCGTGGTTTTCCATCTTTTATACATTCTGAGAAACCAACATTTGTCAACATTGCACCCAGTGAGTCAAAACTTCAGATTCTCAAGAAATGTTGGTTTCTCAGAATGTAAAAAATCGAGAACATGCCCTTTTTCTGTGTCAAGCTCAAAACTTCGCAGTTGTCCCTTGTGTGTATGTACTGTGTTTTGTAGAGTATAAATTGCACATCAGTTCTTTAATATGGGATTTTTGTACATAGTTGCAGTATATATTTTTTTTTTACTGGCATTTGTTATTTTATTATTAGAGTATATTTTGTTTAGTGCTTTATTTCTGGGAAAGTCCTATACAAATAGCCATTATAATTTTTATTAATAACAAATGTGGATGTAAAGCCCCGGTCACACGGCACTAACGAAGGGCAATGAAGCCAAAACGAAACAAGAGATCTGGACTTACGTTGACTTTCGGAGACATCGTTTAACCGTCGTCCAGCTTTGTTTCTGTAGCTGGCGTTTCGTCAGAATTTTCAAACTGTTGAAAAATGTGAACGAATCCCGACGACAACCTCTATTCTTCCGTATTCTGTTTTGCTTTCTGTCTTTACAGTTCCTCATTGTTTGCATAATTGATGTACAGTCAGCATTCCGTTTGATTGTCATCCAACTTCGTCCAACCTCCAGCCTCTCTCTCCAGCCTCTCAACATCTCTGCTGCGACGTGCGTGTGCATGCACACATTTTCAAGCAACGCAGCTGCAGGTGGCTGTTGAAAGCACAGACTTGCTGCAGAAATGATCACACACTGGCACTTTGTTTTGATTTTGTTTTAAAGTGTCAATGTTGCCGGTCGCTTAATTTTTCTTTTTATAGTTTTGGTTTCATTTCGGTCTTTTATGCGCTCTGCACGTCAGGCTTTTCAGTGATGGGAGAAGTCCAGGCTCATTCGCCCACTTTTTCTTGACAATTTGTGACTTTGGGACTTATTTCCTTCGTTCAGCTAGCGCCATGTGCCCTGTGGCCGGGGCTTACATCGCAGGACTCCGTAAAGTAGTAAAAGAAACAAAAAAGAAAAACAAATGTGACTTATACTCTGGAAAATACAGTATATCTGTATATATGTATGTATAATAAGGATTGTCATTATTATTATTATTTTAACTGGAATTTGAATGTATTGTTTGGAATTGTGACCACAGAAATACTTTTGCCAGTGTATAATCTACAAATATGTTTGCTGAGAGTGTGATTATAAACTCATATGTTGTGTCCAAGTATAGGTGCTACAAGTCAGAAATGGATTGTCATCTTTGTCACTGTTTTGGTTGTGTCACTTTACACTCTCACAGTTGTAAACATTTTGATGTAAACCTCATAGTATCTTTACTATTATACTCTTAAAAGGAATTTGAAGATGTTTGTATGTCTCTAACTTATTTCTATAGAGACTACATATATTGCTTGAGGTCGACACACAAAATTTTGACATAAGATATAAATGACACCTACACACCTGCTAGATGACATTCATGAAGTCATCCAATGGAGAATTTATTCAGAGCTGGGCAAATTTGTTGGTTCACAGCTTCTTGTTTGATTTAACATCCAGGACCAGGATATAATATACTGTGTATTCATAAAAAAATAAAAATAAAAATGGGATCCAGAAGAGATCCCTGAGTAACATCAATGGAAGCTTGTGCTAATGATGATGACATTAATCTGTCAAGCAAAACCTTGGTTCTACAAACAGAATGAAAGTTTGTTTTGAGCAGGACAAGAGCATCAACAATGCCCACACAAACTGACCAGCTGTGTTTCTGTTAACAAGATTAATGGAGATACAACTCAGAACATGAATGTCATGTGTAACACATTGAGAAAAGCTAACTCTATCCTGGATCATTATTCTTGTTTAGCAAATGTACTAGTGGTTTGGAAAAATTGTAAAACCCAACTGTATCTACATCATCTGCAGAGGTGCCGGTTTATAATGTCATAACTTAGGATACAGAGTAGAAACAGGATTTCAAATGAGCCAAAACATAAAAAAACAATGTGAATATGTATTTTTTCAAGAGCTATTTAGTCCCATAGAAGTACATATGCAAGGGCAAATTACGTGACAGCACAGACTGTTGTAGAACAGTTTTTGGAATCCGAAAAATGATGCCCACCTCTTCCACCATTCGGACAATTCAGACGGCTTTTGGTGACTTTTCAGTCGTGTGACTATCAGAGAAATTGTGGAAGAGGTGGGCATGTCACAGCATGTCCTGTGAGGCTTCAACACTGACGCGCTTTTGCTCCATCAGCAGCTTTGTGCCGAAGCCATCGGCATGAATTTCGCTGCAACACTTTTATGGCCAAATCTTCTGTCACAGTGGAATGTGCCGAAAAAGTGCTGATGTCCACCTCTTCCGCAATTTCTCGGATAGTCACACGACGGTCCCGCATCACCATAGCGTTCACTTTGGAAATGATCTGGTCATTTCAGCATGTTGATGGCCGACCGGAGCGTGGCTCGCTCTCCACCATTGTGCGGACGTCTTTAAACCGGTTGTACCGCTCCTTAATCTGTGTGATGCCCAGAGGATTGGCACCGAAAGCTGTCTGAATAATCCGAATGGCTTCCACCTGGCTGTCGCCCAGTTTCTGGCAAAATTTGATGCAGTCGCGCTGCTCCAGTCGTTCCGCCATTTTCCTTGCAAAGAAAATCCAACGAGAGATGACACCCATTCTCACACAAAGGCTGCTTACCAGCAAATGACGCAATTGACAGGCGTGAAAAAATTCACAAATGCGCACGAAGGTTCAAGGTTGGCTCATGCAAGCACACGTGATTCAAATCCATCAGGTTTTTGCAAAAAATAAAAAGGTCGGATACTTTTCTAACAGACCTCGTATTGGACAACAAATCATATCCCCTACCAACCAAGCAACTAGTTAGAGGCGCCTTCAGCTCTGCTCTAATAAGGACCTCTACAGGAATTTATTTTTGCCCACTGCAGGAACCACAGTGTGTATACATATATGTTTCTCTTCAATTCTGTTGTAATTTGTTGGAGATACTGATTGAAATTCTGGTGCGTGCATGTTGGGCTGTTTCTATACCTAAATACCTACATAAAAAAGTTGACCCCTCCCACCTTTTGTACTGTATCGTAAGAGTACAGCATAGACAGTTCATGACACCAAAACACATACATGTACAGACAGCTTCACTTCAGTTTCGAAGAAGCTATGCAGTTGGATTTTTGCCACTGTGAACTTCATATGTTTTAAATCACAATCAAGAATCAGTTCCTAATGTATTAGATATAATTAGCATAGAATATTGAGAATAACAGTGGGACCAAGAATATGTCCCTGAGGAACACCGCGGTAAGCTTTTGTGAATGATGATTATGATATTAAGAAGCTTAGCATCAGTTTTCTTGATGAAAAGCCATGCCTGTTATTTTGCTGGGCAGTATATATTGTGCATTGGTCTCTATATAACCATGTTCTTCCATTTATATTAACTGCAGGTACGTGTCTGCCCTGACGACACCAGCCCGTCTCTCGCCGGTGGATTTCCATTATTCATTACCCCCACAGGTGCCTACCTTCCAGATTACATCTCCCAATGCCAGCCACGCCATGTCTCTCCCTCCTGCTGTCCACAATCCCTACCCTCTGGAGGATGACCAGCCTCTGCTGCGCCGCTACCAGGTGCCCCTACATGACGCACAGTGCCAGGAGCCCTACCGGCAGCAGCGCCGGACCTATCTAAATGACAGTAGGGGCAGCTTGCCTTCCAGCCCCTACAGGCTGGCTGAGGAGGAAGACTATGAGTCCACCCAGGAGTATCTCTCCTCTCGGGAGCAACCAAAGAGAAGTGGGTCCAGTGGATCTGGCAGCCGACGCTGGCACAGATCCAGACTGAATGGCCACGTGGCCCCACGTGGATACGAAGCATCTCGGGATTATGGGTCTCGAAGCTGCCTAACAGATAGTGAGTCAGAGGAGGACGGGGAGAGCACGCCCTTCCTCAGTATGCAGAACATGAACGCCGAGCCCTCCACCATCTACAGGCCGGCGGACAGTCGGACTTTTCACTCATCAGGGCGACACAGTGGGAACACGCATACAAGACTGACACACTCACGCTCCAAACCGGACAATACTCCCCATTAAAGAGTGAAAATGAACCAACAAAAATCAATATAGTATAGACCTGCATCTATAAGAAATATTTTTATTTTATATAACTGACAGATATTCTAAGCAAATGAAATATTTATTTTCATTTTAGCAAAAGTTGTCTACTAGTTAACAGCAAAGACTTTTTTATAGGGAAAACTCTATTTATATGTACATTTTGATTTACAGCATAAAAAGATGTGCCAGTTTTTTCACAACGTTAAAAAAATAGAGTAATATTGTGGTGCCTTTTGCTGTATGCCGATGCCAGAGGGCCAATGGAGGTTTTTGTAGCCTTTCTTATATGAACGCCTCATTTTTTTATACTCGTTTGTTTCGTTTGTTTTCCTCTGTGGTTTCTTGTTTTACGTTCTTCCAAGTTTTATTCTTTGAGGAGTCTAGCCCCGCTGGAACATAATCCCTTCACATATCATGCAATATAATCAACTTCAACATAAAGTGTATGTTTACATTAATATGATTCACCTCTAGTGTTTATGATTTGGGATCTATTAGAATGCCTGATAACTACAATGATCCTTTTTGCCCTCTAATGTCTACAGAGAGAGAGAGAGAGAGAGAGAGTGCGAGTGTGAGCGTGACGAGATTGTGTGCTTGAGTGTGCCTACATGGTAGTTTGCTTGCGTGTGTCTGTGATTGTTAGAAGAATTTCTCTGTGTTGTGGCAACATTAGACTTCTGTCTGAGCAGAAACGGCAGAGTGTCTGAAACGTTCACAGAACAGACTTTTATCAGAACTGTGACTCCACCCCCTCAGTGAAGTTGGATCGGTGAAACTGCCGTAAGTTAAGAAGGTTGTTGCTTCATGTTTCTCCAGCTTTCATGTCCTTTAAGGCTGCTATTTACTTCTACGCTGCTGCACATAAATGTTCAGAAGCTGTTCAGCTATATAGTTGAATATAGCCACTAGGGGGCGGTGTCACACGTAGGGCCAGAAAATGTAGAAGGCCGGACATTTATCCTGTTAGCACAGCGATGGTGTCTCTTCAGGAGATATAATGTACCATAAAATAATGCAATTATTGTGTTGTCCATGTTGCCACAATCAAGCAGCCATGTTGGTGAAAACAAGCCCAAAATAACCGACTTCAAACGAAGAAGCCCAAATAAGCAAATGTGCATTGCAATCAAAATTACTTCCAATTTAAATAAAGCTACTTTTATAAATAAACAAGATCAAGGTTGTTAAAAATAATGAGTCTGACAACCCTGGTGTCCAGTGTGTTGAACTTTGGCTGGGTGTTACAATGCAAAGCATTAGCATGAGGCAAAACCAAGACTTTGAGGAGTTGAGATCAAGACCAAGCCTGCGCAAAATTGAGTCAGCTCCAAGATCTTCCAGTGCGAATCCCCCACTGCATGACACATTGCAAATAAAAATTAAAACCAGGTAAATCACAATTAATCTGAAAAATCCAATAGTCATTTTCTTACCATGCAGTAACAAAAAGGTGGTGACATTTGAAGCACAGAGTTGTCCATCCAATCAAAGAAATTAAGCTAATGAATAATTCAGATAATGGACAGGACCTTTAGCGAAATACTCACTGTTGTGGTTTTGTCTCATCTTAAAATAGAATCCCAAGACTTCTATGTACAAAGCCTGAGACCTTCACTAAGTGGTCTTGAACGCGGTCTTGAGTACTACACCCCTAGCAGGGTTGGGTAGGATTACTTTGAAAGAATACATGTGGATTACATGTATGTATGTACATACATTTGCATTACTTGTAAACTGATTACTTTTGGATTACATTTCAAAGTAATCCTACCCAACCCTGACCCCTAGTAAGCATGGCCTTTGGTTGGCAGCTCCGGGTTGCTTGTGGTTGTCACAGCAGATCCGGTATGAACCTGCAACTGCCCCGTTTTAGTCATTTTGTTGCAGTTCATGCCTGTCACCCGATGGTGGCAGTAAATGCAACCAGTCAGCTTCTTTTGACATGCAGCAGAGTTGCGGACGTCACATCAGCATGTCAGATATGTCACATCACCGTCATTGTAATAGCAATAATTTCCCGTGTCAGTCTGAGGCCACACAGATATGCAGCAACACCAATTTAGCAGAAAACATGAAGAAGAAGCAGAAGAAGCTCAGAATAGGAAAGAATTTTCTCCTTGTTTGACAAGATATCTCTCTCGGGAATATATCATAGACTAAGGAAATTATTGTGCTCGCTGTACATCCCATGTGCTAAACTTAGCCTGTGTTTTTTTGTTGTTGTTTATGTGAACATTGAGCTAGCATAATCTGCTGTGTTAGCATTGGTTCAAACCCTTCAACCAATCAGCTTCTTTTAATGTGCGCTATTGAGATTTAGGATGACAACACTTCAGCATCTGGCTTGTTTTATTATCCATAATTCCTGGTGTTAGCCTGAGTCCACACTGGCGTGCAACAGCGCAGAAGAAAAAAAAAGTAGCATTAGCTTCCAGTCTGCTCCACTCAAAGTATGTTTTCCTCATGGTCGCCTCACACTTCTTACCGTGTCTGTTGTTGCTAAGAGGTCAAGAGTCACTGAAGAAGCCTCTGCCATCGGAGGAAATGAAAGTCTTTTTCTCTCTTGTCCCTCCCTATTTCCATATCCCTCCATCCGTCTGTGTCCATTCTGTTTTCGTGACTAGCGATAAAAGCCGCAGTGTCTCAGGATTTCCACACGATCCCAACACTTTATACGCTCTTCACCCTTTTGCTCCACTTAAGGCCTACCTAAGACGACGGCCCACCTCATAGAGTCGTGGGCCGACATGTAAACACACGGCCTACCATTTCCAAGGACACATCCACACAAAGAGGCGGAAGTGGCAAGGACACAAATGTCGATATCGGTGAAATAGCTGTGAAATGTCAGAGGGTCATAAAACTGCAAAAATATGCAAACTTCTGTTTTGCAGTTTGATTGCGTCATTTTCTAAGAGGTGACTGTTGTGCGTGGAAACACTTTGTGATGCCGCTGGTGTCAAAATGAAATGATATACATGCATAGTTACCAGATTCTTTTGAAAGCTACCTATTATGCAGCCATCAGTTGAATTGTCAGCCTTTTGTTGTTCATATGCCCGTCGGATGATTGTGTCCATGAATTATTTTATGTTAATGTGCACATTTTCTTCAGGTAATGTCAAATAGCATCCAAATAATGGGTCCTCTTACAGTACAGTGTCCTGCTTTGTCTTGTTGACAGTCACCCTGTTAATGATAAGAATTTTGAAAATTTACTGCTAATACTTCTATCCTCTGTCCTCCACTTTAAACACAATTCAAGAAAATGTCAAACTCATTAATTAAAGAGAATCAGCAAGAGGACAGTGGATAGATTTTTTCTTTTTTGACTCATTATCGATGTTTTCCATTCCTCGTTATAAAAATTAACACTGACTTATCAGGTGGATAAAATGATCTTTAAAAGGTTGTCCTGCAATTCCAGCTGCTGCGTGGCAAATGCACAGTTGCACTGTTGGAGAGAACGTTCTTTGGTCACACATCACTTGCAGATGTTTCATTGAGTTTCTCAACTCTGGGGTTAATTTTGTACATCTAATGAATGCAAACGAAGACAGTGCTCCTCTAGTGTAAACGTGATACTGCCTTCACTTTGCCGATCCTCTCACTGAATTGAGATGCTACCAGGCACATCCTGCCAGTCTCTTTTGTTTAATTTTATGACCCCGTCCCCCGCTTGAAATGTTTAAACACCTCTCCTCTGCATGTCCTTGTGGTCAAGGTTAGATGGGTGCATGGTAAAAAAAATAAAAAATAACACTAAAAATATAAAAAAGCAGCAGACAATTCTTTTCCAGTCAGTGAAAGTGTATTTCATTTAACATTCAGCAATAAAAAAGTACCCTGACCCATATCATTCCTGAAATATGCTAGAAAAAAAGAGAAAAAATGCGAGACTGTCATAGATTGTAAAATAAAATGAAAACTGAAACCACCTGTTCATATGAGAAAATAAATCTTTATTCATACCACCTTGATGATGTAGTTATTTCTGTAGAATGTTTTGCATTGTATTGTGATTTTTATTTTATGTTTGGTTTCAACTTTAATGCCTGGCGTCACTGACAATTGCAGGCAAAAATACTCTAAAGCATTGTTTCAAATCTGAACTTTTAATTCCAAACAGAATATGTATTTTAGGGTGATTCTTTAACTACGGGCACTATTGGCCTTGTAAATGTAATTTCCACCACACCATTGCCTTACAATATAAAGCGCCTTGGGGCAACTGTTTGTTGTGATTTGGCGCTATATACATGTGCTCTGGTGTCACTGTTTATCTCCATAGAAACTACCCAAACAATCTTTCATACAAACTGTTTAAAGGGACATTACAGTGTTGTGGTGGAAATTACGGCAATAGTGTGGGACAGCTACATTTTGTTTAAAAAAAATCACAACAGTTGTATGACATTGAATACCCCAATTATGTTTTGATTATTTTACTGATATTTTTTTCAGAGATATTTTAAAACATTAGAAAAAATGTTTCTTTACCATTCATTTTTATCATTGAAGATCAAAAGTCTGGGTGTGGGACAAGCACAAAACGGCAATATTTGCATATAATGATGCTGAAAAAAGGTGAAAAAGTCATCACAGACTACTAGAACAAATTTCTTAACACACTTTCATTGTAAAGATAACTATAAAAGTGTGAAATTTCCCCTTTTTTTGTTTTTCATACAATATGATCAAAGGACATAACAAGTGCCCGTAGTCTAAGAATCACCTTTTAACATTTCCAGTTTGGGGCTCCACCTTAAAACTACCCTGTATGAACAAGAGGTGGGCGATACCAGGAATTTTGGTATTGATCCGATACCAAGTAAATACAGGCCCAGTATCACCGATATCGTTACCAATACTTTTTCATATTTAAGCTTCATAGATCCAAAGGATCCAAAAGACCTAGGATAGAAATTTGCCAAACATTGTACGTGACAACAAAATACTTTATCACAATCAACATTTTTGTTTAAAAAATATCACTCAACACAACTTAAAACAAAATCTCCTGAGGTAGAGGGCTGACTCGAGGAGAGCACTGAGTGGGCGGACCAGGCTGAGCCTACCTGCATGGCTGTTGGCTGGCGCCACTGAGCTACGTGACGGCGCAACAACAAAAGACCAGAGGGGGGAGGGTGCGCTGCTCTTACAGAGAGTAGAGTTTGATGAATCTGCGTGTGCAGCAGTCAGTGTGCGCAGGAGTGAAAAAAAGCTTGAGTATCGATCTTTATACACGAGGATCATTCAATATCACTACCAGCATTGGTATTGATATTATCGATATTAGGATCGATCCGCCCACCTGGAGCATGAACTGGTTTGAACCAAATGAAATACCAGTTAAGAATGTTCCACAAGGCAATTTGACATAATTTATACTTTCGGACATTATAAAAATGCTACATTTGACTCTACAGTTTATTGCTAATGCTACAGTTAATAAGCTAGGCTATGCTGGGTATGTTGTTTAGCCTAACTGCAGCTAGCTAAATCTTTCCAGCATTATTTGTATTTGCACACACATATGTGTGCATATATATACACGAGGTCTGTCAATAAAGTATAGGTCCTTTTTATTTTTTTCAAAAACTATATGTATTTAATTCATGTTTTTATGTCAGACATGCTTGAACCCTCGTGCGCATGCGTGAGTTTTTCCACGCCTGTCGGTGACGTCATTCGCCTGTGAGCACTCCTTGTGGGAGGAGTCGTCCAGCCCCTCGTCGGAATTCCTTTGTCTGAGAAGTTGCTGAGAGACTGGCGCTTTGTTTGATCAAAATTTTTTCTAAACCTGTGAGGCACATCGAAGTGGACATGGTTCGAAAAATTAAGCTGGTTTTCGGTGAAAATTTTAACGGCTGATGAGAGATTTTGAGGTGATACTATTGCTTTAAGGACTTCCCACAGAGCGGGACGTCGCGCAGCGGTCCCAGGCGCCGTCGTCAGCCTGTTTCAAGCTAAAAACCTCCACATTTCAGGCTCTACTGATCCAGGATGTCGTGAGAGAACAGAGAAGTTTCAGAAGAAGTCGGTTTCAGCATTTTATCCGGATATTCCACTGTTAAAGGAGATTTTTTTTAATGAAAGACGTGCAGACGGATTGCAGCGTCTGTTGGAAGCCTTAAGGACAAGTTGGAACATGCCCAGCTGTTAAACAATTTCTCATATACTCACTCCACTGAAAGCCATCAAAAGCCGCCTGGATTTTACAAATGGTTATCAACACGGAGGTGTTTTTCCTGTGGCGCCGCACCGCGCCGGCTGCGTCCCGACAAATTCCTGTTTAATGATACACAGTGCTCCCTCGTTTATCGCGGGAGTTACGTTCTAAAAATAACCCGCGATAAACGAAATCCGCGAAGTAGCCAGCACTATTTTTTACAATTATTATAGATGTTTTAAGGCTGTAAAACCCCTCACTACACACTTTTCTCAAACAGGCATTAACATTTTCTCACTTTTCTCTCTTGTGTAAACACTCTTTTTTCTTCTGTGCGAGAAGATTATAAACAAACACACGCAGAACACAATGCGCGGCTCTCCCTTCGCTCACTGCCTCCGGGGGTACGGATGCGGGACCCGCAAAGAATCCAAGTCCTCTCTCGGTGGTCACGGAGCTCTGCGGCTGCGGTCAACATCCGGATCAAAACAGCGAGCGTAGCCTCTGGACCTGTTGCCAGATTAGGCGCAATTCCGCACAGCAGACAAGAGGGCGGTATGAGTGGCAGTGAGAACAATCGCGGTGATTTTTTTTTTATTTTTTATTTTTTTATTTTGTTAGTCAAGAGAGGTGGCGGATCACGGATCCAGTATAAATATAAATAGCTGGCGGAGCCAGCGTCAGAGGTTCAGGAGCGCGCGTCCGAGGTTCAAGAGCGCGCTCCGGCTTGCTCCCCCTCAAATTAAGTCCTGTATATATATATATATATATATATATATATATATATATATATATATATATATATATATATATATATATATATATATATATATATATATATATATATATATATATATATATATATATATATTCTGGTTTCGTTTTCATTCCTGGAACTGGTTCAGAGCCTTTTCAAAAGTGGACTAGATCTGATATGAAATACAATTTAGTACTGTTCAGAAGTTTAAAACCCCCTTGAGTTCAGGTTAGGTTTTTTTTTTTTATGAAGAATTTGATGTTTTTCCCATCACTGTTAAAAAAAAAAAAAAATCTAATTTTTAAGTCTAAACATTTTAATTCATACATAGATAGGCTGGTGCAGTAGCACAACACGACCACTAGATGGTAGCCTAACAGGAAAATCCGTCATGCTGAAATTTTCCGTTGTAATATGTTATTGTATTGGACTTAATTATCAAGGAAAGGTTCACATTTTATTCTGTGGGACGAAAGAGTCTTAAAGTATAAAGAAACAGACATCTGAAGCAGCAAAAACTAACTAAAAGAAACAGCAATACTTTGTTTTCTGTGCATTTTTACATTTTTTAATATATTTTACTATTGTGCACTGTTTAGTAACTGGGGCTCAGCAAAAGGCGTGCTGTGAATTAAAGAAGATCTTGAAACAAAAGATGAAATGTGAACATAAAGACTGAAGGAACAGCATTTGTAGAAAATGTAACCTCAGAATATTTAGATAAAGAGATTGTTTTCTTGCACTGTAGACAGAATGTATGTATTTATTCACTGAAAAATATTTTTTTTTGTATGGAAAACAGCATAGGAGGAATGTGGAGTTTTGCATTGGTGTGCACCACTGGGTGGTGGTGTTTCACTGTATTTCAACCGATCACCAAACATGGTGTGGTTGCCTGCTGCCATGACTCAGCATATTCTGTGTGTTTTGGTTTTATATACACTGCAAAAAATAAAATAAAATAAAGGAAGACGTTGAAAACACATCAGATCTCAATGGTGAAAAGAAAAATCATGTTGGATATTTTTCCTGATGTGGTCTGGGTAATGTGTTTGGAATGAAAGGATGCCACATTAGTTGATGGAAATAAAAATTGTCAACCTACAGAGGGCTGAATTAAAAGAAAATCAAAGTGAAAAAAATGATGCAGCAGGCTTGTCCATTTTGCCAAAACTTCATTGCAGCAACTCAACGTGGTACTCAGTGGTTTGTATGGCCACCATGTGCTTGTATACATGCCTGACAACATTGGTGCACACTCCAGGTGAGAGAACAGATGGTGTCTTGGAGATCTCCTCCCAGATGTGGACCAGGGCATCACTTAGCTCCTGGACAGTCTGAGGTGCAACATAATGGCCCAGAGGTGTTTTATTGGATTTAGCTCAGATGATCATAGGCGGCAGTCAATGGTATCAATTCCATCATCCTCCAGGAACTGCCTGCATAATTGTGCCATATGAGGCCGGACTTTGCTATGGGCCAGGGGGAACCCAGGACCCACTGCACCATTGTAGGGTCTGACAATGGGTCCAAGGATTTCATTCCGATGCCTAATAGCAGTGGGTGCAGTTGTCTAGACTCTAGCCTGTATAGAGGTCTGTGCATCTTCCCAGGGATATACCACCCAAGACCATCACTGACCCAACACCAAATGGGTCACGCTGAATGATGTTGCAGGCAGCATAAAGTTCTCTGCAGTGTCTCCAGACCCTTTCACACCTGTCATATGTGCTCAGGTTGAATCTTCCGTGAAAAGCACATCTTTGAAAAGCACAAGGCGCTATTGGCAGACCTGTCAATTCTGGTTTTCTATGGCAAATGTCAACTGAGCTCCATCGTGCTGGGCTGCTGGCCAGTGAGTACAGGGCCCACTACAGAAAGAGCATCCCTCAGACAACCATCTTGAAGTCTGTTTTTGATTGTTTGGTCAGAGACATTCACGCCAGTAGCCTGTGGGAGGTCATTTTGTAGGGCTGTGGCAGTGCTCATTCTGGTCCTCTTTGTACAAAAGAGCAGATACCCATCCTGCTGATGGGGACCTTCTAAACCCCTGTGCAGCTTTCCTAGAGTAACTGCCTGTCTCCTGAAATCTCCTCCATGCTCTTGAGACTTCTGGGACATACACATATTGATGTGCCATCCTGGAAGAATTGGACTACCTGTGCAGTCTTTGTTGGGTCCAGGTACGGCACCATGCTGCCAATAGTGATACTGACACCAGCCAAATGCAAAAACCAGTGAAAAATCATTTAATAAAGATGAGGCTGGAAAAATGTTAGTGGCCTCCAACTGTAAAACCCTTCCTGTGGGTTGGGGTTGTCTCATTGTTGTCCCTCCAGTGCACCTGTTGATAATTTCATTAAGACCAAAGCAGCTGAAACTGATTAACAACCCCCTGTGCTACTTACCTGACCTGATCAGTATCCCAGAAGTTGAAATTGCTTGCTGCTAGACTCTGATTAAACACACACACACATATATATATATATATATACACACACACACACACACACACACACACACACACACACACACATATATATATATATATATATATGAAGAGAGGCAGAGAGAACTAACAGACTGTTATCACTTGATTTTATTGACTATTTCATGAATACATTGGTAGAAATGCAACTTGCTGTGTAAAGCAAACAGATTTTAGCAGAACATAATGTTTTATAGCTTTTTACCAGTGCTTTGTAATGTTACCAATTGGTAGGATTTCAAATCAGAATTTTGTTTTCATTTGCTTCATTCTGAACACATAACCTGTATTTTAAGAATTCCAGTTTTAGGTACAACTTAAAATAGTTGGTCTCAAATTGGTTAGTACCAAAGAAACACCAATTAATAACTTTCCATATAAGGATGTGAGACAAAGCAATATATATTTTTCAGACTTCATACAAATGTGGATATCTATCTATCTATCTATCTATCTATCTATCTATCTATCTATCTATCTATCTATCTATCTATCTATCTATCTATCTATCTATCTATCTATCTATCTATCTATCTATCTATCTATGGTGCATCCAGAAAGTATTCACAGTACTTTACTTTTTACACATTTTACAGCCTTATTCCAAAATGGATGAATTTTTTTTTTCCTCAAAACTCTATACACAATGCCCCATAATGACAATGTTAAAAAAAAATTTTTTTGAGATTGCTGCAAAAAACAAGAAAAAAGAAAAACCCTAAGAAATTGCTCAGCTTCAACCGCTTACTCCAATTACGGGTGACGGGTGGGGGTGCTGGAGCCTATCCCAGTAGTCATAGGTCGTGAGCTGTGGTACACCTGGACAGGACACCAGTCTGTTGCAGGGCCAAATTCCGACAATCAAACACATTCAAACGCTGACACAATTTAAAGATTCCAATCCATCTAACCATGTCTTTGGATGTGGGAAGAAGTCGGAGCACCCAGAGTGAATCCATGCAGTCACAAGGAGAAGAGGGAAACTCCACACAGAAAGGCCCCATGTGGTAATCAATCCCTTGACCTTCTTGCTGTGAGAAAACTATGCTAACCACTAATCCACAGTGCTGCCCAACTAAGAAATCACATGTACATAAGTATTCACAGCCTTTGCCATTAAGCTCAGAATTGAGCTCAGGTGCATCCTGTTTCCACTGATCATCCTTGAGATGTTTCTGCAGCTTAATTGGAGTCCACCTGGGGTGAATTCAGTTGATTGAACATGATTTGGAAAGACACACCTGTCTACATATAAGGGGAAGGGTACAGAAACATTTCTGCTGCTTTGTACATCCCAATGAGTACAGTGACCTCCATCATCCGTAAATGGAAGAATTTTGGATCCACCAGGACTCTTCCGAGAGCTGGCTGACCGTCTAAACTGAGCGAACGGGGGAGAAGGGCCTTAGTCAGGTAGGTGACCAAGAACCTGTCAGAGCTCCAGCATTCCTCTGTGGATAGAGGAGAACCTTCCAGAAGGACAACCATGTCTGCACCAATCAGGCCTGTATGGTAGAGTGGTCAGATGGAAGCCACTTATTAGTTAGAGTTTGCCATAAGGCACTTGAAGGACTCTCAGACCATGAGAAATCAAATTCTCTGGTCTGATGAGACAAAGATTGAACTCTGGCATGAATGCCAGGTGTCATGTTTGGAGGAAACCAGGCACCATCCCAACAGTGAAGTGGCATGAACTGGGAGACTAGTCAAGACTGAGGGAAAGATGAATGCAGCAATGTAAAGAGACATCCTGGATGAAAACCTGCTCTAGAGCGTTCTTGACCTCAGACTGGGGTGACGGTTCATTTTTCAGCAGGATAATGACCTTAAGCAGACAGCCAAGATATCAAAGGAGTGGCTTCAGGACAACTCTGTGAATGTCCTGGAGTGGCCCAGTCAGAGATCAGACTTGAATCTGATTGAACATCTCTGGACAGATCTGAAAATGGCTGTACACTGATGCTCCCCATCCAACCTGATGGAGCTTGAGAGGTGCTGCAAAGAGGAATGGACAAAACTGCCCAAAGATAGGTGCAAGAAACTTGTGGCATCATATTCAAGAAGACTTGAGGCTGTAATTGCTGCCAAAGGTGCATCAACAAAGTATTGACCAAAGGCTGTGAATACTTATGTGCCTGTGATTTTAGTTTTTTTTTTTTTTTTTTTAATAAATTTGCAAAAATTAAAAAAGAAACTTTTTTCATGTTGTCATTATGGGGCGTTGTGCGTCGAATTTTAAGAGAAAAAAAATTAATTTACTCCATTTTGGAATAAGGTTATAACATAAAATGTGGAAAAAGGGAAGCGCTGTGAATACAATTTCCACATGCACTCTATCTATCTATCTATCTATCTATCTATCTATCTATCTATCTATCTATCTATCTATCTATCTATCTATCTATCTATCTATCTATCTATCTATCTATCTATCTATCTATCAAGACTTCATGCTAGAGTCAATATGTTGTTAATGCTACAGTTAACAAGCTATAGGCTATGTTGGGAACATACTTTAGCCAAACACGACCTTGCAAAATATTTCCAACATTATTTACACGTCAACTTGGCATCAAGCATTGATGAAGTTGATGACTAAGAACAACTTTTATAAGGTACACAGCACAGTATTTACCTCCTGTGGCCGGAAACAAATAGACCACAACTCATTATACTTTCACTGCCTCCTGGTGGTAAAATTCTTTCTGCTCTTCAGTGTACTTGAGAGACAGGAAATGAACTCAACACAAAGCTATTGCAAACAGAAAACATTTTGTTTTTAATAAAATAATAAAAAAAACACGTTATTAATCATTTGCCTTTGTTCCTATTCATAACTCAAATGTTTCTGGTTTTTGTTTTCTTTTCTTGAACTGGGCCCCATTGCACAAAACATAGGATTCAGACATCCAGGATAAATGAGGAGCTGGGTTCATCGTATCCAAAACAGAAACATGCAGGCTCAATCGGTTGCACAGAGACCAAGCCAGGATGAACAGACACAGATTCTACGAGCCAGGTGACACCAACCCTGGATACGTGCCCGCATACGGATTCCTCAAACAGGCCGCGCCATCGATCACAGATTCACCAATGCGCCATGGTAGCCAGTGGAGGCAGAAGTCCTCTTGGAGACATACGAGGATGTAAATGACCAAATAACAAAGAAAGGTAACACCTCCACAGTTATAAAACAATGACAGAAAGCGTAGCCAAGTATTGCAGACTGCCTGAATGTGTAAGTAGTGCGCAAATACACACTCACTACTCTGCTGAAACCAAACAATTACAATCCAAATAGTTAACATCTATAAGAATATGAATCACTTGACATTGTAAGTGAAATTGTGTAAAAGTAACTCCACCTGACTGTATAAGTCTTTGATAGATAGATGAGCTCACTGACTTAATTAATAAAGTTCCTCTTATTTTATGTTTGTTCCTTTGATATGTCATTAACCTATATGTATGTAAGTGTGTGTGTATGTGTGTGTGTGTGTGTGTGTGTGTGCATGCTGAGATATATATATATATATATATATATATATATATATATATATATATATATATACGAGGGCTGTCAATAAAGTTACGGTCCTTTTTATTTTTTTCAAAAACTATATGGATTTCATTCATATGTTTTTACGTCAGACATGCTTGAACCCTCGTGCGCGTGCGTGAGTTTTTCCACGCCTGTCGGTGACGTCATTCGCCTGTGAGCACTCCTTGTGGGAGGAGTCGTCCAGCCCCTCGTCGGAATTCCTTTGTCTGAGAAGTTGCTGAGAGACTGGCGCGTTGTTTGATCAAAATTTTTTCTAAACCTGTGAGACACATCGAAGTGGACACGGTTCGAAAAATTAAGCTGGTTTTCAGTGAAAATTTTAACGGCTGATGAGAGATTTTGAGGTGATTCTGTCGCTTTAAGGACTTTTCACGGTGCGAGACGTCGCTCAGTGCTCTCAGGCGGCGTCGTCAGCCTGTTCAAGCTGAAAACATCCACATTTCAGGCTCTGTTGATCCAGGACGTCGTGAGAGAACAGAGAAGTTTCAGAAGAAGTCGGTTTCAGCATTTTATCCGGATATTCCACTGTTAAAGGAGATTTTTTTAATGAAAGACGTGCGGACGGGTCCGCGCGTCGGGACGCAGCCGCCGCGACGCTCCGCCACAGGAAAAACACCTCTGTTGAAAGCCTTAAGGACAAGTTGGAACATGTCCTGCCTGTTAAACAATTTCTCATATACTCACTCCACTGAAAGCCATCAAAAGCCGCCTGGATTTTACAAATGGTTATCAACACGGAGGTGTTTTTCCTGTGCCGCCGCACCGCGTCGGCTGCGTCCCGACGCGCGGACCCGTCCGCACGTCTTTCATTAAAAAAATCTCCTTTAACAGTGGAATATCCGGATAAAATGCTGAAACCGACTTCTTCTGAAACTTCTCTGTTCTCTCACGACGTCCTGGATCAATAGAGCCTGAAATGTGGAGGTTTTCAGCTTGAACAGGCTGATGATGCCGCCTGAGAGCGCAGCGCGACGTCTCACACCGTGAAAAGTCCTTAAAGCGACAGAATCACCTCAAAATCTCTCATCAGCTGTTAAAATTTTCACTGAAAACCAGCTTAAGTTTTCGAACCGTGTCCACTTCGATGTGTCTCACAGGTTTAGAAAAAATTCTGATCAAACAACGCGCCAGTCTCTCAGCAACTTCTCAGACAAAGGAATTCCGACGAGGGGCTGGACGACTCCTCCCACAAGGAGTGCTCACAGGCGAATGACGTCACCGACAGGCATGGAAAAACTCACGCATGCGCACGAGGGTTCAAGCATGTCTGACGTAAAAACATATGAATGAAATCCATATAGTTTTTGAAAAAAATAAAAAGGACCGTAACTTTATTGACAGCCCTCGTATATATATATATATATATATATATATATATATATATATATATATATATATATATATATATATATATATATATATATATATATATATATATATATATATATATATATATATGGGTGATTCTTAGACTACAGGCACTTATTATGTCCTTTGATCATATTGTATGAAAAACAGAAAAAAGGGGAGTGGCAGCAAAATTCATTGGCATGAAGCTGATGGTGCAGCAAAAGTGCCACCGTGTTGAAGTCTCACAGGACATGTTGTGACATGCCCACCTCTTCCACCATTCGGAAGATTCAGATGGCTTTCGGTGGCTTTTCAGTCATGTGACTATCCGAGAAATTGTGGACTTCCGCAATTTCTCGGATAGTCACACGATGGTCCCACATCACCACAGCGTTCACTTTGGAAATGATCTGGTCACTTCAGCGTGTTGATGGCCGCCCAGAGTGCGGCTCGCTCTCCACCATTGTGCGGACGTCTTTAAACCGGTTATACTGCTCCTTAATCTGTGTGATGCCCATAGCATCGTCACCAAAAGCTGTCTGAATAATCCGAATGGTTTCCACCTGGCTGTCGCCCAGTTTTTGGCTAAATTTGATGCAGTTGCGCTGCTCCAGTCGTTCCGCCATTTCCTTGCAAAGAAAAAACGACGAGAGACTCCACCCATCCTCACACAAAGGCTGCTTACAAGCAAATGACGCAACCGACAGGTGTGAAAAAATTTACACATGCGCACAAAGGTTCAAGGTTGGCTCATGCAAGCACACATGATTCAAATCCATCAGGTTTTTGAAAAAAATAAAAAGGTCGGATACTTTTCTAACAGACCTCGTATATATATGTGTGTGTGTGTGTGTGTGTGTGTGTGTGTGTGTGTGTGTGTGTGTGTGTGTGTGTGTGTGTGTGTGTGTGTGTGTGTGTGTGTGTGTGTGTGTGTGTGTGTGTGTGTGTGTGTGTGTGTGTGTTTGTGCTCAATGTGTCATGATCTGCCCCGTGTCTGGGTTTTCATCATGGTTTTGTCTCTTGTCTGTGTCCATGTCCCCAGTCTTTGATCCTCTGTCTTTGATTTTCAGTTTATGATTACTTTAGTCACTGGTTTTATATTCTGATTTTACCAGTGTAGTCACTGGTTGTATTATCTGTTTGTTATACTTTTGCCACATGTCAGTTCCATTGTAGTTTCAGACTTCCATGTCTTTATTTCTATCTACTTAGTGTTTATTCTACTACACTCTCTTGCAACTGTTCACTTCATCTTTGTCCCTTTCTTCCATGTCCCTTCCTGCACTTTCTCACACACCTTTACTCACTTTCCTTAATCACTACACCTTGTATTTAAGCCTCACCTGGTTCACTCCCTCTCTGCCAGTGCATTGTGTCTTGTGTCTCAACCCTTCTTCCAGCCCTGGTTTAGTTCTTGTTTTGTCCATGACTTTCTGTTCTACCATGTATGACCTTGCTTCGTTTTTGACTTTGCTTTTTGCCACAGCCTTTTGTATTTGGACCCACTGTGTTTTTGAACCCTGCTTGGTGTTGATCACGCCTCAGCCTCACGTCTTCGGTTACCTTTGCTACATTGTTTGATTACTTGTGTACTGAACCTCTCTCTCACACACACACACACACACACACTCATCTTCAACTCATCTTCAGCCGCTTTGTCCAATCAAGGGTCGCGGGGTGTGTACTGAACCTGTGCCTGTTTATTTAAGATAAAGCCTTCTTTATTACTCCACTTCCAGAGTGTGTTAGTGTGCATTTTGGGTTCAGCATTCTGTTTGTTCCACACCATGAAACCTGACACGATCAGCATGCACACACACACATAGATATATATAATATTTCTATTTATATGGGATGTGTATTTTTTATGTATTCTATGTGAACCTGTAAATTCTCATGGATGTAACATCATCTAATATGTATATGTCTGGACATGACCGAGCAAAGCTCTTCAGCATCTCACCGTGTCAGTTAGGTCCTTCAGACCAGAGCATGGCTAATACCTTTCAGTTTCTGGGGGGCTCCACCCCCCACCCCCCCAATTACAGCCCTCTTAACCCCCTGCCACTTGAAGCATTTTTTAAAAGTAAATCTAAATTAATATTCAAAGTTTTCAGCTAGTTGACAGTAGGGCTGTACAATATGGCCAAATTATCGTATCTCAATATTATGTCAGTATGATAAAGGATATGACTATGATTTCACATAAAGTGCAGCAACAGTGAAAATTAAACATTTTTAAACAAAACATATCACACTCATTTTGCACTCATCATAAGGTTAGGATACTGTGCCCTCCAAAAGTATTGGAAAAGTTGGAATTTTTTCACATTTTAATTTGTTTGTGCCATTTCAAATACAAGAAGTACAAAAAAAATATAAAGAATACAAATTTCTAAAATTATCTTCCTCAAAGTGAAAGCAAATCTCTAAAACTTGATAAAACCTGTAAATAATCAGTTTTATTGCCAGTTTTCTTCCAAGTCACTGAATATGTCTTAGCTTTATTTACTTCAATTATGAAGAAATACAAAAGTTTCTTTCACCAAAACATCAAATCTAGGCTTTCATCTCAGATGTACTTTCTGGCAAATTGTAGCTGAACGTTCAGGTCTTCTTTTTAAGAAAGTCCTCCTCCACACCACTTCATCAGGAAGCTGGATTTTATATTTGTAATTAATTTATATCAAGTTGTAGACATTTGCTTTCAGTTTGAGTTTAAGGAAGATAACTTTAGATTTTTTAATTTGTATTTGAAATGGCATAAACAAATTAAAATGTGTGATGAAACACCAAGTATTCCAATACTTTTGAGTACAGTTGAGAAACATTCTGTGGCATGTGTATTTTTAAGTTAAATGAAATATCCTGGTGTCACTCAGAGAGTAAAATTAAGAGGTTATTTAATCAACAGCTGCCTGCTCTTTTAAAATCACTGGAGACAAACAGATATATAAGGCAACCCAAATTAAAGGAGAAATGTCGCTTTTAATAACCTGCACCTAATTTCTGGCATAAAATACTGTCATTTACTCACCAATATAATGTTTGACTCAGATTTGAACTGAACACGGTTCAAACAATGTGTTAAATTAAAATCTGAGGCAAACATTGTTTTTCTTTTTTTACTAAGGTAGATTAGAACTTTTGTGGTACACAGGAGCAACCTAGCAGTCAGTGTGACTCACTGATTTCAAAATGCAGCTTTTTTAAACCAGACGTGCGGTGCCGTGATATGTCCATCATCTGTGTCCAATCAGTTTTCAGGGGAGTCCAGTGCAACCGTGGCCTCATGTCTAGCTCCACTCATGCCACGAAGTGTTCAACATTTGACATTTCCTGTTTTACTGTGGACTCAAAATTTGGCACTTCCTGTTTCAGTGTGAACTTGTCACTGACTTCCCATGAGATTCCATGGGATCTCGTCTGTCAATCCAGGAAGTGTTGATTCAGGAAGTGTCTGACATTTGACATTTCCTGTTTCACTGTGGACTCAAAATTTGGCACTTCCTGTTTGGGACTCCCTGTACCATAGAGCGAGCTTCGCACCACTGGCTGGCGCTTGGCTTGTAATATCATCATTTATCTAAAATGATTGAAATTAATGATCACAGGTGTTTAAATAATGACAGTGGGTCTAGTTGAATGTGATAACAATGTGTAGTGGGGAGTGGAATAACTATTGGTTTCCATTTCAGGTGACTGCTGACTGAGATAAGGGATGATACTGTTGACCCCCAAAACGTGAATCTGCTGCAAATCGTGAATTACCCCCAAACCATTAATGAAAATTTAAGCAAACCATGAATATCCGTGACCGTTAATAGTTTTGCTGCAAAGTTAAGAAAATGTCCCACAAAACATAAATGCAGGTCTCGCAAAGCGTACGTTGCAGAATGTGACTATTATTCATGATTTATATTTTCTTTCAGTTTAAGTAGTTTACAGTTGTCTGTTTTAGGGATCAATAGGGCACCACAGTCTTGTTTGAACCCCTGTGTGATATCACAGGATTTGACCACTTCCAGGGACAGCCTCCCGTTGTGTAATATATCCAAAGCATATCAATGGGAGAGGTTGTGTCTGTAAGTGTTAGCCTACACAGCTAACCAGAGTAGCTGTGTTCTCTCGCCTGCACAAACGCCTTGACATGTTTGAGTTGTGGGTCATAAACAAACCACAACACATGTCCACTTTCCACGCATTGTCAAATGTAGGACTATTGCATCCTGCCCTCAAACAAGACTGTGCTGCCCAATTACTTCAGGTAATCTTGATTGCAAACTCTATCTCCGCAGAAATATTTCATTTTCTTGGGGGGTGGCGTGGTGTCACTACACCCGGTGAGGCAGGGAGGCAAGCCATGAGCGGGCTCATGCTTCTGGTGTAAAGAGCCCAGCCCTGTTGGGTGTGAGCGCTCTGGGGACAGTGGCAGGTGGGGAGTTTGACTGGGACGGTACACCTGTCAAACAGTAATACGTGCGAGTCGAGGGGTGGCACGCAGCCCCGCGGTGCAATGAAAGTGAGGGGCGCACCTACATGATCCAATAGATGGGAGCTTCGCACCGCTGGCTCCTCAGCCAAGCACATACGGTACACCAGACGTGAAGAAATTCACGTTTTGCGAGATGTGCGTTCATGTTTCAGGTGATAAGTTTTCAGTATTCATGTTTTGCAATTCATGGTTTGAGGATAATTCACGATTTGCAATGATTCACATTTTGGGGGTTAAAAGAATTAAATAGATCGTGGCACTTAGCCTGGTCTGGAGCAGGCTAGCTCCACAGAATAAGTCTCCGTGGTGCCTTATGCCATAACATATCCCACTTTCCACTGTCCCGCTTTTGTGCAACCTAATCACACATAAATTGAGCCAGGATTACCATGATATCCTGACCTAATCCCTTATCCTGGTTTGGTGCAATGGGGCCCTGGTTCAAAGCTTTGCTAAATACGGTTGTGTATAAACAAATAAACGTAGGACTGGTTGAGTACAATGGCCCATTTCACTGTGTTGATCTATGCAGAAGACATTACATTAACGGTGTACTATCACTGGGCTCTTTATGATTTAAGCCATAAAATAATTTTCTTTGGCACCACTATATTTTTATTCCTAAGCCTTTAAATAAGGGACTTATAATATGACATTACCAATATGATCAACATTTGTGCTGTCTGGGGAAAAAAAATTAATACTTAATTCCCCAGAAGGGAAAAATGTCAAATTACCAGATGGCCATGAACTACTCTTTCAGTAGTGACCATAGCACCTTCAAAGATCATGTGGGGGCTTCCCCCCGACTAGCACGAGGGATGCTGGGAAGCACAAGGCGACAACTAATCAGAGTAGAGAAAGTCACAGTAATGTCAGCTGGCTGCTTGCTCAAAGAAAATAAACCAAAGTGGCGGAAACTGCTGCGAAACAGCTTATTTCTGTATAAATCTGTTTCTCATATATTTAGTAAAATTTTGTGAGAAATAAACATTTCTAAATCTAAAAAAATGCTGCTTTTGAAACCAGATAACATCTCTGAAGTGATTGACAAGACATCTTACAGATGTTAGTGTGCATGCCTGGGGAACACATCACGCAAGGTCATTTCTGGTATTTTCAAAACCTCATGCATGCACATACACACACTTCTGTAGACAGTGTCAAAAAAAAAAAATATATATATATATATATATATATATGTAATGGAATTCCCACCAGGTAAATATGTTCTGTTCATTACAATATGCTGTAATTTTACAAGACATTACAAAAACAAACCTTGTAATTATAATGCTTGGATTTTGGGAGAATCTACATTTTTTTTTCCAGTTTTGTGAAATTTGAAAGGCTGTCCAGCTTTAACTGTACAGTAGTTGTACAACAATAAACTGACAATAAATCAGTGAACTCAATTCAACTTCAATCAATCAAACAAACAGAAAATTGCAGTACTCATTCTGTGTTCATGTTGAAAGAAGTTATGAGTGTAGCAGCTATCCTCATGCTGCCGACTTTAGGAGATTCCCATGGACATCTTGCAAAACTACTGGTTCCTTTGGTGGCCTGTTAGAGCGCCTCCCTGAGCCCCTGTGTTGAAAAGGCAAAAGGAAGTTTGGGGCATTTCCAATGTATGTTTTCATTCTGATGTATGAAAAGATGTGAGCAAAATATATTTGAGCTTACCTCTCCTCAACATCTTGCACGGTATCGGGAAGCGGCAAGCCAAGTGTTTCTGGTAGAAACATTGCTGCCACCCCGCTAAAGATTGGCGCTCCTCCATAGATTACACCCGGTAACCAAGGTATGTAGTCCCCAAGGAGAAGCACCATAGGTGCCACCATGGCTCCAACTCGAGCTATCATGGATGCCCAACCCATCCCATTCTGACTGACAGGAGAAAAAAAACCTGGTAAATACCACAACCACCCCTTAACCCAATTACATTGTATTTGACACATATGTAGTACCATGAATCATTTCAACCTTGTTGAATGTTGATGGAATTTAAAATACAAAGTGGGTTACATCAGTTAAAAACAGGAAAGTGATCACTAGATGTAAAAGTATTCACTGTTTAGCCCCATAGCGTCAGAGCTGTGACAAACCTATAAAGTCAAATGTAAGCAAATGAAATTGGTCAAATCATTTGTAGTCCAGCAATACCACAGTCGGAAACTGAACATGGGACCAGTTTAATACACTTCCCAAAGGGTAAAGCTCTGGTAATCCATACACAGAATTATCAAAAACCCAAGGATCAAGCTTTGATGTTCCCTTTAGTAGACTGGAATCTATGCTAGATTTTAAAAAGCAGTAATGCAGTGACAGTCTGGCAAAGAATCTGTGTCATGGGGCTGACTTCAGCAATGATTATATAATTATGTAAAAACTGCAGCGGGCGTCATGATGGGCAGATGATTATGTACCTGACAAACTTGTAATGTGTCATATATTCATTCACTTATTATCGTTAACAGAAACAGTAAGACGTGATTATCCTTGTTTGTCTGCCTTGTCCATAATCTAAAAGTATTACACAAATAACAGTTAACTTTTACACTGAGAGATTACTTGGGTCCAGATCTACCTCAAAATCTGCCTATTTTTTTCCATTATTTCTTTTATCTCTTGGGCGTTATGGGTTTCTGTGCATTTTGGCCTTTTTGTCCAAATGCAAACTGCATTTTAGGTGACTGTAATAGGAGCTTTTGCAAAACTCCCTCCAGGTGAGGATTTTCTGAAAATGAGTTTCAGTGTTCAGTGTAGTCGCTGAGATATATAGGCTCCGGCTCTTCCCACGATCCAGACCCTGCCATCTCTTGAGTGGCCAGCATGGCTATACAGTTAGGGTTGTAGGGCCACCTTTGGCATGCTCTTGACAGCATGTTTTGCGTTTTCATCATTTTATATATATACGAGTATATATATATATATATATATATATATATATATATATATATATATATATATATATATATATATATATGAGGTCTATTAGAAAAGTATCCGACCTTATTATTTTTTTCAAAAACCATATGGATTTGAATCACGTGTGATTACATCAGACATGCTTGAACCCTCGTGGGCATGCGAGAGTTTTTTCACGCCTGTCGGTTACGTCATTCGCCTGTGGGCAGTCTTTGAGTGAGGAGTCGTCCACCCGCTCGTCGATTTTTTTCATTGTTTAGGAATGGCTCAGAGACTGTTGCTTTGTTTGATAAAAATTTTTTCAAAACTGTAAGGCACAACTGAGTGGACACCATTCAATAAATTCAGCTGGTTTTTGGTAAAAAATTTTAACGGCTGATGAGAGATTTTGGTAGTGTCGCTTTAAGGACGGTCCACGGCGCCTGACGGCGATCTGCGCTTCGAGGCGGCAGTGTCTCGCCGTTTCAAGTTGAAAACTTCCACATTTCAGGCTCTGTTGACGCAGTAAGTCGTCAGAGAACAGAGAACTTTCAGAAGAAGTCGGCATGAGGAGTTTATTCGGACATTCCATTGTTAACGGTCATTTTGTAATGAAAGAACGTGCGGGCAGAGTTGCATGTCGGACTGGACCCGACCGCGGGGGGTCGCGGCAGGAAAAACACCTCCGTTGGAAATCTTAACGGGCAAGTTGGAACATCCCCAAGCTGTTAAACAATTTCTCAGTTACTCACTTGTTGAAAGCCATTAAAAGCCGCCTGAATTCTACAAATGGTTTTCAACACGGAGGTGTTTTTCCTGTCGCGGCGCACACAGATTTGCCGAGTCGACACGGAAACGACTCGGCGAATTTGCGCGTACGTCTTTCATTAAAAAAATGTCCTTAAACAGTGGAATGTCCGCATAAAGTCCTCATGCCGGCCTCTTCTGAATCTTCTCTGTTCTCTCACGATGTCCTGGGTGAATTAAGCCTTAAATTAGGATGTTTTCAGCTCGAAACAGGCCGACGACAGCGCCTGGAAGCGCTGCAGGACGTCCCGCTCCGTGGGAAGTCCTTACACCGACAGAAACACCCCATAATCTGTCATCAGCCGTTAAACTTTTCACAGAAAACCAGCTTAATTTCTCGAATAGTGTCCACTCGGATATTCCTCACAGGTCCAGAAAAAATTTTGATAAAGCAACGCGCGCCGTCTCGAGCAGCGTGTGAAACAAAGGAATTCAGCCGAGAGGGCGGGACCACATCTCACTCAAGGCCTGCCCACAGGGAAATGACGTCACCGACACGCGTGAAAAAACTCACGCATGCGCACGAGGGTTCAAGCATGATTGGTGTAATCGCATGTCATTCAAATCCATATAGTTAAAAAAAAATATAAAAGGGTCAGTTTATTATCAAAGAGACCTCGTATATATATATATATATATCCAGACACAGTGCTTACCGAATGATAGTTGGGTACAGCTCTCCAGTATAAAGGTAGCAGCAGTTGAAGGAGGCAGCGAGACATCCTTTACCTATCACAGCTAGACAGGTGCGTATCAACTGTTCATCTGCACAGATGTTTTGTGAAACAGAAGCTGTAGTGTTATTTCAATAATGCACATCACATGTTGAGCTAAACTCTGCATGTGTTCTACGTACCATAAGGCACCAGCAGATTGCACAAAATAGTGAGCCCCGCCAGGATTAATACAGCACTCTGTGAAAGCCGCCGTCCAAAAAAAGCCATGGCCATTGTTACGATGACTTTAGCAGGAATATCAACAGCACCAAAGATCAGCTGGATTAAGTATATGTCCACTCCGAACTTTTGCAAATCCATAGCAAGACCATAGTATGCAAAGCTAGTCGAGACCCTGAATAGGAAAATACGAAAAGTACATATGTTGTTGTTTCATAAAAGTGTTGCTGTGTTGCAGCAGCAGAGAATATACCAGACAGCACTGATGTAGATGGTCATTCTTCTCATTGTGGATGTACGGAACAAGTCCAAAACAGAGTATGTGCCTTGTGAACACAATATCTCTTTCTTCATGGACTCTTCCAGCATCTATGTAAAGACACATTTAAATAATACAAATTGATTCATGAATGAATGTACACGTTGATAGATAATATAAAAAACCCACAGTATCCCCTTACATTAATATCAATTTTTTCCCCCTCTTCTCCTCGTCCATTAATTCTGGCCACAGTTTTGAGGTTCTTGATGGCTTTTTCGGAATTGTTGTTCATCACTAGCCATCTGGCAGACTCGTGATTCCACCTGAATGACACATGTTTTGTTTACAGGTATTTAAAAACATTTGTTATTGAGTGAACAGAAAATATCTGCTTGAAATCTTACCATGCAAAGAGGAAAAACACATAGAAGGGCAAAGAAACAGCCAGCGTCAACCACCGCCAGTCTCGAATGAAGTAGGCTAGTCCAGCCAGGAGTAATTGTCCCACCGTGTAACAGTAACCCATTATGGTCCCCACCACTGTCCGCGTACGAATGGGGATCCACTCCAGAGCTTGAAGCAAGAGAATCAGAGTAGAACAGTTTTTTTTTTTTGTAAGCTTTAGTCCATCCATCCATTTATTTTCATTTTCAATCTTATAGCTGTTTGGGGTATGGGTGTAAGAACATTTGGTAACACTTTACTTGAAGGTATTGTCATAACAGTGACATGACACTGTCATAGCTGTTACGTTACACAGTCATGAAGGTGTCATAAACATTATGTCAATGTCATAAATGTTTATGAGTGCTGTCATTAGGTGTCCTTCGGTTTTTGTAATGACAAGTTGATATTTTTTGGGTCGTCTTGAATATGACAACTTGATATTAATCAAAGCAACATAACTAGAAGTTGTCTTTGGCCTTTTTGGTCTTCAGTTGTATGCCAACTTGCCAACTTGTCATGCATGACTGTGTCATCATGTAACACTTATGACAGTATTATGTCACTATTATGATGATACCTTCAAGTAAAGTGTAACCGAACATTTTAACAAATCAGGGGACAACTTTGGCCTGGTGCATTGAAAAAGATGTAAAATGTCATGAATGGCAGTATGCAGATGCTGTTATACTGCATCCAGGACTGTAGGTGGTCTTCTACCCTGCACGTAATTCCTTTTTTTTTGGGGGGGGGGGGGTTGTTGATATGATTGACACTTCAGACACTGCAAACTTTGACACCAGAAAATAAAATCTTTGGTTTCCGAACTCCATCAAAGTAACTCTGGTACTAACCTAGGGTAGGTACTTGGTCTCTCCAGATCTTTGGATACTACTAAAATGACATTGTGTCAAATAAATGGTTACTTGAGGAGACTCAAATGAGGCATACTACTTGTATTGTGAGGCCATTATGACCACATGGTGTGCTTCTCTGAGTGTGATCCAGCGCAGAGGTGCCTCAGTGCTGAGAACCCCAACAACAGAAAAACACCAAAGGGATGATCCTATATCACCTGGTTTGGGGAGATGGGATGGAGCAATTGTCTGCCTGGATGGTTACAAACCAGGACCCAGGACAGTTTGCTAGTGTGGTGGATGCAGCAACACACGGGTCCTGTGCGTGCTCTCAGACCTGATTATACCTGTCTTTCATATTCACCTTTTGTCTGTCTATACAACAGGTCTTTTCCATAGAGGGACCAACAATGTGTCACTTATAATGTGCATGGGAAGCAACACCTGATGCCACAACTAAATAACCCATCAATCAATTCCCCTGCTATCCAACTCCTGACATTGACTACGATTACATGCAGCTGATAACCCTTTCATAACCAGAATATTAGCAATAACCCGGTTGCGCACTGCCATGTAAACACCCGCAAAAACCCGAGTATTCTCATATTCTGGTTTTTAAAAACCCGAATATGACCCCTGGGTTACTCCTTTTCTAACCCGAATATCAGGTCATATAAACGCGCATCGGGATATCCCCATAGAAAGGAACATTATTTTGTGTTCTGCGCATGTCCTATCCGCAAGGAATTTTGGTCTTTTGAGTACAGCAACTACTTGTATGCGGCGCACGCAACCCACCGGACACCACAGAAGCAGCGGTAAACAAGTATGGTGAAATCCAAACGCGGCAGCACAGCACCACACTTTTGGAACGAGGAGGAAACTGAATACTTCATTAGTATCATGAAAGACATGAATATAATGTCTTTTATTGACAGCAGAAAAGGAAGAAGAAAGGGAAATGACGCATATTTGAGTCATGACGTTCTCCGTGCATCTGGACATTGTCTATGCGTCGCTGTTTAGATGGGGATATTCCAAATGATACCAGTGACCATGTATACAGGAGTAACTCTGTCTGCTTAAGCATGTAAATGGGTTATTCCTAATGAGTCAGAAACCGGAATATTGACCTTAACCCGAATATTAACGGCATGTAAACGTAGTCATTGCTTAGGGCCCCTTCACACATAACGCGAAAGACACAGAAACCCGAAGAAAATACGCAAACCAAAAACGAAATGGGGAACGACGAAACATTCCACCTGCTGTTGGGAGGGGTGCACGCTCGTGTTTGCGCACACCAACACAGTGCGAGCACATGGAAAGTCACGCACACAGCAGCGGAGGGAAAAATTAAAAAAGACCACAATTCATAATACTTAAATCCTGTTATAAAGAGCGGTTTTAGCCTCCACCCAGATGTACACCAGGAAGTAATGAAACGACGTGGATTACTGTTCTCTTTCATGTTTTACATGAATTACCTCTCATGAAGAGTTCTCAGGTTGTGAACACATCAGCAGTGATGCACTGCAAATGTGATATGTGTTTTAATTATTACAATGCGGGGAAATCCAGCAGTGACAAGGGCCTCATGAGGGCGTCCCGTGGGATGATTTCCTGTATGTCACAATACTCAAAGGCTTTGCGGTGCACTGACACGGCAGTCAGCTGAAGCAATATGTTTTAATTTATTCCCACGTGAGGACAGCATGCCGACGTCCGTCCTTCACAAGAGGTAAGTGCTTCATATCCTACAAGCCAGTACAGGTGTTCCCCAGCTGTGACCTCCAAGCACAGATATTTGAACAGCTGCCGCTGGCAGGGGGACATGCACACCTCTTTCAGTGGACCTTGGCAGGTCACAGAAAAAGGATCACTCTCTGTTGCTTTGTTCTGTGATTTTAATTTCATGTATGTATTATTATGTGTTTGTCCTGCATCTGTGTGTCAGATGCTGGCTGGTCCTCATGAGGGCATGAGCGCCCGAACACACATGTGCAGGACACAGCAGTCAGCTTGTCCAGCACCGGACTCCGGGACCTTCAGCCACAGCTGACAATTTTGGATTCATAGTGTGTGTGTGTGTGTGTGTGTGTGTGTGTGTGTGTGTGTGTGTGTGTGTGTGTGTGTGTGTGTGTGTGTGTGTGTGTGGTGGGGGGACGACACACTCCATTCGCCATTTGTATGTGGGGAGTGGGGTTTGGCACAGTTACACCCATGTGTGTTGCTAGGTAACACCACTTTCATGTGGCACTTAGACACTTCTCATAGACAGGTCGAATGTGGTCACCTGCTGTCTGCTATCATACCAGGTGTGCGAATAGCCACACCTTTTCTAAGCATCCAGCGAGCAGTGTTAAATGTTCATGTGTGACACCTGGAATTTGGCTGACAACTGCCGAGAGAGGGATTGAATGAGCACGCGCAGGGCATTCGCTGTCTTTCCACCGCTTGTGTGTGCAAATGGTTGTGGCGACAGCTGTACGAGGCATTTGAGGCAGCTCTAATTTTTCACGAATGGCATGCAATTCCTCCTTCATGCACTAGTCGGCTTCAATTGTGTTATGTGTGAAGGGGTCCTTGACACTGAAAGCTCTCCCAGGGGAGGTATCATTGGGAATCAAGAAAGATATGTTTGAGTCCAGAGTTTACCTTGAACTTTTGCTGGATTGGATTTTCTTTGTGAGCAGCATCAAGGTGCTGGATCTCCATTCCAGTTTTGGGGGGTAAAATGAGAATTAGGGGATTCAATTGGACATATATATGACAGGAACTGAAAATAGGAGTTTTGTCTTGATAAAGCCAAATTTTTCAAAAAATTAAGAGGGGAAGTCACACTTTTAAATGAGGGAATGCATGTCCCTCCATCCAGCGCTTACATCTGTGATTTCGGAAAAATTGCAGGTCTACTAAGCAAATCCCTTTAACACGATCTTTTAAAACTTGAATGACTGCTCAGTTGAATAGGTTCTAAACACAGACAAAGGCACTGGCTGCGATGACTTACTGAGAGAGAAGGTATTGAGTCCAAGTCCTGACAGAGCCATACCACAGCCAAACCGGAAGATGCAAAAAAAGGTGAAGGAACTGGAGAAAGCAGCACATGTTCCACATACTGCCATCAGCATGTTTGAGATAAGCAGTGGGATACATCGACCATATCTGAGAGCAGAAGCGTATTTACAAAGTGTGCAATCAGATTATGATGCATAAGCAAGTGTTGATGTATGATATGATATGGAAAATACAAAAACAACAACCATGCACCACAGATGTCACTGCAAGGTCAGAATGTAACAACTGCACTCCAGTTTGAGTTTTAAAAATGATGGAAAGGAGCTGAACTTTCTTGGCACAAAACCAAGAGCTTTCGTTCTATGAGACCATTGTACTTACTGCTGCACCCCCATACTGTCCATAAAATTAATTTAAAATCAACCAAAAAATGAAGCAAATCTAACAGAGGCTTCACCCCAATCTTACATGGTAACAAGCAGAGCCATCGTGGAATATACATAAAGATGGTTTGGTCATGTTAACATGTAGCCCATTTCTACCACAGAATCTCAAGAGGATTTTCTTTCACCAAAATATCAAATCTAGGTTTGCATCTCAGATGTACCTTCTGGCAAACTGTAGCTGAACTTTCAGGTTTTCTTTTTTAAGAAAATCCTCCTCTGTACCACTTCATCATGACACTGTATAGCTGATTATACGAAATGCAAAACATGCACAATTTCTGCAATCACAACCACAGAAGCCTATAACTTCTTCTGGATTGTCTGGGTGTTTTGGTGGCTTTCCTCTCTCTTCTCCTTCTTGCACAGTGATGCAGTTTTTGTGAACTGTCTACTCCATAAAGATTTACCATAGAGTGCCATACTGTTTGTATTTCTTCATAATTTATGTAAATAAAGTCCAAGACATACGTATTCAGTAACTTGGAAATGTTCATGTATCCATCCCCTGACTTGGCAATAAAACTGATTATTTAAAGGTATTATCCCAAAGCATTCCATTACTTATCCAAACCTTGGCTTTTATATTTTTAATTAATTTATGTCAAATTGTAAAGATTTGCTTTGAGTTTGACTTTAAGGAAGATCATTTTAGAAGGGTTTTTTTTATATATTTGAAATGGCATAAACAAATTAAAATGTGTGAAATACCACATGTTCCAATACTTTTGAAGGGCACTGTATGGAAAAAAGAGCTTCTATTATGGGGCCTTAGCAAGACATATGGATGTAAATTAGCTTGGATTAGTGGCTTGGATCCCGAATCGGCCCCCAAAAGTGATTTCAGCAGGGGTGTGGAAACATGGCCAGAATTATCATACTGCAGAATGAATGTTGCTAAACAGGATGTTCCATTGTTTGCACTGACAGAATGGCAAACAATTCTGACACTGCTGGCTGGGAGCACCTTCCCATGCGCCAAGATGGTCCTTGCAATGGAAAATATAAAGGTTTCAACTTGTCTCACTTGCTGTAGTGGTAAAGATGAAGTGGAAGTTGATTTTACAGACAGACAAATGAGTCCATCCCGTCTAGATTGTTAACGTCATAACTCAAAAACAACTAGAAGCACTCGGAGAGCGCAAACCTCCGCCAAGGCTATAGGGTCACTGACGTCACATGGAACACCCTTTGGCAAAGGGACTTATTCCACGCCGTTTCATGCATCTACCTTCATGTTTCAGATTCAGTGGTTAAACCCTTAGATCTTCAGCAAATGTATTTATAAAGAGAAACTGCAGGAACTACACAAGTTTTTTTTTTTTCTAATAAGTTTATTCAATGAGGAGAAACAAATGCTAAATTATTGTTGTGTTGTAACATAATTTTTGTTCAGCTTTTGTGACCCGTCTTCATGAAGTTAGATGCAAAAATGTTGAAACTGGCCCTATCCTGCAATAATAAAGAATTCTTAAAAAATTACTGGATCCAGATTGTGTTCTGCATCATTACCAAAATTTAATGACTTCTAAGTTAGGCCAAGATACACCCCTGGTAAAAATTTTATTGAAATCCGTTGAGGATTTTTTTGAGTAATTCTGCTAACAAACCAACCAACCAACCAACCAACCAACAAACAGACGCAACCGAAAACATAACCTCCTTGGCGGAGGTAACAATTGCTATCCTCTTACAAGTCACCAAATTAAAAGGGCGTACACTAAAGATGTCTTTTAAATGTACTGAACACTGATGCACCAGATAAATTCTAAAACCCAACTTTGTTTCTGCCTATGCAATATCCTATAGACGTGTCTACCACCTACTGAATGATTAGTGGATGTTGGATTGATGATGGATTAGCAGCTGGTGTGGTAGTCACTGAGACAGAAATGCACCAAAATGTGCTAAAATCACAGATGTAAACCATTACTTTTCAACAGGCAACTTCAAATCAGAAAAAATGGGACAGTATGGAAAATTGATTTTTAATGTTTCCTTTGACTTCCATCTCATTGCAGACCATATGAATCAAAGATATTCCATGTGCCGTGTGGTCATCTTCTTTCATTTGTTAATATGCACCCATTACTGCATTTTAGGCCTGCAACACATTTCAGAATGTTTCCTTCTCTAGCTCTGTGTTCCATTATAGCTTATTTTGGTAGGTAATCATTCACAGTTTATTTAGTTCATGTTATCTGTTCACCTATTAATTCTTTGTTTTTGGGTTTTCCTTGGTTGTGCATCTATGACCCACATAGTGAATGTTTAACTGGTACTGTTAATTGGTCAAGCAGATGTAGAGTTGTGTATATTACGTATGTTGCAGCTGGCAACCCCCCCACCACCACCACCATGACTCCCTGACCTCACAGGTATCCCAAAAGAACACATAGATCTAAAGGATGTCTTTAGTAAGACCAGAGCTACTACCTTCACAACAAAATGCATACCACCTGGTACGAATTAAAGAAGGTGACAAATGGAAGATGACCTTCAATACACTGAGCAGGCATTACAAATATTTGCTGATGCCCTTAGGCTTGTTAGGTGCATCTTTCAAAGCCTGCTGAATGATGTCCTTGGTGACATGTCGCAGTATCTCAAATCAGTTCACGTTTATCTGTCATCAGGCAAGGTATGCATTATTTTTCACTTGATGTAACTTCTTCCTCTCTGCCATTGTCCAGTTAGCCACAACAATAAAACCAATGGCAATTTGCCTCCAATGATACAGACTCTGAGAATTCCACTATTTTGTGCACCTGAACTCTTAGTGCTCCTAGTGTCCTGCAATGGGGACATTCATCCAATTTAACATGTCCCCGTGGTGGTTCCAGAACAGAGAGATTTATTCAACGGAGGTACTGGTGGCCCACCTTGTCTTGGAATATGTGTGAGTAAATAAATGCCTGTTCTGTACAATCCGAATAAGAGTTTCAAAAAATCCCAGCCAATCCCCTTCAAGTTGTCCTATTGCCTCGTCACCCTTGGTCCTTCCTCTTGGTCTATCGGTTATTCTTTCAATTATTGGCTGATTCTCAAAGTTGTCTCACTTTATTTGGCTAACTAAGTTTCCATCTGCTAAGGAGACAGTCAACATGATCAGACAGCATGTTTTCAGCCTACATGGACTCTCATAAGAAATGACATAGGATCATAGCTCTTATTTTGTCCTGTGGTTCTGGTAGGAGTTTTGCAGGTGGACTGGCACTACTGCTAGTTGATCTTTAGGTTACCACCCTCAGACTAACAGTAAAATGGAACACTACATCACATGTCGCAACATCTCATGTCGCAACAGCACTAGTTATGAGCAGTTAATCTAGTTTGGGTGGAATATGCTCCTAACTCACTTCCTGTGTTGTCTACTGGTTATCTCCCTTTTCTTGTGTTGACGATGGTCCCCTCTGCCTCTGCATATGTCTGAAGTTGTCACTTGACCTTGCACTCATCTCTGGGGGGGGGGGGGCAATGAGTGTTGGTCATTAATTCCTCCCTATCAGGTCATTAATTCCTCCCTATCAGGTGGGTAAGTGTGTTTAACATGTTTGAACTTGTGATATGTCATATGCCCCATGTCAAAATACTTTGCATTTTGTCAGACCCTTTCCAGTTTCCAAGGTTCCTTCTCTCACTGCTGTTCATCTAGCCTTGCCTTGTTCTCCCCAGGTACACCCTACATTGATGCAGGTTTTTTTTTTTTTTTTTTTTGTAAATGTCTACATTTACTGGTGTTGTCTTAAATTGGAAGGGTTGTGGCCCCTATCAGCCACCATCACTCCTTAACAGGAAATCCTCTCAGATTTGTCACCTGTCTCCACCATTTTAATAGCAATGCTTTCAAAAGCACTCAATTCTTAAAAGCAATGACAGACATGTCTGTTTGTTGAAATTCATGTTTTGCCCCAAACATACCCATGATTAATTAAGTGACTCAGGCCAAACCCTTTGTGATCGTATTATATGCCCTGTAAATAGCAAAATGAAGCTAGACACACCCTAAATACACTTGCTCTATGTTCTTAAGGCTGTCTGCTATACAGTATTGTACATTAAGATATGGCCTAAAAAGCCTGGAGAGATAAGGTTGGTTAGCAATACTGAATTCTTCAGAGATATGATTTGTTTAATTTGGAGAAATATTGTTGTAGCACTCATACAAGATAAAGCCCACACCAGTCCTGCATAGAGTTGCATTGTGCTGCGTATCAAGTATGCAGGAATGGCTCTGTAAGTTGCACACAGGGAAAAAAAAGAAAGTTGTGCAGGGGGGGTTGGCTCCGTGATGTTGTTTTTACAGACTGTCTGGACACGCAGGTGGATTTAATACATTTGAAAAAGTCAGAATACATTATTTCCAGGAGTTGATGGACTTTATTCGATGTGCCACAGTCGTGAGAGAACTTGAGGAGGTGAAGGTGGAGATACAGCTGGCGATCGCGCGCGCGCGATGAATCCGTGAGGAGTTACAGTAGTGTTCAGAATAATAGTAGTGCTATGTGACTAAAAAGATTAATCCAGGTTTTTGAGTATATTTCTTATTGTTACATGGGAAACAAGGTACCAGTAGATATGATATGGAAAATACAAAAACAACAAACATGCACCACAGATGTCACTGCAAGGTCAGACTTTAACAACTGCACTCCAGTTTGAGTTATAAAAATGATGGAAAGGAGCTGAACTTTCATGGCACAAAACTAAGAGCTTTTGTACTATGAGACCACTGTAGTACATACATTTGGATTACTTGTAATCTGATTACTTTTGGATTACATTTCAAAGTAATCCTACCCAACTCTGAATGCAGGTATGTACCAATAAAAACCTAAAAGGATTTTTTGCTCTGGCATCAGGTTGTGTACTGTTGCTGAGGCATGGTTGTACAGTAGTGCAGTGTTGCATAGACTTACGAGGTCTGTCAATAAAGTATAGGTCCTTTTTATTTTTTCAAAAACTATATGGATTTCATTCATATGTTTTTACGTCAGACATGCTTGAACCCTCGTGCGCATGCGTGAGTTTTTCCACGCCTGTCGGTGACGTCATTCGCCTGTGAGCACTCCTTGTGGGAGGAGTCGTCCAGCCCCTCGTCAGAATTCCTTTGTCTGAGAAGTTGCTGAGAGACTGGCGCTTTGTTTGATCAAAATGTTTTCTAAACCTGTGTGGCACATCGAAGTGGACACGGTTCGAAAAATTACGCTGGTTTTCAGTGAAAATTTTAACGGCTGATGAGAGATTTTGAGGTGATACTGTTGCTTTAAGGACTTCCCACGGTGCGAGACGTCGCGCAACGCTCTCAGGCGCCATCGTCAGCCTGTTTCAAGCTGAAAACTTCCACATTTCAGGCTCTGTTGATCCAGGACATCGTGAGAGAACAGAGAAGTTTCAGAAGAAGTCAGTTTCAGCATTTTATCCGGATATTCCACTGTTAAAGGAGATTTTTTTAATGAAAGACGTGCGGATGGATTGCAGCGTCGGCTCGCAGCCGCCGCGACGCTCCGCCACAGGAAAAACACCTCTGTTGGAAGCCTTAAGGACAAGTTGGAACATGTCCAGCTGTTAAACAATTTCTCATATACTCACTCCACTGAAAGCCATCAAAAGCCGCCTGGATTTTACAAATGGTTATCAACACGGAGGTGTTTTTCCTGTGCCGCCGCACCGCGCCGGCTGCGTCCCAACGTGCGGACCCGTCCGCACATCTTTCATTAAAAAAATCTCCTTTAACAGTGGAATATCCGGATAAAATGCTGAAACCGACTTCTTCTGAAACTTCTCTGTTCTCTCACGACGTCCTGGATCAACAGAGCCTGAAATGTGGAGGTTTTCAGCTTGAAACAGGCTGACGACGGCGCCTGAGAGCGCTGCGCAACGTCTCGCACCGTGGGAAGTCCTTAAAGCGACAGTATCACCTCAAAATCTCTCATCAGCCGTTAAAATTTTCACTGAAAACCAGCTTAATTTTTCGAACCGTGTCCACTTCGATGTGTCTCACAGGTTTAGAAAAAATTTTGATCAAACAAAGCGCCAGTCTCTCAGCAACTTCTCAGATAAAGGAATTCCGACGAGGGGCTGGACGACTCCTCCCACAAGGAGTGCTCACAGGCGAATGACGTCACTGACAGGCGTGGAAAAACTCACGCATGCGCACGAGGGTTCAAGCATGTCTGACGTAAAAACATATGAATGAAATCAATATAGTTTTTGAAAAAAATAAAAAAGGACCTATACTTTATTGACAGCCCTCATACATACAGTAGCAGAGTGTTGTGTAGACGAGTGGAGCACTGCGTCCAGTGCTCTACGACGAAAGTCCGCCAAAAAATTAAACATGTTAAATTTTTTGCATCCATTTCACGGACCTCTTTGTGTCCCTTTGCATCCCTCAGGATATTGCCACGTAAGGTTGCATAAAGTTGCCGTAGGGCTGCATAAGCTCAGCATAGTCAGCATGCTGCATTGCGCAACTCTACGCTGGCCTGGTGTGAAAGGGGCTTCAGTACATGGTTAAACAATCACTACAACTTTCTGAAATACCCCTACTCCCTGCTTATGAAATGTGACAAGATTAACCTTACCTGTCGGAGAGACCTCCAAAGATAAGAGCTCCTGCCAGCACACCCCCCATGTAGATGGTTTGTGCCATTTGCTTCAAAGGCCTCAGCTCACACACCAGGTCCCACTAATGTGAAAGGAACACAGTTTAGTACACAACAACCTACAAACAGCTGTGCTGAATGTTGACAAATCATACCTCAGATATGATTGTGGAGGTCCTTTCTGACAAATTATATGACCATCCATCTATGCATCCTTGCAGGCCAACACTTACACTTTCTTTACCGTCTCCTTTCTCTTCTGCACTGAAGGTTTCATTTTTCATAAGGAGGTGCCACTGTGGAACAACATAACGCTGACACCTGTGCGGCTTCCCTATTCCATCTAAGGGCACTGTGATCAGCAGCTTTTGCTCCAGTCTAAGGTCGAACTCTGAGAGGTTGGTGTGAACACTGCAGTGGTGTGAAGGCACCATGGCCACAAAAATCTGCAGCAGGTTGTGGCTGGCCATCAGGAAGACAGGTATGATGAGAATGATAACGTGCAGGAATTGGAAGCGTCCCATGCTGCCCACCCGCTCGAGTAGGTCATCGAAAGCCATTTTTGTGGAACCACAATTGTGAAAGTAGGCTTGAGGTTTGTGGTATCAGAAGCAGTTGGGCTTAAATCCCTTTAATGGACGCTGTAGATTCCTCCAATATTATGTTGTTCCAGCTGGGAAACATTTTAGAAATTGCCGTAAGAATATTGACAAAAACATCAACTGTAAGAACTATTCAGTGTTTTGTCATTCCCCATAATGCAACATATCACTAAATGATGGTGCATGTGCATGAAATCATTGGAAGTGGAGTTTTCAACAATAATTTTTTAAATTCTTCAGGAACATGACTGAACTAAAAACACCAAATATTAGGGGACTGTTAGCAAAGCAAACTGTAACTGTCAACAGCTTTTATTCAGTGCATTTTTTGCTTGAATACCCAAGGAAAGAAGACAAAGTGCACATTGCCAAACCAGAACTCTTCCAATGTGTTCATGTGCAAGCACTGTTGCGTAGCAACCCAATCTCATACCATTTCCTGATGGCATCATGAAAATATATATATTAATCTATTAGTCTAGTAACCTATTATTAATCTATTATTATTGTCAGAGGATGAATCTGTAATATCATGTTATCATGGGTGTTGCACCCCGTCCAGAGGGCTGCACTGCCTGTGAGCACATCACGGGGACGCGCTGACATGCAACACTTGTGGGCGCAGTGTCACAGCTGTGGTAATTCGCTCTATTGAGGTTTCAAATCCTGTAAAATCCCACAAAATCTCAGAGAGTTCGCTGCTCTGCGAGATGTAAATAACCTTGAGAACTGCACTGAGATGGTCAGATAATGATGCAAATTTACCACTGCACACGGACAACAGCATTAACATTGCAAGGTAAAACTCTTTGTATTTTATGCCTAAAACTTTTGTGAATATATTAACTAGGTTTTTAGATGTTATTGTGTTTGTTTTATGTAAACATGCGAGAATCTCAGGTTGTTTCTTTGTTATTTTCAATGGGAATTGTTGTGAGCTGCGTTCACTTCCAGTTCTTGTCGTTCCGGGGGAAAGTGAACTTTTCTCTTTTACACCCTGCTTATTGTCCTTTAGAACACTGTTTGTGTTGTTTGTTCCAGAGTAATATATACGTATTAGATGTCTGAAATTCGGTTTGCATTTACGAAGTTCCACGCAGGTTGAAGATAGCAGACATGGAATATTTGGAATATTTGTTTTAGCAAGTGTTCAAGGGTCTCATGCATGCAGTCTCTTATAAATGTTATGAAAGGCATAAAAATTTACATTTGGTAGTATAATGTTCATTTGCAATTGTCATGTGGTTTCTCCATGTTATTTTGACTGCTGTGCCTCTCTGGCGTGCAAGGGATTATGGGATATCTCAATAGGGTGAATGACCAGTCCTAAATAAAAATTTGCCACTTTACTTTTCATGCAGCCAGGTCTGGGGTTAAATGTCCACTGGCAGGAAGTGTATTTTAATTACAGTACTTAATTACCTATTACAGAGTTTGGTACTTCTGAAAATAAGAAAAAAGTGATGTGCATTATTTTTAAAGACTTGTGAGATGTAGTCTGTAGAAGTGTATTATTTAACTTATCCACATGGTCTCGTGTTTTATAAAAAAAACAGCAAAATTCCCAGTATTTTGTAATTGCAAATTGCAAACCTTGCAGAATTACATTTCTTCTATATTGTGATACGTATCAAATCAAGACCCAAGTATGATGATATATATTGTATCTGGAGATAAATGTATTGTCCCAGGCCTAATAAAAATGCAGGCAGTTCCCAGAGATTACACAATAATAAAATAAATGCAAAATCCTGATTAAATAAATTGAATTTCTTATAAATCACAGGACAGCAAAAATAACAAGGCAATCAGAGATAACTGACTTCTTCCCATTCACACAGCTAGTGCAAATAACAATTAATGAGATATTCTTTGATAATATTTTTAGCAACTGTTCAGTCTTTCTTTGTGTTTTCTGAACTATGCCAACATATTCTAATCATTAGATTTCAAATTACAAAACATGTCACAAGATGCACAGCAACATCTAATGACACATCTGTGCAGCATGATCATAACCTTGATTTTATTTTCCTCATATTGTACATGTCACAGCAAGCACAAGAACAATGTTTTATGGCACCTAAGTGTAGCATAATCATGCACAGTGCACTGATTATATTTCTTCATCCTGTACATGTCGTAACATGAACACCAATGCTCAGTGACTCGTTTTGTGTTTTTTTTCCTTATAAATCTGATGTGTTGTCCCAATTCTCCCACCCCTCACAGAATAACTTGTATTTGTAAAATAAATTCTGGAAAATGTTGGCCCCACAAAAATAGTCAAAACCCATCTTTATCATCTTTAACTTTGTTAAATGCATTTATTATAACAAATAGTTTATTTTTACTATGTTTAAAAGCTTTATGCACATTAAACATACCTAGAACTACAACCCCTGGCAAAAATTATGGAATCACCGGCCTCGGAGGATGTTCATTCAGTTGTTTAATTTTGTAGAAAAAAAGCAGATCACAGACATGACAGAAAACTAAAGTCATTTCAAATGGCAACTTTCTGGCTTTAAGAAACACTATAAGAAATCAAGAAAAAAAGATTGTGGCAGTCAGTAACGGTTACTTTTTTAGACCAAGCAGAGGAAAAAAATATGGACTCACTCAATTCTGAGGAATAAATTATGGAATCACCCTGTAAATTTTCATCCCCCAAAACTAACACCTGCATCAAATCACATCTGCTTGTTAGTCTGCATCTAAAATGGAGTGATCACACCTTGGAGAGCTGTTGCACCAAGTGGACTGACATGAATTATGGCTCCAACACGAGAGATGTCAATTGAAACAAAGGAGAGGATTTGTTGGGAAAGGGTCGTAACACGAACCCGCAACAGGGGGCGCAAAACAACGGACAATGGATAAGACAAAGAGTAACAATTTAATGTTGTGAATCGCACAACTAAATACAGATACAGATAGTGCCAATTGTACACAAGGTGACGTGCGGGCAGGCTCGAAGATAGGAGACCTCTGGCGATCTGAGAGCCGGGACCCACACAGCTTCCACCACCAACAGCCTGAAGAACACCGGAGCCGCCAAGTCCTGAGTCCCCAGGTGGTCACTGTCTTCTGTTGCAGACCCTGGTACTGCTGGCAGAAGATGACAAAACAGTTAAGGTGAGTGTGTATCCACACACCCAGTAATCCTTGGAACTAGTTCCTTCGGGAGGGAGAACCTCCACCTCCAATAAAGAACAAACGTGCAGCTCCTGTCAGTCGCTTCCTTAGGAGGAGTGAGAGGCGAGGACGTCGCTGACTCTCACTGTATACCACTCCAGCAGGGACTGAGACACAGGAACACGGCTGCAAAGCAGAATAATAATGATAATAATATCGTTAGATACAGCAGAGAAGATTACCTTCGACGGTAGTAGATTTCTCGGCAAGGAGGTGGAGTAATGATCCGGCTTTTATAGAGATGACGGTGATTGTTGACAGCTGGTGTAAATGAGTGACAGCTGTCACTCTGTCTCGGCGCCCTCTCATGCTTGAAGCCCGCACTCAAGCAGGGCGCCGACTGGTGGTGGTGGGCCAGCAGTACCTCCTCTTCAGCGGCCCACACAACAGGACCCCCCCCCCTCAACGGGCGCCTCCTGGCGCCCGACCAGGCTTGTCCGGGTGTCGGCGGTAGAAATCGGCCAAGAGGGCCGGGTCCAGGATGAAGCTCCTCTTCACCCAGGAGCATTCTTTGGGTCCGTACCCCTCCCAGTCCACCAGATATTGAAAACCCCGGCCCTTCCGACGGACGTCCAGCAGCCGACGAACAGTCCATGCCGGCTCCCCGTCGATGATACGGGCAGGAGGTGGTACAGGTCCAGGAGTGCAGAGTGGCGAGGCGTGGTATGGCTTTAACCTAGAGACATGAAAAACTGGGTGAATCCGCAGTGAAGCTGGGAGTTTCAGCTTCACTGCGGCCGAACTGAGGATCTTGAGTATAGAGAAGGGTCCGATGAACCGGTCTTTGAGCTTCTGTGATTCAACCTGCAGTGGGATGTCCTTGGTAGACAACCACAACTCCTGCCCAGGCTGGTATGCAGGGGCCGGGGAACGCCGGCGATCTGCATGGGTCTTAGCCCTCGTCCGGGCCTGCAACAGGGCAGAACGGGCGGTCCGCCACACCCGGCGGCACCTTCGCAGGTGGGCCTGGACCGAGGGGACCCCGACCTCTCCCTCCACAAGTGGAAACAAAGGGGGCTGATACCCCAAACATGCATCGAAAGGGGAGAGGCCGGTAGCAGACGAGACCTGGCTGTTGTGGGCGTACTCGATCCAGGCCAGATGGTCACACCAAGCCGCCGGATGCGCGGAGGTTACGCAGCGGAGAGCCTGCTCCAACTCCTGGTTCGCCCGCTCTGCCTGGCCGTTCGTCTGTGGGTGATACCCGGACGAGAGACTCACGGTGGCCCCCAGTTCCTTACAAAAACTCCTCCAGACTTGCGAGGAGAACTGGGGACCACGATCCGAAACGATGTCTGCTGGTATCCCATGCAGACGCACGACGTGGTGGACCAGGAGGTCTGCTGTCTCCTGGGCCGTCGGGAGCTTCGGAAGGGCCACGAAGTGGGCCGCCTTGGAGAACCGGTCCACTATCGTGAGGATGACTGTGTTACCCTGGGACGGCGGGAGGCCCGTAACGAAGTCCAGGCCGATGTGAGACCAGGGGCGATGAGGCACAGGCAGGGGCTGGAGGAGGCCCCTGATGTTGTGATGATCCGCCTTGCCCCTGGCACAGGTGGTGCAGGCCTGGACATAGTCCCGGATGTCGGCTTCCAGTGACGCCCACCAGAAGCGCTGCTGGACTACTGCCACGGTCCTACGCACCCCGGGATGACAGGAGAGCTTGGATCCGTGGCAGAAGTCCAAGACGGCAGCCCTGGCCTCTGGTGGGACGTAAAGTCTGTTCTTTGGACCGTTCCCCGGGTCTGGGTTCCTGGTCAGGGCCTCCCGGACGGTCTTCTCCACGTCCCATGTGAGGGTGGCCACGACAGTGGACTCGGGAACGATGGTCTCGATGGGGTCTGACAACTCGGCCTTGGCTTCCTCTTCGTGCACCCGGGACAGTGCGTCGGATCGTTGGTTTTTAGTCCCGGGATGGTAGGTGTTCCGGAAGTCAAAGCGTCCAAAGAACAGGGACCAGCGGGCTTGCCTGGGGTTCAGCCACTTGGCGGTCCGGATGTACTCCAGGTTCCGATGGTCCGTGAAAACCGTGAAAGGCACCGTAGCTCCCTCCAACAGGTGTCTCCACTCTTCAAGAGCCTCCTTCACCGCGAGGAGTTCCAGATTGCACACGTCATAGTTGCATTCTGCGGGGGTCAACCTGCGGGAAAAGTAGGCACATGGATGGAGAACCTTGTTGGACTCCCCGCTCTGGGACAGAACGGCTCCTATCCCTGAGTCAGAGGCATCCACCTCCACTATGAACTGGCGAGTAGGGTCAGGCTGCACCAGAACTGGTGCAGACGAAATCCGGCGTTTCAACTCCCTAAACGCGGCTTCGCACCGATCCGACCAAGTGAAGGGGACTTTAGTGGAGGTCAGGGCAGTCAGGGGGCTAACAACCTGACTGTACCCTTTAATGAACCTCCGATAGAAATTTGCAAAGCCGAGGAACTGTTGCAGCTTCCTACGGCTTGTTGGTTGGGGCCAATCTCTCACCGCCGCAACCTTGGCCAGATCCGGGGCGACGGAGTTGGAGGAGATGATGAACCTCAGGAAGGACAAAGAAGTGCGGTGGAACTCACACTTCTCGCCCTTCACAAACAACCGGTTTTCTAGTAACCGCTGCAGGACCTGACGTACATGCTGGACATGAGACTCAGGGTCCGGAGAAAAGATGAGTATATCATCCAGATATACGAAGACAAACCGGTGCAGGAAGTCCCGCAAAACGTCATTAACCAATGCTTGGAACGTCGCGGGGGCGTTAGTGAGACCGAACGGCATGACCAGGTACTCAAAATGACCTAACGGGGTGTTAAATGCCGTCTTCCATTCGTCTCCCCTCCAGATCCGAACCAGGTGGTACGCATTCCTAAGATCAAGTTTGGTGAACATTTTGGCTCCATGCAGGGGCGTGAACACCGAATCTAACAGGGGCAACGGGTATCGATTGCGAACCGTAATCTCGTTCAGCCCTCTGTAGTCAATGCATGGACGGAGTCCGCCGTCTTTTTTACCCACAAAAAAGAAACCCGCACCCATCGGGGAGGTGGAGTTCCGAATCAACCCGGCGGCTAAGGAGTCCCGGATGTAGGTCTCCATCGATTCGCGTTCCGGATGTGAGAGGTTGTACAATCTACTGGACGGGTACTCAGCGCCCGGAATCAAATCGATGGCACAATCGTACGGTCGGTGCAGGGGAAGAGTGAGTGCCAGATCTTTGCTGAAGACGTCAGAAAGATCGTGGTACACCTCGGGCACCGCCGTCAGATTGGGGGGAACTGTGACCTCCTCTTTAGCTGTAATTCTGGGTGGAACCGAGGATCCAAGACACTCCCGGTGGCAGGTTTCGCTCCACTGCGTCACCACCCCAGATGGCCAATCAATCCGGGGATTGTGCTTCACCATCCATGGAAATCCCAGAATCACTCGGGAGGTAGAAGGTGTTACATAAAACACAATCTCCTCCCTGTGATTCCCAGACACAACCAAGGTTACTGGCTGTGTCTGATGTGTAATCAACGGGAGTAGAGTGCCATCTAGTGCTCGTACCTTCAATGGTGAAGGCAGGGCCACCAGAGGAAGCCCTACTTCCCTAGCCCATCTGCTGTCCAGCAGATTCCCTTCTGACCCCGTGTCTACCAGTGCTGGGGCATGAAGGGTTAAATCCCCATACAGGACTGTTACTGGGATTTGTGCTGATTTATGGGTTTTCTCTGTGTAAATATTATGACCCACCCTTAACCCAGTTCCTAAGGATGGGCGTTGGAGTTTTGATCGTTTGGGGCAGTCTTTTAACATATGCTCACAAGAGCCACAGAAAAAAACACTCCCTGCGGGCCAGTCTCCTTTGTCTGATATTAGGTTTTAATTTGGCCCTGCTCGTGTCCATAGCTTCGTCAGCAGGGGGAGCTGTTGCCACACGGAGCCCTCTGGCAGTGGAACGTGGGGAAGACGACACCCTTTCGGACCCGGAGGAGAGAGGGACGGCTTGAGCCCGACCACGCCCCCCAGCCTGCTCCCGACGGTGTTCACTCAACCGGTTGTCTAAGCATATAACCAAACTGACAAGCCCATCGAAGTCTTGCAGTTCGTCCTTAGCCAATAAATGCTCCTTCAGTACTGGAGACAGTCCGCTTATGAAGGCGGCGCGGAGCGCAACATCATTCCAGCCAGACCTCGCAGCCGCAATGCGGAAGTCGACTGCATAATCAGCTGCGCTTCGGCGCCCCTGTCTCATTGACAGCAGCACGCTCGAGGCGGTCTCGCCTCTGTTGGGATGATCAAACACCTGTTTGAATTCCCGTACAAACCCAGAGTATGACGTCAGGAGCCACGAATTCTGTTCCCAAAGCGCCGTAGCCCAAGCGCGTGCCTCACCTCGAAGCAAATTAATCACATAAGCCACCCGGCTGGCATCTGATGCGTACATAACTGGACGCTGTGAAAAAACGAGCGAACACTGCATTAGCAAGTCTGCGCACGTTTCGACACAGCCTCCGTACGGTTCTGGAGGGCTTATGTAAGCTTCAGGGGACGGTGGGGGGGTTTGTTGAACGGCCAGTGGAACGTCTGTACGTGGCCCAGAGCCAGCAGGAGGAGTCACTGCAGCAGCACTCGAGTCGTGCGCTTCCACTCTGGCGGTGAGAGCCTCCACCCTCCGATTGAGGACTGCATTTTGCTTAGTTACCAGATTTAACTGAGCAGTGAAAGCGGTAAGGATTTGCTGCAGATCACTTACCACGCCTCCTGCTGACGCCTGCGCTCCTTGTTCTCCCATTGGCTGTTCAAGCTGTGGTTGACGCCCCTCGGGATCCATGACGAATGGCCGAGAAATCCTGTTGGGAAAGGGTGGTAACACGAACCCGCAACAGGGGGCGCAAAAGAACGGACAATGGATAAGACAAAGAGTTGTTGTGTGGGCCGCTGAAGAGGAGGTACTGCTGGCCCACCACCACTAGAGGGCGCCCTGCCTGGAGTGCGGGCTCCAGGCACCGGAGGGCGCTGCCGCCTTACGGGAGCAGCCAGGACGACAGCTGTCATCCATCACTGGAGACAGCTGATCCCAATCAATACGGAGGTATATCAGCAGGACGGCATCTCCACCTCATTTGCCGAGATATCGCCTGACCAAAGAGGTAACAATCTCTGCCCATACATATAACTAACCATTGTTGTATTTCTTGTGGAGCAATTGTAGGACAGCTGACTACTGAACAACTTTTGGATAAGTACTCACCTTCCTACACTCCTGTATCATTGTTAACGAGAGGTGGAGGTGGACTCTCCACCCTCCGTGTTACTGGGTGCAGCCGCATCCACACCTGACTGTTTTTGGTCCTTGCCAGCAGTACCGGAGCCGACGAGCGGAGGCAGTGGCCACCTGGGGATTCGGGACTTGGCGGCTCCAGTATTCCCGGGGTTCGGTGGCAGAGGAAATCGGGTTGGTTCCGGTTCGACTTGGACAGACGTCTCCTATCGTCGAGCCTGCCCACACGACACCGTTGTTATTGGACTCAGTCTCAATATTGTAATCGGCTGTGTTGTTGTGCCTGTTTTCACAACAGTAAAAACAGTGTTATTTGATTCCTCCATTGTCCGTTCATTTGCGCCCCCTGTTGTGGGTCCGTGTTCCTACACTTTTACAACAAGAGTAACAATTTAATGTTGTGAATCGCACAACTAAATACAGATACAGATAGTGCCAATTGTACACAAGGTGACGTGCGGGCAGGCTTGAAGATAGGAGACCTCTGGCGATCTGAGAGCCGGGACCCACACAGCTTCCACCACCAACGGCCTGAAGAACACCGGAGCCGCCAAGTCCTGAGTCCCCAGGTGGTCACCGTCTTCTGTTGCAGACCCTGGTACTGCTGGCAGAAGATGACAAAACAGTTAAGGTGAGTGTGTATCCACACACCCAGTAATCCTTGGAACTAGTTCCTTCGGGAGGGAGAACCTCCACCTCCAATAAAGAACAAACGTGCAGCTCCTGTCAGTCGCTTCCTTAGGAGGAGTGAGAGGCGAGGACGTCGCTGACTCTCACTGTATACCACTCCAGCAGGGACTGAGACACAGGAACACGGCTGCAAAGCAGAATAATAATGATAATAATATCGTTAGATACAGCAGAGAAGATTACCTTCGACGGTAGTAGATTTCTCGGCGAGGAGGTGGAGTAATGATCCGGCTTTTATAGAGATGACGGTGATTGTTGACAGCTGGTGTAAATGAGTGACAGCTGTCACTCTGTCTCGGCGCCCTCTCATGCTTGAAGCCCGCACTCCAAGCAGGGCGCCGACTGGTGGTGGTGGGCCAGCAGTACCTCCTCTTCAGCGGCCCACACAACAGGATTATCAAACTCTTAAAAGAGGGTAAATCATCACGCAATGTTGCAAAACATGTTGGTTGTTCACAGTCAGCTGTGTCTAAACTCTGGACCAAATACAAACAACATGGGAAGGTTGTTAAAGGCAAACATACTGGTAGACCAAGGAAGACATCAAAGCGTCAAGACAGAAAACTTAAAGCAATATGTCTCAAAAATCGAAAATGCACAACAAAACAAATGAGGAACGAATGGGAGGAAACTGGAGTCAACGTCTGTGACCGAACTGTAAGAAACCGCCTAAAGGAAATGGGATTTACATACAGAAAAGCTAAACGAAAGCCATCATTACCACCTAAACAGAAAAAAACAAGGTTACAATGGGCTAAAGAAAAGCAATCGTGGACTGTGGATGACTGGATGAAAGTCATATTCAGTGATGAATCTCGAATCTGCATTGGGCAAGGTGATGATGCTGGAACTTTTGTTTGGTGCCTTTCCAATGAGATTTATAAAGATGACTGCCTGAAGACAACATGTAAATTTCCACAGTCATTGATGATATGGGGCTGCATGTCAGGTAAAGGCACTGGGGAGATGGCTGTCATTACATCATCAATAAATGCACAAGTTTACGTTGATATTTTGGACACTTTTCTGATGTTTGAGGATGATGAAATCATTTTTCAAGAAGATAATGCATCTTGCCATAGAGCAAAAACTGTGAAAACATTCCTTGAAAAAAGACACATAGGGTCAATTTCATGACATAGGGTCAATGTCAACAAGCAGATGTGATTTGATGCAGGTGTTAGTTTTGGGGATGGAAATTTACAGGGTGATTCCATAATTTATTCCTCAGAATTGAGTGATTCCATATTTTTTTCCTCTGCTTGGTCTAAAAAAGTAACCGTTACTGACTGCCATAATCTTTTTTTCTTGATTTCTTATAGTGTTTCTTAAAGCCAGAAAGTTGCCATTTGAAATGACTTTAGTTTTGTGTCATGTCTGTGATCTGCTTTTTTTCTACAAAATTAAACAACTGAATGAACATCCTCCGAGGCCGGTGATTCCATAATTTTTGCCAGGGGTTGTATGACACATTATGTATTTTCTGATTTATTCAACATTTTCAACGTTGAACAAAACATACTTTTGAAGACCCATCCTGTCCCTTCCCAAGTCATACAAGGAAAATGTTGATTTTGACACAGATGGGTCAAACTTTATCAACAAACATCGCGTTTTAATCAATTAATATCAAGGCAATTAAGTGTTTATTATGTTTTTGTTGCACACCCTATTATATAAAAGAATTTGTGTGGAGAAGCCAGCCTTTTTTCTGCAGTAGTGCCAGTCCACCTGCAAATGATTGTGTGTCAATATCCAGTCAAAGCAGCATGCAGCTCAAAGGAATATAAAGCACAGTACACTTTTTCAAGACAAAAATTTAAGCACTTTTCAAGGACTTTTCAAGAAAAACTTTATCATTTTGCATCAGTAACATTTAATTAAAAAAAAAAAACTTTTAACATGACTTGTAATACATTAATGTAATTAGCAAATGTTCAGTTGCAAAATGTAAAATGTAAAAACTGGAGACACAACTTGGACATATTCAGTGAGAATGAATGAACAAATGATCATTTTTACACTTTTAAAAAGATCTACATTGTGACTGACCCACCACCACCTGTAATATGCTTTGTACTATTTTGAAAATGATGAAACTAATCACTGACTCCTAAATGATGCAGAATTATGTAAACTTACCTGCTGGATTATTCTTTCCACATTAAACTAAATAAAGCTAAAACAAACACCAAAAGTCACATGGATCAATCCTTCAGTTAAAAAGGCGAGAGTACTATTCTATTCTTCCTTCCATTCATCGATCTATTTTCTAAACCAGCTTTGTTTAAGGGTCATGGGGGAGACAAGGCAAAAAAAAAAAAAAAAAAAACAGCCTCACTGCAGCTTGAGTAATCAGCTCTGACATTCCAAAGACTTTCCTAAACTGTGGCTATTTAACAGATTTTAGGGACTAAGCAGCTCACTCACTAACCACAGAACGTGTGTCTTTGCTGTGCAGTACCAATAACTGCGTGATTGGGTTGTATGAAAATGAGCCCCGTGGTCACACACGTGTATAACTGTGGTCAGCTCAGAAGGAGACACACATCATGACCTTTATTAGTTACTGAGTACAAAGAAAAACAGGAAATATGTCAGGTCATTGTCAAAAATGTTGTTTCCAGGGAGTCTTATGAACAAATTGTCTGTTCTGTAACATTGTGGACATTCTGGACATGTCTGTAAAATTTGAACATGTTATGTGTTTTGCACCCACAGACATTTGGACGTAGATAAACGAGCATGTCTAAAATAAAGAAAAACCATAGTTGTGTAATAACCCCTACCTCACAAAAAAGAAGAAATAAATTAATGTAATAATTATGGTCATGAAATGTCTTCATTTTATAAGGCTTTAAAACAAGAAGGTGTCTTGCGAACTTGTTTTTTTTTTTTTTGTCTTTTATGGCAGATATCCATTTTTGAAAAAGAGCTCAGGACATACAAAACTGTGTGTGTGTGTGTGTGTGTGTGTGTGTGTGTGTGTGTGTGTGTGTGTGTGTGTGTGTGTGTGTGTGTGTGTGTGTGTGTGTGTGTGTGTGTGTGTGTGTGTGTTGCGGGGGAGCGGGGGGGGGAGTTTGAATAAAGAAACAATGTTGCAAAAATAAAGTTGCTAAATATCTAAAAGTTTGCAGGAAAGAGGTTGAAGCAATAAAGACTAAATAAACAATTTAGTGCAATATTTCACGTGGGTCAGAGTAGGCAGAGACACAAAATTGTGTGAAAACATTCGAAAAGGCAATACGTTTTTCATGTAGAATCTCACTGAACCGGTCCTCCCGACATGTGCGCGCATGGCAGCTGACTGTCTGCTGAATGCTGGCCAGAGTGACAGTGAAAATGTGGCCACAAATCTCGAGCAGTCTGCACACATGTCACATGAGAGGCACTGACATGCCACACAGTGCACATGCAAAAGTCGAGCAGCACTGGAGCTGTCTTTGCAGGCCCAAGAATTTGCGCGCAAATGCTGCATGGCACTCTCACGGATGTTGAGCGCTACTGATGTGGCTGAAATGACAACATGTTTGCGCACACAGTGCTCAGGATGGAGGTGGACTATTATATTGTTATTATGTTATAGAGGCTGTGAAAATCTCCTGACGACTTTACGCAGAAAAAGCACAGAAAATAATCAAATGATAAATAAATAATAAAAGTGTGAACAACCACTTAAGGACTTACACAATGATGTCCAGGAGATGTGTCTCTCAGCTTCCACTGATGTCCTCACAGACAATGAAAATTAAAACAATAATCGCCTTGTCAACATTCCCCACACAGGTGACGCCCGCTGTCCCTGTGTACAGCATTTGTCTTATGTCTACTGTGGTCCTCAGAAAAATAAATAAAAAGAGAAAAATAGAGGTTCCCATGAATAAATGAGGAAGAGGAAATGGGACCTGGCTCGTCTGGAGCCAGACATGAATGGAGGGCCCGCCAATGAGCACCTGGTGTCCAGGCTTGCTATGGAGTCCGGTTGAGCAAAGCCCAAAAAGGCAACGTAGAATTTCTGTCTCTACCCTGTGGGCTCACCACCCGCAGAGAGAACCGCTGGAGTCGGGTCTGCTGTTCCATAGGTGGCACTGAAAGTCGAGGATCTCGATGGAACAAACCCGGGCAGCAGAGGCTAGCTCTGGGGGTTGTGGAACATCACCTCGCTGTGGGGGAAGGAACCAGAGCTTGTATTCGAGGTGAACTAACTTCCAGTTAGATCCGGTGAGCCTCGTCACCACACACAGCCTCGGCTCCGGAACCACTCTCCTTGATAGAGGTTGGACCTTATTTTTCTCTAGAGTTGGCCAGGGTGGGTGTGGGGATACTCACGAGTCCCCAGCTGAGCGCTGCTACATTGGCGTTTACCCTTGTAGATGAGAGGGTCTTCTCCCTGCACCTTCGGGTGGCGGTAGGGAACTCTGACTGTTGTTTGTGCATATGCACTAAACAGCACTTCGGAGTGTTCGACCTTCTTCCAGTCCCTGAATGGAGTTCTATATGGTGCTCTAGTGGGAAACTCCAGTGTTCCGCTGGTGGACTTCAACGCACATGTGTGCAATGACAGATACACCTGAAGAGGCGTGATTGGGAGGGACGGCCTCCCCGATCTAAACCAGAGAGGTTGTTTGTTGTTGGACTCCAGGGCTAGTCATTGACTGTCCATAATGAACACAATGTTCAAACATAAGGATGCTCATAAGTGTACATGGTACCAGAGCACCCTAGGCCAAAGGTCGATGATCGATTTTTTTATCGTATCATCTGATCTGAGGCCACATGTTCTGGACAATTAGGTGAAGAGAGGGGCAGAGCTGCCAACTTATCACCATCTGTTGGTGAGTTGGAACAGAGGGTGGGAGCAGAATTTGGACAGACCTGGTAAGCCCAAATGGATAGTGTGGGTGAACTGGGAACTTCTGGAGGAGCCCACTGTTTGACAGATCTTCAACTCACACCTCTGGCATCCCTGTGGAGGACAATGCAAAGGTACCTCAAGAGGTGGCAACCCTTGAACACTGTGGTGGACACCGGTGGTCAGGGTGGTCCGCCAGGGCTGCGCCTTGTCACCAGTCCTGTTTGTTATATCTGTGGACAGGATACCGAAGGTGTAGTGGTGGGAGGATAGTCTTCAGTTTGGTAGGCTCAGGGTCTCATCACTTCTTTTTGCAGATGATGTGGTCCTGTTGGCTTCATTGGCGTGTGACCTCCAACACTCACTGGATTGGTTCACAGCCAAGTGTGAAGCGATTGGGATGAGCATCAGTACCTCTATTCTGAGGCCATGATTCTCAACAGGAAATCAATGGATTGCCTACTGTGGGTAAGGAATGTGGTCTTGCCTCAAGTGAAGGAGTTCAAGTACCTCGGGGTCTTGTTCACGAGTGAGGGGACAATGGAGCATGAGATTAGCCGAAGAATCAGAGCAGCAGGGACGCTATTGCATTCGCGCTACCGTACTGTTGTGATGAAAAGGGAACTGAGTCAAAATGTCATGAGGCTGGCCAGACAGGATGCATCCAGCGTGCATGCACAACCGGACTGTGCATTCACAGGTGGGCCACATGTAAAACGTAGTTTCATTAGATGGCATGGCTCCCCTGTGGCCGGACAGGATGTGTCCAGCCCGCTCACATGTGTGCACAACACGTGTGTGCTGTCTAGGAGCATTAAACTTAATTTCCACTTATTTCCTCAGAAAAAATAAAAAATAAAATAAAAAATAAATAGAACTAAACACAATGAATCCGGTTTGTGCAGCTCGTGCGTCCAGTCCACTCATGCGCATGCACGGCAGGTGGGTGCTGGCCTGGCTGCCCAGTCGGGTGGCTGGAGGCTGCTAGACTTGTTTGGCCACTTCCAGAAGCACTGTTCCTCTCCGATCAAAGGAAATGTGCGTGTCAACCTCTCACAGGTTGTGTCACAAGTTGTCTCACAGGTTGTGTCACAAGTTGTCTCACAGGTTCTGAGTCACAGAGACTATGTTTTAAGGGGTACATGTCCAACTGATGATTTGGTGAGGAAGTTTATTGTGCAAATTTTTTGGTCTGTTCAAAAATTAAGTGATACATGGCACCGTCCTATGACTAAGGGGACCGGACGGTGCAGCAGCGAACCTAGAGCAGAACTGCATGAAATCCATTGCAGATGCCATTTGCAGGCTGGCGCAACCCAATGAGGTACCAGCCTAACTATGTGGTTGTGAGACTTGGGTGCCAACCAGTGAGCTGAGGTCACAACTACATGTCTGACACTAGGAGACATACGTGAGAGGTACTACATACATAGTTAGAAAACAACTACAACATTGTCCATGTGTCATGGTCCTCTGTGCATGGTCCAGCAAACAGGTTTCTCAGTCATGTGAATCCCAACAACTGGAAAAAGCGAGTGCAATATCCATGTATCATGCAGCTGTAGACAGTAGATGACTACTTTCAGCATGTGCGGATGGTCTTGTCTTCTTGGATGGGTCTGTGCTGTGATGGATTGTGACACCGGGCACCAGGGCTCTAAGAACTGGTCACAAATATCCAACCTTTCAATTTTACACTTGAACATTTTTCTACTTCCTCGTGTTCTAGATTGCCATTCAGGCAGTAAGACTGAATTACATTAACTGAAAATATGACAGACACAGATATTTCTTCTGATTCTGCAGTGCTACTACATTGCTCTGTCTTAAATTGTATTTATCGTTGGTCTTAATGGTACATGTGTCTAAAAAGATTTGGCTTTGTTTTTATCTCCTGATGATTAGTCCTCTGGAATGTGTGCACTTGTGTAATAATCAGCATGAGATGTCAGGCTGAATGAAGCCGCAGGAGCACCAAAGTACAACAATAAACGACAAGTTTTTTCAGCTGTGAGGCATTAATTGAGAAAACATTGTCCTCTTAATTTTTACATTTTCAGGGGTTTTTGCAGCTTGAGAGTCCTCATTTACAATGAGAGAGTAGTTCCAGGCAGATGTTTAAAATGGCTAAAAACTTTCAAATTCAATTTTCAACTACTGCACATATTCCACTTTATCAAACAATATGTTGTATAGTAAGTTATAGAACCTATTTTTCCATATGGTGGGTCAAAGATAGATTTGTTTCAGTTTTTTATTCATTGTCATAGTAAATGGACTGCATTTATATAGCACTTTTCCATCTGCATCAGACACTCGAGCTTTCCAATTATGCCTCACATTCACCCCAATGTCAGGGTGTATAGTTTTAGTCAGTTACATGCAGTGGATGATCCCTCAACAATGCACCAATCACCAGCCTCCAAAGACATGATCCATGGTGTGCTCCTGTGGATTCTGTTTTTCCAAAGATTAACCTCCAAATAGCATTGGGCGGCAGAGTGGAATAGTGGTTAGCCCTGGTGCCTCACAAGAAGAAGGTTGTGGGATCGCGTCCTGCCCGTTCTGTGTGGAGTTTGCAAGTTCTCCCTGTGTTTGTGAGGGTTTCCTCTGGTCATTCCGGTTTCCTCCCACTAACAAAAACATACTTATTTAGGGAGGTGACGGTCTGGTGGTTAAGTGTTGGGCTTGAGACCAGAGGATTCTTGGTTCAAATCCCAGCCAAAGTGGAAAATCACTAAGGGCCCTTGGACAAGGTCCTTAATCCCCAAGTTGCTCCTGGTGGGTAGTGTGCGCCTTGCATGGCAACACCCTGAGATCGGTGTGTGTGTCTGTATGAATGGGTGAATGTGACGCATCATTGTAAAGTGCTTTGAGCTTCTGATGCAGATGGAAAAGTGCTATATAAATGCAGTCCAATTACCAATTACCAAAGCAGCATCAGTGCATCTGGAGTCGGTCTCTTGGTACCGAACTGTGACAGCTCACTGCTCCTAGTGGTTGGATTGTGGCTAATGCAGAGGACAAATTTCATTGTATGTATATATACAATGACAACAAAGGCTCTATTGTATTGTATTCTGTTCTATTCTGTTGTATTTTATTCCCATTTCTTTCATATAGCCCATGAGCCAGACCCTAACATCAGCTTCCATAGAAATCACACTTGACAAGGTTATAGGTTATAGTAGTTGGCAGGCCAGCATCCACTTTGACAGCAAATGACACAGTCTGATGTCTAAACTGATGACCTGTTGTTTGCCTGGGTAGCTGCCATCCAGGACCCACAGCATTTCCATGGTGTGGTGGACATGGCAACGCGGCCTGACCTGAATGGTTTACATAGTGGAGGAAATTGTGGCTGGTCTTCATTAAGACAGGTAGACTGACGAGTGTGACGTTCAGGAGCTTCATGATACATGGTAAAACAGTGGGATAGGTGTTGAGCTACTATTATATAGACATAGGTTCGATTCCTGGTCATGTTACCTGTCTGTGTCCCTGGACAAAACACTTAATCTGCATTGTTCCAGTCCACCCAGCTGTGAATGGGGACTGGAATGAACTTCAGCAAACAGTAATTAGCTGAGCTGAAAAAAAATCATTAGTTCCCCTGACCACCCAGCAGGACCAACCCAGTCTCATGAGGTTTTTTTTTTTTTTTTTGCTTACTATTACTAACACGTCACAGAAGTGATTCATAGTGGTGCGCAGTTTAATATGACACTGCATTACAATTCTTGTCAAAACTTGATACAACCCCTGGCAAAAATTATGGAATCACCGGCCTCGGGTGATGTTCATTCAGTTGTTTAATTTTGTAGAAAAAAAGCAGATCACAGACATGACACAAAACTAAAGTCATTTCAAATGGCAACTTTCTGGCTTTAAGAAACACTATAAGAAATCAAGAAAAAAATTTAATTTTGTAGAAAAGAAATGGAGGAATATTTTGTGGACTGATGAGAGTAAAATTGTTCTTTTGGGGTCCAAGGGCTGCAGACAGTTTGTGAGACGACCCCCAAACTCTGAATTCAAGCCACAGTTCACAGTGAAGACAGTGAAGCATGGTGGTGCAAGCATCATGATACGGGCATGTTTCTCCTACTATGGTGGTGGGCCTATATATCACATACCAGGTATCATGGATCAGTTTGGATATGTCAAAATACTTGAAGAGGTCATGTTGCCTAATGCTGAATAGGACATGCCCTTGAAATGGGTGTTTCAACAAGACAATGACCCCAAGCACACTAGTAAATGAGCAAATTCTTGGTTCCAAACCAACAAAATGAATGCCTCGCAGATATGAAGAAATCATGAAAAACTGTGGTTATACAACTAAATACTAGATTAATTCAATTCAATTCAAATTTTTTTTTATATACCGCCAAATCACAACAAACAGTTGCCCCAAGGCGCTTTATACTGTAAGGCAAGGCCATACAATAATTATGTAAAACCCCAACGGTCAAAACGACACCCTGTGAGCAAGCACTTGGCTACAGTGGGAAGGAAAAACTCCCTTTTAACAGGAAGAAACCTCCAGCAGAACCAGGCTCAGAGAGGGGCAGTCTTCTGCTGGGACTGGTTGGGGCTGAGGGAGAGAACCAGGAAAAAGACATGCTGTGGAGGGGAGCAGAGATCGATCACTAATGATTAAATGCAGAGTGGTGCATACAGAGCAAAAAGAGAAAGAAACAGTGCATCATGGGAACCCCCCAGCAGTCTACGTCTATAGCAGCATAACTAAGGGATGGTTCAGGGTCACCTGATCCAGCCCTAACTATAAGCTTTAGCAAAAAGGAAAGTTTTAAGCCTAATCTTAAAAGTAGAGAGGGTGTCTGTCTCCCTGATCTGAATTGGGAGCTGGTTCCACAGGAGAGGAGCCTGAAAGCTGAAGGCTCTGCCTCCCATTCTACTCTTACAAACCCTAGGAACTACAAGTAAGCCTGCAGTCTGAGAGCGAAGCGCTCTATTGGGGTGATATGGTACTATGAGGTCCCTAAGATAAGATGGGACCTGATTATTCAAAACCTTATAAGTAAGAAGAAGAATTTTAAATTCTATTCTAGAATTAACAGGAAGCCAATGAAGAGAGGCCAATATGGGTGAGATATGCTCTCTCCTTCTAGTCCCCGTTAGTACTCTAGCTGCAGCATTTTGAATTAACTGAAGGCTTTTTAGGGAACTTTTAGGACAACCTGATAATAATGAATTACAATAGTCCAGCCTAGAGGAAATAAATGCATGAATTACTTTTTCAGCATCACTCTGAGACAAGACCTTTCTAATTTTAGAGATATTGCGTAAATGCAAAAAAGCAGTCCTACATATTTGTTTAATATGCGCTTTGAATGACATATCCTGATCAAAAATGACTCCAAGATTTCTCACAGTATTACCAGAGGTCAGGGTAATGCCATCCAGAGTAAGGATCTGGTTAGACACCATGTTTCTAAGATTTGTGGGGCCAAGTACAATAACTTCAGTTTTATCTGAGTTTAAAAGCAGGAAATTAGAGGTCATCCATGTCTTTATGTCTGTAAGACAATCCTGCAGTTTAGCTAATTGGTGTGTGTCCTCTGGCTTCATGGATAGATAAAGCTGGGTATCATCTGCGTAACAATGAAAATTTAAGCAATACCGTCTAATAATACTGCCTAAAGGAAGCATGTATAAAGTGAATAAAATTGGTCCTAGCACAGAACCTTGTGGAACTCCATAATTAACTTTAGTCTGTGAAGAAGATTCCCCATTTACATGAACAAATTGTAATCTATTACAGTGATTTTCAACATTTTTTGAGCCGCGGCACCCTTTTTATATTTACAAAATCCTGCGGCACACCACCAACCAAAATAATATTATAATACTATTACCTCTGGTTTTGCGCAAAACCCAAATATCATTATTATTATTATTAATAGAAAATCGATACAGAAAACACCGCATTTCGAAAATCCTCAAGCATTTTGTGCTCTGATCTCAAGTTGGGCTGTCACAATTAGGAATTTCTGGAGACGATTAATTGTCAGACAAATAATTGCGGTTGATGAATATATTGTATTTTTTTTTCTTTTTTTCCCCTTCTTTATATTCTACTATTGTAGTATAATTACACAACTCTGGAAGAACGTTTGGCTTCTGTGAGTGGAGAAACTGGGAATGGTGCAACATTTTTATTTTTATCTTCATTTTACATACAGTCCCAACTTTTTCTGATTTGTGGTTGTTTCTGTTGCATTTCTGAGATTGTTTCTCCTCATCAGTCACGTTTTATGCTTAAACACTACATTAAGCCCATATTGAACAAATAAATACCTTTGGAAAGTAATAGCTGTTAAAGTTCAGAGTTCTCACCTGCTTTTTGTGATCTGTGCGTCTGAACATTGTTTTTGTTTTTTTTGTGGCTCAGTTCATTCATATATTCTCATATTTTAAATATGTTTTTAAAGATATTTGACCGTTTATTTCATCTCATGATCTCATAAATTCAGCATACGACGCGCACATGGTGTGAACAGGACGGTAACGGCAGAATCACACCTTTAGAGAAAGTTCAGAGAGAAGTAAAGGCAGCTTCACGTTTCCGTTTTGTTAACGTTCACTCGGGTTAAAATCCTCTCTCTGCTCCGCGCTCGCTGCGCACTGAACGTGTCGCGCCTGCATTCAGGAATCTCCCTCACCCACTCCCTCCTTCGCAGTCTGCAGCCTGTTAACTCTGCGTGCACACACACAGGCACAGACACACACACCGACAGCTCCGCATTTTAGACGGCTTTTGAAGAAGACGTCACTGTTTTAATCGGCCGTCAGCCTCCTTGTTATTGTCCCGCCTTAAGACGAGAGCGTGGCTGCAGCATGTTTGACGTCAGATTCTGAGTCGTTTTATGCTTTGTGGATAAAATCAATAATTCACGGTAATCGCGAATATGAAAAATAATCGCGAATATGAAAAATACCCACGGCACCCCTGACGGTCACCCCGGTTGAGAATCACTGATCTATTAGACAAATATGATTCAAACCACCGCAGCGCAGTGCCTTTAATACCTATGGCATGCTCTAATCTCTGTAATAAAATTTTATGGTCAAACAGAGCAAGCACAGAGATGAGTCCACTGTCCGAGGCCATAAGAAGATCATTTGTAACCTTCACTAATGCTGTTTCTGTACTATGATGAATTCTAAAACCTGACTGAAACTCTTCAAATAGACCATTCCTCTGCAGATGATCAGTTAGCTGTTTTACAACTACCCTTTCAAGAATTTCTGAGAGAAAAGGAAAGTTGGAGATTGGCCTATAATTAGCTAAGATAGCTGGGTCAAGTGATGGCTTCTTAAGTAATGGTTTAATTACTGCCACCTTAAAAGCCTGTGGTACATAGCCAACTAACAAAGATAGATTGATCATATTTAAGATCGAAGCATTAAATAATGGTAGGGCTTCCTTGAGCAGCCTGGTAGGAATGGGGTCTAATAGACATGTTGATGGTTTGGATGAAGTAACTAATGAAAATAACTCAGACAGAACAATCGGACAGAAAGAGTCTAACCAAATACCGGCATCACTGAAAGCAGCCAAAGATAACGATACGTCTTTGGGATGGTTATGAGTAATTTTTTCTCTAATAGTTAAAATTTTGTTAGCAAAGAAAGTCATGAAGTCATTACTAGTTAAAGTTAATGGAATACTCAGCTCAATAGAGCTCTGACTCTTTGTCAGCCTGGCTACAGTGCTGAAAAGAAACCTGGGGTTGTTCTTATTTTCTTCAATTAGTGATGAGTAGAAAGATGTCCTAGCTTTATGGAGGGCTTTTTCATAGAGCAACAGACTCTTTTTCCAGGCTAAGTGAAGATCTTCTAAATTAGTGAGACGCCATTTCCTCTCCAACTTACGGGTTATCTGCTTTAAGCTACGAGTTTGTGAGTTATACCACGGAGTCAGGCACTTTTGATTTAAAGCTCTCTTTTTCAGAGGAGCTACAGCATCCAAAGTTGTCTTCAATGAGGATGTAAAACTATTGACGAGATACTCTATCTCACTTACAGAGTTTAGGTAGCTACTCTGCACTGTGTTGGTATATGGCATTAGAGAACATAAAGAAGGAATCATATCCTTAAACCTAGTTACAGCGCTTTCTGACAGACTTCTATTCTAATGAAACTTATTCCCCACTGCTGGGTAGTCCATCAGAGTAAATGTAAATGTTATTAAGAAATGATCAGACAGAAGGGAGTTTTCAGGGAATACTGTTAAGTCTTCTATTTCCATACCATAAGTCAGAACAAGATCTAAGATATGATTAAAGTGATGGGTGGACTCATTTACATTTTGAGCAAAGCCAATAGAGTCTAATAATAGATTAAATGCAGTGTTGAGGCTGTCATTCTCAGCATCTGTGTGGATGTTAAAATTGCCCACTATAATTATCTTATCTGAGCTAAGCACTAAGTCAGACAAAAGGTCTGAAAATTCACAGAGAAACTCACAGTAACGACCAGGTGGACGATAGATAATAACAAATAAAACTGGTTTTTGGGACTTCCAATTTGGATGGACAAGACTAAGAGTCAAGCTTTCAAATGAATTAAAGCTCTGTCTGGGTTTTTGATTCATTAATAAGCTGGAATGGAAGATTGCTGCTAATCCTCCACCTCGACCCATGCTACGAGCGTTCTGACAGTTAGTGTGACTCGGGGGTGTTGACTCATTTAAACTAACATATTCATCCTGCTGTAACCAGGTTTCTGTAAGGCCCAATAAATCAATATGTTGATCAATTATTATATCATTTACCAACAGGGACTTAGAAGAGAGAGACCTTATGTTTAATAGACCACATTTAACTGTTTTAGTCTGTGGTGCAGTTGAAGGTGCTATATTATTTTTTCTTTCTGAATTTTTATGCTTAAATAGATTTTTGCTGGTTATTGGTGGTCTGGGAGCAGACATCGTCTTTACGGGGATGCGGTAATGAGGGGATGGCAGGGGGAGAGAAGCTGCAGAGAGGTGTGTAAGACTACAACTCTGCTTCCTGGTCCCAACCCTGGATAGTCACGGTTTGGAGGATTTAAGAAAATTGGCCAGATTTCTAGAAATGAGAGCTGCTCCATCCAAAGTGGGATGGATGCCGTCTCTCCTAACAAGACCAGGTTTTCCCCAGAAGCTTTGCCAATTATCTATGAAGCCCACCTCATTTTTTGGACACCACTCAGACAACCAGCAATTCAAGGAGAACATGCGGCTAAACATGTCACTCCCGGTCCGATTGGGGAGGGGCCCAGAGAAAACTACAGAGTCCGACATTGTTTTTGCAAAGTTACACACCGATTCAATGTTAATTTTAGTGACCTCCGATTGGTGTAACCGGGTGTCATTACTGCCGACGTGAATTACAATCTTACCAAATTTACGCTTAGCCTTAGCCAGCAGTTTCAAATTTCCTTCAATGTCGCCTGCTCTGGCCCCCGGAAGACAATTGACTATGGTTGCTGGTGTCGCTAACTTCACATTTCTCAAAACAGAGTCGCCAATAACCAGAGTTTGATCCTCGGCGGGTGTGTCGCCGAGTGGGGAAAAACGGTTAGAAATGTGAATGGGTTGGCAGTGTACACGGGGCTTAGAACTACGCTTCCTCCTCACAGTCACCCAGTCGGCCTGCTTTCCCGGCTGCTCGGGATCTGCCAGGGGGGAACTAATGGTGGCTAAGCTACCTTGGTCCGCACCGACTACAGGGGCCTGGCTAGCTGTAGAATTTTCCACGGTGTGGAGCCGAGTCTCCAATTCGCCCAGCCTGGCCTTCAAAGCTATGAATAAGCTACACTTATTACAAGTACCGTTACTGCTAAAGGAGGCCGAGGAATAACTAAACATTTCACACCCAGAGCAGAAAAGTGCGGGAGAGACAGGAGAAGCCGCCATGCTAAACCGGCTAAGAGCTAGTAGCTGCGCTAAGCTAGCGGATTCCTAAAAACACGCAAAGTGAATAATGTGTAAATAATTTAGAGGTGATTCAGCAGAAGGAGTGCTTTAGTTAAGGCACGTGAAAATTACACTGGGAAACAAATCGTTATCTAATTAACTAGATCAATCTAACTGCGCAGATTAAACAACTAACAGATACAGCAAAACACCGCTGTGCTCCGGAACAGGAAGTGATACAATACCGCAGTGAGAGCCAACCACCAGTAGTGATTCATAGGATTGCTAAAAAAAAGCAGTTTGAACATAATTGTTTTGAGTTTGTAGCGTCAACAGCAGATGCTACTATTATTGTGAACACCCCCTTTTCTACTTTTTTTTTACTAATAGCCCAATTTCATAGCCTTAAGAGTGTGCATATCATGAATGCTTGGTCTTGTTGGATTTGTGAGAATCTACTGAATCTACTGGTACCTTGTTTCCCATGTAACAATAAGAAATATACTCAAAACCTGGATTAATCTTTTTAGTCACATAGCACTACTATTATTCTGAACACTACTGTATGTGTAAATATGCATTAGTATTAAATAGAAATCAATCAGTCTATTTATTTATTTTTTACAATCAAATTTATGATAAATGACTGAAAGATATATTGCACAAGATGTCTGACAATATGACTTGTCGGCACATTTTTAAACACCTGGAGGAGAAAGGAACACGTGCGAGACTTTTATTTACTGATTTTTTTGTTGTTGTTTGTTTGTTTTGTTTTTTACACAATCCAGCCCCATGTTAGCCTCGAGATTTTTAGAACATTTTGACGTAAGCAACAATCTTGTGGGCTGGATTTTGAACATTTTAACTGACAGGATAAGTGGTTAATGCGCTTGGTTTTAGTTCAGAAGGTTTCGGGTTCAAATCCCACCCCTGCCACATTTCTCCATGTAATGTGGAGTTGCGTCAGGAAGGGCATCCGGCGTAAAACTTGTGCCAATTCAACATGCAGATCCACCTTGGATTTGCTGTGGCGACCCCGAGTGCAAACAAGGGAGCAGCCAAAGGGACTTACTGACAGGATCCGATCTGTTTTGGATCAGGTCACATCCTCCACTGGTTCCCCACAAGGAGCTGTGTTCCCTCCTCTCTTGTTTATCCTCTATACAAACATGTGCCGTAGTAGCAGAGAAGATAGAACTATTTTAAAGTATGCAGACAACACAGTTATTGTCAGCCTGCTGAAGATAGGATGATAGGAGCCACGGGTCAGTTGTTACTGAATTCCTTGACTGGGGCAGTAAGTCTTTTCTTGAGACAAAAAAGACATGATCATTGACTTTTGCAAAAACAGTGCTTCCTGTCAAGAGGTAACAGTGGAGTGTGTCAGCACATATACATATCTTTGAACTGTCACAGATAACAAACTGAACTTTGAGGCATATTTTGCAAAGCTGTGTACAAAAAGGGACACCGGTGCTCGTATTGTCTGAGAAAACGGTTCATTACAGACATGTTTTATATCAACCAAGACTGTAGGCAGACCAGTCCAGCAACCATACATTCTTATTCCCCAACCATGCCTTTGTGGTTGAGGATAGACCCTAGGGCAGAGATCTCAAACCGGTTCCAGAAAGGGCCGAGAGGGTGCAGGTTTTCTGTGCAACCACCCACTCCAGCAGGTGTTTTCACTGATTAACATCACTTTGAGCAGGTGAAATCAGTTAATCAGTGAAATCACCTGCTGGAGTGGGTGGCTGCACAAAAAGCTTGATCTGGATCATTTGAATCTAATATTGAAAAGCCCATTTGATGTACATTTTGCATTATACTGTATATCAATCATAAGTGCCTCAGTTTCTTTCGTTTGTAATAATGTGATGCAAAATGGCACTCTCAATGAATAGACTGATCTTCATCTGATCTGTATTGTGGATTTGGCGGATATTTGATTTTAACATTGAAACCCCTTTTGTTCTATATTTTAGCTCATGAAAAGGCACTTCTAACATGACTTTGACCTTGAAACTTTTTTCCAAGATAAAAATTTGTGGAATTAGAATCTAGTGTTGGCAGAGGTATGCACTCTACAAGCGCAGTGCTCTAGTTTATTTATTTATTTAAACCTCAATCCTGATTTTTTTTTCAATGTGTTGCAGACCTGAAATGCAGGAATGGGTGTACATTAATAAATGAAATAGAGGCGACTACACAAAACAGTTGTCTATTGCATGGTGTGAGATTGGACTTTACTGCTGTTAAACTAAGAGAATAGATGAGTTATTTTGTAATTTTAGTTATAAAATAATTCAAAATGCTATGAAAATACAACCCCAGTGACGCAATGGAATTTTGGTTAAAAACAGCGACAATTAACATGCATCTACTCACTTTATTCTCTTAACCGTTGCAATTACACACTCAGACATTTGGCCTACTTATGCAGCCAAGAGTATGCCTCAGTATAACCTCCTTTTTCTAATTTTTAATACTGTGTTTCATAGATGCAGGAACCATCCAAAACAATGAAACACAGTTTCCAATGAGGTGAAGCCAATACCGGTATCTCAACGTGCTTATGCTCATGTGCAAACTTAGGCGAATGTAAAAATCAGAAAGGTCAAGAGTGGAATGCAAATGCATGGTGTGGTTGCTGTGGCTATTATTGGTTGGGAAAACTCTTTATTTTTATTGAAATTTTGGTTGGCCAAACAATACAGAAGCTCTACTAATGTTGGTAAGTATATTTATTTATCAATCATGCTTCTAATTGACTTTTATAGCTTCTTGAAAGTGGATGAAAAGTCCTTATGCTATTTTTGCTTATATTTTACAAATGTTGCACCTCTACATCAAAGCTGGTTGTAGTATATCCAGTTAATTTTTAATCAGGTGGAAAATGTGCATTCTGTGAGTCTGTGATGGAACAAACCGTGCTATGGACATGAACGTTAGGTTTGGGTTGTCTTACAAGTCAGTCTCTAATTTTCATTCAGATTTTGTTTAAAGTAGACCTGCATTGAAATAAATGCAGTCAGATCTTTGGACCAAAACATGACTTATATTGACACATAAGATCCTTCTGAATGTAGTAAAGTAAATCTGCAAGCCTAGATCTGTCATTCAATGGAGAAATCTTCATTTAAAAAAATGACAAATTTACAGCTAAAATTTGGCCCTCCGCAAAACTGTCAGCACATCCGCTACGATGCTGAGACAAAAGAGAGAAGACCCTATCCCAGCATGCATTGTGCGCGCCAACTGTAATTTAATTTAATTTACATCAGTTTGCATCTCTTACAAAAGCACCTTTTTATTGTCTTATACGGAAGGATCGACTTTTTTTAAAACTTCATTGTTATGTGTCGACGCGGGTTGAGGAGCGGACCTGCGTCTGACGGAACCCAGCGCTAAAATAACCAGAAAGCGGTTCCAATAACAAAACAATTTATTTCTTCCACCCTTTGGTGCATAACAACGTGTACAAACTAAAACAACGTCAGTCTGGTGGTGTGAAGGCTAGCACGCTCTCCAGCGCCCAAAAGGATCGAGGCCCGGTGCTTCTGGACTCACTTTTACCGCCAAACACCCCCCAGGTGGACATGACAAACCGACTCTCTGCGAAGGATAGAAGAGGTGAGGTAAGTCAGCAGTTACAAGCAATATCCTTCAAAAGGCACACACTATCAGCAACACATTCAGGTCTGTATTTAAGCTTTATGTAAATGAGCAGCTTCTCACAACAGGTGGAGGATCAGTTGTCCGCACGCCACGGCAGTGAGAAGCGAGCTGCACAATTCTCATCACAATTCAAATATACTGCGTAACAAAATACCAAGTTACTATCAACAATTAGTCAAACAATTATTCACCTCTGATGTGTGCTGACAGCATGTGTTCCTCACCCTTCTTCCTTCACAGGCACGATGTCAAACCCAGGCGCGGTCCTCAGCGTCTCACAAACGAACACCACAAGGTCGAGTTCCCGGCAATTCTGCTTGAATCACACATGGCTTAAATGCAGAACGCCATCTAATTATCTGCTTCAGCTGAAAGTCTTTAAGATTGCATGTGAGCACCATCCACAGGTGCTGCACATAATGTTGATGAGGGTGAAGGACTCTTCAGCCAGCACCTTCTCCACAGACAAATCAGTTTTCATACCACCTGGAGAGCAAAGAAAAGAAAAGAACACCAAAATGTCCAGCCACACCCCCCCAACACACAACATTCATATTGTCTTGCGGTATGTTTAGTGAGCATAGTCTCTGGACTTGTTGCCAAGTTGGCTGCACCTCCATTCAGTAGACAGGGAGGTGGTGACGGGCTTGGCCGCAGCTCTGCACAGCCAACAAGGGGGAGGTGTGAGTGGCCGCTGCAAAGTAACTATTAGTTACTTTGCAACTAATAGTTACTTTGCTGAGTACTCAGTCTTAAAAATAACCAAGTTAGATTACTAGTTACTTCATTAGTTACATTCAGCAGCTGCCAACAAGTTGTCCGTAGCTGCTAATGAAGTAACTGTGAAATGTAACTGTAAAAATAACTAATAAAGTAACTTTTCAAAGTTACTTTGGCAACATTGGGTTTGAGAGAATTCAAATTCAAATTTATTAATTTATACGTGGTGTGTCCATAAAGTAACGGTCCTTTTTATTTTTTTTAAAAACTAAATGATTTTCATTCATATGTTTTTACGTCAGACATGCTTGAACCCTCGTGCGCATGCGTGAGTTTTTCCACACCTGTCGGTGACGTCATTTACCTGTGAGCACGCCTTGTGGAAGGAGTGGTCCCGCCCCCTCGTCGGATTTTCATTGTCTGGAAATGGCGGAATGAAAAGGACTTTTTTTCCATCGGAATTTTTTCAGAAGCTGTTAGAGACTGGCACCTAGAAACCATTCGAAAAAATTATCTGGCTTTTGGTGAAACTTTTACGGGCTTCACAGAGAATAAGGACTTTAACTACAGCTTTAAGGACCCCTTTAAGGATGGTCGGTGCGCCGCGCTCCGAGCTGCGACGTCGCGGCACAAACCAGTGGATCATTTCTAAGCTGATGGCTCTGTGGATACGAGACCGTCGTGTGCTCTTTCTCTGGTTATCACAAGACCTGGACATCAGCCATTTTCCGGCAGATTTCACTTTTAACAAGAGATTTTGTCATGGAAAGCCGTGCGGAGGCTTCGTGCATCACGACCGATTCGCTTTGGAAGCGGGACAAAGGAACACCTCCGTTTTGGAGTGTTAGAGGACAAGTTTGGACATGTCCAGCTCTCCACAAGTTCTCTTATACTCACGCGACTGGTAAGCACTGAAAGCCAAGATAGACATGTCCAAACTTGTCCTCTAACACTCCGAAACGGAGGTGTTCCTTTGTCTCGCTTCATCAGCGAATCGGTCGTGACGCGCGAAGCCTCCGTGCGGCTTTCTATGACAAAATCTCTTGTTAAAAGAGAAATCTGCCAGAAAATGGCTGATGTCCAGCTCTTGTGATAACCAGAGAAAGAGCACACGATGGTCTCGTATCCACAGAGCCATCAGCTTAGAAATGATCCAGTGGTTTGTGCCGCGACGTCGCAGCTCGGAGCGCGACGCACCGACCATCCTTAAAGGGGTCCTTAAAGCTGTAGTTAAAGTCCTTATTCTCTGTGAAGCCCGTAAAATTTTCACCAAAAGCCAGATAACTTTTTCGAATGGTTTCCAGGTGCCAGTCTCTAACAGCTTCTGAAAAAATTCTGATGGAAAAAAAGTCCTTTTCATTCCGCCATTTCCAGACAATGAAAATCCGACGAGGGGGCGGGACCACTCCTTCCACAAGGCGTGCTCACAGGCGAATGACGTCACCGACAGGCGTGGAAAAACTCACGCATGCGCATGAGGGTTCAAGCATGTCTGACGTAAAAACATATGAATGAAATCCATATAGTTTTTTTTTTTTTAAATAAAAAGGACCGTTACTTTATGGACACACCACGTATAGCGCCAATTCACGATGAGATCGCCTCAAGGCACTTCACACCGCATAATAAAAACAGAGAAAACTGAATAAAAATGTAAAAACACAATAAAAAGACAAAACCATACAAGAACACAAGAATAAAAACACATCATAACACAGTAAAACTAATGATAAAACAGGGAAAACAAATGAGTCTTTAAATGTGTTTTAAAAGTCTCCACAGTATCCGACTGTCGTATGTGTGCCGGGAGCTCATTCCACAGAGCTGGAGCACAGTAAGAAAGCTCTGTTACCGGCAGACATTTTATTCACCCTGGGAACACATAAAAGTCCTGCACCCTGCGAACACAGGGCCCGAGCTGGTAAATAGGGCCTTACCAGGTCAGCCAGATAGGGAGGCACAAGTCCATGAACAATTTTATGAGTCAATAACACAACCTTAAAATCGGATCTTGCAGTGACAGGAAGCCAGTGAAGACATGCCAAAATGGGCGTAATGTGGTCAAACTTTCTGCTTTGTGTCAAAAGTCTGACAGCAGCATTTTGAACCAGTTGAAGACCTCCTAATGCTGGACTGCTGTAAACCAAAAAATAGAGCAATTACAATACTCCAATCTAGAAGAGACAAATGCATGAATCAAAGTCTCAGCATCAGCCATAGACAGAATGGCAGAGCCGGCCCAAGGCATACGCCAACTACGCGGTCGCTTAGGGCCTCCACGCCACCAGGGGGCCCCGAGAGCACCGAGACGTTGTGATAAAAAAGTAAATATATACATGAAATTAAAATAATATTGAATAATTTAAACGAAATTGTATTACACCCGAAAAAAAAATTCATTTTGACAAAATACCAATACTAGGTTAATTGATGCCTCCTGTTGGCTGCTGCCACCGTTGGGCAAATTTAGATGCACCGCTTGGGTCAGGTGGTCGATGACTAATCGTGAGGAAAGAAGTGAGTGCAAGTCATGAAAAGAAATTATCCCTCTGGAGCGGAGAAAAGAAAAAAGAAGATGGAAGACGAGAAAAAACAAGACAAAGGTAGGTTTGCATGTCCAATATTACAATTTTTGTTGTCATTATTTGCGAAATGATCCATTCGTTTAGTGTAAAGTGCTTTAAGTGTCTTAAAGTCAGAGGCGATTGCTCTAAGACTGCAAGGGAAGCTCAGCTTCCCTAAAATGTCAAAAAATAAGTGATCAAATATATACTGCTGTGTGTACATGTCATTGACTAAATATGCGCTACAACGCGCTCAACTTTTGTTCAGAATCAGCTTCTTATCACTGGTAACGACGTGGCTTTCCTCTCACTCAAACCCGCAGCTTCACAGCGCTTTAAACATTCCACAGAGTTCAATAGCGACACAAAGCATGCAGCGAAACGAGACGAGTCATTGGATAAATGCTGGGCTTTGTCCCGCCCATCGGACGCTCAGCATGTCTGGGGGTCTATGGGGCAGTGGGCTGGCCTCGGCTGGCCCGGACGCTCAGCTTCTGCATGATGATTGGATGATCTGTTTGAGGCTGAATCCCTTTTTGATTGACAGCGAAATGAGCGAATCAGCGATCTTTTGGTGTAAACATCCGTGGGAGCATTTTCATTCTGTTCTGAGTTGAACCGGAAACTTTCCTAATCTTAGCGGCATTTTCTTTGTTAAAAACGACTAGCGACAAATCGAGTTTCTATTTCTGGTGGGTTTTTTTTTTTTTTTTTTGTAGCTGCTTGTGTTTGGAGACTGACTTCTATCACTCTTTCTGACTTCTATCGCAGTTTCTGTCCCTACCGAGCAGCGGGTGCTGCTGAGCTCCTCCACCGTCACAAAGCACTCTCAGGCGGACACACTTCACACTAGCCTCGCGCCAGTCCCAGCTAGCGAGCTGCACATAATGGCAGACAATTTGAATGTTGTGGACCCAATTTTGGCGAAGCCATTTGATAGTCTTCCTTACGAAGAAAAACTTAGAGTTAAACAGCAGGGCAGATCAACTCCTCAGATTAATTAGGTGCAATGTTTGTGCATTACTGTGCACACACATTGCTGTTATGTTGTGGATTTCTATGTTCATTTTGTAGATTAAGTATTGTATTTATTTGATTTTGATTACAACTTTATTCTTCTGTAAGATAATGTGAATGTCATTTGATTCTATTTTGTATTTGGATATTGAACATTTTGCACACCATTGCACATCTGAAAGAAACTATTTAACGTGTTTACTATAAATGAAGTCTCCTGCTTGCTGATGTTACTTTCAAATAGGTCAATTAATGAGCCATACTTATACATCACTCTGTATGTAGAAGTTAAAACATATTTCTGAGTTTGCTACCCCTTTAAGGTTAAAAACAAGAATGACACCTGTATGATGTAAGATAATTACAAATAATGCTAATGATTGTGGGTACGTTACACACATAACAGTGTAGCCTATGGAATAATGAGGCATCTGGTGCTGAGGTGATGGTAGGGGGGCCCCCAAATGAAATTCTGCTTAAGGCCCCATAAAGGCTTGGGCCGGCCCTGCAGAATGGGACGAATCTTAGCTATATTTCACAAATGGAAGAATGTAGTCCTCATAATGTCTCTAATGTGGAGGTCAAAAGACAACGTAGGATCGAAAATTACCCCAAGATTCCTCACTTTGTCCATATGATGTATAACACACGAACCTAAGCTAAGCACTAGCTGATCAAATTGATGTAGATACCTCGCTGGACCAAGAACCATCATTTAGGTCTTATCAGATTATCAGAAAAAGTAGGAAGTTACTATACATCCAGCATCTCACTGATGCAAGGCAATCTTCCGAAGATTTTATGTGAATGAGATTACAAGCAGTTATCGGCATGTACAACTGGGTGTCATAAGCATAGCAATGAAAAGCAATCCCAAAACACTGCAGTATATCCCCAAGGGGTGCTACATAAAGGGAAAAAAGTAGGGGGCCTAAAACGGATCCCTGCAGAACCCCAAACTTCATTTCCCTAAAATCAGAGGTAGTGCCATTGCACAAAACACAGTAAGAACGACTGGACAGGTATGACGTCAACCATGCAAAGGCAGTTCCAGTAATACCAAAATGATTCTCCAGCCTATCGAGTAAAATATGATGATCCACGGTATCAAGCGCAGCACTCAGATTCAACAGCACCAAGACTGTGACAACTCAACTCAACTTGTAAAGTTGAGTTCAACATCCAAAACTTGTAAGAGCTCTTTATGTTAAAGAGAGGTAGTAAGTGGACATAACTAAACAAGGCTGCAATGTTTCAGAGTGTTGAAGCTGTCACCAACCAATAAAGGCTTTTATATGTATTAAATAAATTTCAGTAAGCGTGTTCAATACTTTTCCCGTGCATCATTCCATTTCATTACACATCGCTTAATTTCTGTACTTATTTGTTTTGATTTCTTTGCATCTGCAAATTATTTCTGGTCAAACTTTCATGTCTATAGCACCTTTAGAAATAGATTTACTGAGAAAAATAGTGACATGTGCAATATTTATATTATCCGCTGTAAGTATGTTACGATAGGTGCATTGTCATGCATTAATTTTGTGAACTACACGTGAACATTGGGCAATCTATTCAGAAACATTGTGTGTCACTGCGTCAGTGCAGCGCATCACGGTGCAGTTCATCTGAACAATTATGATGAGATGTTAAATCTATAATAAACAGAATTTTACAAATATTCAAAAGAACAAATGAAAATGTAACTGTTTTACCAAGCCATTATAATCTAATTATTATAAATAGTTACCTATGAGATGATTCCAGATGTGTTCTCCATGTCATGAAGCGCATGACAACAGCTGCACCTGAAGAAAAGTGGGTCGCATTGGCACGACAAATGTGTACAAGTGTCAAGGTGCCTTTATTCACCAGTTATATCAATGAGCTGGGTTTAATTGTGTCTGATGCTAACTTGCATTTCTATGCTGATGACCAGTGATGCCGGTAACACGTTACTTAGACGTCAACCATGCAAAGGCAGTTCCAGTAATACCAAGTAACGCGTTACTCTAATCTGACCACTTCTTTTAGTAACGAGTAATCTAACGCGTTAATCTTTCCAAGTCAGTAATCAGATTAAAGTTACTTCTCCATGTCACTGTGCGTTACTATTATTTTTCATTGTGGGTCGATAACAGCATTAAACTTGGTCCGTGGGCAGGGGGTCGGGGTTCGACTGAACGTCCCACTTTAAGCGAGCTGTGAGCTTTTCATCCGCGGTTTTTTGCAGCTGCTCGACTCGTCCTCACCTCTTAAAGGGCGGTGATCAGCACACCTGCACTGAGCTTTGCGAAGACATTTTTATACTTTTTTCCTCCTTTATTTAGAGCTGAGCTGAGCTGCTCCGTATCGTCTCATTAAAAACAGCTGATCCTCGGCGACGCGTCACCAACTAACACTATTTTCCACTCAAATGCACCTAAACTCTCTTTCTGAGGACCACATGATGTGAAAACGCAATAAAACTTTCTTACCTGTAAATCTGGTCCTGTTTTCTGCATAAATAAATGTTATCCATTCTTTGTGCTCAAACGCCAAAGCAGGGGCGAATCCAGATGGGATGGGAGCGTGGGGGAGGGATGTGCCCCCCCCCCACAACAGCCCTAGATTAAAGGTCCAGTTTTGAAGCCGTTTTTTTACTACAACTACTAATATTGCTTAAAATAATAATAATTTCGACAAGTAAAATGTTTAGAGAGAATTTAAATGTTAGAAAAATGTTAGAATTTAATAGTTACATTTATAAACAATGTAGGTTTGAAATTGCAAGTTTTACTGTTACAGTGCTGTCAACAGTTAAATATGAGGTCAAGAAAGAGGTCTTTATTTTACTTTTTATAAAACAAGTATTTATTTTCATTGAAGTCAAGAAAGGGTGACTATAAAGTGAGTTTTGGCAAAACAGGTATCATTGTCATGTTGACGTGGGTTGTTGTCGGCAGTTGGGGAAAGTAACTAAAAAAGTAACTAGTAATCTAACTTAGTTACTTTTACAATTGAGTAATCAGTAAAGTAACTAAGTTACTTTTTCAAGGAGTAATCAGTAATTGGATTACTTTTTCATAGTAACTGTGGCAACACTGCTGATGACACAGTTATCTATTGTTGTGGTTCAACTCCTGTTCAGGCCAATGAATCATGGCAGAATCATACCTCTGTTATCCAACACACATTTTTCCAGTTCAAATGTGTTTTCAGTGCAGACAACACCAAGCTTATGTTGTTCACCAACTCTAGGAAGAAGCCCCAAAGTATCCCTTTAATTACCACTCTTAGGGGATATGAAATAGGGGTGTTTCACATAAACAAATATCTGGGTGTTTGGATTGATGACTCCTCAACTTTTAAGCCACATGTGGGGAAACGTAAAAAAAAGCTAATGTGAAAACTGTTTATTTATATATACGAGGGCTGTCAATAAAGTATAGGTCCTTTTTATTTTTTTCAAAAACTATATGGATTTCATTCATATGTTTTTACGTCAGACATGCTTGAACCCTCGTGCGCATGCGTGAGTTTTTCCACGCCTGTCGGTGACGTCATTCACCTGTGAGCACTCCTTGTGGGAGGAGTCGTCCAGCCCCTCGTCAGAATTCCTTTGTCTGAGAAGTTGCTGAGAGACTGGCACTTTGATCAAAATTTTTTCTAAACCTGTGAGACACATCGAAGTGGACACGGTTCGAAAAATTAAGCTGATTTTCGGTGAAAATTTTAACGGCTGATGAGAGATTTTGAGGTGATACTGTCGCTTTAAGGACTTCCCACGGTGCGAGACGTCGCGCAGCGCTCTCAGGCGCCGTCGCCAGCCTGTTTCAAGCTGAAAACCTCCACATTTCAGGCTCTATTGATCCAGGACATCGTGAGAGAACAGAGAAGTTTCAGAAGAAGTTGGTTTCAGCATTTTATCCGGATATTCCACTGTTAAAGGAGATTTTTTTTAATGAAAGACGGGCGGACGGGTCCGCGCGTCAGGACGCAGCCGACGCGGTGCGGCGGCACAGGAAAAACACCTCCGTGTTGATAACCATTTGTAAAATCCAGGCGGCTTTTGATGGCTTTCAGTGGAGCGAGTATATGAGAAATTGTTTAACAGCTGGACATGTTCCAACTTGTCCTTAAGGCTTCCAATGGAGGTGTTTTTCCTGTGGTGGAGCATCGCAGCGGCTGCGAGCCGACGCTGCAATCCGTCCGCACGTCTTTCATTAAAAAAATCTCCTTTAACAGTGGAATATCCAGATAAAATGCTGAAACCGACTTCTTCTGAAACTTCTTGTTGTGAAAGTGTAGTGACATGGACCCACAACAGGGGGCGCAAATGAACGGACAATAGAAGAAGTCAAATATGAACACTTTACTGTTGTGAATGCCACAACTACACACAGCAGATTTTAGAACGAATACAGAATCAATCAATCAAGGTGTCGTGTGGGCAGGCTCGACGATAGGAGACGTCCGTCTGGAGAAGAACTGGAACCACACGATTTCCTCTGCCACCGAACCAGGAGAATACTGGAGCCGCCAAGTTCCGAGTCCCCAGGTGGTCACCGTCTCCACGTGTCGGATCTGGTACTGCTGGCGAAGAGCAAAAACAGTCAGGTGTGGGTGTGTGTACACCCCGTAACAAGTATGGTGGTTATTCCACCTCCACCTCTCATCCACAATCGTGTAGCTACTGTCAATCACTTAACTTGCGGGATGCAGAGCGAAGCAGTCGCGGCATACGCCGGTTCCTCAGGAAAACAGCTGCAACAACGTATTCACTGAAACAACGTTAGTAGTGATAACACTCAGGCTGGGAATGTTACCTCCTTGGTAGAACGATATCTCGGCGACGTGGTGGAGGTGTTGTCCTGCTTTTATTAGGGGTGAGGAGCAGATGATTGGTGACAGCTGTCATAGCTGATGAGTGACAGCTGTCACCCCGGCCGCTCTTGTGGGGCGGCAGCACCCTCTCGTGCCTGAAGCCCGCACTTCAGGCAGGGCGCTCTCTGGTGGTGGGCCAGCAGTACCTCCTCTTCTGGCGGCCCACACAACACTTCTCTGTTCTCTCACGACGTCCTGGATCAATAGAGCCTGAAATGTGGAGGTTTTCAGCTTGAAACAGGCTGATGACGGTGCCTGAGAGCGCTGCGCGACGTCTCGCACCGTGGGAAGTCCTTAAAGCGACAGTATCACCTCAAAATCTCTCATCAGCCATTAAAATTTTCACCAAAAACCAGCTTAATTTTTCGACCCGTGTCCACTTTGATGTGCCTCACAGGTTTAGAAAAAATTTTGATCAAACAAAACGCCAGTCTCTCAGCAACTTCTCAGACACAGGAATTCCGACGAGGGGCTGGACGACTCCTCCCACAAGGAGTGCTCACAGCCGAATGACGTCACCGACAGTCGTGGAAAAACTCATGCATGCGCACGAGGGTTCAAGCATGTGTGACATAAAAACATATGAATGAAATCCATATAGTTTTTGAAAAAAATAAAAAGGACCTATACTTTATTGACAGACCTCTTGTGTGTGTGTGTATATATATATATATATATATATATATATATATATATATATATATATATATATATATATAAGTATTCACAGCCCTTTCCATGAAGCTCAGAAGCATCCTGTTTCCACTGATCATCCTTGACATGTTTCTACAGCTTAATTGGAGTCCACCTGGGGTAAAGTCAGTTGATTGGACATGATTTGGAAAGACACACACCTGTCTACATCTAAGTTTTCACAGTTGACAGTGCAGACTAGTATGAAATCTATTATCTTTCTTATGAATTAAAATGTCCAGAAAATTAATTTGATCTTCATGCCACTCAATGGTAAATTTCAAACTGTAATCATTATCATTGATAAACTTGTGAAAATCCCTAAGTGATGATTCAGTATGGTGGAGCGTTGGTGTGCACCAACGCTCCCCATCCAGTCTGATACAGTTTGAGTGGTGCTGCAAAGAGGAATGGACAAAACTGCCCAACGACAGGTGCACCAAGCTTGTGAGATCATATTCAAGAAGACTTGAGGCTGTAATTGCTGCCAAAGGTGCATCAACAAAGTAATAAATCATTGGTTGTCTGGATCAGAAATTTCAGTTAAATATATCATATAGCAGACAAACTCACTGATATTTGAGAAGTGCAATGAAGTTTATAGTCTTTACAGAAAGTGTGCAATAATTATTTAAACAAAACTGGGCAGGCGCATGAATTTGAGCACCCGTGTCATTTTATTGATTTGTATACATTTAGCACTAATTATTGGAACACAAAATTTAGTAAGCTCATTGACCCTTGGCCTCCTTACACAGGTGAATCCAATCATGAGAAATGGTATTTAAGGTGGCTATTTGCAAATGTCTCTCCTCTTTGCATCTCTTCTAATAAGTGGTAACAACTCTCAGATGACCTGGAAACAAAAGACTGTTCAACATCATAGTTTATGGAAAGGATACAACAAGCTATCTCAGAGATTTCAGCTGTCAGTTTCCACTGTGAGGAACATAGTGAGGAAATAGAAGACCACAGGCACAGTACTAGTTAAGGCCCGAAGTGGCAGGCCAAGAAAAATCTCAGATAAGCTGAAGCAAAGGATGGTCAGAACAGTCATAGTCAACCCACAGACCTGCTCCAAAGACCTACAACATGATCTCGTTGCAGATAGTGTCTCTGTGCATTGTTCAACTATACAGCGCACTTTGAATAAAGAGATGCTGTATGATGCTGTAATGCAGAGGAAGCCTTTTCTGCATACATGCCACAAACAGTCACTTGAGGTATGCTAAAGCACATTTGGACAAGCAAGCTTCATTTTGGAATAAGGTGCTGTGGACTGATGAAACTAAAACTGAGTTACAGTATTTGGACATAACAAAGGGCGGCATGCATGGCTGAAAAAGAACACAGCATTCCAAGAATAAAACACTTGCTACCTACAGTAAACTTTGGAGGTGGTTCCATAATGCTGTGTGGCTGTGTGGCCAGGGCAGGTACTGGAAATCTTGTTAAAGTTGAGGGTCACATGTATTCCAGTCAATATCAGCAGATTCTTGAGAACAATGTTCATGAATCAGTGACAAAGCAGAAGTTGCACCGGGGCTGAATCTTTCAACAAGACAACTCCCCTAAACATTGCTCAAATCTACTAAGGCATTCATACAGAAGAACAAGTACAACGTTCTGGAATGGGCATCTCAGTCCCCAGACCTGAATATTATTAAAAAATCTGCGGTGTGATTTTAATTTGGCTGTCCATGCTCGAAAACCAATAAGCATGACTGAACCAGAGATGTTTTGTAAAGAAGAATCAATCAATCAATCAATCATTTTTTTTTATATAGCGCCAAATCACAACAAACAGTTGCCCCAAGGCGAATGGTCCAAAATACCTTCAACCAGAATCCAGGCTCTCAGTGGAAGCTATAGCAAGCATTTACAGGCTGTTTTTTCTGCAAAAGGAGGATCTACTTAATATTTATGCTTTTTTTTCTGTTGGGGTGCCCAAATTTATGCACCTGCCTATTGTACACTTTCTGCAAATCCTATAAACTTCATTTCACTTCCCAAATATCACTGTGTTTGTCTGCTATATGATATATTTAACTGAAATTTCTGATCCAGACGACCAATGATTTATAAAGGAAAACCATGAAAATCATCAGGGGTACCCAAACTTTTACATACAATTGTACAACTCCAAGAACACAAAGTAAAAACAACCATGAAAACCAAAGGTGCAAAAAGTATAACAAAAGGGAAAACTCACAAGTAGAACAAACACATAAAGTGAGGCAATCAAATGAAGTACAAAAACAAAAGACGAACACAAGAACTCTGACAGAAAAGCAATGTTGGGCTAAGCATAAAAATAAAAGTGCTACAGTAGAAAAACAAACATGAAGATTAAGAACAACTAAGGAGACAATCAAAATACAAACTACAAAAAAATTAACTCCAAGAACAGAAGGCAGAACTAATGTGGAAGACAGAAGTGACTAATGTGCAAACAAGGGGGGGGGGGGGCAAACTGGATAGCGCAGATGGAGGACAGATCACAAAGACACCAATATGAGAGCACAGATGATAACACCAAAAACAAAAGTCACAGACAAGCATAGCCACAACAGTTGTGAGTAGAATTTTAAGGGAAAAAATGAATTTAGTCCATTTTGGAAGAAGGCATAAGAAAATGTGGAAAAAGTGCACTGTGAATACTTTCTGGATGCACTGTAAATGCCGTCCATTTGCCATAATCCAAAACCGATAAAAAGGTGGCAGCAGTAAGTTGCTTCGTTACATTAAAAAAAAAAAAAAAACACATTTTGTTTTTTGAATATATATATATATATATATATACAAGGTCTGTCAATAAAGCAACGGTCCTTTTTATTTTTTTCAAAAACTATATGGATTTCATTCATATGTTTTTACGTCAGACATGCTTGAACCCTCGTGCGCATGCGTGAGTTTTTCCACGCCTGTCGGTGACGTCATTCGCCTGTGAGCACTCCTTGTGGGAGGAGTCGTCCAGCCCCTCGTCGGAATTCCTTTGTCTGAGAAATTGCTGAGAGACTGGCGCGTTGTTTGATCAAAATTTTTTCTAAACCTGTGAGACACATCGAAGTGGACACGGTTCGAAAAATTAAGCTGGTTTTCAGTGAAAATTTTAACGGCTGATGAGAGATTTTGAGGTGATTCTGTAGCTTTAAGGACTTCCCACGGTGCGAGACGTCGCTCAGCGCTCTCAGCCGCCGTCATCAGCCTGTTTCAAGCTGAAAACCTCCACATTTCAGGCTCTATTGATCCAGGACGTCGTGAGAGAACAGAGAAGTTTCAGAAGAAGTCGGTTTCAGCATTTTATCCGGATATTCCACTGTTAAAGGAGATTTTTTTAATGAAAGACGTGCGGACAGGTCCGCGCGTCGGGACGCAGCCGACGCGGTGCGGCGGCACAGGAAAATATCGCTCCAGTTTTTCAGAAGAATTTTGTGACTGCATGCGTAGTTGGGCTCTGTGCCATGGAGTGGCGCAGAGAGGAGGAGGACAGAACCAGATGTGTGGCTTCATGCGGCTCTCGTCTCGTGCATTTTCCCAAACATCAGGCGCATGCAGCAGGTGGAACACCTGCAGGAGCGAGCTGAAGAGCACTGAAATGAGACTTTTAGCTGACTTGGTGTCAGCAATCAAACTGAATGCGGTGCAGCAGGGTTTAATTGTGTGCATGCTTCTTCCTCCGCCGGACTGGAGGAGGTGCAGAGATGTCTGGCTGCACGTGAGTCTCCTCTCTCTCCTCTGGTTCCTCTGGCTCAGACTCGTTCTCCCGCTCATCGGTTACAACAGCAGGTGGAACACCTGCAGGAGCATCCTGAGGAGCTTCAGCAGGAACTGTCGACCGACATTTGGAGCCGAGTTTAATTGTGCGTACGTGACAGAAAACTGATTCGTCGTGGCGCGCAGTGAAATGTGACGTCGCGTTACAAGTCGTGTTGAAACTTGACAGTTTCCGTGTCACTTCGTAATAACACGTGACAGTTTGGGCTCCAAGAACCATCACAGGAACCACTACGAACGTTGTCACGTTCTATTAAGGATCAATACTCATCAAGACGGATCAACACGAAATGAGGGTGGTGTGTGACATTCGTGGAAGATTTTTTGACAGGCAAAAACATGCTCCACGAATATCAAGAATATCACGCACCAACACACTCTATTAAGAAACCTATTCAGATGAGTTAAGTCACATTAAGAATGTCAGGAATGTGTCACGAATTACAGAAAAATGACATTCGTAACGCGTCTTGCTTATGTGTAAACGCACCTTTAGCGGCATTTTCTTTGTTAAAAACGACTAGCGACAAATCGAGCTTCTATTTCTGGTGTTTTTTTTGTTTTTTTTTGTAGTTGCTTGTGTTTGGAGACTGACTTCTATCACTCTTTCTGACTTCTATCGCAGTTTCTGTCCCTACCGAGCAGCGGGTGCTGCTGAGCTCCTCCACCGTCACAAAGCACTCACAGGCGGACACACTTCACACTAGCCTCGCGCCAGTCCCAGCTAGCGAGCTAGCTAGGTAGCAAGCTGCACATAATGGCAGACGATTTGAATGTTGTAGACCGGATTTTGGCGAAGCCATTTGATAGTCTTCCTTACGAAGAAAAACTTAGAGTTAAACAGCAGGGCATATCAACTCCTCAGATTTCTATGTTCATTTTGGAGATTATTTAAGTATTGTATTTATTATTTAAGTATTTAATTGTGATTACATCTTTATTTTTCTGTAAGATAATTTGAATGTCATTTGATTCTATTTTGTATTTGGATATTGAACATTTTGCACACCATTGCACATCTGAAAGAAATTAAACTATTTAACGTGTTTACTATAAATGCAGTCTCCTGCCTGCTGATGTTACTTTCAAATAGTTAATTTAATGAGCCATACTTATACATCGCTCTGTATGTAGAAGTTAATTAAAACATATTTCTGAGTTTGCTACCCCTTTAAGGTTAAAAACAAGAATGACACCTGTATGATGTAAGATAATTACAAATAATGCTAATGATTGTGGGTACGTTACACACATAACAGTGTAGCCTATGGAATAATGAGGCATCTGGTGCTGAGGTGATGGTAGGGGGGCCCCCAAATGAAATTCTGCTTAAGGCCCCATAAAGGCTTGGGCCGGCCTTGCTCGCAGGTTAAGGATTATGAGGATCTTTTGTACTTGAATGCCTCTGCTCAGTGTCTTCATAGTTGACACTGTTTACCGTGTTTCTCTGAGGTTCATTACTAACTGTACCTTTGACACATCATTCTGAGTTATAGTTTCGGGTGGGATGACCTGCCCTGACCACTCGTAGGCTCAAACGCATTGGTATAGTTTAATATACAAGGAGGTTCTTGGTATCCTGCCTTCATGCATATGTGCATTAATTGTACAGAGAAGTCATGGTCTCTTGCCTGCTCAAGGTTATCTTTTGCTTTCTATTCCACGTCCGTACTGAATTGGAAAAAATGGCTTTTGTTGACTGTGCACCTTCTGCATGGAACATGGTGCAGAATGATTGGAAATTAACAAATAATTCCACTGAACACTTTTAAATCTAAACTGAGTGTGTTTTGCATTGTAGAAATGTACTGAAGCTGTATTTTATTTGTGAATCAGACTCAAAATCATCAAATGCAATTCATAATAGCTAGACAGAATTGCTGTGTTAACAACAGCAGGGGGCGCCAATGTTGTAGGTTTCTAAGTCCTCTTGCAGATTGTTGAGCCTGATATTCAAATTGTAAAATAAAACGAAATAAACAAATAAAAAAACCCCACACCATTATACTACATATTATTTAGAAATGATCTGAAAACACCTTATTATTGATGTGCATTGGGTATATTTTAAAAACTCACTCAAAATGATATGGTACTCAGGAATCAAATTTATTCAGAATGGATCTGAGAGTACATACACTTTTTAGATTAAAAAAAAATCACCAGTAAATCCACCATAAAGCTCTTCTGTCAGTAACGAATCGTGTAAACTTATTAGTGTATAAGCAGGTATTGTGGATGTAAACAGAACCATACCAACAATTTTGCATGAGAACCCACAGTATCATGTAGGTTGTAAATGTATCTGAGGTGACCGGTGGCAAGGGTTGGGGTTGCGGGATGTTAACGCCACTCTTCACTGCTTGTCGTCAGGGGCAGGCAGTTTCTCCAGTGTGGGCTCCATGCCCCAGATCTCGCGAGCATACTGGGAAATGGTGCGATCGCTGGAGAACTTGCCACATCCGGCAATGTTGTAGATCACCTTCTTGGTCCATTCCTTGGGGTTCTGAGAATGATTGATGGGATAAAATATCAGTATTGTAATGTGAAAACCTTTTTAACTCAGGCAGGCCATTTTTATTTATTTATTTATTTATTTATTGCTTTTAAATGAACATACCTTGTAAAGTTCATTGACTTTCTCCTGACATTTAATATAGTCTTCATAGTCAGCAAACACCTTAAATCTGTGCAAGGAAAACTGCAGTTAACTCCCTGATAAAGGTCATGCTGTATTTATTCATTCTATGAATATGCCACCAAAAAGTGTGTGTGTGTGTGTGTGTGTGTGTGTGTGTGGAGCAAAACATGCATGTGTGCAAGCAAAAATCTTTATTTGTTTCTACAGTGGCCTACAATGTTTCACACATTTGTATGTGTATGAGCATGTATGCGCCCGAGGGTGCTGTTCAGTGCCAGGATGTTAGATGTGCCTTTACCTGTCGTGATGCATCAACATGTTGACAATTTCTTTAAATAGGTCAGGCTGCTTTGGGTTAAAGTATCCTCCAGAAATCTGGTCAATAGCCTGTTTCAGCTCTGGCAGACGGTTGTAGTACTCTTCAGCATGGTATCTAACATGAGACAATAAACAAAGAATGAACTTGCTGTTGTTGTTGCAGTAACCACTTCATTCACGATGGAACAGCAGCCACAAGTGGCACACAAAGTTATTTTTAATCCTCTGCTCATTTGTACAATCCAACAACATAAATGTGTCTGAGCACATGAAGCTCACAGCACGAACATTTAGACGTCTTAACAAATGAGCTGGGTCGGATGAATGATGGCAGCAGATTCAAATGACTGCATTTATTTTGCACTCACATGCAAAGGTAACGCACCAGTTAAACACATGGAAAATCTTATCTGTGGTGTTGTTCTTTCAATTAAGTCAGGATCAAATTATACATATTTGACCTTGAATCATTTTATTTGTCAATTTTGATGTAAAAATGTTTTTTTTTTTTTTTTTTTACTGAATGTAGAGTGTCTATTGGGAATATTTGCTGGTGCCTCAAAGGCAGTGGTTCTGAAACAGGTGCAAAGAAAGTTGAATCAAAAATTTATTATTATTATTATTATTATTGCAAGTAAATTGATCCATAAAGGCAAGGGATAGAGCTGTAAGTTACTTTTTGGCCCAACTTATTTTCACCAAAAGTTAACTTCTCAGGCGAATAAGCAGTTGAGACCTTTCTGCAGATTTGAGCAGTTTTTGTCTCCATCTAGTGGGCGATTTGAGCATTTTCAGGGCTTCTGGCACATTTCATACTTGAACCAAACTCAGTTAAAAAAAAGGAAAAAAAAAAAAGGCAGAGCAGAGGCAGAGCTTTGATCTTTCTGTTTTAACATATCCAAATTTCAATTTTCAGAGTTATATGGGTTTTGAGTTTTAAAACACAGAAGGTTTTACCATACGAACAGACAGAAGGACAGCAATTTCTCCTGACAAGCACAACTTTCATTCATTCATTCATCTTCTACCACTTAGTCCAGTTAAGGGTCGCGGGGGGCTGGAGCCTATCCCAGCAGTCATAGGGCGCGAGGCAGGGTACACCCACGACAGGACGCCAGTCTGTTGCAGGGCCACAAATAGACAAACAAACACAGAGACACCCATACACACCTAAGGACAATTTAAAGATGCCAGTCCACCTAACCCGCATGTCTTTGGATGTGGGAGGAAACCGGAGCACCCGGAGGAAACCCACGCAAACACGGGGAGAATTATTATTAAGTATTTATTCAGTTTCATGCACTTGTTCATTGCTTTCAGTTTGGCCTCCTTAATGTACAAATAAAAAAAAACACAAGCCACTGCTCTAATGATATCATGAAGGTTTATCTCAAAGATTTAAAAAAAAAAAATCTGATTTTGCTTTTTGCAAATACTCATCCAAACAACAGTTTATTATGAGGTAACAGGACGAGCTTCTCTTGCTGGTTCACTGTGCTTCATGAATTCACTACAATGACTTGAGCCACAGTCAGGTGTTTTAATTGGCAGTGTCTCAGCCTGAATAAGCTTCATCACAACATGTAACTCACTTTGCCCGCACACTTTGAGCAAACAGACCAGTAGCCACTTGCCCTCCCAATAAAGGAATGTTTTATATATTGAAACAGATATCACACGCCCCTCAGTGCTGCAGTTGTCAACACACATTTTTGGCCTCTCAATCTGTACATGCTCTTTATGCAGGTCCTTGAAAGATGTCTGGAGGCTTAAGGGCTTCTTGAAAATTGCGAGGGATGGGGCTCTTACTGCTAACCCCATCAACCTGTAAGTAGAGAACCCTTGAGCCTGAGAAACTGTCAGAAAGCATCACGAGTGGCATCTTGGATGTTTAGCTGCTGACAACAAAGCTGACGGAGAAACCCTGTGACTCTGAACTGAGCAGTGATTGCCCTCCTACAAATTTAGGCCGGTAGCTCACACTGACGGTGCCACAGAGAGAAAAATGGATGTTTAAAGGTTCTAAAGATAAATCTGTTTGGAAAAAATAAAATCCAAAAACATTATGTAAACCGCCTCTTGCAGTGCTTGTTCAGTATTACTGTGCTAACCCAATAATATCTATAATATAAAGATGTATGTGAATAGTATGTCCAAATCTCATTCAACAGCTGTTCTGGACAGCCAGTTGTATTTGAAACCCACAAGAAGGTCTCCCCAGTAAATCTTCACAAACATTAACATAGTATCGAGATAGATACTCGGCTGTTAACCTCTTAAGCCCTAGGGCCTACTTCTCCAAAATCACATACCCATACAGTATGAGTTATTTCTCAGCTTGTACAAGTCAAAAATGCAAAACTTTGGATCAGCTAAAAGACAGGTCCTAGGGGATGTTGTCGATGCAAAAAAAAAAAAAAAAAAAAAAAAAAAAAAATTGAAAGTAAATAATACTTGGTAGGAGTAAATGAGTTTTTTTGTGCCCAAAAAATGAATTCCAATTTATGACTTTATTTGCTTGGCATTTGAGCTGTGGTTAGTTGATACGTGACTGAAGTGGATGCTTTTGTAGAGGAGACTTTCCTTGACATTTTGATGTATAATAAGTGTATGTTGGTGTCAACATTGGTTAGTTATGAGCGTTCAAATGTTCCAAAACGGGGCAAGTCCCCAAATTTGGGGACTGTAGGGTTTAAGAAGAGACTCACGAAGACGCAGCTCGAGGTCATGCCAGCCAGCAGTGGGCACAGCTAATCAAAAAGTTAACTTCAATAACAGATAATCAGCTAACTAAAAAGTTATCTTTTATAAAGCTAAACTGATAAACCACCCAAAAATTTATTGGAAACTACAGATAAGTTTAACTACCAGTATTGTCTCCAGTACACTTGGAACTACTTAACAAGCTGATTTGGGGTTTTAACACCACAATCGCTTCTGGTAGCATCAATGGCGACTACAGACCCAAACAATGAGTCAGCACTTCTGTCTTTGTGCGTCTTGCTCACTGCTGGAAGTTCCTGTTTACTACATAGCTTCAAGCAGAGAATCAGTTGAGAGAAGTAGCAAAGCTCAACTCTCTATTCAGTAACTGTCGCTGTAAGGTGGGGGTCTTGGAAAATAAAGCAGTACTGACTTATGGTTTTGATTTATAAATAAAATTAATACCGACAGAATAACTCCATTAATGTCAATTCTGTCATTTGTACAAAGTTAAAATATAACATATATCTTTTAATTTTATCAGTTTGGGTTAAAAGAAATGAGCTTTTTCCTTTTCTGTGACCAGTTCTTTGTCTACAGAGGACTGAGTGGTTTCTTCTGGAACCAGCTCTTCTCTGTTTTGGGAGGATAGAACTGTACTTCGACTACAAAACATTAAACAGGTAAGTACTCAACTGATTTTAAACTTAATAAATGTTTGTAACTGTAAAGCTTTGTTTACCACGCCTCCAAAACTTATTGGAAGATAACTGGCCCGATGATGGTTTTCAAAGTTATCTGAAAAGCTAATCCAATAATGAAAACTTTAGCTTCGATAATTAGCGGATTAGCGGAACTGTGCCCACCAATGACGCCAGCAGTGAGATGTTACAGTATTTTATATGGTACATTTTAAAACCTTCACCCCATAGATGAGGGCTCTCAGCTGTTCACCTCTATCTGAAACAGATAAACCCCTGTCAAGGAGGAACTGCGGAAGTCTCTCTTACTTCCATATACTAACTTGTGTTGTATTGTGGTATCAACATTGTCTTGTATGTTGATACCACAATACAACACACGTTTATGTGGCTTGACATTGATATTGCTGATCAGGCACAGCCTTCACTGAACTCGAAAGAGGTCTATAGGGCATATAGGGCATGACAGGAAGGGATAAAACGGTAAAGTTAACTGTGATAACGTTGAACCAATAAACCACTGAACACCAGCTTTGATTTAGTGTTGGGTTGTTTGGGAGAGGGGAGGGGACATCACTAAAACCCAGAAAAATAAACCTAAAGACTTGAAATTTAAATATGTTGAAGTGGAAACACGGAGGTTCAACATATACGTAAATAACAGTGGTTTCCATTTAACGTACAGATTATTCAGAGCACATGAACTATTCAATCAATCAATCAATCAATTTTTTTATATAGCGCCAAATCACAACAAACAGTTGTCCCAAGGCGCTTTATATTGTAAGGCAAGGCCATACAATAATTATGTAAAACCCCAACGGTCAAAACGACCCCCTGTGAGCAAGCACTTGGCTACAGTGGGAAGGAAAAACTCCCTTTTAACAGGAAGAAACCTCCAGCAGAACCAGGCTCAGGGAGGGGCAGTCTTCTGCTGGGACTGGTTGGGGCTGAGGGAGAGAACCAAGAAAAAGACATGCTGTGGAGGGGAGCAGAGATCGATCACTAATGATTAAATGCAGAGTGGTGCATACAGAGCAAAAAGAGAAAGAAACAGTGCATCATGGGAACCCCCCAGCAGTCTCCGTCTATAGCAGCATAACTAAGGGATGGTTCAGGGTCACCTGATCCAGCCCTAACTATAAGCTTTAGCAAAAAGGAAAGTTTTAAGCCTAATCTTAAAAGTAGAGAGGGTGTCTGTCTCCCTGATCTGAATTGGGAGCTGGTTCCACAGGAGAGGAGCCTGAAAGCTGAAGGCTCTGCCTCCCATTCTACTCTTACAAACCCTAGGAACTACAAGTAAGCCTGCAGTCTGAGAGCGAAGCGCTCTATTGGGGTGATATGGTACTACGAGGTCCCTAAGATAAGATGGGACCTGATTATTCAAAAACTTATAAGTAAGAAGAAGAATTTTAAATTCTATTCTAGAATTAACAGGAAGCCAATGAAGAGAGGCCAATATGGGTGAGATATGCTCTCTCCTTCTAGTCCCCGTCAGTACTCTAGCTGCAGCATTTTGAATTAACTGAAGGCTTTTTAGGGAACTTTTAGGACAACCTGATAATAATGAATTACAATAGTCCAGCCTAGAGGAAATAAATGCATGAATTAGTTTTTCAGCATCACTCTGAGACAAGACCTTTCTGATTTTAGAGATATTGCGTAAATGCAAAAAAGCAGTCCTACATATTTGTTTAATATGCGCTTTGAATGACATATCCTGATCAAAAATGACTCCAAGATTTCTCACAGTATTACTAGAGGTCAGGGTAATGCCATCCAGAGTAAGGATCTGGTTAGACACCATGTTTCTAAGATTTGTGGGGCCAAGTACAATAACTTCAGTTTTATCTGAGTTTAAAAGCAGGAAATTAGAGGTCATCCATGTCTTTATGTCTGTAAGACAATCCTGCAGTTTAGCTAATTGGTGTGTGTCCTCTGGCTTCATGGATAGATAAAGCTGGGTATCATCTGCGTAACAATGAAAATTTAAGCAATACCGTCTAATAATACTGCCTAAGGGAAGCATGTATAAAGTAAATAAAATTGGTCCTAGCACAGAACCTTGTGGAACTCCATAATTAACTTTAGTCTGTGAAGAAGATTCCCCATTTACATGAACAAATTGTAATCTATTAGACAAATATGATTCAAACCACCGCAGCGCAGTGCCTTTAACACCTATGGCATGCTCTAATCTCTGTAATAAAATTTTATGGTCAACAGTATCAAAAGCAGCACTGAGGTCTAACAGAACAAGCACAGAGATGAGTCCACTGTCCGAGGCCATAAGAAGATCATTTGTAACCTTCACTAATGCTGTTTCTGTACTATGATGAATTCTAAAACCTGACTGAAACTCTTCAAATAGACCATTCCTCTGCAGATGATCAGTTAGCTGTTTTACAACTACCCTTTCAAGAATTTTTGAGAGAAAAGGAAGGTTGGAGATTGGCCTATAATTAGCTAAGATAGCTGGGTCAAGTGATGGCTTTTTAAGTAATGGTTTAATTACTGCCACCTTAAAAGCCTGTGGTACATAGCCAACTAACAAAGATAGATTGATCATATTTAAGATCGAAGCATTAAATAATGGTAGGGCTTCCTTGAGCAGCCTGGTAGGAATGGGGTCTAATAAACATGTTGATGGTTTGGATGAAGTAACTAATGAGAATAACTCAGACAGAACAATCGGAGAGAAAGAGTCTAACCAAATACCGGCATCACTGAAAGCAGCCAAAGATAACGATACGTCTTTGGGATGGTTATGAGTAATTTTTTCTCTAATAGTTAAAATTTTGTTAGCAAAGAAAGTCATGAAGTCATTACTAGTTAAAGTTAATGGAATACTCAGCTCAATAGAGCTCTGACTCTTTGTCAGCCTGGCTACAGTGCTGAAAAGAAACCTGGGGTTGTTCTTATTTTCTTCAATTAGTGATGAGTAGAAAGATGTCCTAGCTTTACGGAGGGCTTTTTTATAGAGCAACAGACTCTTTTTCCAGGCTAAGTGAAGATCTTCTAAATTAGTGAGACGCCATTTCCTCTCCAACTTACGGGTTATCTGCTTTAAGCTACGAGTTTGTGAGTTATACCACGGAGTCAGACACTTCTGATTTAAAGCTCTCTTTTTCAGAGGAGCTACAGCATCCAAAGTTGTCTTCAATGAGGATGTAAAACTATTGACGAGATACTCTATCTCCCTTACAGAGTTTAGGTAGCTACTCTGCACTGTGTTGGTATATGGCATTAGAGAACATAAAGAAGGAATCATATCCTTAAACCTAGTTACAGCGCTATTCAGCAAATAAGAAATAAAAATACACATATTAATGTACATGGTCTGGTTTGACCTGCTGCTCTTTCATCTCTTCAAGGTGACATTTCTTCAGCGTGCTGTTGTTGTCTTTAATGATTGTTTTCTTTATTTGTTTTCTGTACTTGTTTTGGTATTAAAGTAGTTATTTTACTTAAGATTGTATTCTTAGTTTTCACCCTTATTCTTATTTATACTTTCCTTTGTTCTCTGTTGGAATGTGCATGTTGAACTGGAACAAACCACTTTTTATCACTTAGGACAAAGAGATTCAGGTTACCTTATAAATCATACATGTCCCGTTACTGCGTGGGTCTTGGGCAGGGGGTGGGACCTTCCTCCAATGCCCACAGGGATCAATAAGGGTAGGATTTTGTGAAATAAGGTGCGCCTTTGTCACGTCTATATAATGCTTTATAAAAACTGTTTGTATCCGTTGTTCGGGTTTCTGAAAAGAGCAGATCTCTTCTGTGAGAGAACTTCTCCAGGACCCAGGCCTGATTTTTTTTTTTTTTTCACTGTGACTTTGAATAAATTTAAAAAGGTTATGTAGTTCAGAAAGAGCAGGGGCAAAATAACGGTGCTAAATGAGCGTATAAATTCCAACAAGAACAATTTTCTTGGTTTTACAGTTTGCAAATGTTTTTGACTTTTAAACATTCTTTTTTTCCTCACTTAAAGTTAGCAGAACTAAATTTAAGGAAAGCTACCTGATCTGGTAGTGGTTTTCAAAGTTATCTGAAAAGCTAATCAACAAATTAGCTGTTAGTTGACTAGCTGAAATTTGCCCACCAGTCATTACAACAAACAGTTTTTTTTTTAATCGTCAAACTCTGTCTCTGTTTCATTAGGGTGCAATGGCCTACATATTTGAATTCTTTTGCAATTTTTATCATCTGCAATAAATTTGCAAATACAGTATTCGTTACCCTTTCTTGTCAAGTGCATCAACGTCTTCCACCCTCATGCCAAAGATGAACAGGTTGTCCTCGCCAGCCTCCTCAGCCATCTCAACGTTGGCTCCATCCATCGTGCCGATGGTTAGAGAGCCGTTCAACATGAATTTCATGTTGCCGGTGCCAGAGGCCTCAGTGCCAGCTGTGGAGATCTGTTCTGACAGGTCAGCTGCTGGGATCGCTGCAACAAGACACAGTTCTTGTTCTTAAATGACAGTCATATAAATTTATCTAGTGGGAGCCATCTGGAGGGGCATATATAAAGCACAGCAAAGTACAAATAAAGCACATGTGTAACACATCTGTGCTTTTGTTAGTGAGACGGACGATCTGAGATGGCCATCCTTAAATTCCAAATTGCAGGCTGAGTCAGTAGTATTGTTTTATTGGTAGTGTACTGAACGGCAGAATAACAAATGTTACATTTCAAGGCAATTATTGTAGAAGGTGAATCTTGTTTCTCCATGATGTACAATTGACAGTCAGTGTCCTAAATTGGACACAAGATGACGGCCTGCAACCATTTTTCACAAGAAAATAACTAGAGATATCAGTCAACACATGCTTACACAACAGTACTTTTTAATACATGTACACTCCATTAGAAACTTATGAAAAAGTGTTAAATAGTGGAACATCAGTAAGGCGTGTTTATTGATAAAAACAAATACGAGGTCTCTTAGATAATAAACCGACCCTTTTATTTATTTTTTTAACTATATGGATTTGAATGACATGCGATTACACCAATCATGCTTGAACCCTCGTGCGCATGTGTGAGTTTTTTCACGCGTGTCGGTGACGTCATTTCCCTGTGGGCAGGCCTTGAGTGAGATGTGGTCCCGCCCTCTCGGCTGAATTCCTTTGTTTCACACGCTGCTCGAGACGGCGCGCGTTGCTTTATCAAAATTTTTTCTGGACCTGTGAGGAATATCCGAGTGGACACTATTCGAGAAATTAAGCTGGTTTTCTGTGAAAAGTTTAACGGCTGATGAGAGATTATGGGGTGTTTCTGTCGGTGTAAGGACTTCCCACGGAGCGGGACGTCCTGCAGCGCTTCCAGGCGCTGTCGTTGGCCTGTTTCGAGCTGAAAACATCCTAATTTAAGGCTTAATTCACCCAGGACATCGTGAGAGAACAGAGAAGATTCAGAAGAGGCCGGCATGAGGAATTTATGCGGACATTCCACTGTTTAAGGACATTTTTTTAATGAAAGACATACGCGCAAATTCGCCGAGTCGTTTCCGTGACGACTCGCAAATCTGTGTGCGCCGCGACAGGAAAAACACCTCCGTGTTGAAAACCATTTGTAGAATTCAGGCGGCTTTTAATGGCTTTCAACAAGTGAGTAACTGAGAAATTGTTTAACAGCTTGGGCATGTTCCAACTTGCCCGTTAAGATTTCCAACGGAGGTGTTTTTCCTGCCGCGACCCCCCGCGGTCGGGTCCAGCCCGACATGCGACTCTGCCCGCACGTTCTTTCATTACAAAATGACCGTTAACAATGGAATGTCCGAATAAACTCCTCATGCCGACTTCTTCTGAAAGTTCTCTGTTCTCTGACGACTTACTGCGTCAACAGAGCCTGAAATGTGGAAGTTTTCAACTTGAAATGGCGAGACGCTGCCGCCTCGAAGCGCAGATTGCCATCAGGCGCCGTGGGCCGTCCTTAAAGCGACACTACCAGACCAAAATCTCTCATCAGCCGTTAAAATTTTTACCGAAAACCAGCTGAATTTATTGAATGGTGTCCACTCAGTTGTGCCTTACAGTTTTGAAAAAATTTTTATCAAACAAAGCAACAGTCTCTGAGCCATTCCTAAACAATGAAAAAAATCGACGAGCGGGTGGACGACTCCTCACTCAAAGACTGCCCACAGGCGAATGACGTAACCGACAGGCGTGAAAAAACTCTCGCATGCCCACAAGGGTTCAAGCATGTCTGATGTAATCACACGTGATTCAAATCTATATGGTTTTTGAAAAAATAATAAGGTCGGATACTTTTCTAATAGACCTCGTATAACTCTTGAGGCAACCTGTAGCTCAAATGGAAGCATAGTCTTTATTTTTTTTTTTTACAAACTTAGTGTGGTTGATCCCTAAGAGTGGCTGAGTGTCCTTGAAAAAGACACTGAACTGCTTAACCAAGTGGAACATTGGTTTAAAAAAACCTCAAATAAATGTGAAGAAAAGAATGTAAGAATCTCTTAAGAAAAATTAAACACTTCTTCAGTAAATGTCGTGTATATCAACAATAACAGGGTGCAGACGTGTGAACTTATTACCATATTCACTGCAGTAAAAAAAGTACAGATGATCCATAACATGCAATTAAAATAATGTAATTTATCATTGTTTTGTATACTTGTTGGTCATAAACAATACAGTACACTGATAAAACTAAAGAGTTTCATTTTTCTGGAAACTGGGTATAAATTTGACCATTAGGAATAGCCAAATAAAATATATATAAATCCAATGCAAATATTTGCTCATTTTGAAATGGATGCCTGCAATATAATGATTTGCAAATCCTCTTCAACCTATATTCAATTGAATACACCAAAAAGACAAAATATTTAATGTTCAGACTGATAAACTTTGTTGTTTTGTGCAAATATTTGGTCATTTTGAAATGGATGCCTGCAACACATTCCAAAAATGTTGGAACGGGGCAACAAAAGACTGGGAAAGTTAATGAATGTTCAAAGAACACCTTATTGGAAACAGGTGAGTGTTATGATTGGGTATAAAAGGAGCATCCCCAAAAGGCTCAGCTGTTCACAAGCAAAGATAGGATGAGGATCACCACTTTGTGAACAACTGCTTGAAAAAAAATAGTCCAACAGTTTAAGAACAATGTTTCTCAACATTCAGTTGCAAGGGATTTAGGGATTCCATCATCTACAGACCATAATATAATCAGAAGATTCAGAGAATCTGGAGAACTTTCTACACTTAAGCGGCAAGGCCGAAAACCAACATTGAATGCCCGTGACCTTCGATCCCTCAGGTGGCACTGCATTAAAAACGGACATCATTGTGTAAAGGATCTTACTGTGTGGGCTCAGGAACAGTTTGTCACTACATCTACAAATGCAAGTTAAAACTCTACCATGCAAAGTGAAAGCCATACAACAACAACATCCAGCAACACTGCTGCCTTCTCTGGGCCCGAGCTCATTTGAAACGGACAGACGCAAAGTGGAAAAGTGTGCTATGGTCTGAAGAGTCCACATTTCAAATTGTTTTTGGAAATCATGGACGTAGTGTCCTCTGGACAAAAGAGGAAAAAAGCCATCCAGAATGTTTCCAGCACAAAGTTCAAAAGCCAGCATCTGTGATGGTATGGGGGTGTGTTAGTACCCATGGCATGGGCAACTTACACATCTGTGATGGCACCATCAATGCTGAAAGGTACATCCAGGTTTTGGAGCAACACATGCTGCCATCCAAGCAACGTCTTTTTCAGGGACGTCCCTGCTTATTTCAGCAAGACAATGCCAAGACACATTCTGCACATGTTACAACAGCATGGCTTTGTAGTTAAAGAGTGCGGGTACTAAGCTGGCCTGCCTGCAGTCCAGACCTGTCGCCCATTGAAAATGTGTGGCTCATTATGAAGCGCAAAATACGACAACGGCGACCCGGGACTGTTGAACAACTGAAGTCGTACATCAAGCAAGAATGGGAAAGAATTCCACCTACAAAGCTTCAACAATTAGTGTCCTCAGTTCCCAAATGCTTATTGAGTGTTGTTAGAAGGAAAGAGCAGATATTTGCACAACAACAATAAAGTTTATCAGTTTGAACATTAATATCTTGTAAAGCAAAGACAAAGAGTTCACCGCGCTTCTGCACAGCACAAACAAATCTGGTGCAATTTGTAAAAAAGAAGAAATAACTGGTGCAGCACAGAAATAATGAAATAAATATTTCTTCTTTTTTATTAAATATCTTTGTGGCGTATTCAATTGAATATAGGTTTTGCAAGTCAAGAGGAGTTGCAAGTCATTCTGTTTTTATTTACATTTTACACAATGTCCCAACTTCATTAGAATCGGGGTTAGTTTTGTGTATATATATATATATATATATATATATATATGTTGGTGGAAAATTTTGGTGGCTCTTGGGTATGCATGAATGAAGTAACAAATCTCCAAAGAGGGCTGCATGTAGTGGCGCAATCGCAAAACTGATGGTTGATACATTAAATGAGTGGGTGAGAGCCAAAGTTGGTTCAAAGTTCCTGCCTTACATTAAATCAGGTGTTTTTTTATATTTATGCTTAAAAGTAACTTATATTGATCTTACATGTGTTAAAAGCATAGGAAGGGAGATTTGGATAAATTTATTGTAGATAGGTTCTGGCACCAACAGAACTGGCAAAAACATGATCTATCACAACTGCAAGTTTGCAGTTATTTCAAGCAGCTGAACACGAATGCCAATAGATCTGCCAAGCCTGGATGATGAAGAGAATGTGTGAACAATTATGATGAGAAACTGTTATTCAAAACTGTGTTATAATAGGATAAACAACTAAAAAATTACAATTTGCACCATCCAGCCTTGTGTATTGTTAAAACCAGCTTGTGATACAGATGGAAATCAAAACTAATAAATCTCCCTGGATTTTACAGCATATATAAATCAAACACAGGCAAGTCTGCAGCTGCTTCCTCCTAGTCCGAGTTCCACATGGATATGAAAGTGAGGTATTGCCACATATGAGTGGCTGATGTAATTATATCATAGTAGCCTCTGGCACAAAAAAAGTACTCACTGTCAGAAGGCTCTACGTGCCTTAACTCAATTTTTGACAAATGTTGGATAGTAGCCTCTGATGCTCACCCACTAAAATATATGTAAATAATTCACCTTTTTGTTTAATACATCACTGCTGAAGGATTAAAAGATATGACACATTACACTAGGACTGGTTTTCAAAACATAAAACTGTCAGTTTGAAAAGATCGGGAACCAGCTTGAGCTTTGCGATGAATACGTGATGTCACACTTCAGCGCTCCATCCCCCTGAGAGGCTGTAAAAATGTCATGGTGATGCTACATTATCATATGATATAACATAATTTATATAGACCCGACATTTATTACTATTACCAATAAGAGGTGGCTACCACATATTTGTTCCATCCACCCACTTGATTCCAATTAGTTCAACTTTTCAGTCAGGTAAATGGGTTAATCAAAGAAATCACTGATTTAGGTACACAGGTAGAACTAATACATAGTCAGACTTTTACTCACTCAATCCAGGATTGCCCACCTCTGTTACCAACAACCGCAAAATTAACACTACAAGAGCAATCAGAGATTTCTGACGTGTGCCAATCTGAATCTGGATCACCTCCAAAATTCAGTGGAGTCTTCCATGCCCTAATATGTATCTGTGGTGAGAATCTGTGAAGTAGTTTTGACGTAATCCTTCAAAACCTATATAAAGTGAAATACTGATCCAGAATCGGGATCCAGATCACCTCCCAAATACAGTGGAGGCTTCATGCCCTAATATCTATATGGTGTAAATTTGGTGAGAACATGTGAAGAAGTTGATCCAGAATCCTGATCACCTCTAAAATTTAATGGATTAATATTCCATTTAAGATATCTTGCCATCTGGACTAACCATTTGAGTCATTGGTTGTGCCTAGCACAATGGACTATCTAGTAAATAAATGAGCTTGGAGAAGTTGCAAATTTGGTGAGAATCCATTAAGTAGTTTTGACATAATCCTTCAAAGACTATATAAAGTGAAATCTGGATCTAGATCCAAATCACCTCCAAAATTTAATGGCGTCTTCCATGCCCTAATATCTATCTGTGGTGACAAAATCAAAATCAGTGCAGTAGTTTTGACATAATTGTGCTAACAGACAGACAGACAAATAAACACAGATGATTTTTATTACATAACTAGTGCAGTGCCCATTGGAAGTAAGTATTCCGATTAAAAAAAAGTGAAAGCTTTGTTGACGATCTTTGTCAATGTTGGTGCGTGAGAACATTCAACCTTGTGATAATAAAGCAAGAAGTGTTTGTGTGTCTGTGGCTCACATATCTCTGAGTGTTTGTGTATTATTTCTTTCTTTAATTTAGCTCTTCTGTCTCTCCCCCGTGAACATGTTACAGATAGGCATCTGTTTAAGGCAGACAGCTTCGACAAAGGTATCTTTGTTGAAGCTGGCGCGTGAAAATGTTGCGCCTTGTGCCAATAATGATGATGACCTCAAAATAAAGGTTTTGAAAATAAATCCCCAACATTTTCATCATTGTGCCATGTGCAAGTCATATCCGAAAGCTGAGGCCGACCTGAAAAACACTCAGAGATATGTGAGCCACACACACACACACACACAGACAGATGCATCTTGTTTATAGATAAATTTAAGATGTGGCAGCTGGTGCAGTGTGATGTCAGATGAAATCAATATTCCATTCAAGGGATCCCAGGATTCTCCACACAAAGAGTATGATGGAGATGGTGCTGTACCTCTGGGGAGGATGCATCAACAGTGTGGGGGGTGGTTCGGAGGGGGAGCTTGAAATCTCCAGGTTTTGCTGATGTTTATAAGCAGCCCAGTCTCATCTTTTTTATTTTTTCGTTCCCCCGTCACAAAATGAGTCAAATTTTCATGACGGGGTTTTTTAAACTCACTATTCCTAACCCGACTCCTACCCCCAACCCTAACCTTAACCATAACCTAATCCTACTCCTTCCTCCAACGCTAACTGTAACCACCCTGACCCCCCCCCCCCCCGCTCCACTTTTAATTTCGTGCAGCCATCACGGAATGAATTAGAATGAATTTGTGCTGCCATGATGAAAATGAGGCAATTTTTGTCACAATATCACAAACCAGTAGATTAATGTATATTGCATGCTGCTGAATCATGACTTGCTGTGAGACCAGGTTGTTATAAGACATAACAATTGGGGAACTGGGGTAGTGTGACAACAGATTAAATCAATGTTCCATTTAAGGTATTTTGCCATCTGGACTAACCAGTTTAGTCACTGATTGTGCCTAGCACAACGGACAGTCTAGTAAATAAATAGAGCTTGGAGAAGTGAAGGCCTAAAGTTAGAGATGGTTAGGGAGGGTGAAAGAACAGCACTTGCCTCACCCTCATTACTGCCATTAAGGTACCACTGAGCAAAATTTTCAATCCCAGAATTGCTCTGGGTGTGTTGTTTGGTGGTTTGAGTGGCAGCTGTATGAATGTCAGGCATCTCTGTAAGGCACGTTATGCATCTACATTCAGACTAGAAAATCACTTCAGGAATAGTTTCTTATATCAGCAACATTGTAACCACTTTATAAAAAATACACTGCTTCTGGATATACTTTTAACCCATATGGTCTCTACATTTTTTTTCCTGCATTCCAGGATTAAACTAAAATTCTTGTCACAAAAAAAGAATAATCTTTACAAGAAATCAAAGCTGCTTGATTACAATCCTATATTGTTAAACCTGCTGCAGTACAACAAGCCAGTGTTTGTTAAATTTGACACATTTATATCCTGAGTGAAGATCCATGGGAGATTAAAATTAACTACATGTTGACCTAAAGTTCACTGGTTCCCAATACACTGACGTTCCACCAGAAGCCACCAAACTATATCCCTCAGTTAGAATTTTCAAAATATTATCCATTGAGCTTTATGTTATTTGTACTTTGGTGAAACAGCACCCCCACCTGCACAGATAAAAGGAGACATGTCCTTCTGGAGACTTGCTCTGATTGCCCTCTAGTCTCTGAAATTGCCTTTGGATCATACACTTTCTTTTTTGTGTGTGGCAGTAACTAAATTTTATAAAATCTGATCAAATGTCTTGGATCCCCACCCAATATTTCCACCAGGTTTTATTGACATCACTTGAAAACCATGAGTCGTTGTCCTGAAGAACAACGGAGCAGGTGTGCAAACACAACCTGTTTGTGGAGGGAAAAATGTCTATGTAAGGTTGTTTGCCCCATTAACAGACATAAACACAAACAAACCTGAGGGACAAGGGTTAATAACCACTCAAGCAGATTAAGAGGATTTAAAGAGATGAACTCAACTCACACAACACAGTCTCACAACATTGAGTGAATGAACACTGGTTCAAAAACCAGGTGTTGATATCAAAGCGAGTTCAAACCTTCAGAACAATTAGACATACTAGGGGTGTAAAAGTGGCAAGAAAAGCGCCATGAAATGCTGAGAATGACCCAGGAAATGATACTTACCTTTCTCAGCCAGCGTGACTCTGTAGTTTTCCAAAAAGATGACTTTGAGACGTTCCCCAACCACAGGGTCATTGTTTACCACCTCGCCAATGGCTGTGATCAGCCGAATAATCATCTTGGCTGTGTGGTATCCAGGAGCGGCCTGCAAGAAAGCAAGAGTTAGGTTTTTTATTTTAATCTGACTTTAACTTTTAAGTTACCAGGTATTTAAACAAAATCCCTGATGGAGTACAAACTTTTCCTCCAATCATGACTGTTCTTGGGGTCCACTGCTTGTTTGGCTCTTTCTTGATACCTGCAGGAGAATTCAAAAGATAACACCACTGAGGAGGTGAGTGTGTGTGCTTAGTTGTTTTGAACATTTTTTTAATAATTTTATGAAGCAGTTTTTTGTTTTGAATTCCAAGCATTTCTAATCAGTGAATTATTTGGAAAGCATATGATTCATTTTGTGCTGTACATGTTTGTAGCTTATTTTCTGAAACGATTTCTTCATTTAGTTGTTTCAAGATCTTGAAACAGTTACTTCTGCAACTAAGAACTTTCTACTCTGAACTAAACATCACCATGATCATTGTGAAACAATTAAACTTTCAAGAAAACAGTTCTAGTGTTTCAAGCATTTTGAAAAAATGTTTTTCAAAAACTGTGTTTATATTTTAATGTTCCAATGATTCTCTGAAGCAGTTGTTTCACTGAGCCTTTCAAGTGTTTCAAATGAGAAAATTTATTTTGTACAATAAATGTGTTTGTGTGAACCAGGCATTCCCCAATGTGAACTACGTCACGTCATAACAGTCTGAGCATTTTGCAATACAAAATCTTGTCTGAAGGAACCAGTTCATTCAATGTTTTTGAGTGTTTCAAAGGAATAGTAATTTTCTCAACCAAATGTTCAGTTAGTTTTTTGATTGTTTCACAACATTCCTTTCTGAAGCAGTTGTTTCATGTAGTTGCTTTGAGAATTCCTTTATTCATTTTAGTTGCTTATCTGGGTCCGGGTTGTGCTGGCAGCAAAGCCACCAGCTGCCCCCACACTTTATCCTCTCCCAAGTCCTGTGACTCTTCCCAGGGGATCCCAAGGTGTTCCAAGCCAGCTGGGAAATATAAACTCTCCAGTTTGTCCTGGGTCTTCTCCTTGGGCTTCCTCCTAGTTGGACAGAGGTGTCAAATCCAGCTTCAGAAATTAAAAGTCCAGCCACATATTTGTTCCATCTTCCCAATAAACCAGCTGATTGTAATTAGTTCAGCTCTTCAGGCAGGTGGATGAGCTAATTATTGGGATCACCTGTTTTAGGTGCACAGGTAGAAGCACCACATGGAAGCCGGATTTGACACCTCTGTCGTTGTATATGCCCAGAAGACCTCCTTAGGGAGACGACCAGGGAGCATCTTCACCAGATGCCCAAACCTGAGTAGCGGCTCTACTCGGAGTCCCTCCCCTCCCTGGACAGCCACCTTATCATGGTGGAGGGATTTGTTTGCTCCAGTGATCTTGGGAGCTGTGCTGTTTGGAGCATTAACTTCTGGTAGGGCCACCCTCGGCAGATTGGTTCCATGTTAAGAGACAGGCAAAGGATGATCTTCATGACAGACACAAACAGTGATGGAGTCACCTCACCCAGATCAGAGAAATCGGGGCCGCCTCTAGCCAGGCTTGGGTTGAGTGGGGGGAGGGGGCGGCTCGCAGGTAAGAGCCTGATGGCTGGGTCTACCACCGTGGATCTCAGTCGGGTTCCGCCATAAAGAATAAACACCGCAACTTCTCCATGTAGGCTCACCACCTACAGGGAGTCTGGCTGAAAGACAGAGTGTGCCCTGTGAGAGCCCATCGAACCCTCTCGTGGCAGGTGTCGGCCAAATTCCAGGTGACACACACGAACATCTAACACCGCTCATTTGGCACTTAGAAAATGTGTGGCCATTTATACTGTTAACACGACAACAGTCAGCAGACAATCACTGTCGAGCTGGATGTGACATTTATCTAAGTGCCCCCATGAGTGTGGAGTAGCAAAAAGCCACACACGTGGTGCATGTGTCTCCGCGTGTGTCATGCTCCCCCAACACATCTGGCGTGCCGGGGGGGCACACTTGCATAAGATGCTTATATGTATGTACAGATCTGATCACATGGTGGCCGGACAGCAAGGACTGATCGCACGGGGAGGGGCCTGTCAACTGATCACAGCACACTGACAGCTGGATGACGGCTCAGTCCACACATTACAAACACAGAAACCACCACTAGGACAGGAATATAAATAATTATGACAATACTTACATACGCAATTACATAACAAATAATGAAAATGAATGACCGTATAACACAGAGTGACATGTTGGTCTTGCTGCTGAATGGACAGGGGTGTGTGTCTGCCCACAGCCCCTGCTGTAAAAATCTCTGTTTGGAAGGACATGAACTTACAACATTCCTCCGTCTCTGCCTGCTGTGCTTACATGGAAATATATAAAACATCATTCACCTTTGCGCTGGGCTGCAGCGGCTGGACACAGCGCACCTCTTTCATGTCCTTGTTGATTTTGGGCATTTTTCTGCTCCATCTGGTAATTGGAGCTTGCAGGTTTGAATCCCATGAGTGGCATTTCTTTTTTTGAAATTTAATCATGGTTAATTAACGGCGGGGTTCTATATTGCGTCCCCTTTTATGTATTATTTATCTCAACCCAGTGATATTCACTAATTATACAGCAGTTTTTTATTTTATTTTCCTCCACATCAGCAGTGCGATGTGGTGCACCATGTCTCGGCTGCTTGCACTGTGTTGCTGCTCGCACGACACTGTTGCATGCACAACAGCATTGCACTGAGATCGTGCATGCCTGCCCATCGGCTCGATGTTTTTGTGGTTCGCTCATACGAGCTGTTTCACTGTGAGTCGCCCTGAATTGTACTTATTCGTACTATGTGTGAAGGGGCCCTTACCCATGGACTACTCAGTGTCAACCAGATGTGACCATCATAATGTTTTAAGAATTTCATTCTGTGTTTTTAATTGTTTCAAAGGAATTGAATATGTTGTGAAACTGTTGTTTTATTTAGTTGCTTTGAGACAGGAAAAATCACTAAGGGATCCTTAAGTGTGGTCCTTAATGCACAGGTTGGTCCCGGTGTGCAGCTGGGTGCCTTGCATGGCAGCATCCTGACAGTGGTGTGTAAATGAACAGTGTAAGGTATCACTGTAAAACAATATGAGGCTCTGCATCAGATGAAAAAATGCCAATGTAATATAAGCAACTGTTTCATTTAGTTTTCTGGGTGTTTCAAAACCGATACCTACATGTAATTGTCTGAAACAATTGGTTGATTTATTATTTTGGGTGTTTCACTTAGTTGCTCAATTATCTCTGAAGCTATTCTTTCATTTAATATTTCAAACATTTTGAAATAGTGAATCATTTTAAAAACTATTGATTTAAGTACTTAAAAACAGCAAATCATTTTTCTGAAGCAATTATTTTATTCAGTGTTTCAAGCATTTTGAATCTGTGAAATATTTCCCAACAGCAAATGATTAATTTAATGTTTCAAGTGTTTCAAAACTCATTGCTGTCGAGTGGAACTTACGGTTGTAATAGGTGATGATGTGCAGACAGTTGAGCAGCTGCCTCTTGTACTCGTGGATTCTTTTAACTTGAATGTCGAACATGGAGTTGGGGTTGATCTTCACTTTGTAGTGCTCCTCCAAGTGCATGGCAAACTTCAGCTTGTTTTCCTACATGTCATACAGCCAGAGAGTGCAGCAGCACATATTACATCCTGCGGAACACTGTGCATCTGGAAAGTATTGACAGCGTATCACTTTCTCCACATTTTGGTATGTTACAGCCTTATTCCAAAATGGAGCAAATTAATTTTTTTTTCCCTCAAAATTAACAGAACCCCATAATGACAACATGATTTTTTTTTTTTTTTTTTTTGCAAATTAAAAATAAAAGTCTAAGAAAGCACATGTACATAAGTATTCCCACCCTTTGCTGAGCGGACGGCCAGCTCCAGAAAAAGTCCTGATGGATCTGAACTTCTTCCATTTACAGATGATGGAGGCCACTGTGCTCATTGAGACCTTCAAAGCAGCACAAATGTTTCTATACCCTTCCACAGATTTGTGCCTCTAGACAATCCTGTCTCAGAGGTCTATAGATAATTCCTCTGACATGCACTATCAACTGTGGGACCTTATATGTAGACAGGTGTGTGCCTTTCCAAATCATGTCCAGTCAACTGAATTTGAATGAACTGAATTTACCCCAGGTGGACTCCAATTAAGCTGTAGAAACATCTGAAGGATGATCAATGGAAACAGGATGCACCTGAGCTCAATTTTGAGCTTCATGGCAAAGGCTGTGAATACTTATGTACAGGTCATTTCTTAGTTTTTTTTATTTTTAATATATTTGCAAAGTCTAAACAAAGCCTTTTTCACATTTGTCATTATTGGAAATTGTGTGTAGAATTTTGAGGAAAATAATTATTTGAACTTGAACTTATTTATTTGGCACACAACTCGTCAATAACAAAAACTGATTTACAAGACAATTCCACAGTGACGTGTGACCAAAAAGGGGGGTGAGCAGAAGCAAAGCTTATAAACGCCCACCCCATATATACATACATACATATATACACATTACCTACCCCCAGAGCAAGCACACAGGCGACAGTGGTAAGTAAAAACTCCCTCTGATGTATTGAGGAAGAAACCTCAAGCAGATCAGACTCTAAAGGGTGACCCTCTGCTTGGGCCATGCTAGAAACACATTTAACAACACAAACTCAAATCCCATTATCATAAACATATCAAGTGAACACCGTGTCGTCTACATACATATTTACATACATATACAGTATACATGTATACGCACACCAACATACACCTACACATACATACATAATTACACACACACACACATATATACACACACATACATACATACATATATATGTAACGGAGGCCAGCAGGTGTCGCTGTGCAGATGTAGTTAGTAAACCTCACTCCCAACAGCTCAAAAGTCCGACTTCCATGCCGAGGATCGTGAGTTCGCATCCTGAGGGGAGCGAATGGGCGGACTCATAACAACACAATGCAGAGTGCAGCCGCTACACATACATATATATACATATACATACATGCACATACACAAATGAATGTTACTGTACAAGTTCACAATTACAACTGACAACACAAAACTCATCGTACTTCATTAGATACATATCTTGAAAACATCATTTTTTTTATATTGATTTTTAAACTGATTGATATTTGGACATCGTTTGAGTTCATCCATCAGGTTATTCCATAATCTAGGGCCACATATGGAGAGACAAAAACCTTTCCTGGTCGTCCAAGCGCCAGCAATTTTAAAATGATAGTAGCCCCGTAAATTATATTTTCTTTCTCTCTCAGTAAAATATTCTTGAATTCTAAATGGCACTTGTTTATTTTTCACTTTGTGCATTAATTGAACAGTCTTGAACAAAATCATATCATTAAGTTTTAATATTTGAGATTTAATGAACAGTGGGTTGGTGTGGTCTCGATAACTTGCATTATGAATTGTCCTTAATGCTCTTTTTTGAAGAATAATGGTTGCAATGTAGTTTTGTAATTGTTGCCCCAAACTTCACCGCAATAAGTCAAGTAGGGTGCAACCAAAGAACAGTAGAGAGTATGTAGTGCTCTGCAATCAAGAATGCTTTACTTTATTTAATACTGCAATACTTTTTGATACCTTCATTTGAATATGCTGAATATGAGCTTTCCAATTAATTTTTTCATCAATAATGACACCTAAAAACTTATTCTCTTTGACACGTTCTATGTTTACCCCATGTATATTTAACTGAATTTGTATGTCTTTTTTATAATTTCCAAATAACATGACAAATTTAATGATAATTTGTTAATATCAAACCATCTCTAACTTTATCATTTCTGTTCCTAAATCATATAATAATTGTTGCAGATTTTCCCCTGAGCAAAACAGGTTTGTGTCATCTGCAAAGAGCACAGTTTTAACCATATCTGATACTTTACATAAATCATTAATGTATAAAATAAATAATTTTGGGCCCAACACAGAACCCTATGGAAGCCCACAAACGATGTCCAGACATGAAGAACAGTATTCCCCGAGTTCTGCTTCCGGTTTTGTAAGTAGCTTTTAATCCAACTCAGAGCAACTCCTCTGATCCCATATAGTTCCAACTTTTGAAATAATATATTGTGATCAATTGTATCAAAGGCCTTTCTTAAGTCAATAAATAAACCTGCAACTATTACCCTTTGGTCCACATGTTTATTGATCTCTTCTATGGAATTGAGCAATGCCAGAGTTGTGGACCTTTTTGCTCTAAAACCATATTGACTTTCATCAAGCAAGTTGTGTCGATCTATAAATTTATCCAGGCTGCTGTTGTAAAGTTTTTCCAGTATCTATGAATATTGTGACAGTAGAGACACAGGCCTGTAGTTAGTAAAAAGATGCTTGCTGCCAGATTTGAATAAAGGTATCACTTTTGCCACTTTCATACTGTTAGGAACAATCCCAGTTTGAAATGATTTGTTAAAAATATATGATAATGGTTTTGCGATTTCAGTGATTATTCGCTTTACTAAGGACATATGTACCTCATTATGATCCGTTGACTTTTTACTTTTACATGTACTAACTATGTTAATAATTTCCCTTTCATCTACTGGGCTGAGAAACATTGTGTGCAGATTTCTGGTGATTAATTGCTGATTTTCCCATGTACTGTGTGGGATTTCAGCTGCCAGATCTGGCCCAACATTAGCAAAAAATTTATTGAAACTATTCACTACTTGGCTCATGTTATATTCATCTTTGTTGTCATAAGTAAAGTATGTTGGATAGTGGTGTCCAAAAAATGAGGTGGGCTTCATAGATAATTGGCAAAGCTTCTGGGGAAAACCTGGTCTTGTTAGGAGAGACGGCATCCATCCCACTTTGGATGGAGCAGCTCTCATTTCTAGAAATCTGGCCAATTTTCTTAAATCCTCCAAACCGTGACTATCCAGGGTTGGGACCAGGAAGCAGAGTTGTAGTCTTACACACCTCTCTGCAGCTTCTCTCCCCCTGCCATCCCCTCATTACCCCATCCCCGTAGAGACGGTGCCTGCTCCCAGACCACCAATAACCAGCAAAAATCTATTTAAGCATAAAAATTCAAAAAGAAAAAATAATATAGCACCTTCAACTGCACCACAGACAAAAACAGTTAAATGTGGTCTATTAAACATTAGGTCTCTCTCTTCTAAGTCCCTGTTAGTAAATGATATAATAATTGATCAACATATTGATTTATTCTGCCTTACAGAAACCTGGTTACAGCAGGATGAATATGTTAGTTTAAATGAGTCAACACCCCCGAGTCACACTAACTGCCTGAATGCTCGTAGCACGGGCCGAGGCGGAGGATTAGCAGCAATCTTCCATTTCAGCTTATTAATTAATCAGAAACCCAGACAGAGCTTTAATTCATTTGAAAGCTTGACTCTTAGTCTTGTCCATCCAAATTGGAAGTCCCAAAAAACAGTTTTATTTGTTATTATCTATCGTCCACCTGGTCGTTACTGTGAGTTTCTCTGTGAATTGTCAGACCTTTTGTCTGACTTAGTGCTTAGCTCAGATAGGATAATTATAGTGGGCGATTTTAACATCCACACAGATGCTGAGAATGACAGCCTCAACACTGCATTTAATCTATTATTAGACTCAAATGGCTTTGCTCAAAATGTAAATGAGTCCACCCACCACTTTAATCATATCTTAGATCTTGTTCTGACTTATGATATGGAAATTGAAGACTTAACAGTATTCCCTGAAAACTCCCTTCTGTCTGATCATTTCTTAATAACATTTACATTTACTCTGATGGACTACCCAGCAGTGGGGAATAAGTTTCATTACACTAGAAGTCTTTCAGAAAGCGCTAGGTTTAAGGATATGATTCCTTCTTTATGTTCTCTAATGCCATATACCAACACAGTGCAGAGTAGCTACCTAAACTCTGTAAGTGAGATAGAGTATCTCGTCAATAGTTTAACATCCTCATTGAAGACAACTTTGGATGCTGTAGCTCCTCTGAAAAAGAGAGCTTTAAATCAGAAGTGCCTGACTCCGTGGTATAACTCACAAACTCATAGCTTAAAGCAGATAACCCGTAAGTTGGAGAGGAAATGGCATCTCACTAATTTAGAAGATCTTCACTTAGCCTGGAAAAAGAGTCTGTTGCTCTATAAAAAAAGCCCTCTGTAAAGCTAGGACATCTTACTACTCATCACTAATTGAAGAAAATAAGAACAACCCCAGGTTTCGTTTCAGCACTGTAGCCAGGCTGACAAAGAGTCAGAGCTCTATTGAGCCGAGTATTCCTTTAACTTTAACTAGTAATGACTTCATGACTTTCTTTGCTAATAAAATTTTAACTATTAGAGAAAAAATTACTCATAACCATCCCAAAGACGTATCATTATCTTTGGCTGCTTTCAGTGATGCCGGTATTTGGTTAGACTCTTTCTCTCAGATTGTTCTGTCTGAGTTATTTTCATTAGTTACTTCATCCAAACCATCAACATGTCTATTAGACCCGATTCCTACCAGGCTGCTCAAGGAAGCCCTACCATTATTTAATGCTTCGATCTTAAATATGATCAATCTATCTTTATTAGTTGGCTATGTACCACAGGCTTTTAAGGTGGCAGTAATTAAACCATTACTTAAAAAGTCATCACTTGACCCAGCTATCTTAGCTAATTATAGGCCAATCTCCAACCTTCCTTTTCTCTCAAAAATTCTTGAAAGGGTAGTTGTAAAACAGCTAACTGATCATCTGCAGAGGAATGGTCTATTTGAAGAGTTTCAGTCAGGTTTTAGAATTCATCATAGTACAGAAACAGCATTAGTGAAGGTTACAAATGATCTTCTTATGGCCTCGGACAGTGGACTCATCTCTGTGCTTGTTCTGTTAGACCTCAGTGCTGCTTTTGATACTGTTGACCATAAAATTTTATTACAGAGAATAGAGCATGCCATAGGTATTAAAGGCACTGCGCTGCGGTGGTTTGAATCATATTTATCTAATAGATTACAATTTGTTCATGTAAATGGGGAATCTTCTTCACAGACTAAGGTTAATTATGGAGTTCCACAAGGTTCTGTGCTAGGACCAATTTTATTCACTTTATACATGCTTCCCTTAGGCAGTATTATTAGACGGCATTGCTTAAATTTTCATTGTTACGCAGATGATACCCAGCTTTATCTATCCATGAAGCCAGAGGACACACACCAATTAGCTAAACTGCAGGATTGTCTTACAGACATAAGGACATGGATGACCTCTAATTTCCTGCTTTTAAACTCAGATAAAACTGAAGTTATTGTACTTGGCCCCACAAATCTTAGAAACATGGTGTCTAACCAGATCCTTACTCTGGATGGCATTACCCTGACCTCTAGTAATACTGTGAGAAATCTCTAAAATTAGAAAGGTCTTGTCTCAGAGTGATGCTGAAAAACTAATTCATGCATTTATTTCCTCTAGGATGGACTATTGTAATTCATTATTATCAGGTTGTCCTAAAAGTTCCCTTAAAAGCCTTCAGTTAATTCAAAATGCTGCTGCTAGAGTACTGACGGGGACTAGAAGTAGAGAGCATATCTCACCCATATTGGCCTCTCTTCATTGGCTTCCTGTTAATTCTAGAGTAGAATTTATAATTCTTCTTCTTACTTATAAGGTTTTGAATAATCAGGTCCCTTCTTATCTTAGGGACCTCATAGTACCATATCACCCCAATAGAGCACTTCGCTCTCAGACTGCAGGCTTACTTGTAGTTCCTAGGGTTTGTAAGAGTAGAATGGGAGGCAGAGCCTTCAGCTTTCAGGCTCCTCTCCTGTGGAACCAGCTCCCAATTTGGATCAGGGAGACAGACACCCTCTCTACTTTTAAGATTAGGCTTAAAACTTTCCTTTTTGCTAAAGCTTATAGTTAGGGCTGGATCAGGTGACCCTGAACCATCCCTTAGTTATGCTGCTATAGACTTAGACTGCTGGGGGGTTCCCATAATGCACTGAGTGTTTCTTTCTCTTTTTGCTCTGTATGCACCACTCTGCATTTAATCATTAGTGATTGATCTCTGCTCCCCTCCACAGCATGTCTTTTTCCTGGTTCTCTCCCTCAGCCCCAACCAGTCCCAGCAGAAGACTGCCCCTCCCTGAGCCTGGTTCTGCTGGAGGTTTCTTCCTGTTAAAAGGGAGTTTTTTCCTTCCCACTGTCGCCAAGTGCTTGCTCACAGGGGGTCGTTTTGACCATTGGGGTTTTTACGTAATTATTGTATGGCCTTGCCTTACAATATAAAGCGCCTTGGGGCAACTGTTTGTTGTGATTTGGCGCTATATAAATAAAATTGAATTGAATTGAATTGAATTGAATTGATCTCCGCTCCCCTCCACAGCATGTCTTTTTCCTGGTTCTCTTCCTCAGCCCCAACCAGTCCCAGCAGAAGACTGCCCCTCCCTGAGCCTGGTTCTGCTGGAGGTTTCTTCCTGTTAAAAGGGAGTTTTTCCTTCCCACTGTCGCCAAGTGCTTGCTCACAGGGGGTCGTTTTGACCGTTGGGGTTTTTACGTAATTATTGTATGGCCTTGCCTTACACTATAAAGCGCCTTGGGGCAACTGTTTGTTGTGATTTGGCGCTATATAACTAAAATTGATTGATTGATTGATTGATTGATTATTTGATTTGGGTTTATTTGCTATAATACTATTCAATATTTTCCATGTTTCCTTTATATTGTTTTTATTATCGTTTAGTATTTTTCCAAAGTATGATTTTTTACAGTTCCGCATAATAGTAGTTAGTTTATTTTTATAGTCCTTATATTTAACCTCTGCCTCTCTTGATTTACTTTTAATTAATTCTCTGTATAGCCTGTTTTTCTTTTTACATGCCTTTTGAAGACCTTTTGTTATCCATGGGTTAGCTTTATAGTTATTTTTATTATACTGTATAATTGGACAATTTTTGTTATATGTACGTATATGTTGAGAAATATGTGATAGCTTCTTCAGATTGCAGGCGCTTGCAATATTGTTTTTTCTCAGTACATTTTTTATTAAACTTCAAATCAGTTACTATACAAATTGGTAAATGGTCACTAATATCATTAATTAATAAGCCACTTAGTGTTTTGGTATCTATCATTTGTAAATATATTATCAATGAGAGTAGTTGAATGTGAAGTGATTCTTGAAGGCCTAGTCATTTTTGGATATAGATTTAGACTGTACATAGTGTTACTAAAACCCTCAGTTACTATATGCTGATGCGGGTTTAAGAGATCAATGTTTATATCTCCACAAACAAATACTTGCTTATTACCCATCTGTGAAAACAATTTCTCTGTCCAATTTTGAAATTCTTCAATCTTAGAGCCAGGAGCTCTATACGAGGGCTGTCAATAAAGTAATGGTCCTTTTTATTTTTTTCAAAAACTATATGGATTTCATTCATATGTTTTTACATCAGACATGCTTGAACCCTCGTGCGCATGCGTGAGTTTTTCCACGCCTGTCGGTGACGTCATTCACCTGTGAGCACTCCTTGTGGGAGGAGTCGTCCAGCCCCTCGTCGGAATTCCTTTGTCTGAGAAGTTGCTCAGAGACTGGCGCGTTGTTTGATCAAAATTTTTTCTAAACCTGTGAGACACATCGAAGTGGACACGGTTCGAAAAATTAAGCTGGTTTTCAGTGAAACTTTTAACGGCTGATGAGAGATTTTGAGGTGATTCTGTCGCTTTAAGGACTTCCCACGGTGCGAGACGTCGCTCAGCGCTCTCAGCCACAGGAAAAACACCTCTGTTGAAAGCCTTAAGGACAAGTTGGAACATGTCCTGCTGTTAAACAATTTCTCATATACTCACTCCACTGAAAGCCATCAAAAGCCGCCTGGATTTTACAAATGGTTATCAACACGGAGGTGTTTTTCCTGTGCCGCCGCACCGCGTCGGCTGCGTCCCGACGCGCGGACCCGTCCGCACGTCTTTCATTAAAAAAATCTCCTTTAACAGTGGAATATTCGGATAAAATGCTGAAACCGACTTCTTCTGAAACTTCTCTGTTCTCTCACGACGTCCTGGATCAATAGAGCCTGAAATGTGGAAGTTTTCAGCTTGAACAGGCTGACGACGGCGGCTGAGAGCGCTGAGCGACGTCTCGCACCGTGGGAAGTCCTTAAAGCGACAGAATCACCTCAAAATCTCTCATCAGCCGTTAAAAGTTTCACTGAAAACCAGCTTAATTTTTCGAACCGTGTCCACTTCGATGTGTCTCACAGGTTTAGAAAAAATTTTGATCAAACAACGCGCCAGTCTCTCAGCAACTTCTCAGACAAAGGAATTCCGACGAGGGGCTGGACGACTCCTCCCACAAGGAGTGCTCACAGGCGAATGACGTCACCGACAGGCGTGGAAAAACTCACGCATGCGCACGAGGGTTCAAGCATGTCTGACGTAAAAACATATGAATGAAATCCATATAGTTTTTGAAAAAAATAAAAAGGACCGTTGCTTTATTGACAGACCTCGTATATGCAGCTAATTATATAGCTATAGCTAATTATATTTTTGCCTTTTTCCATACCTATTTCAATTGTGATGGATTCCAAAAGATTTTCCACAGCCACAGTCATTTGATCTTTAATTTTGTAGTTAATCCTTTTGTCAACATACAAAGCCACTCCTCCTCCTCTATTTCGTCTATTCAGATGATTAAATTCATAACCCTCCAGCTCATAGTTTGTGTCATCACCCTCTGTAAGCCATGTTTCTGTTATGGCAATTATACTGAATGGTTGACAAAATTGTTTAAAATAGTCTTTGATACTCCCAAAATTTTTGTAAAGATTCCTGCTATTAAAGTGGATTATTGACAATTTCCCGTCACTTGAAATGTAGTTATTGTATTGTTCCTCTGTGTAATGCTGACAGTTACTATCTATGAAGGAATAGAAATGATTGTCCAGATCTATCTCATATTTCAGATCCTGTATATGATGCTCAGTGTACTGAAAAGGTTGTAATTCCACATTCATCCACTTTGGAATATGGCTTTAATATAACAAGAAAAAGTGGAAAAACTGAAGCGCTGTGATACTTTCCGGATGCACTCTATGTGCCTGTGAAGCTTTCTGAGTCTGAACAGCTGTAATAAAAGCATTTATGCATGTGATATCATAAAACATCAAGACATAAAACAAACCAGTAGTTTGTTTACCTGCTTCACTTTAGCAATGTCACGGATGAAGGCTTCATCATTCACAAACCTGGTCAGACTTCTCAGCTGGTCGAGGTCACGGATAAAGTCCTCGCCAATTCTCTATTTTACAAGAATAAATAAATAGATAAATAAATAAATACATTTGTGCTTCGGATTCACTGATACTTTATAACATAAAAAGGCCTTTATTTCCTACAGTACACAACCCTCTACATTTTTGTATTGGTATCATCTTGAAATGCCATTTCATGTAGGTCACATGTCAAAACAGGCATTAAGACATTTTCAAGACTCTTGAAATTGTCAGAGTATTTTTGTCTTGAATCACAATTTTGTTGCACCATATCAATCCAAAAAATACCTTTTTGTTTTGGTAATATCCAATAGATTTATCTGTCCTCTGCTGAACACTGCCACCTGCTGGATGGTTCAACCAATCACCTCAGCAGGTGGTTTAACTGATGAGCTCCTCCCTTCAGAGTTTAAAGTCTTGATCCTGCTGAGGTGATCCAGATCAAGGAAAACCTGCATTGCACAGTATGACACACTATTGCCCACCTATGTGCAAGACGGATGATGGAAATTCTTTCATTTACAAAGTGCCTAGGTCTGATGGCCACCCAGGCCTCTCCAGTTTGTCTGACAAAGTGTTCCATTAAAGCCTATATAAACTGTATTATTCAAGTCATTTAAGACAACCAACAGCTCCTGATAGAGTCTGAACAATTTATCAATCGGCCGATAATATCAGCCGATATGACCCTTTCATGAACATATCGGTTTTGGCATTACTGTTGCCAATATGCGTTTATTTTATCAACTAAACAATGCAGAAAACACTTTTACTGTTGAAAAGTGTATCACTACATAGTTTGTTCAGCAGAGGGTGCTCCACTGGCATTGTATACAATACTGTCAAGCATGGCTGGGACTCTAATCACCATTCAGACACATTGGCTACAAGAGGCAGAGGCAAAGCGACCAGCTGCCATTCATTTTCAATTAATGTCGGTATTTTACAGTGACAAGAGACAAGTGGCGAGGCAAGGCCAACATAGATGAGAGGTGTATTTTATGCAAATGCTTAATGATGCAACACGGGGAGTGACAGCTGAGTCAAGGCAGTGTGATGATAGCATGACATACACTGGTTGGTTGTTAGCTATTTATTGTAAAACATCAAGCCTCACTTAGCCCTCTATGTCATGAGGCTTTGATTATGAATATTTAGGAATCACTATCATTATTCATGTGTACATTGGTAAATATATCAGTACTGTAAATTTTGACTTCCTAATCTCGGTATCAGTATCGGTCGACCAAAAATCTGTATCCGAAGGGTCTAGTTCTTGCTATATGGCTTAACGTCCACTATATGGACACAACACAGTGCTGCATGAGTGATTTTTTATTTTTTTTTTTTTTTTTTTTTTTGAGGGGGATTGGCATGGTCAGTTGACAGGTCGTGCTGAGTGTGAGGCACACTGCGTCTGTTCAGAATGTAGCTGACCTCAGCAATGACCTCAGCCAGGCCCGGGTTGCACATAACCAGCCAGCGGCGAGGTGTGATGCCGTTGGTTTTATTCTGGAACTTATGTGGCTCCATTTCATAGAAGTCCTTGAAACTGCAAACAGAGCATCACATCTGTCAGGGCACACGAGGCTGAGGCAGCAGGCTGTGAAATCAGGCCACAAGTCTGAGGATTTATGAAAGCAAGGCGACATACAACACACACGCACACACACACAGAGAGGATGTGTTTTACGGCTACTCAGGACTACAGGCAGTTTGGTGTTTAGTGTTAACGACTTACACAGTGTCTTTAAGGATGTCAGAGTGGATCTGGGCCACGCCGTTGACAGCATGAGAACCTACAATGCACAGGTGGGCCATATTGATCCTCTTCTGTCCACCTTCCTCAATGAGGGACATTCTCCGCAAGCGATCATTATCATTAGGGAATTTAGCAGCAACTTTCTGCAAGATTTAAAACAAAGTTATAAAACAAATCACTTATTGACATTTTAGGCATTAAACCCGGCTTTTCCAAAGCCTATGCATGTGTCCTGCACTTTTTGGTTTGAAATAAAGTCTCAAAATCACATGTTTTATGCAGCAAGCTCTAGAAAGGACACTGCGCTGCAGTGAGTGCTGCTCACCTCCAGGTGGCGCCGGTTGATCTCATAGACAATTTCCAAGTGACGAGGCAGCAGGTGAGCAAACAGGTCAACAGGCCACCGCTCCAAAGCTTCAGGAAGCACCGTGTGATTTGTGTAGGCACAAGTGCGCACACAGATGTCCCAGGCCTATAGACAGCACAAAGTCACCTTTAAATATCACACTGAAAGGAGCAGGGAGGTTTATTTCCCCGACACTGTTTGCTAAATGTCGCCGTCACACTGACAAGCATTATGAAACAATGACTTTTTTCTAGCTTTCGTCATTGTAACTTATTATTTTTATTATTCTTATAGCAACTGGAAAGACGGAACAACTTCCTGAATTCCTCATTATCTATCATTTCCTTCATATCAGCAGTCATTTATTGTCTAAAACAGAATAATTCTCAGAAGCAATTGTCAGCTTTTCAGAACAACTTTTTTTTAAGGAGTCTGTACCTTCAATGGTTCAAAATCTTGAATTACATTCTGAGGCAATTAATTCATTTAGTATTTCAAAATGGCAGTAATTTTCTGAGGCAACTGATTCATTTTCTATTATTATGATCATCATTATTACAAATACTGAATCATTCCATGAAGCAAATGGCATACTCAGTATTTGGAGCTTTGCATAACTAACTTTGTCATGAAAATAAGAATAATTTACTGAAGCAGTTGTTCAATTTACTGTGTTCAGCACTGTTGTCACAGTAACTTTGAAAAGTTACTTTATTACTTACATTTGACAGTTACTTTAGTTACTTCATTGGCAGCTGCAGACAACTTATTGGCAGCTGCTGAATGGAACTAATAAAGTAATTAGTAATCTGACTTGGTTAATTTTAAGATTGAGTACTCAGATTAGTTACTTTGCTGATTACTCAATCTTAAGAGTAACCAAGTTAGATTACTAGTTACCTTTTTTAGTTACATTACTTATTAGTTACAAGCAAGCATTTGTTTTGTGTTTGTGATCCTGGGAATGCATGAGTTATGTGACTTAACTTTTGAATTTACCCAGCAGCCCCTGTGGCGCTTAAACTTGAAACTGGCTTATCAGTAGCCAACAGCCGCGACCAAGTCAATACTAAAAGTTAGCAGTTAACGGTAACTTTTTTATCGGTTTAGCGTTATAAAAGTTAACTTTTCCAGTTAGCAAATTAATGGTTATCAAAGCTAACTTTTCAGTTACCTATGCCCACTATTGGTTGCAGTATATTTTATATAGCTAGTGCAAAAAAAAAAAAAAAAAATTATTTCTGTGTTTCTTGAAAAGACAACGAAGTTCCTGTATGTTACTGGGGGCATCTATATTGTTTCTGAGTTCATCAATTGAATACAGCTTTTGGAAGTTACAAAACTGAGATTACCAAATTGCTTCCATTTTGGTTGCCATATTAATGTTTAAAAAGCTCTTCATTGCACTTTTAAATCTGAAATACGCTTCTGTTCGGTATGCCTGTTTAATGTAGCTATTCTAAACAGACTTTATAAGCACTTCAAATTATTTAAATATGACTAAAACTTGGGATCTGATGGAAGTGATGTTAATGTTTTCATACTACTAGGATCACCTGTGTGCATTATTGGTGGAAATTAACCAAAAACACAACAAAGTAGCAGCTGGTCTTCTCACCATATCCCATTCCAGTTTCTCCACATCCACCAGAACCCTCATCAGCTCTGGAATGGCCAAAGCGGGGTGGGTGTCATTCAGCTGGATTGCAACCTAATAGGAGAGTTCCATATTAAAATATGCCATGAAATCATGTGCAGATACTGTTCTTTTTATCACCATAACTTGGAATAAAAACCACCTACAAGCTGTTCAACATGCCTGAAGAGGCAATTTAACTAAGGCACAGGGAGAACATCAGGGGGAAATCATTTCAATTTCAACCCAAAGTACTTTGCTGAGTTCTTCTCTTTACCTTGTCTGGCAGTTTGCTGAAGTCTGTACGGGCAATCTCCCTGGAGCCAAACTTAGAGACTTTGAAACGGCGGATAATGTCTTGCAGGGTGGCAGACACCACAAAGTACTCTTGCTTCAGACGCAACTCCTTTCCCTCAAAGAACTGAGATAAAGAAAAATAGTTTTGTCTGTTTCACTTCTCCAAGTAAAATTGTCATATTTTATATATCAGTGACTGGAATTCATGCATAGAAAATTATTCATTTTGGGTAAAATTACAATGTGGAAATGAAGTGGTAGCACAGAATGAACCACAAGTAATGTTGTTTGTTTGTTTGTTTGTTTTTTACTGGTTTGGGATGTCCTTTGGGAGCATGAGCCCATCCATGACATGCATGAGCAAAATCTGAAAATTTTGATCTTTTTCAGCAAAGTTGGATGAAAACAAACTGTATCTCAGGTCCACCACAGTTTGTGCTCTCACTTACACAGACACAGATTGCTCCCCACCCCTGTGCCCCCAAAACAAAAACCTTCAAAACTTAAATTAGATGTTTATCTCCAAAATCCTCATTCTTGAGCCTCCACACAGTCAGGGAAAGTGAACCAGGCTTATGTCAGATATAAGACTTCAGAGGGAAAAAGAGCAGACAGTGGCTTTTGTAAGAGACAAAGGATGCTAGTTGGGGTCCAAATTATGGAAATCGTCTTTGGGCTGAGTTACAGGAGCTGCCTTAGGGCCCCTTCACACATAGTGTGAAGTTTGGACGAAGTGCACACTTACTGCGCATGATGCAGGAATCGTGTGCAAACCGTGTAATGTCGTCTCTGCCTCCAACGCCTTGTACACCTGTTGCTACAACTATTTACGCACACAAGTGCCTGAAAGACAAAGTGTGCGCTATGTGAACCCATCGCACCCTCAGGTGCCGGCTAAATTCCAGGTGACACGCACAAACATCTAACACCGCTCACATGGCACTTACAAAATGTGTGGCCAGTCCCACTCTTGGCACGACAACAGATTGCAGACAATCACTTTCGTACTCACAGAGAAATGTGCCTAAGTCCCACACGAGTGTGGCTTTGGTGTGTGCGCTGAGATGACAGGAGGTGTGTCCTCCCACTGAAGCGGCTGTGGAAATCTGTGGATCTGGACAGTCCAGCTGGACACCACGTATTGTGTTTAGATGGACATGGACAAACAACTGCCCACTGTGACGCGTGTGTGTCTGTTTGCTGTTCTCAAGTGGACATAAAACGGAGCGTCAAATCAGAACACGCAGCAGGCGATCTCACTGTCACCTCACCCACGTGAGCTCTGTTCCACATGACGCGGTGTCATGTGGCACATCACGCGGTGTCATGTGGCACATCGTCCACAAGACATGGTTGGTGGCCGGTTGGAGACGCGCCAGCAGATGTGGACATGAATGAGATGAGCGAACTGCTTCTCATTCATGTCATTTCATGACTGTATGTCTGTGACCATGGGTCATCACCAGAGAAACAGATGGATCATATTTGTATTGCCCGCTTGATAAATGTGGTGTTTTTACATGGTGTGTGATTTAATTTTTTTTTGTAATACTTCCATGTCCTTCCTGATATGTGGCAGATTGCTGCAGCTTTCAAAGAACAGCTCCATAGCTCAGTGGTAAAGTCTCTGACTGGCAATCAGAGCTTTTGGACGGCGCGTTCATGTACATAAGTATTCACAGCCTTTGCTTTGCTAGCTAGGATGTCTCTGTACATTGGTGCATTCATCTTTCCCTCAATCCTGACTAGTCTCTCAGTTCCTGCCACTGAAAAACATCCCCACAGCATGATGCTGCCACCACCATGCTTCACTGTAGGGATGGTGCCTGGTTTCCTCCAAACATGACGCCTGGCATTCACACCAAAGAGTTCTTTGATCTTTGTCTCACCAGACCAGAGAATTTTGTTTCTCATGGTCTGAGAGTCCTTCAGGGGTCTGTTGGCAAACTCCAGGTGGGCTACCATGTGCCTTTTAATTAAGGAGTGGCTTCCATCTGGTCACTGTGCCATGCAGGCCTGATTGGTGGATTGCTGCAGAGATGGTTGTCCTTCTGGAAAGTTCTCCTCTCTCTACAGAGGAATGCTGGACTCACAGCGTGACCATCAGGTTCTTGGTCACCTCCCTGACTAAGGCCCTTCTCCCTGACTGCTCAATTTATATGGGCAGCCAGCTCTAGGAATAGTTCTAATTGCTCTGAACTGCTTCCATTTATGGATGATGAAGGCTACTGTGCTCATTGGCACGCTTAAGGCAGCAGAAATATTTCTGTATCCTTCCCCAGACAACAAAGCAACGATCGGAGCACTTCTTTGTTGGTTGAAGCTTCAAAGTGGAGGTGTTACAGAAACGATTGATTACAGACCCGCTACAGGGTCTGCAATCAATGTAGAGAAATTATCATTTTCCCGATAAACACCCTCAAAAACAGTGGCCGCTCTGAAGGACCGATAAGGAAATTAAGCAAAAAGGCTAATGGTGTCGGTGGATCGAATAATTTCTCAATGATTCTCAAAAAAAACAACAAAAAAAAAAAAACGGTTCTCAATACCCAAGCCTATACAGGACCCACTTAAATGCATCACCCCAGGGAGCTGTGGTGGATGACCAATGTTCCCACTTGGATGTTTTGTGTGCAGAACCCTTTCCTAGCCAGAAAACCTCTCACTTCTTAGATTGCCATTAAAATGGCAATTCACCAGTTGCTGTTGTACATTTTTTCAAGGTAATGACAGGTGATTAAGTGATTAAATTCAGCGCCTTTGCACTCAGATTATGTGCTGTGTAAATAAAAAAAGTATAGTTGGACATGCACCAAATGCAATTCCACTATGCAACCTTCTACCACAGATTGTCAAGGTTCAAGCCTAAATGTTAACATTAATCATATGAGCATAGTTCTGACAGATCAAAAGGCAGTATGGATAACATTTCTTACATTGTCGTTAGGATAAAGTACACGGGAGATGTTCTCGGCCACATTTCTGTCCAGAACAGCCTGAATGTAGCCACCGATGTTGACTGTGAGGACAAAATGAAAAATAAATGAGCAATACTTCTATTCAGTGGTTTGACAGCTGCTGCATGATTTAATTTTGTCTCTTACAGTCTTTAAGGTTGAACTCGCAGGGTGCCTTAGCAGACCACAGCCTCATGGTGTTGACAACATTGTTTCTGTAGCCAGGGACAGGGGTGTCATACGGCAGAGCCAAAACCACCTGCCGGCACAGGAACGGGCAAATTGTCTGACACTGTTTTCACACTGATTTATTTTTCAGAGTAGAAATTGTTTAATTATCTGTTTAATTAGTCAGATTTTCACCTGAGTGTCAACCCATTGGACACCATCTGGGCGATGATCTGTTCTGCCATAGAAATGTACTGGACGTGTGTACTCGGGGCGGGCCTTCTCCCAGGGGTTGCCATAGCGCAGCCAGTCATCAGCCTCCTCAACCTGGATGATGGCAGACGTTGCCGAGGGAAGAAAATGACTCATTAGGACACTGGAGCTGAGCTTAACTACAAATGGAAAATAAAGAGGATCATCAGGTCAAGAATAACAAGCAAGCTGACAGCAGAGATTTAAAGGCTTTGTTTTTTCACCTTTTTTAACAAGCTAACAACAGGCTGAGAGTCACTTTTAAAAACAGATATTCAAGTTTGAAGCCACAAACAGGCACAGAGGGTTAAACCACCAGGTGAAAACCACCCTGTTATGACACCTGGTTTCTGTGACTGCTGTTTCAAATGGAAAGGAGCAGCCATTGACCATGCCCTGTCTGACTTTGTAAGAGCAGTCCTATCTAAGTTTTCTTTCGAACAAATCATGGAGAGATTCACAAGGGACACCCAAACAAGAATATAATATTTAGATCATGTGATTGGCTGTAGGGGAAGCCGGGGTACAGTGGATCAGAAATGTTGTTTTGTGGCAGCATAAACACATTATGCATAGGTTTAGGTCATTCTATTGTGGACTTAATACAGCAAGTTATTGTTTATATATTCTGTTTATATATTTATTATATATTTATTTATGTCTCCCCAGGTGTAACTTACAGGTGTTTAAAATCGATTTAAAAATTTTTGATTCACTGTGCCCCGGACACTAATTCACAGGGCACAGTGAATCAACTTAGAATATAGTGACAAAATACATGATTAGAAAGATTTCTTCAAAATTATTAAATATATGCTGATGCATATGCAAATTATAATCCAGCAAACCAGCTATGTAATGTGTGAGTGTCTTATATAGTGATATAAATCCTTTAGAAACTATTAAAAATACAACTGTCATAATTTCTGTTCAAATGTGAAAACAGTTGTTTATATACACAAATTATAGAAATAATTCATGGAAAAATAAATGTATAAGCTTCAACAAGTAATATTTGTCATCCACTTGATACTGGGGCTTATTAAATCACTTTCTAGACCGATTCACTGTGCCCTGGGTGCATATGTCATGAGTCATGTTATCAAGTAGCTGATCAGTTGGACGTGTAGTCTTCGAAGTAATAATTTTTTGGACCACCTTTCCTCTGTTGTGAGACATAAATACAAAGACACTGACATCCGCAAAATTTACTTTTGATAGAAAAAACTGACTTCACTTGCCACTTAGTTTTACCCTTAATACAAGGTCTATTAGAAAAGTATCCGACCTTATTATTTTTTTCAAAAACCATATGGATTTGAATCACGTGATTGCGTCAGACAAGCTTGAACCCTCGTACGCATGCGTGAGTTTTTCCACGCCTGTCGGTTGCGTCATTCGCCTGTGAGCAGGCTTTGAGTGAGGAGTGGTCCAGCCCCCTCGTCGTTGTTTCATTGCCAGGAAATGGCGGAATGATTTGGCCTTTTTTTCCATCAGAATTCTTTCAGAAACTGTTAGAGACTGGTAGCTGGAAACCATTAGAAAAATTTATCTGGCTTTTGGTGAAAATATTTTGGGCTTGGTAGAGAATAATCAATCAGTCAATCAATTTTATTTATATAGCGCCAAATCACAACAAACAGTTGCCCCAAGGCGCTTTATATTGTAAGGCAAGGCCATACAATAATTACGTAAAAACCCCAATGGTCAAAACGACCCCCTGTGAGCAAGCACTTGGCGACAGTGGGAAGGAAAAACTCCCTTTTAACAGGAAGAAACCTCCAGCAGAACCAGGCTCAGGGAGGGGCAGTCTTCTGCTGGGACTGGTTGGGGCTGAGGGAGAGAACCAGGAAAAAGACATGCTGTGGAGGGGAGCAGAGATCAATCACTAATGATTAAATGCAGAGTGGTGCATACAGAGCAAAAAGAGAAAGAAACACTCAGTGCATTATGGGAACCCCCCAGCAGTCTAAGTCTATAGCAGCATAACTAAGGGATGGTTCAGGGTCACCTGATCCAGCCCTAACTATAAGCTTTAGCAAAAAGGAAAGTTTTAAGCCTAATCTTAAAAGTAGAGAGGGTGTCTGTCTCCCTGATCTGAACTGGGAGCTGGTTCCACAGGAGAGGAGCCTGAAAGCTGAAGGCTCTGCCTCCCATTCTACTCTTACAAACCCTAGGAACTATAAGTAAGCCTGCAGTCTGAGAGCGAAGCGCTCTATTGGGGTGATATGGTACTATGAGGTCCCTAAGATAAGATGGGACCTGATTATTCAAAACCTTATAAGTAAGAAGAAGAATTTTAAATTCTGTTCTAGAATTAACAATAATGAATAGAATAAGGAGTGTTACTGTCGCTTTAAGAACGGCCCCCAGCGGCTCTGGGGCGCGCCGCGCTCCGAAGCCGCCATCGACAGGCTGAACGACCATTTCATTTCTAAACGGATGGCTGTCTGGATCCGTGACCATCGTGTGCCATTTCTCTGGTTATCACAAGAGCTGGACATCAACTATTTTCCGTCAGATTTCACTTTTAACAAGAGATTTTGTCATGGAAAGCCGAGCGGAGGCTTCGCGCGTCATGATGGATTCGCTACTGGAGCGAGACAAAACCACCTCCGTTTTGGTCTCACAGGACGGCTTTGAGATGACGTTCAGACAGCTGTCGGTGGTTTTTCCATCGAATGATTATCCGAGAAATTGTGTATGTGCCTGGACATGCCAGAACATGTCCCATGAGGCTTCATCACGGCGTTGCTGTGCGCCATGCGGCACCGCCGCAACGCGCGAAGCCTCCGCTTCTCTTTCCATGACAAAAACTCCTGTAACAGTGGAATGTGCTGTTCATTTCCAAACTGGACGCTGTGTTTTATCCGGGACGTCGTCTGACTAGCACAGGAATTGTGAAAAGACGTGGACATCAGCACTTTTTCGGCACATTGAGACAGACGTGCAGAGGAATTCTGTGCATCGAGGCGGTGCCGCATGGCGCACAGCAACGCCATGATGAAGCCTCACGGGACATGTTCTGGCATGTCCAGGCACATCCACAATTTCTCGGATAATCACTCGATGGAAAAACCACCGACAGCTGTCTGAACGCCATCTCAAAGCCGTCCTGTGAGACCAAAACGGAGGTGGTTTTGTCTCGCTCCAATAGCGAATCCATCGTGACGCGCGAAGCCTCCGCTCGGCTTTCCATGACAAAATCTCTTGTTAAAAGTGAAATCTGCCGGAAAATGGTTGATGTCCAGCTCTTGTGATAACCAGAGAAAGTACACACGATGGTCTCAGATCCACAGAGCCATCCATTTAGAAATGAAATGGTCGCTCAGCCTGTCGATGGTGGCTTCGGAGCGCGGCGCGCCCCACAGCCGCTGGAGGCCATCCTTAAAGCGACAGTAACACTCCTTATTCTCTACCAAGCCTGTAACATTTTCACCGAAAGCCAGATAAATTTTTCTAATGGTTTCCAGCTGCCAGTCTCTAACAGTTTCTGAAAAAATTCTGATGGAAAAAAAGCCCAAATCATTCCGCCATTTCCTGACAATGAAAATCCGCCAAGGGGGTGGACCACTCCTCACTCAAAGCCTGCTCACAGGCAATTGATGCAACCGACAGGCGTGGAAAAACTCACGCATGCGCACGAGGGTTCAAGCTTGTCTGACGCAATCACATGTGATTCAAATCCATATGGTTTTTGAAAAAAATAATAAGGTTGGATACTTTTCTAATAGACGTCGTATATCCAAAAACAAAACACTAATTTATAAGGGGGATGTCTTTATGCATAAAAAATATGGAATAACTGCTGCAAATATATACAGTATGTAGTTTTGCAGATGGTAAAGGCTATATGCCCAACCGTTGGGCAGATAAATATAATGTCTTACCTTATTTGCCCAACCGTTGAGCAGATAAGTCATACATTGAACGTTACATGCACAGCCATTGGGCAGATAAATAAATAACACCGCAATGTATCAAAACAGACAAACTTCTTAAGCATTTTGAACAGAAGCCTTTTAACAACGATGAAACAGTTTTTGAACAAAATGCTGCTTGTTGGCTCTAAGATGGTGTTAGTTTGACACGAGGTCTGTCAATAAAGCAACGGTCCTTTTTATTTTTTTCAAAAACTATATGGATTTCATTCATATGTTTTTACGTCAGACATGCTTGAACCCTCGTGCGCATGCGTGAGTTTTTCCACGCCTGTCGGTGACGTCATTCGCCTGTGAGCACTCCTTGTGGGAGGAGTCGTCCAGCCCCTCGTCGGAATTCCTTTGTCTGAGAAGTTGCTGAGAGACTGGCGCTTTGTTTGATCAAAATTTTTTCTAAACCTGTGAGACACATCGAAGTGGACATGGTTCGAAAAATTAAGCTGGTTTTCAGTGAAAATTTTAACAGCTGATGAGAGATTTTGAAGTGATTCTGTCGCTTTAAGGACTTTTCACGGTGCGAGACGTCGCGCAGCGCTCTCAGGCAGCGTCATCAGCCTGTTTCAAGCTTAAAACCTCCACATTTCAGGCTCTGTTGATCCAGGACGTCGTGAGAGAACAGAGAAGTTTCAGAAGAAGTCGGTTTCAGCATTTTATCCGGATATTCCACTGTTAAAGGAGATTTTTTTAATGAAAGACGTGCGGGCGGATTGCAGCGTCGGCTCGCAGCCGCCGCGACGCTCCATCACAGGAAAAACACCTCTGTTGGAAGCCTTAAGGACAAGTTGGAACATCTCCAGCTGATAAACAATTTCTCATATACACACTCCACTGAAAGCCATCAAAAGCCAACTGGATTTTAACAAATGGTTATCAACACAGAAGTGTTTTTCCTGTGCCGCCGCGCCGCGTCGGCTGCGTCCCGACGCGCGGACCCGTCCGCACGTCTTTCATTAAAAAAAATCTCCTTTAACAGTGGAATATCCAGATAAAATGCTGAAACCGACTTCTTCTGAAACGTCTCTGTTCTCTCACGACGTCCTGGATCAATAGAGCCTGAAATGTGGAGGTTTTAAGCTTGAAACAGGCTGATGACGCCGCCTGAGAGCGCTGAGCGATGTCTCGCACCGTGAAAAGTCCTTAAAGCGACAGAATCACCTCAAAATCTCTCATCAGCTGTTAAAATTTTCACTGAAAACCAGCTTAATTTTTCGAACCATGTCCACTTCAATGTGTCTCACAGGTTTAGAAAAAATTTTGATCAAACAAAGCGCCAGTCTCTCAGCAACTTCTCAGACAAAGGAATTCCGACGAGGGGCTGGACGACTCCTCCCACAAGGAGTGCTCACAGGCGAATGACGTCACCGACAGGCGTGGAAAAACTCACGCATGCGCACGAGGGTTCAATCATGTCTGACGTAAAAACATGTGAATGAAATCCATATAGTTTTTGAAAAAAATAAAAAGGACCTATACTTTACGGACAGCCCTCGTATATCCGTCCCTAGTGTGTTTAAAAGAAAGTGCCTGTAATAATGATGAGTTGTATTTAAAACAATGCTTAGGGCCCTGTCCCACTGGGGAGAGGATCAGTTGTGCATGAATTGAGTACACAAATAATGGGCGTCCGCTGTTGTCCACAACAAAAATGGCCAAAAATTACAAATGTCCCAGTATGAATTACGGATATATTACTAATATATAGCGAATATATGATGAACAATCACGGTTATATAACGCATATAGTGAGGAAACTGATCCGACACATTGAGATTATCACGGCAGTATTACAAGTGTATTATGAATGCATCGCGCACGTGTTGCGCGTGCACGGCATCTGCATTGTGGTCATAAAGTAAGTGCACTCAATAAGGCACTAATTCTGAGGTTTTGTAACAAACACAGACCGCAAAGCATTCTGGGTAAAAGTACTAAACAGTGATTGGTTCAGTAATCCATTATGTAAACCAACATGTTAATGTAACGTGTGTTGTGTGTTGGTTTAAAGATAAATGTGCGTTTGTAAAATATTCCATTTTTATTTGTAAAAACAGGCATTTTTACAGAGCCCTGGAAGTGTCATCGCAATTGCATGTTTTAAAACTTTTATGATGTTGTAAAACGTGCACTCAATATTAGTAAGTAAGTAAATTTATTTATATAGTGCCTTTCACAGACATAAGGCCATGTACACACGTTGTCGGGTATTTGTAAAACTGAATATCTTACCCTTTCAGTTTGGGGAAAAAACTTCATCCACACTATGTCGTTTAAAAAAAAAAAAAATCCATCCACATCGAACCATATAAATGTGTTGTAATTAGTCTGCCAAACCTTTGGGTGGCGGTACTGATTAAAATTCTATCCAATCAGGAGCCTGATTCTCTTGTCGTCACTTCCACAAAAACTAAAAACATGGCGCCAACCTTGCTCGTGTGGACCGATAAGGAGTCGGAATTACTTCTAGCCATAGTTTTAGAATACAAAGTTAACATATATGCACACAAAAAGCGCCTGGGCAATGGACAATACCAACACTTTGAGAGCATGTACCCAGACGTTTAATACTGCCATGAACACTCCTGACCAGTAGATGCCAGTAGCGGCCTTGAAAAATGTCAAACAAAATTCCAGATAATCCGTGTCTGCTACATTTAAGATGCGTGGAATTTAACAAACGCAAATACACTAACGTCTATAAACCCAGAGAATATATTCACAAGAGTTTTAGGCACTAGAGTTTAATGCTGTTATCTGTGGACCCTGAACAGAGTGTCTGAAATGCATTTGTCCTGTCGTGAACGTCTGAGATTACCTTATGCTACCCATAATGCATTGCTGCCTGGCACAGCATGTGCTCACAAAACCTTAAAAATTAGCACATTACTTTAAAACGAAAACATATATCTGATATTTTCACTTTATAAACTTCAGACATGACAATAATTTTAAATAACTTGTCTAAAATGAGTGGTTAAAATTTGAACCATAAGTTAAACATGTATGCCTCTGGATGACTTGGTGACATTGCGATTATATTAGTATGGTCTTAAAGGAAATGACTTTTTTTTGTTGGTCACCAGTTCTCCTTTGCTTACAGACGATAGAGTGGGTTCTGATTGCAGATGGTAGAACAACATGCCTATTAGGAAACTTCTAACAGGTAGATCTCAACAGCTTTAACAGTTTTAAAAATGTTTTTTACTGTTCATCTTAGTTTAGTACGTTATCGGTTTAAAAGTTATCAGACGGTAATTCATCGGAAGATTTTTTATTTATTTATTTATTTATTTATTTTTTTTCTGATGATTTTTAAATTTATCTAAAAAGTTAATCCGATAATGAAAACATTATCTTCGATAATTATCTGTTATCAGATTATCGGAAGTGTGCCCACCACTGCATATACAATATGTCGATATATGATATATATCTGTTTTACACACTGTCCCGGTCCGCTCTCAAGCCGCAAATCCCCATCAGTTGCAGATATCAGTGGTTAACGGCAAATATATATATATATATGTACTATGTAAGGTGGATATTATCCGCATCCAGATTTTTGAACAGCTCAAAAATCCTGGCTGCAGACATGCGTGCCTCTGCGGATGATCACGGGCGTGTTCGGATGATGGCCGACTCATACAGGCATGTTACACAGATATTGCGGTTGTTTGGCGAATATGGGCCAATTTTGTGCGCAATCCATACGCAAATCCTCCTAAACGCCAGTGGGACAGGGCCCTTAGTTCATCACCAGTTACTGCATTTTTTTAGAGGATAACTTGTATTAGTAGTTTGGGGGGTTTTGTGACTTTTTACTCCTGTGCGACTTTCCTATGAATCAAAGCACAAAACAAAATAAACTCAAATAATAAATGAATAAATGTCCATAATAAAGTGTGCACCACAACAATGCACAAAAATCCCAAATTAAATAAACTCTATATTTGTTTTTCCTCTTCAACAGGCATTTTTTTTTAACAGGTGCGACTTATACTCTGGAATATACGTACTTATTGGCTTTGAAGATGGACAATCTTTGGGTACAGATGGTGATATTTCCTAAATGAGTCATGTAACACCCCCCCCCCCCCCCCCCCCCCCCCCGAATGAAAGCTGAAAGTTGACAACACTACAAGCACATCAGGTTTGTTTTATTTCAACTCCACTACAAAAAAATACAAAATATAAAATTTTCTAAACATCTTCCTTAAACTCAAACAGAAAGCAAATCTCAACAACTTCATATTAATTAATAAATAAAAAAATATAAATGGACAGCTGCTGGGGTTGGGGCCATGGTCTTTGCAGGGAGGGGGTGTTGTCCCGCTCTCGCTTGTGTGGTCTCCTGATCTTGGCTTTTGGTGTTTGGGGTGGGGCCGGGGCAGGGGGGATGAGAGGCTTGGGTGGGGGCTTGGGGGGGTCCTGCTGGCTGTGTTGGGGGAGTCTCGGGTGTTGGGGGAGTCTCATATGCTTCCCAGCTCAGGGTTTTGGTCCCGCCCCTTGACTGGGGGCCGGATCTCGCCCTCATTGGCTCTGTGGTCCCTGCCCGGGCTTGGGGTTTGGTCGTGCTGACTCCTTGGCCCCTCGTCCCCGCAGCATCTCGCTCCTCCCTTGGGGAGCCATGGCCTGGGTGGTGTGGTTCTGGGGCGCTCTCTTTTGTGGGCCTATGCCGGTGCCCTGTGTGCTTCCACTTGTGTGTGAGGTTGCTTCCTGTGCCTCGTTTGGGGTGTGGGGGTGCGGAGCGGTGGTGCATTTTGGCTCCGCCTGGGCTGTTCCCGTGGCGGTTCGTCAGGCTGCTCTGGTGCCTCTGGTGGGTGCCCTTCCTGTCCCCTGTACTGTCCTTTTTCTCCTTGTCTTTTCTGGGGCCCTGCATCCTAGACCCATTTCCATCGGTTGCATGCAATCACCCGTATGGCTCCTGACATGCCGGAGTGGTCCACATCATATAGTAAGGTTCTGTACCTTTGTCTTGGCCCAACACACCAGCCACAGTAGTGATCGGATATTCAGCTGTGATCTGGGTCTCTGTGTGTGGATGGTTATGTGTTTGTGGCCGTCACCACAATTTGGTTTTGAGTGCTCTCAAGCGGATCAAGACTTTGGTGTCCTAGATTAGGGTACGTATGCTACCTAAGTAGACAACAGACTGTTGCTTCAACTGCTTGTTCATGTGCAGTTGTTTGTCCTGGTATGTTGTATTGTTGAGGTCCCATCTCCATGGTGTCTCACTTTTCATCACTTCGCAGTTATTACTGTCACCACTTGTCTTTCGTTCGTGTCTGTTTTCCTGTTGTTTTGGTGGTCCGCCCTTCCTGATAGAAGTTATCTATTAGCTTTAAATAAAATGCAGGCTGATCAGGAAGGGGCAGATGAAGGTCTCTCACTCACACACACACACACACACACACACACACACACACACACACACACACACACACACACACACACACACACACACACCACGTTCACTCATGCACTACATGGTATCTGTCTTGCAAGAACAAATTGCATATATGTGTATCTATGTGTATAAATGGTTCTGCCAGTCTGACATTTACCATTACTATGTATACAGACAGCGTGAAAAAAAACAAAACTAATTAATTTAATAATAAATTAATGAATTAAAAATATAAAAAGCCAAGATGATGCGTCAGCATTTCCAAGTCACTGAATATGTCTTGGACTTTATTTACATCAATTATGAAGAAATACAAACAGTATGGCACTCTATGGTAAATCTATGGAATAGACAGTTTTCAACAACTGAGTGACTGTGCAAGAAGGAGAAGAGTGAGGAAAGCCACCAAGACACAACCCAGAAGAAGTTATAGGCTTCTGTGGGTGTGAATGGAGAAATTGTGCATAAAGAGGAGGATTTTCCTTCAAAACATCAACTCTAGGCTTACATATCTGATGTACCTTCTGGCAAATTGTGGCTGAACTTTCAGGTCTTCTTTTTAAGAAAATCCTCCTCTGTACCACTTCATCACGAAGCTGTATAACTGGGAATACAAAATGCAAATCATGCACTATGCGCAATGGGGGTCACTCTTCAGTCAGTTTTTGAGAACTGTCGATTCCACACAGATGTACCATTGAGTCTCATACTGTTTGTATTTCTTCATAATTTATATAATTAAAGTCCAAGACATATTCAGTGACTTGGAAATGTTAATGTATCCATCCCCTGACTTGCCTGAAGAAAACTGGCAATTAAACTGATTATCTGCATGTATTATACCAAAGTGTTCCATTATTTATGCAACGCATCATCTTGACTTTTATATTTTTAATTTATATGAAGATATAGTGATTTGCTTTCAGTTTGGGTTTAAGGAAGTTTTTTTTTTTTCTTTTTTGTATTTTTTTGTGTTTTTTCCATGTGCAATGGCATAAACATCTCCGCAGATGTTCAGTCTGATTCAGGTCTGGGCTCTCAAGGACATTCACACAGTTGTCCTGAAGCCACTCATTTGATATCGTGGCTGTGTGCTTAGGGTCCACTGTCTTGCTGAAAGATGAACCGTTGCCCCAGTTTGAGGTCAAGAGTGCTGTGGAGCAGGTTTTCATCCAGAATGTCTCTGTACACTGCTGCAGTCATCTTTCCCTCGATCCTGACTAGTCTCCCAGTTCCTGTCACTGAAAAACATCCCAACAGCATGATGCTGCCACCACCATGCTTCACTGTCGGGATGGTGCCTGGTTTCCTGCAAACATGATGCCTGGCATTCCGGCCAAAGAGTTTAATCTTTGTTTTATCAGACCAGAGAATTTTATTTCTCATGGTCTTAGAGTCCTTCAGGTGCCTTTTGGCAAACTCCAGGTGGGCTACCATGTGCCTTATACTAAGGAGTGGCTTCCGTCTGGCCACTCTACCATACTTGCCTGATTTGTAGATTGCTGCAGAGACGGCACTTGAGCTCAATTTTACGTTTATGGCAAAGGATGTGAGTATGTACGAGGTCTCTTAGATAATAAACCGACCCTTTTATTTTATTTTTTAACTATATGGATTTGAATGACATGCGATTACACCAATCATGCTTGAACCCTCGTGCGCATGCGTGAGTTTTTTCACGCGTGTCGGTGACGTCATTTCCCTGTGGGCAGGCCTTGAGTGAGATGTGGTCCCGCCCTCTCGGCTGAATTCCTTCGTTTCACACGCTGCTCGAGACGGCGCGCGTTGCTTTATCAAAATTTTTTCTGGACCTGTGAGGAATATCCGAGTGGACACTATTCGAGAAATTAAGCTGGTTTTCTGTGAAAAGTTTAACGGCTGATGAGAGATTATGGGGTGTTTCTGTCGGTGTAAGGACTTCCCACGGAGCGGGACGTCCTGCAGCGCTTCCAGGCGCTGTCGTCGGCCTGTTTCGAGCTGAAATCATCCTAATTTAAGGCTTAATTCACCCAGGACATCATGAGAGAACAGAGAAGATTCAGAAGAGGCCGGCATGAGGAATTTATGCGGACATTCCACTGTTTAAGGACATTTTTTTAATGAAAGACGTACGCGCAAATTCGCCGAGTCGTTTCCGTGACGACTCGGCAAATCTGTGTGCGCCGCGACAGGAAAAACACCTCCGTGTTGAAAACCATTTGTAGAATTCAGGCGGCTTTTAATGGCTTTCAACAAGTGAGTAACTGAGAAATTGTTTAACAGCTTGGGCATGTTCCAACTTGCCCGTTAAGATTTCCAACGGAGGTGTTTTTCCTGCCGCGACCCCCCGCGGTCGGGTCCAGCCCGACATGCGACTCTGCCCGCACGTTCTTTCATTACAAAATGACCGTTAACAATGGAATGTCCGAATAAACTCCTCATGCCGACTTCTTCTGAAAGTTCTCTGTTCTCTGACGACTTACTGCGTCAACAGAGCCTGAAATGTGGAAGTTTTCAACTTGAAACGGCGAGACGCTGCCGCCTCGAAGTGCAGATCGCCGTCAGGCACCGTGGACCGTCCTTAAAGCGACACTACCAGACCAAAATCTCTCATCAGCCGTTAAAATTTGTACCGAAAACCAGCTGAATTTATTGAATGGTGTCCACTCAGTTGTGCCTTACAGTTTTGAAAAAAATTTTATCAAACAAAGCAGTAGTCTCTGAGCCATTCCTAAACAATGAAAAAAATCGACGAGCGGGTGGACGACTCCTCACTCAAAGACTGCCCACAGGCGAATGACGTAACCGACAGGCGTGAAAAAACTCTCGCATGCCCACGAGGGTTCAAGCATGTCTGATGTAATCACACGTGATTCAAATCCATATGGTTTTTGAAAAAAATAATAAGGTCGGATACTTTTCTAATAGACCTCGTATATACATATGATTTTTTTTTAGTTTTTTTTATTATTATTATTAATAAATTTACAAAAAACTCAAACATTCACATTGTCATTATGGGGTACTGTGTGTGGAATTTTGAGAAAAAAAATGAATTTCATCTATTTTGGAATAAGGTTTTATATAAAATGTGGAAAAAATGTAGCCCTGTGAATACTTTCTGGATGCACTGTATAGGATTTAGTCACCATAAATTAAATTTATTTATACAGCAACATATCACCACATAAATTGTCCTGGGGAACTTCACAAAAGTAAGGGTCTATTTAGTGCAGGGAAGGACATGATTCCACATCTGCAGGGACCGTGTGAAGTAAATACTTTATTCTGGCAGATTTTCCTTTCCCTGAATTTCTGTATTGGTCATTCATGTCCTATGTCACATAGGTGTAAATCAAGCTGTTTCAGGGTGAAATTTTTTAAGCTTTTTTCATAAAGAGTTAGATATGTGACACTTCAGATATTTTTAACATGACATCTGAAGCACATTCAAATGTCAAAGCCAGAATAACCCATTTTTGCACAGTACAACCCCTTATAAGGTGGGGAAAAAAACCTACCAGTGAAAGGGCATCCATAGCTCAGTTATGTCTTTCTGTGCCTTAAAGTGTCTTCAAATTTCTCTTGATATATAGATCAGTGTCTCTTACAAAATCTGGCAGTGAGGTGTGATTGTAATTGCAAGTTGCTTCTGATGAAAGTATCTGTCAAATGCATAAATGTCTTGAATCCTGAGTACATTTCTAACCTGCCAGCCGTTGACAATTTTCTGATTGAAGATGCCAAACTCATAGCGAATACCATAACCGTAGGCTGCCAGACCCAGTGAAGCCATGGAGTCCAAGAAGCAGGCTGTCGCCCGGGGAGAAGACATGGAAAGCGCAGATCAACTAGCTGTTTCATAAAATGTTAAATAATTTAAGCCAGTCAACGGGGGTTAATGAAATATATAATAAGTATGAAGGCAGAAAAGATGCCTACCTGCGAGGCGGCCAAGTCCACCATTGCCCAAACCGGCATCTTCCTCCATGTCCTCCAGTTCCTCCATATCCAGACCCAACTACAATGCAGACACAACATGGAATAAATAACAGCGACTTTGGGTTTTTATATAAATATTATTCATATTTTGGAGAATCCAAGTGTCTTTGCCTCACTTGGTACATGGCCTCATCACAGGCATTCTCCAAAGCAAGGTTGACCATGGTATTTTGAAGGCTGCGGCCCATGTAGAACTCTAGAGAGATGTAGTACACACGCTGCAGCAACGAGAAATAAAGAATATTAAATACAACCAACAGGCTAAATGTGTCATATAAACTAAGTTTCAAACCGTTCTTTATAATGACTCCCCACACCTTAAGTTACTACCCATGTCTAAAAGAACTTCTTCAAGCTTCATTGTTGGGCCAAAACACAAAATCTTATCAAGAATAGTATTTGTCTAATTTGATCTGCTGTACTCAAATCTAATTATTGGAATAGCTAATCTACAAGTAAAATTTCAGTGAGTATAAGGACTTGATTTTCAATACTACATCCTAAAAACCTTGTTAAGTGAAAGACTTGGTTGAGCATATTGATACCTACTATGTTCTATTGAAAAGTGTAAGGATATTAAAGGGTTAAACAAGATTTTGTTTTTAACTCACTATAGCATATTTAAATGGAACTGCAAAAACACAAAATCTTACCAAGTATATTTGTCTAATTTTGAGTCAAAATATCTTGTTTCCTCTTAATATAAGACATAATCATGAAAGTAAAATTTAAATGACGCATAAGAGTTTATAGAGACGTCAGAACCACACGACCCCGGGACCAGCTATCTTGGAACCACTACACAAAACCTTATGAAAAATCTCCTGTTTTTGTGGTTGTTGTTGTTGTTTGCATGTACTCTTCAACCTGTCTGAAAGTCCACTGCAGAAAACACGCTGTTTTGCAGTGGTTCCAACAATATTGTGGCTCTGAGATTGTTTTGGTACCACTGTTACCGAGGTCATTTGGTTCAGACGTCTCCAGTTACCAGGTATAAGGACTTACTTTTAGATAATACATTTTAAAAATCTAAAGTGAATGAGTCTTGAAAACATCTTATTTTGAGTCATATCTGAGACTAAACAAGTTTTTTTGACCCACCATACCATTTTTAAGACTTCTGTGTTATTTCTACGGGCCCTTTCATGCACAGTGTGCAAAGTTTGGATAAAGTGCACACTTTGGACACGTTTCCTGTGTCATGTGCACAAACAGTGTAATGTCGTCCCTGTCCCCAACGCCTCATACACTTGTTGCTACTATTTCCACACACAAGCACCTGAAAGATAAAGAGTGCATCGTGCGAACCCATCGCACTGTCTCACAGCAGATGTCGGCCAGATTCCAGGTGACACGCACGAACACCTAACACGGCTCGCATGGCACTTAGAAAATGTGTGGCCAGTTGCACTCTTGGCACGACAACAGACTGCAGACAATCACTGTCATACTGCTGTGAATTTGTCTAAGTTCCCCACAACTGTGACTTTGCAAACACACACACTGACACGTGGGTGTGTGCGCTCCACTCACGGGAGGCGTGGCTTCTGACAGAAGCAGCTGTAGTGATCTGTTATTCTGGGCATTCCAGCTACACAACACCTACTGTGTTTGGACAGTCATGGACTAACAACTGTCCACTGTGAGATGTGTATGTCTGATTGCTGTATTTACGTGGACATAAATAAAAACATATATCACTGTGATGGCGACAAGCTGCAGCCAGCAAGCGCGTGCACAGAGTGGACACTGACAGCCCCCCAGGTTGAAAAGGACCATCAGATCAGAACACGCAGCCGGCAAGCTGACCGTCACATCACCCATGTGAGCTCTGTTCCATATGATGCGGTGTCTGTGATGCCGCACGCTGTCCACAAGACACGTGTCAGGCAGAACACGCGCGCAGCTGACTGGACGCACCTGATGTGGACATGATCAGAGCACACTGCTTCTCATTAATGTCATTTCATGACTGTATGTCTGTGACCATGGGTCATTTACAGAGGAACAGACAGATCATATTTGTATTGCTCGCTTGATAACAGCTGTTTTTATATGGTGTGGTTTTTTTGGGGGTTTTTTTTGGTAATACTTCCATGTCCTTCCTGATATGAGGTAGTGTCCCGCAACTTTCAAAGAACAGCTCAGTGGTAAAATCTCTGACTGGGGATTTTGATTAGAGATTTGAAAGGAGTGAGTTCGCGTCCCGGGTGGTGTATTTTCTCTTTTTGTATTATTATTATTATTTCAAATAAGCGGCGAGATGTGGTCCCACAGGTACCGGCTGGTTTTTATTTTTTTATTTATTCCACATAAGCGGTGCCATGTGGTGCACCTGGCACTGTTTCTGCTCGACAGACACCGGTGCGTGCATGAACTTTAACAGCAGGTTCATGCACACCTGTCCGTTGGCGCGATGTTTCGTGCACTAATTTCGAACTGTTTCGCTCTTTCCCCATTTTCGTCCAAACTTCGCACTATGTGTGAAGGGGCCATAAAATATTTAACACTTCCCAATACTATTAAAATAAAACTCAACTTTCTCAGCTGATTTCAAGGTGTTATTTCAAGAAATTGTAATGGCAGTTTTTCTTTTTTACATGAAAAGTGTTTGACTTGAAACAAGAAAAAAGTTGCCCTTGAACAAGTAGAAATTCACTTATGATTTCTTGAAATAAGGTCTTGAGATTTTCTGTGAAAATTCATTCTGAGCTATAATAGTATGAGGAAGTATTACATCTTTTATAAATAACCTATATCCCACAGTGAGACAAACAAGTTTGACCAAAACGTAATGTTTCCCAGACACTTTCACTTTAAAAGTTTTATTTTAAATATATGATCTAAAAGCAAGTCCTTTTATCTCTCTAAAATTTTACTTCAGTGACTTTGGCTTACATTAAGTGTAATTAGGTATTGTGACAAGAAAATATATACTTGCAAAGTTTTGCATTTTTGCAGTGAACACAACTTTAAAATGTTAGTTAGCGAAATAAAAAGAGCTCATTTCATCTCAGGTATGACTCAAAACAAGATGTTTTCAAGACTTTTTAACTTAAGATTTTTAAAGAGGTATTTATCTAAAAAGTCCTTGTCTTACTGAAATTTTACTTGTAAAGTGATTTATCTCATATTGAGTGTAATTAGATATTTTGATTAGACATTAGACAAAATATTCTTATTCTTGGTAAGATTTTGCATTTTTGCAGTGAACATAGCAGCTTAAACATCTTATGTTGCGTGAAAAAAGATGATTTCATCTCATATATGACTCAAAACAAAATGTTTTCAAGATGCATTAAATTAAAAAATAAGATGTATTTATTTTAAAAGTCCTTATCTTACTAAATTTTACTTGTGAAGTGAATTTGTCTCATACTGTATGTAATTAGATAGTTTGACAATACATTAGATCTTGGTGAGATTTTGTATTTTTGCAGTTAACATAGTTGCTTAAATTTTTTTATGATGAATCAAAAAAGATTATTTCATCTCAGCTATGACTCAAAACAAAATAGTTTCCAGACTCTTTGACTTAGCAAGATTTTTAAAATGTACTGTATGAAATGTATTTATTTCAATGAAATTTGACTTGTCAAGTGAACTTGTCTTATTAGATATTTTCCTATAAGATTAGACAAATGTCCTTGGTAAGATTTTGTGCTTTTGCAGTGTTTATCTTAAAGTACTACCTCACTGGGCTGTGAAAGCTTGTGAAGGCATTTGCGACAGATTTCCCAAGATTTTGCAGGACGTTTGCTGGGTGTGGCTATCCCATCACTTGAATTGCAGGGCATCACTCACATCTCACCTGAATTTTGAACAGTTCAAAGTTAGCGAGGACACAAATGTCCTCACCACATACAGAGCCATCACGGGTGTCACAAAGCCCTCTGATTGTAATCTCAGAGACTCATAGCATGCGAGAATTGTGAGAGAACTTTGTGAGGGATCGACAACGGATGAAACTACATTGTGAGTGATTGGAGACAAAAATGGGGATCTGGCATTCCTTGTGGCAGACACGTATCAGCTGCCCTGGGAGCATGCCAAAATAGCAGAGATGCCTCAAGAGAAACATTACTTCTGGAAGTGGCCGAGCGAGTCCGGCGGCCCTGTCAGTGTGATCTGGACTTTTGTATTTAATGTTTTCTTTCTTTTGTTTTATTGAGGAGCACAATGGAAGTTATATGCTGGCATATAATATCAGCGGCGCGATGTGGTGCACCACGTTCCAGCTGCTCGCACTGTGTTCCTGCTCGCACGACACCGTCGCATGCACGATACCGTCGCAGCGGGATCATGCACGCATGCCCATCTGCTTGATGTTTTCGTGGTTCACTCATACGAGCTGTTCCACTGTGAGTCGCCCTGATTTGTACTTATTTGTACTATGTGTGAAGGGGCCCTAACTTGGGGGTAAAACAGAGGGCAAGAGAGAAGGGACTGGCCCCACAGATCACTTCAGATGTTACATAACACCAACAATTTCCCCCTGACAAAAATAACCCCCGTAGAGGTCACTGTAAAGGTCAGGTTGAACGTTGCACTCGGCCTTTATGAAACACCAGCTTATAGAAATACAAATAAGATAGTAAAATAATTATTCTCACGAATAACAGAGTTTATCAGCGACAGGCTGCTTTGAATACTGAATCCTGTGTTCACCATATGCAGGAGTCCTCTCTTCTTTAGCAGTTCGCCTTTGACCTTTAAGTCAAGTACACTGTAACATGGAAATGAACTGCAGGAGGTCAGATGCGAGTTAGTGCATTGATTCAACAGCTGCTGAAACCCGCATTCATTTTCAGAGTGAATGTCTCTGTTGTCAATTTCAACTGAGCGGTGTAATAAATCTGTGCTGAAAATATTTCCTCTTATGTGACAAAACAAAAGGAGAAATGATCCCCTTTATTCAGCAGAGTTATTAATGATCCTGTGACAAATGTTTTTATCCACTGAACCCAATCTTGACTTCATTGTGCTCCCTGTAGTGCAGCAGATAACTGAAACAATCATGCAAATGGTGATACAAGCACCAAAGTTGGCACAAATATTCCTTAGACATTACTCTTTTGAAAAAAAAAAAAAAAACAACTGGCCACTTGAATTTTCAATAAGCGGCCAGGTAGGGGTCAAAATTAAAAATGCTCAAATCATTTTGAAAACTACACCGCATTATTTGTCTGATCATAAAGATTCCAAAAAGGTATAGTTTGGACTATCTATGACTGAATGATCAGGAGTTATGGGGTAAAAACAGCAAAAATGGTGAAAAAGGTCAGTTTCAGTTTGTACAGGGGTCAAAAGTTAAAGTTCCTTCAATTTTGGTAAAAAGTGATGCAAATTATTGGTTGAGCTAATAGGATTAATAAATGGAATAGTTTTGATTGTGTTGAATGTTTGGTCTCCAAAGTAAAGGTCAAACAAGGTCAATATCCATTGGATTCTATGACATGTGACATATGGTACCCCGTAACATGATAACTAAGCATGATACATGGTCCAAACTATTCCTTTTTAAAACCCTGTTAACTCAACCAATAATTTGCATACTTTTTTACCAAAATTGGAGCAACTTTAACTTTTGACCCCTGTACAAACTGAAACTGACCTTTGTCACCATTTTTGCTGTTTTTACCCCATAACTCCTGATCATTCAGTCATAGATCATCCAAACTATACCTTTTTGGACTCTTTACGATCAGACAAATAATGTGGTGTAGTTTTCAAAATGACTTGAGCATTTTTAATTTTGACCCCTGTGTAATTCTTCAATTAACCCCTACCTGGCCGCCTATTGAAAATTCAAGTGGCCAATCATTTTTTTTTCAAAAGAGTAATGTCTAAGGAGTATTTGTGCCAAGTTTGGTGCTTGTATCACCGTTTGCATGATTTAGCTCTAAATATTCTCTTAGCTGCTGCACTACTGGCCTTTCGTTAGAGCTCCTCCAGATTTCGTGTGATATTTTTATGAAATAATGTCACATAGTTTGCAAATTTCCAATTTTGTTTGAATGCTTTGATTTGCTTTTCAAGGGTTATTAAAGCTGCTCACTTGTAAATGTTAGAGATAAAACGTGTATGAAGTCTAAATCTGGCTGCTTTGAAAAGCGTCTCATATGACACAAGCGAAAGCTGTGTGCTTCACTCTCACACAGGAGTGGAACAGAAGGTCATGGGGTTTAATGTTTCACCACACTATAAGAATATCTGCATGCCGGTGTGGGCTGAGAAGCTCTTCTATATAGTTCAAATGTCAAGAAATGGCATTATGTTGATTTCGGGCTGCTTAAAATACAGTTTGCAAAAGATTTATGTTTTTGTTTTTCAGTATTGTTTGTTAAAAGATCATGAAGCGCAACAGGGTTTTTGAAAACCGTGCCTTCTCATTCTTTGCAAAATGTTTCCTCCATTAAATTCAAATGTGATGCATGAGAGGTTTTAATCTCACTCGCCGATTGTGGCGCATTTATGCATGCCTTCACTTACTTTTGGATCTTTCTCATAGTAGTGCTGCTGGGTTCTGATCCACCTGCCAATCAAGTGTTCCCGCACAGTGTGGGCAAGAGCAAAGTAGTAATCTCTCACTCCCGCCACATTCCTGTCCTTGACCATTGTGAAGTGGAGATGCCTGTTGAAGTTTTGCTTCAATTCAGCAACATTTTCAACGCCAGCAAGGCCCCGCACTGAAATCTGTTTCCTCCTGTCATAGTCGGACAGCGGTTTAGACATCTTGGCAGGATTTTTGGATGAATGGAAACAGTAGGGAAGCAGGCGCACGCCACCAAGGCCAGACACACCGAGAGAGGCACCCGTGCCACAGGGTCATGGTCAGTCTTTTAAAGGAGCAATTCTGAATATTCAGTAGAGGCTGGAGTACAGTGGATATACTTGGTAGAGGGTGGGACGGGGGCGAGGAGTACTTTTAATGATATGACAGAGGAATAAGTAAGCAGCTCCCCTGAAAACCAAGACTTCAGCTTGACGGGATAAGTTTGTATCTTAGGAGAAGGTGACATCATTTAGATGGTACATAAAGTGGTACCCAACCTTTTTCTTTGTAGACAACACTCCCCCTCTGCCATTAGTATCTAAGAACACACAAACTAAAATGATCTTACACAATCTGTCAAATTAATCAACATAGACAAAATAAACACACAAAAGTATCGGTAACTTCCCAAAAGGTAACAAGTCAGTACAACCGAGGAAAATATCCTATTTTAAAACCACTTGTACAACTTACAAACATACAAAATATTTACTTCTAACTTATATAGGGTGTCTCAAAAAAGTGCTCTGAAACATGAATACCAGGAAATGGTTTTACTGGGAAATAATGGTGTTTTTTCTCATTTCAGGCACCCTAAAGTTTGTTCTGCAAGAAATTAAAGTCCAGGAAAAATACCACAGTTGACCATAATTCAGAGAACAAAAATCACTGATTTCTGTGCAAAACATCCTAAGGGCTGACTTGCCTCTCTTTCCATACAAAATTCAGTCTCAGAGCGAACTAACTCCCCAGCAAGTGGCACAGAGACTTGAATTTGCTATGTGGTTTTTCGGAAAACTGGAGACGGATGATTTGTTTCTTAGGAAACGTCAGATGAGGAGGTTACATTGATCATGTGGTGTAAAAGATAAAGGGTTAAAACATCGAAAAGGAAAGACTGAACTCAGAACTGTGCATTGGGGAGAAAAATGACATGCTTCGGCCACATGGTCATGCAGAAAATGTCTAATAATATTGATTGGTTTTTCTGTGCTGTCAAAATACTTTTGGATACATTTTTTGAGACACCCTATAAATTGCATGATCATAATGATTGAGAAAAACACAGTGACTAAAATGGGAAAAAAAAACATTTATAATTGGGCAGCGCAGTCTCGTTTGAGGCTAGGCGCTAAAGAGGTAAAATATAATGCCCTTGATGCAATTTTTCTACATCCGTGGACAGCACTTCTATGACCCGATCAGAAACACGCCAACTTTCTCTGAGTTTTTGGGCAAATTACACACAAAGTGAAAATGCAAAGAAAAAGTGACGATGTGGTGGAAAATGGATACATGTTGCGGTTTGTTTATGACTCGAAGCTCAAACATGTCGACGCGGTTGTGTAGGCGAGAGAACATAGCCACTCTGGTTAGCTGTGTAGGCTAACACTTACCAACATGACCTCTCCCAACTATTTCATCTTCCCTTCTCCACTGGGGACCAAAAAAAAAAAATGCGCTTTTTGCAACTGCTTCAGTGATTGCAGTCGATAACAAAACCGTACACCATCTTCCCATTAGAATTGATGCTGTTTGTGGGAAGAGACTAATCCCTGGGCGGAGTGTAGGAGTGTCAGGACAAACCATTCGGAGGATGGGGGTTTTATCGGAAACCATTTTAAACCGGAACATCTTAAACCGGCAGGTCCGCTAGGTGACGGCGAATATGTTTTTAAGTTAACTGAGCTGGGTGGAAAGTTTTGTGCTGAAATTCCCACACTCCACCCAGGGATTCTCTCCCATGTTTGTCTCCCCAGATGTGGTCAATCCACCGATGTCACGTAGAGGGTCAACCAAGACAGCGCTACCCTATTACTCGAAGACTCAATTAGAAGAGTAAAGTTTTCAGTATATGGCACTGTGAAAAACATGTTGTGCTATTAACCCCTTAACGCCCATCGTCGCATATATGCTACAATCTCTGACTCAAATATGCAACATACCAAATTGACCTGTATGCCCGTTGTTGCAAATTTGCAACATACCATCATTATTATTATGACATTATAACATAAAGTCATTACCAGAATACCCAATATTACTATCTAGTTTTTGTGCAAAAGTGAAATTAATAATCTCAACATTATTTACCATCTACTTAAAGGCAAAAACACACACAAAACATTTTTTTTACATACAGCTATATAAATTCGGGCGTTAAGGGGTTAAATAGACAATATTTATAAAAGAATAATTGTGGAGTGATTTTTATTTCTCCCTTTAAAAGTGCTGAATTTCTTTTCATTGGTGTTTATACAAGCGAAGCGGCGTACAGCGGTGCAAACCTCACTCATGGTACAGGGAGACCCAAACATCCATCCATTTTCTTCCACTTCATCCGAGGTCGGGTTGCGGGGGCAGCAGCTCAAGCAAAGCCGCCCAGACCTCCCGATCCACACACACCTCCCCCAGCTCCTCTGGGGGAACCCCAAGGCGTTCCCAAGCCAGCTGCAAGACATAGTCCCTCCAGCATGTCTGGGTCTTCCACGGGGCTTCCTCCCAATGGGACGTGCCCAGAACACCTCTCCAGCGAGGCTTCCAGGGGGCATCCAAAAAAGATGCCCGAGCCACCTCAGCTGGCTCCTTTCGACATGGAGGAGCAGCGGCTCAACTCCGAGCTCCTCCCGAGTGACTGAGCTCCTCACCCTATCTCTAAGGGGAGTGCCCAGCCACCCTGAGGAGGAACCTTGCGGAGGAAATCTTGCAGAGGAAATCTTGTTCTTTCAGTCATGACCGAAAGAACAAGATCGCGAGTACAAGCGGCCGAGATGGGAGTCCCAAACAGGAAGTGCCAAATTTTGAATCCACAATGAAACAGGAAATGTCAAACACTTCCTGGATTGGCAGGCGAGATCTCATGGAATCTCATGGGAACTCAGTGGCAAGTTCACACTGAAACAGGAATGCCATGTCAAATCTTGGCATGGGTGTAGTTGGGTTGCACTGGACTTCCCTGAAATCTGATTGGACATCCCAGGTACCACCCGAATGATTGACATATCACGTCACCACATGTGTGGTTGAAAAGATACATTTTGAAATTGGTGACACACTGACTGCTAGGTCCATCCTGTACAGCAGTTGGTGCTGTGTTCTGCAAAAAAAGTTCTAATCCACCTTAGTAGAAGAAGAAAAATTTTGAGCCAAGTTTTGAATTTGTCTGAACCACAGACTCCTTGTTATATTGGTGAGTAAACAGCCATTTTCTCATGTCTAAAATGATCTTCATTAACCTCAAACTGATAGCAAATCTCTACAAATTTGCATAAATTTAATTAAAAATATAAAGTACAGCTTCCTGACAGTGTGGTGTAGAGGTTTTTCTTAAAAAGATCTGAAAGTTCAGCTAATTTGGCCATGTTGTGCAGCTCTACTGTGAAGTAGCTGAAAAGTTAGAATCTGAATTTACATCAACATAAACAAAATGCTTAAAGTGGCAGGGGGTTAAGAGAGCTGTAGTTGTTCCTCAGAAGCATTTACTGAAAAAAAGTTTGAAAGACCTAAATTACATTGTGGGGACTCTTTTGCAGGAATGTAAGATGGAAATAAAGGAAATGCTTAAAATGGCAGCGATTAAGAGGGCAGTAGTTGGGGGATCTGGGGAGCGAGGACCCCAGAAGCAGAAAACTTTTGCCGTGATTATGCTCCCAGCACATTTACCGAAAATAAAGTGTGATGTACCTAAATGAGAGAGTGAGGACTTTTTCCAGGCATGTCAGAATGTAATTAAAGAAAATGTTTAATGTGGCGGGGGGTTAAGAGGGCTGTAGTTGGGGGGTCTGGGGGGCGAGGCCCCCTTGAAGCTGAAAATTTTTAGCCATGCTCATGCTCTCCAGAAGCATTTACTGAAAAAAAGGCTGAAGGACCTAAATGACATGGTGAGATGCTGAAGAGCTTCACTTGTTCATGTCCGCGACATATGAATAAAATGTCATAATAATCACAGACAGCTTTGTGTTGTGTAGAAACAAAGGTGTTATGTTGTTTTGTTTGATTTTTTTTTTTTTTTTTTTGGTGACTTTTGTAACTTGATAACTGCTTAGTTTCTCAAATGAAACACAAAGTCATATTCCTTAGAATATAAATGTTTAGACATTTCATTTATATTGCTCTGTTAATCACCTGGTGAAGAAATAAACATCAGACCTGAACATTTTTAAGAAAACTGTCAGGTACAGTAAAACAGCAAGAACACTCCTATTAGATATGTTAAAATAAATATATGAAATACTGTGCAAGAGGTTTTGGTAACAGTAAATTTTGCCAAACTAAATGAGTACAAAAGGGTTCCATTACGAACAGTGTTAAATCAACTCAGAGTTCATCTATACTATGACAGCATTGATTTAACACTGACAGGTTATTTAACACTCGTAGTGGGACCATACACTCATACGTATTCTTGCAATGCGATGATGGCAGGGAGCAGGATTTCTCAGGTAATACGTTTGGTTTCCCTTAAAACACAGATTGAGTGTTTCATTGTGCAGCAGTATCATTGTATGTATTATATTTGCTGTTGCACTGTTATTTGAATTCGACACTGCAGACACTCAGCGATATGACTGTAATATGGTCCAATGTTGTAGGCGTCTTCTGCTTTTGGATGAAGTCAAACGCTACCTGAAACCCACACAGAGTTACTGCAGAGAGGCATCATCATACTGTAAACTAATGATCCAGAGCCTGGATCTAAATCACATCCGTGGAAGAACCTGGAGTCTCAGCCCCGACGCAGGCTCAGCTGCAGCAGAGCTGCTAAAGCCGGTTCTATTTTCAGTTATCTCTCCAGCAAGCCAAACTATCACGGAGTCTTGACCTTCTATAAATAGCAAGTCTGACCCAACCCCAAAGGCCATGATATTTGAAAAGCATATCTTCTTAATGTCAGCAAGTACCAGCAGAAAACACTAGTGTGTGAAGAGCACAGCAAATGTGTGTGCTGACCTCTTCCTGGCAGAAAAATGTATTGTCTTCTTTAAAAGCGGGTTCTGCATTTGGAGTCAAATTGGTTAAAAGCTGGCTGAAAATATGATTTGTTTCTTTGGTGTCAAAATGCAATGGGTCCATCAACGGATGTTGACAACAAAAGTGGTGGAAATGAAATTAACTTGTCTTACCAACTGTTTGCCATTTTGCTGCATGACTTATTACGAAGCAGAGGCTTTTTAACAAAAAAAAAAATAAATAAAACAAACGATGCTGCTGTCAAGCACGGCAGCACTTGGAGAGGAGCTAAATATAATTCAAATTGCAGGGGGGGGGGAGGGGGGGTATTGACATGTTTGGCAGCACTTCTTGGCCATTTCTGCAACATCTGAAGAATTTTTAGAACTCACAGTATATAAACACTTCCTGTGCGGCTTCCTCCTGTTTTTCCCTGATCCTAAATGACCCCCAGAACAGAAGAACCATCACACAAGTGATGATAGAGATTAAAGCTGTCGTGCCCCTGATTTGTCCATTATGATGAGGAAATTATGTTCTTACATGTCTACTGGCTGTTCTGTCAAATGGTACATCAGACACTTTGAGACTATACTGGTGGATGTGTAACACGAAGGCTCGTTCTGTCTCTGCATTGATGAGCTTTGAATATAAACTCTTAAGCTTTATGGTGGATGAAAAGCTTCTGCATTGCAAGATGCAAAACATGAGAGACTTTGGCCTTTTAGCAGGTATACACTTTGCCCGTGTAGTTCTTTTTAATTTTACTCTCACTCCTCAGACATAATAAAATCAATTAACTCTGATTTTATTGAAAAGGAGAAAACAATGAAAGATCGGCTTGGTGGTCGGTGACAGGAGTATATTATGGTGCAAATTGAGATTAATGTGGCTATTTAAAATATCATACTATCCCCCCCCCCCTTTTTTTTTTTGTCAGACGACTGAAACTAAAATGTGGTAAAATGAGCTAAAACTTGAGTATTGATGCAAATATTGAGTAAAACATTTTTTGACTTTGTATCTGGATTTTGCGAGGAAGCAAAAGGATACAGTGCTGTGAAGAAGCTTGGGCACCCGTGAGGTTTTACATGTCTTTTTTTTATGATATTTTAACATCTCTAAAATGATGTGCTTTAAACTCAGGGTGAAAATGAATCTCTAAAATATCACATAAATTAAATAAAAATATGAAAGGAATATAATGGCACCCATCAGCTCCAGATTGCCACGACACGTTGGCGACTCCAGCTTAGATTCGATCTGCTTTCTAATGTGAAAATCCTCCTCTGGTTTACTGTAACTGCAGATGCACCAGAACAGCCACAGAAGCTGAAAGATTCTTCAGAGTTGTTGTGGGTGTCTTGGTGGCTTCCCTCACAAAGAAATGATGTGTAGCGTTTGCTCTGGCAGAAGACTCATGAGTCAGGTCTTTATTCAATCATCTATTTGAATCCAGCTGTGCACTTTAATCTGAAGCAGCTGCTTCTAATTAACATCACTGGAAGTAATACAGTGCCTGCTTCACCATTAAAATCTCATTGTCTCACTCCATTCCTTCCGTTTGCAGTTGCTGGCCGAAGCTCCCTCTGCCACCCCACTGCCACCAATTGGTCCCTGTCTGTCTTGGGCTCCACCCCCTACCTCTTTCATTGGCAGGATTCGAGAGACACTGCTCATCCCACTGCCGCAACGGGGACAAAATGAGCATTGCACATCATAACAATTTGTGGAAGAAATTCCTTTACTTTAAGCAGCTGAGTCTCTGGTAGAACTGCCTATTCCAGAAAGATTTACTACACATTATTATATTGTTGGTATTTATTTATTTAGTTATGCTTTGTTATGTTATAAAAAATTCTTGCAGTTCTTGCAATAAAAACGTGCAGTTCCATGAATGGCCACTTGAGGCTCACTTCAAAAGTCCCCAAGGACCTCCACATTAAAATCCCCAGCTTTGCAGCAGAAACGTACATGGTTTCAACCAGGTCAAAAAACAGTTTTGTTCTCTATAGTGAGTTTCCCCATTCATGAGAAAGTGATTTTTTGTTCTTTGATTAACTGCATCAGTTTAAGATATTTTAAGTCCAGTGTTGCCACAGTTACTTTGAAGTTACTTTTTTGATACTTTATACAGTTACTTTATTAGCGGATGCCGACAACTTGTGGGCAGCTCCTGAATGTAACTAATAAGGTAACTAGTAATCTGACTTGGCTACTCTTAACATTGAGTAATCAGCAAAGCAACTAATCAGTAAAGTAACTAATAGTTACTTTTTTGAGTACTCAATCTTAAAAATTAACCAAGTTAGATTACTAGTTACTTTATTAGCAGCTGCCAACAAGTTGTCGGCAGCTGCTAATAAAGTAACTGTATAAATGAACTAATAAAGTAACTTTTCAAAGTTACTGTGGTTACACTGTTTAAGTCATAAAGATAATTAGGGCCGTGGTCTCTTTGAGTGACATCTCACACTCTGGCGAGTCTAGGACACCGGTAGCAGCGAATGCTACTTGCTATAGACTTGACCATGTTTGTCCTTTCTGAGCATTTGTTTGCAAATATCTTAGATAATACGGCTTGCTGTGAAGTTAATTGTACTAAAAGACCACCTTTGGTGCTTCAGTGATTTAAATTTTAGTATTATTTAATTTACATGTGAATGTTGGTAGCACTAATAAGCAGGTAGCAATAGGTTGGTGACATTAGGTACATTGATGGCACTATGGTTATTGAGGAAATATAGTTTTTAATAGACACAACCATGCCACCGGCCAGTCCACAAAAATATGCCTTCATTAAACACCCGAGCCAAAGTTTGCCTCTTAGCGTCAGCTTGTTTGTTAAGTTCGAGATGGTGGACGGGGAGGTCCAGCTTCATTCATCCCACCACTCACACCAGTGTTGCCCATGTACCACCAGGGCTGGATCCAGAGCGAAAATCTGACAGATGCATTTTTGCCCAATGATAAAATAAAAATCATACGCATCTTGTTATTCAATAATCTTTATTCTTTTATTTGTATTTTATTTTATTCATGTATCACATGGCTGTGGAACTTCCCTATAATTTAAAAATAATCAAGTTTTTAGAATTTTGCAGAATTTATTTATTTGCTCCAGAAAAAAAAAGTAGATCTGCAAATTTACAGTGTAGTTTTTTGAATTTTATAGAATTTATTTTTAATATGTATTCGCTCCAGAAGAAAAAAAAAATAGATCTACAAGTTTACAGTGTAGTTTTTGGAATTTTATAGACTTTATTTCTAATAGTATTTATTCGCTCCAGAAGAAGAATATAATGTAGAAGAATTTTTAGGTCCATATTTGAACTGTGATGAACTATCAAGTGTCCTGATCCGAACTGTATGTCCTCTGGTTGAACTAGCAGGTGTTCAACCCAAAAAAAGGGCTCTATTAGTCATTTAGTCTGTCAGGGGCTTTCCAAGGCCTTTTAGGTGCTTTCCCGCAGGCCGCGTGCAGGGGCCTCAGGCCAGCTGCACGTGTGACTGAGGCCACGTGCGGGGGGGGGGCCTCAGGCCAGCTGCACCTGTGGCTGAAGGTCTTTTAAAAAAATCAGTTGTAAATCCTTCATGTTTTAATGGGAGCGTTTGTCACATTGAAATAATGGCCTAACACCTGCTTAGGGTTCACTAGAGGACGCTTCCAATAGAAAACCATGTCTTAGGAATGAAATAAATAAAAAAGTTGAAGGAGGGGCGATGCCCGCGGGTCTCCAATAAATAGATGAGCGCGGTTGTCACTTATTCAGTCTCTCTAGAGGACTCAGTTTGTCTAAGCTTTGTGTCGAAGGCTTAAATAAACTTAAAAACTCTGTGCATTTTATCTTGCTTAAGGCTGAATTATTCTAAAGTGTTGTGTCATTTTCTAGCATATCACTTGCAATTAGTTTGTGTTATCTAAAAGACGACATCCTGAGAAGACTAAAGACGAGCCGCGACAGAACTTGGCGAGCCAGCCAGGAGGGTCCAGGGGCATTCCGGCAGCCTGGGGCAGTCCAGCTCATCACTCCAGACCGTAAATAACAGTGATCACGACTAAAAGGTAAGCAGAAACCTTTTATAACTTCTGCACGATCTGGAGGAGTGAGTCGGGATTTCCGCCCAAGTTGACAGGTGATATTTTTTTTAATTGCCTCTTACCCAAAAGAACCTGGACTAAGAAAATTGATAAGAGACCAAAAAAAAAAAAAAAAGATAAGATTGAAAATTATCAGGCCTTGTAGATAAAATGCTCAGAAGGTGTGTGTGTTCCCGGGGAAAAAGAATGTCTGTGTGAGTGAAAGGTCAGGAATGTTCATGAACTCTGGTGCGGAAAGAGTGCGTGAAGAACTAACCTGGATGCTTGGAGAATAATTGGTGTTGAAATTCGTTACTAACGTGCCGGCTGATAGCATGCGCTGTAGGGGTTAATTTAGGGGAGTATACTGACAAATAGATACAAGGTAATACAAGGTTATTTAAAGAGTTTAACAGAGACTGAAGTGAAATAAGTGAGAAAAAAGAGTTTAACAGAGAATACGTGCAGAGGAAGCACAAGATAAGCGCCTGAGGGGGCGCAGTAGAAATACCGTACGTGATAAAGAGATTTAAAAGTGCAAAGTGGCACAGCTGATAGTAAGTAAAAGAGCTCAATAAAGGACGTCATTTTTTAAGAAAAGAGAAAAACTATAAAAAATAAAATAAATGAAGAGTTAGTGCAGAATACATGAGAATTAATGAAGCAGAAAATAGTGCAGTAAGGCACCAGATACACGCTTGTGGGGCGTGGGAGAAGAATAAGTAATTAAGTACACAGTAATATGAGTTTTTTTATAAGAAAAGAAAAAGAGAATATTTTCAGTGCAAAGGCACATTAAGCTCACGAGGAGCTCAGTAAGTGAAAAAAGGTAGAAGAAAGTGCAGAAAGGCACAGGATACGCACGCGAGACGCGGTAAGGCGTAGAAATAAATGAAATATTGTATGCTCAGAAAGGAGCTGGTGAAAAATAATATATTAAGCACAGGATACGCACGCGAGGCGCGGTAAGGCGTAGAAGTAAATGAAATATTGTACGCTCAAAGAGGGCTTGTAAAAAAGTAATATATGAAGTTGCTGACAGCGCCGGAGAAGCTGTCTAACGTGAAGAAGAGATACATGCTTAAACAGAACACATTGGTGTTAAGTGAATAAAAAGGTTGTTTAAAGCCGCGGAGTGAAAAGTGGCAGAAGTCTAGATAGAGATATATAGAAAGTTGTTTTTAATAATTTTTGTGTATAAAGCTGTTGAAAATTGTGTGTGGGAGAGTGGAGAGTAAGCGGGGAGGTGCAAGCAAAAAGCTGTGGGCTTGCAAGCTGGCTGACATACAAGATTAATGTGAAAGAGTACGAGGGGGAGGTATTTAGACCCAACAGGAGGACTTGGGAGGGGCATGACAGGCAGAGAGTAAAGTGTGAAACAGAGACAGTGAAGAAAAAGACAGGAGAAGAGTGCTATGTAAATACAGAAAAGGTAGATATTATTTCAAAGAGAGAAAACTAATAAACAAACATAGCAGAAAAAGAAAGAAGAAGCAGAAAGTTAAAAAATTAGAAGGAAAATAGAAAGTCGGGAGCAAAGACATTAGGAAGTGTTAGGGTTGTAAGAGGATTAAATAAATAAAGTTGGTTATAAATCAAAAGAGTTAAAGCTTAGATTATAGTGAAAAAGCTGACAGACTGATCAATGCTTGGGACAGTCTTTGATGGGAGACTTAAGTGATGATGAAATAATACTCCCAGAACATTACTTGACTGACGGAGACATCGAAACCCAGGGAATCAGGACACATTTTTGGCTGGAAAGGACCTATTTTGACAGGGTAGGAGCAGAACATTGGCAGGACGAACAAGAGATCAATCAGAAATTATGGCAGATTACTAAGGTAATCAATCTGAAGCAAAAGAAAGAACAATTCCCTCTAATTAATTGGGAGCTGCTGATAAGACGTCTGTGGCATCAGGGTTTAACCCCGTGGCTGGAGCTGCTTTGTGCTGACCCTAATAAAGAACTTAGCATACCATTAAATCATTTAGTAACACTACCAACCGATCCAGGTGAAGAACTGTTTCCTAGGTTGACTCTGACTGTGGTTCCAAGGAAGGTTCGGTGGGAAACAGGTAAATTTTCATATTTAGTTAAAGAAAAAGAAGACGGGCATAGCAGTTGGAAATTTAATCCTTTTAAGGGTTTAAAATACAAAACAGGTGTTACAGCCAGCAAGTTATTGGTCTGGATCAGGACAGCCCCTGAGGGACTACCAGAACACCATAGAAACACCTCACATAGCGTTTGTCAGGGTTACATGGGTAACTCTCAAGGTCAAGGTCGGGAAAGTACCCCGCTAGACTTAGTACTAAGAAAATATCCAGGAAAACGCACTAAGGCCAACCAATGTATGAGAAAGTGGCACAAAAGGTCACATGGGGGCAGGCAATGGCCTTTGGAGGGATCATTTGATCCGGTGATGTGTGAAGCAGTTGCGGTAGAAATACAGAAAAAAGAAATTAAAGATCAGCAGAAGAACGTAAAAAACAACAAAAAACGCACTGAAGAAAAAGAAGTTTTGGCCTTGTTCAAGCAGGAAGCACAGAGGCTACAGCAGAAAAGAGAAAAAATGACAGAGGAAAGATCCAAAGAGACTAAAGCCAGTGCACCGAGCTAGGAAGCAGAGCCACCCCCATATAAACGTCATGATATGGGGAAGACAGCTGGACAATTTGTACTAGGAACTCATGAAGAGGACCAAGGCATGGATGTGGAGGGCAAATTCACACTGACACTAAAAGCTCGAGAGCCACAAGGAGACAGGTCCTCAGTCTGTCAAATGGATCATACAAGGTCTCCAAGTCCGAAAGTAAGTGGTCGCACACCACGACCAGCAGGGGGGGCCACAAATAACAGTGACACGGAGGCAGACGAGGATAAAGAGAGAGACCTGAAGGCTCCGCCTGCACATCGAGGTCCACTGAAAACCGTCCCCTCCCACCATAAGTCAGCCGACTGGACCTTCACAGGCTATAGAGGCTCCGAAGAGTGGCACAAGAGCTTCTGTGACACACTGGATCTGGCCAGAAGAGATAATGAAGAACTAGCTGAGCAACTTCGGCTAGCGAAGGAAAGAATACAAAGACATAGGGACGCCGAGGAAAGAAGAATATTACAACAATCGACGCCCAATCAAGGGAATCACATTATAGAGCCATCCACCCGGAAAATTTCTGGTGAGATCATCATTGAAACTGCAAAAGAGGCCCGACTCAGGCAAAGACAACAATGTGTAGCCAAAGACATAGCGGCTTTAGAACAGAATATAACCGACTGGATGGACTGCCTGGAACCAGTCAGTCGCACTCGATCTGGAAGACAGTATGGAGCCCGCACAGAAGAAGAGGAGGACGAAGACCTCATATGCCCATTGGTGGTTAGAAATGGTCATCATGTGTATACCCCATGGAGCTGGACAGACATGGTGGGGCTGGCCAACAGACTGCCAGACATCACCCAAGGAGCTGGGAGATGGGTAACTGCCTTAGAAGAAGGCACTGCAGGGGTAACCTTGTCTTTAGGTGACATAAAAGCCTTGCTAATGCATGTCATGGGAAAACATGACACTGAAGAATTAGCAGGAAAGGTTGGACTAACACAAATGATGGGCACAAATCAACATGATGAAGTCCCCTTTAATCGCTATAGAAACTCCATGTGGGAAGGACTGAGAAGAAAGTACCCTGAGGTCTTGGATCCCTCTAAATTGGATGATGAGGAGTGGACACCTGAAGAGTGCCCAAAGAAGTTCCTGCACCGATTCCAGAAGAGATGGGCGGAGGAAACAGGAAATGCATGGAACCATTCTCCAGCAACTGAAATCCTGTTTAAAATAACTGTAAAAAAGGCTCTACCAGATGAGGTTCAGAAAGCCCTAGATGGAGTCGTGGGACTATCGAAAATGAATTGGGCTTTATACTCTGAGCATATTTGTCACCATCTTGAAATCTACAAGAAAGAAAAACAAAAAGAAGAAGATGCAGCAAAATCCCTGACGAAAAAATTGGTGCAGATGCAGTTGGGAGAGCTAACCAAAGTCAAGAAAGAAAAAACAAAGACCCAGGCACCAATGATGACCCCTGTTCCTTCTGAGTCGGCAAGCACAGGCCCTACGACAAACACTGCTGCCACCATACAGGCACCTGTGGTAACAGCCACACAGAGCCCCCAAGGAGCAGCAGGGAGCACTCCTACAGGAGAAGTCTCGGCACCAGTGGAGCATCACTATCACTACCATAGCACTGGCACACCCGGAAATGGACCCACCTACAGTCATGGGTGGAGAGGAGAGTCACGGAACTTTCAAGGTCAAAGAGGAGGGTGGCGAAGAGGATCTCGCCAACCTTCATTTGGAAACAGACTCCAAAACTCAGCTCCCAGGAACAGTCAAGTGGGACCGCCTATGGGACCAACACCCCCAATAGGGGATGAACCCTCTAATGAGTGTTGGAGCTGTGGACAACCTGGACATCGAATGAGAAATTGTCCGGCCCGACCTTGGGTTGGACCCTCTGCCTATTGGCAATAGGGAGGCCTAGAGAAGACAGAGGGGGAAACGGTGGCATTGGCTATTTCGATGATACCTAAGGAAGAGCCAACCGTCACTGTTAATATACAAAACAGAGATTTCCCTTTCATGGTGGATACAGGGGCAACATACTCTTGCATAGGGAAAATGGGCGCTCATCTCCCCCTCTCTGGGTCTGTAATTAAGACCATCGGCTTCTCTGGGAAAACTCAAATAATACCTTTTACACGCCCACTTCCTGTAACGATTGCAGGAAAAACAATTGAAGCACCCCTGTTATACTCACAAAATACACCTGTGAATTTGCTGGGAAGAGACATTTTATGTAAGCTACAAACCCAGATAGTGTGTACCCATCAAGGACTGCAAATACACTTTCCTGACGAAGCACTCGCCAACATTATGGTGCTTATGGACATGGAAAACAAGGTCCGACCTGTGCAACCCATGGTATACTGGCTGAAGTTACAACCAGAAAATTCAAATCTTCAACTGGAATGGGAAAAATGGAAGCCCTGGGCAGAACAACACTATGAAGCAGTATGTACACCTAGTTTACCTTTACATGTCACCCTGATGTTCGATGCCAAACAAGAACAAACTGACTATGCATGCTGCTGGGATGTATTGATGAATCAACAGCTGTTTCACATAACCACCACAGAAATTTATTTAGGCCCCCAAGGGGCCGCAGCTTCTGTCAAGCTAACTTCAGCTGAACAACAATGGTATCAAGTGCCGAATGCCACACCTCATGTGACCCTTTTAGTCTCAGAAAAGTACGAATCCCATGACCTAGGTCCAATGGTAAAGACAGCCTCAGAAGTTGAAGAATGGCAAAACATGGAAAGTCCACAAGTACATCTGTCAAAAGACCAGCAGTTTATACGAATTAATTTAAAAGTAAATGATGAGGCTATAGCTCAAAAAGTGGAGCTCAATCCTAGACCAGAGGGACAGATGGTGTTATCGGCCCAACAAGAGAGATTGTTAGAGCAAATACCACCAGTGGTGTGGTCCAAAAGCAAAACGGATGTAGGACTAGTAAAAACAGCCTTACCAGTAAAAATAAAAGTAAAACCGGGAGCAAAACTGCCTCACCAAAGGCAGTATCCATTAAAACCTCAGGCTATTGAAGGCATAAAACCAGTAATTAAGGGACTAATGGCAGCTGGAGTTCTAATAAAAACTGCAAGCCCATGCAATACTCCTATCTATCCTATCCCTAAAAAGAATACCAAAGAGTATCGGCTGGTACATGATCTGCGTCCTATCAATGCAATAATAGAAATGGATGCACCTATAGTACCTGATCCGCATACTATACTATCAAGCATCCCTGCTGGAGCAAAATGGTACACAGTAATCGATCTGTGTTCAGCCTATTTCAGTGTGCCTGTGCACCCAGACTCACAACATTTGTTTGCATTCACATTTCTGGGACAACAGCTAACGTATACACGGCTACCTCAGGGACTGAACCGGTCCCCAGCCATCTTTAACAAAGTCTTGGCTGAAGATTTACAACACCTTGACATACCCAGTACATTGGTGCAATATATGGATGATCTCCTTATTGCATCAGAGACTCAAGAACAGTGTGAAAAAGATTCATTAATTGTATTGCATGCATTGGCAGATGGAGGTCATAAAGTAAGTAAGGACAAATTGCAGTTCTGCAAACAACAAGTAGAATACTTGGGAAGACAGTTGTGTGGGACCACGCGATGTATAGCCCCAAGCCAAGTGGAGGCTATAATCAAGGCTCCCAAATCCCAAACAATGGGACAGATGCTTTCATTCCTTGGGATGGCAGGGTACAGTCGGCCGTGGATTTGTGATTATGCTATAAAAACTGCACCTTTGCGTGCCATGATTAGAGCAGTGGGGCAAACAAGCAATGCAGCTCTCCTCGTCTGGACAGATCAGGCAACGGGAGCTTTTGAGGCCCTAAAAACAGACATGCAATCTGCTCCCGCGTTAGGTAACCCAGATTATGGGAAACCTTTCCATTTGTATGTTACTGAAAAAACTGGATATGCTTGTGCTGTACTAATGCAGGAAACAAATGAAGGAAAACAACCATTGGCCTATTATAGTACAAAGCTTGACAACATTGAAACAGGATTGCCACCATGCTATCAGGGTCTAGCAGCAGCTGCCTTTGCATTTCAAAAAGCATCATCCATAATCATGGGACATGCAGTAACGTTGTACACGTCGCATCAGTTACATGCCCTGCTAACCAGTCAACGTTTTGTCTTAACACAAGCTAGACGCACTGGATATGAAGTTGTGTTGTCTGCTCCAGAAATAACAATACAACGTTGTCACACGGTGAATCCCGCCACCAAATTGACCACACCGTTAGATGGTACTCCACATAACTGTGTGGCAGAGACAGAGAAATTTTTGAGAGCCAGAGAACATTTGTATAATCACGCCATAGATGCAGATCTAACCCTGTTCGTGGATGGCTCATGCTTTCGGGATGCCGCGGGATTGCATGCGGGTATGGGGATTGTTAAACTAAACACGGATGGCGAGACCTTTGAATTACTGGAGTCCCAAGGAATTGATCAGCCTTGTTCAGCCCAACTGGCAGAAATCAAAGCCCTAACTATGGCTTGCCAGATAGCTAAAGATCAACGTGTTAATATCTACACAGACTCAGCCTACGCTTATGGCGTATGTCATGTACATGCAAACATTTGGAAACAAAGGGGATTCCTGAGAGCAGATGGCACCCCTGTCACTCATGGAGAAGCGATTTCCCAACTGTTACAAGCTCTCCAATTACCGTCTGAGGTAGCCATCATTAAATGTGCAGCTCATCAAAAGAATAATAACATCATAGTTCAAGGTAACAATCTAGCAGATGACGCAGCTCGCAAAGGAGCACAAGGAGAAAATATGTTTCCCCTGCTAACCATCCAAGATTGTGCCCCACTGGTTTCACTTGACGCACTGATAGTGGCTCAAAGTAGGGCCAGTGGAGAAGAAAAACGAATGTGGGTTAAACGAGGCGCTATTGAGACATGCAGTCAGGGGCCAGCGGACAAGCTGTGGCGCAGTAGTCATGGACATTTTGTGTTACCCACCAATTTATTACGACATGCAATCATTTGGGCCCACGGACCCGATCATTGTTCGCGAGTCCAAATTATGAACAAACTAAAAGCTGTCTGGTGGTCACCATATATGGCAGCTACAGTGGACCGTTTGTTGAATGAGTGTGAGGTATGTGCACAGTACAATGTCCGGAAATCATTCACAGCCCCTTTAGCCCACATTCCGGTCCCTGATGGGCCATTCAGACATCTTATGATGGATTTCATAGACATGGGAGCTGAAAATCGAGTTAAACGAATGAGATATGTTTTGGTAGTGATATGCAGATTCAGCCGATGGATTGAGGCAGTAGCCTCTGCAAATCAAGACCATAAAACGGTAGCCAAATTCTTGTGCCGAGACGTCTTTCCAAGATTTGGCATTCCAGATACTATCTCATCTGACAACGGTAGGGCTTTTGTAGCCAAGGTTACACAAGAAACATTCAAACAATTGGGTATCAAACAGAAGTTTGGGTGTGTTTATCACCCTCAATCAAATGGGGCAGTGGAACGGGCTAATGGCATTTTAAAGAACAAACTAGCAAAAATCATAGCAGACAGCAATGGCAAACTAACCTGGCTGGATGCGTTGCCGCTTGCTTTATTGTCAATGCGCTCACAAACTAACCGACTAACCCATCTGACACCATTTGAAGCTCTTACAGGTCGGCCGATGCCTATTCCATACCTGAGAGGACCCTACGAAGGACCATCGCTGGAGCAGCTACAAGACGAATGGCATAATTATCTGAGACAGTTAACCCAAATACACAAAACTATCTTTTTGCAGGTCAAAGGTGCTACAGAAGACAGAGAAGCAGAGATTCCACTCGAAAATCAGAGCATCCAGCCTGGTGATCTGGTTTACGTCAAGGTGTTCAAAAAGAAGTGGGACAGGCCCCGCCGAGAAGGTCCTTTCAAAGTTATTCTTGCCTCACGTACAGCAGTCAAAGTAGACGGTACGGACACTTGGTTTCATTTAAACCACTGCTGTAGGGTTGGTGGCCCAGCGCCCCTGCGGCCTCGGCAAGCTCGTCTTGGCAGAGCCGCCGGGCCAAGGGGGGAAGCAGGAGAAGCCAGAGACCCTACAGCAGCACCGAGGGACGGCCACGCCTCCCTGCAGCCAGAAGAAGCACCGAGGGAAGGCCACGCCTCCCTGCAGCCAGGCGAACACTGGCCAAGGCGCTCACAGAGACTGATTGAACAAAGACGACGCACAGCTTCAGAGAGTAGTGGATCCCTGCCAGATAGAGCAGCGACAGACTCAGATGCAGACTCAGAGACAACTGGAGACGCAGGCCAACAGACAGACAGAAATACAGACCGACAGATAGACAGGCCACAGGAGACATCAGACTCGGACAGCAACTCAGTAGATTTACCGACAGAAGAACCGCAGGAAGTACAACCCAGACAAAGCACAGATACACCACACATCCCTAGTGACAGCTCATCTAGTGACGGCTCACTTAGTAGCACATCTAGTAGCACATCTCAACAGTCATCAGAGCAATGATTAAGGAATTATTCAAGGGATTGACAATACTACTGGTGGTCAGTATGGGAGAAAATAGACATCCAAAACATACAACGGACTGTGCCGTGGCCATGGCCGCAATAGCAGCTAAACAAGGCATTCTAAACACAGGAAAAACATATAATTTGGTATACATTAAATCAAAAGCCTACAAGAACATAGGAATACAGGGAAAGCTGGGGGATTACATATTAGGCGAAGCCATTAGCATCAAATGTGAAGAGGAGGGAACACTCAACATAGAGGTAATTTGTGATAAAAGAGGATGCAGGGAAACCAAGCAAGACGTAACTGTTGCAGTACATGAAGCCACAAAATGGGTAAAAATCAAACCAAGGAAAAAGAGGACAATTAGAAGCCTAGAAACAAGCAGTCACTTAGGGAGATGGGATCCCAGTACAGACCTAGCCCGCACACAAGGGTTGAAGACCAATTTATTTTACCAATGGTTGAAATTTTCGGCTAGGCAGATCAGTGAAAAGCCTTGCATAGCCTGTCACCGGAAAGGTGTGATACCTCAGGCTAAACCCCTACCTGATATCAACAACTGTTATAGGAGTCCCCAACATAACTCAGACCAAGCAGAATGCTATACACAATGTGTTATGAAAATGGCAGTAGGTGATGAAAAATATGCTGCCGACAGTAAACTTTGTCCAGTGCCCCTAAGTACAGAAGGAACCGTTCCACCTATGATTAAAATAGAGAAAGGGATGATACACCCATTCTGTATAGCTAAAGGCTTAGTAGCACAATACATAAGCGATTGGCAGGTAGGGACGACCCAGCCAAAACACCACATACAGTGTATGCAAAAGCAGCAAGAATACAAACCGGCCAAAACAGCATGGAACATTACCGTCTGTCACACCCTGCCAGCAGCAGGCATACAGTGTGAACAAATAGTACCTGCCACAGGGGGGTCGGTAATTGGACTGAATCTCACCCATGCTTCATGGGTATCTACTCCAAATTTAGCTAAGGGAACGGTACCCTTAGCTGACATCTTTTGGATATGCGGACAAAGAAGGAAACTCCTGTCATCGCTGTCCCCTAATTGGAAGGGCCTTTGTGCTCCTGTGATGCTCACAGGAGCTATAACAGTAATTGAAATGCCAAATTCAATACAACCCATGCCACAGAAACTTCGTAAGAAAAGAGGAATAATGACATTTAAAACAGACTACAACATCACAGTAAGAAACGGGATACCAGAAGGGATACCCCGACAGTTAGAAGCCATAGACAGTAGCAGAGTTAAAGCAGATGAAGATGCGGATAAATGGGGATGGGCATTGGCTCTGTTTGGGGTTACTCCAAAAATCCGTTCTAGGTTCCAGGAGGTGCAGTGGATTAATTACTTGTGGTATAATCAGCAAAGATACCTGAACTGGACATTGGCAGCAGTAGGAGCCTTAACCGAACAACTGCACGCCACCTCGCTAATGACAATGCAAAATAGATTAGCTATCGAGATGATGATGGCTGATGAACAAGGAGTTTGTATTATGATCAAAGCCACAGAATGCTGCACAGCTATTCCCATGCGTACAGGGGAAGACGGAAATTTGACAGAGCTCTTAATCACACTTGAAGAGATGCAACAGGAACTGTTAAGTAACTCCATAGGAGGGAGAAATTAAACTGACGATTCTGGATACATTGTAGGGAATGGAATGAATATTGGCCCACTGTTTTCACTGTTTGGGACTCTAAGGAGAGGGTGGATATCATGGAAAGACTGGTTATACCAGATAGGTGTAATCTTGGCACTAACAGGGGTGGCGGTCTTGCTGGTAATATGTTGTGGTATTCCCTTGATAAAATTTCTGGTCAATAAATTGATTTCATCCACAGTAGGACAGCTCCCACTGTTAGCCATCCGAGCCCTAGAAGAAAGCACAAACGAAACAGACAGAGAACCAGAATATATGGAAATGGATGAAATACCAATTATCCTCCCCGACAGCCCCCAGCTCCCTAATATTGTGGCGTACACCCCAGATAGGGAGGACTGGGATGGACCGTGCTTGGTGATATTGTAGACGAGGAAGAAGACATGCACGCACATTTACATTCACACTCATGCACCCACAAAAATGAGGGATAGGATAGACAATATCTGAAAGAATGACATGGAGCTGTAATAATGAACGTATATGTATATTACTAGGACACAGGAGTATGGCTGAGAGACCAGACTCCCCTGATCAGGGACCTATGCCTGATCTGCCTCTATCAAGTCTGATTGGACTCTCAGAACTGTTTGGAGAAGAGGATATACAGGAGGGATGGTCGAGACATGATTGGTCGCCACAGCCGCCTTCCATCCAGCAGCTAAACCAGTTGGCAACAGAAGGATCTTCATCGTTCCAGCACCTGGCGATGACGGCTTCACAGAATCTGCCTGCAGCAAGAGTCGGCCCGAGGACTCCACCATCACCTGAAGGACCCTTTGGACTCAGGAACACACCCCTTCCGTAGATGCCATGGAGACAGTCACATGTGCCAGTGGCAACGATACCCTCCAGGGGAGGCAGCCAAGGTCGGCCATATGCAGCAACCGCCCGAGTGCATCCTAGACCCAATTCACTGCTTTCCACCCCCAAGGCAGGAGAGATATTCTGATCAGCCCAGTACCTCTGGAGGAGGATCAGCAGGGGTGGACCTTAGTCGAACTCACCCACCAGGACAGAGGGGAGCTTTGTACAGGCTACTAAATGCCAAGAGTGTCCCAACCACTTGCCTGTGCGACATCAACAATACTCCCCCCACACACGAAATGCCTTCCCCCTTGTACTTCCTGTCCCCTGGACTGCACAACCTTAATCTGGTCATGGTCACCCCACAGGACATGGCAATCTTGGTTCGAGAGCTTCGTCTTCCACAAGAGTCTGTTCCAAAAACCTTGGAGCAGCTCCTGCCCCTCACAAATCACATTCCCCATGAGCTATTTGAGGAAATCATGCCACAACTAAGTCAGACAGCTGCATACCTGTTCAGGATACACCGTGACAATGCCAACATCTCTTGTGCTCAGGAGGGCCTCCATACTCAACTGTGTGGTCTTCAGTCTAGTATGGACATGCTAGCCTGCATGATGGAGCATATGGAAAGGGAACAGCTAGGGCTGGCCACCACCACCCTGAATGTGGGCAAGAATTCTCTGGGGGCCCTGTACAACCTGGCCAAGCAGCACAAGGAGCTGGAAAGATCCATCAGAGAACTGCACGACTGTCTGAAAGCCAGAATTCCTGATCCTTCCCCCACTACCCCTGAAAGGCCAACCTCCCCATGTTCCCCAACTTCTCCCAAAACTTCAGATGCTGAGTAAATGCTGAGGAGCGCGGACTGACGTAATGGCACTGGACACGGACTATGATCTTGGTTCTTGAGTTTGAATTGCGGACTGGTTTCAGAAATCTGAGTGTAAATAAAAACAAAGAAGGATATATGTTAGTAACGAAGGTTGGGTAAATGTCTGTCCTTACCATCATCTGCGTAACACAGATAAAGCTAAATGCATACACATAGATATCACATTGCAAAGTTATAAAAAGGGGACCCTTACACGGCGTGTTTGTAGATTTAGTAGTAAAGATGCACCATAGGGACCCCTTTTTCTTAAATTATAGCATGCCTCAAGAGACATGCATTGCCTAAATTTGGTGTCTGGCCAAAACGGGCATTAGAAAACAAGCTGAAAAAGAAGAAAAACAAAGTGGAAAATGTTGAGAAATGGCCTATAATGAAAACCATTATATGATTGACTAAGGCAAATGACTTAAGGACGGACATGAAGGGAAACCATTTATTGTGTTTTATCATTTAATTAGACATAGCTGCGCTAACCTTAGAATAGTTTCTTGATTGGTCGACTAAATAGTGGTAACGTAGGCGTTATTTGATGCATTTAAGTAATACATGTGTGACTCTTTAACAAAATAATATGTAGAACCAAGTATAATGGGTTGGAGCCTCTGGTTGAGTGAGTCAATAGATGCCAGAAGATGATTGGTTGCACTGATGTCAATGTAAAGCCTTTACTTTGCCATGATTAAGAGGTTGCTGTAACTTGTTTTATGTGGCCATTTTAAGTGCCTTGAATTACACCAAAACTCATTGTTTGAATGTCACCTTGCGTTGATATAATCCGGCTAATTGCTCACCTTGTGCCTTAGTATGTAGGTTCACCTGCACTGCAATATATTTACCGTGTGAAGTATCACTGATATTCATATCCGCACCAGAGTTATCAGTAAGTCGAGTGATGTGTTTTTCTTTTTTATTGCAATGCACAAATGAGGATGTCTTGTCAGTAAACAACCCAAGAGTATAGTTGATGTAATGGGACTCTTTCGAGTCCCAGAGGAGGGACTGTAGAAGAATTTTTAGGTCCATATTTGAACTGTGATGAACTATCAAGTGTCCTGATCCGAACTGTATGTCCTCTGGTTGAACTAGCAGGTGTTCAACCCAAAAAAAGGGCTCTATTAGTCATTTAGTCTGTCAGGGGCTTTCCAAGGCCTTTTAGGTGCTTTCCCGCAGGCCGCGTGCAGGGGCCTCAGGCCAGCTGCACGTGTGACTGAGGCCACGTGCGGGGGGGGCCTCAGGCCAGCTGCACCTGTGGCTGAAGGTCTTTTAAAAAAATCAGTTGTAAATCCTTCATGTTTTAATGGGAGCGTTTGTCACATTGAAATAATGGCCTAACACCTGCTTAGGGTTCACTAGAGGACGCTTCCAATAGAAAACCATGTCTTAGGAATGAAATAAATAAAAAAGTTGAAGGAGGAGCGATGCCCGCGGGTCTCCAATAAATAGATGAGCGCGGTTGTCACTTATTCAGTCTCTCTAGAGGACTCAGTTTGTCTAAGCTTTGTGTCGAGGGCTTAAATAAACTTAAAAACTCTGTGCATTTTATCTTGCTTAAGGCTGAATTATTCTAAAGTGTTGTCATTTTCTAGCATATCACTTGCAATTAGTTTGTGTTATCTAAAAGACGACATCCTGAGAAGACTAAAGACGAGCCGCGACAATAACTACCAATTTACAGTGTATTTAAAATATGAAGAAAGTTCTGTGTGTCAACAATGATTTAATTTCTTTGATTATTGGAAAGTGTCCTATGCCACGTGACCGAATGGGTGCCTTCATTCGGATACATGTATTTAGTAAATAAATAAAATGTTTTCCAATCTGAAAGTTTGTGTGTGGCATAAATACGCTTAAACCAGGCATACTTCCATGATGATTTATGGATAAATTAAATACATTTACAATCAATGTATGTGACATATCTGATATCATCGGCTCAACAATCAACAGCGTCTGAGCGAGTGGGTTTTTTTTTTTCCAAGTTTCGGCCATCGATCGACCAACGATTTTATTCGAAAAACCACTGAAAATCAAATTTCAGTCATCATAGAATGCCTTTCAAGCCACATTATTGTCTGAAAACTATTTATAAACCACTCACTATTTCTTGCTAAAATAAGTGCCCAATTTTCCTTGCCCAACGTTTTTCCTGGATGCCATGATCATCGACTGGACTGGACTGACGCTATGTTTGTTTTGATCCCCCTGCGCGGTGCATTGTGGGATCAAATCAAAAGCTGTGTTCACCGTGGGGACACTTTGGGCACTATTCGGGATTATTTTAGTTTTTTTTACCGATGACAAACGATACGTAAAAAAATCCCAAACTGGTCTGGATCCGGGCCTGGTGCCACCTCTTTGGGAGTTAGACAGTCAGGCACTGGAGCCGCCTCCTTGAGATTCAGACTTCTTCTTCAGCAAACCTGTGGGTGACATCATGGAGGGTTTGTCTGGTGTATACACACGCTATGGTTGCATGGAGCTGATAAACTCTCATAGTGTACAGCGTAAAAGAGTGACATTTGTAACATAGTCAGGTTATACCACAGGGTTTATTTTCAGATGTGGAGGGAAGTTGGATTGATATGGAGTTATGGTGAAACACCTCGTGTCCTGCCTCGTATGCATTCTGCTCTGCTTGCTTTTGTTCAAAAGCCTGTATAATTAACTTTTCAACTAGCGCCGAAATGTGTTAAACTAAATTGTAATTTCAGAACTCAATTAATTTTTCGACACCAATCATCTTCACCTTCCTTGCAATGATTTCTTATAGTGAAAATAAATGAGATAAGCGTGCGTGTGTGTGTGTGTGTGTTGTAGAGTTTTATCTCTGGCATTTAATTGCTTCCTCACACACTGAATATTTTTGTGTAGAGTTAAGATGCACTGTTAGCTGAATACCAATCACATGATTTTCACCCTGTGTCTTCCTGACGATGACTCACTGCACATTCGGGTGATTTTCTCAGGTCAAACATTTTATCTGTCAACCTGAGGCCATGACAGGAGGAACACCGTCACCTGGTGGTAAATCTGATAATGTCATTATAAAAAAATCACGGCTCAGGAAGAAGACTGGAGCAGCATCATGTTTGACGTTTTAAGTCGGTGGTCGTAAACTACTTTTGGATGTACTGACCAAATTCACAGCATCTGTATCAGGCCGTGTGTTTTTCTTTTTTTTTTTCTTTTTTTTTTGTACAGGTGGCGTTCCTTTTTGAACTGTCACCTGAATTGGTTGGTGCTCAAACCCGTATCACACTAAGTCTGACTGGACCTTAAGAACTCAGACACATGCAGTCAGGTCCATAAGTATTTATACAACACAATTTTTGCAATCTTGCCTCTACACACCACAGTGGAGCGCACCATTTCAGAATCCAGACATTTCCATACACAATCCCACCATTTTCAGAGACAATAATAAATTGGACAAATTAAATAGAATTGTGTATTATTATTATTATTATTCATAATTTAAATAATCACTTTTACAGAGATTTTTCTTCAGACAAATCAGGGGATGGATAGATACATGATCATTTCCAACTGCATATTGTCATGGTTCGCATTCTGGTGTTGGTTTTCTGATCCCTGGGTTTCTGATTCTCATAATATTGCATCCTGCATGAGCTCTTGGTGAAATTATACAGCATCTGCATGAATGTTAAATGTCCACCAGGTGGAGATATTGCTCCATTTCAAGAACCTTCAGTACCGGCTGCTGCTGGATACAATGACAAACCTGGTGTTTATATGGTGGAGGCCAGCAGGAATCTCTGTGCATGTGGTAGTCAGTAAACCTCACTCCCCAACAGCTAAAGGACTCTCTGGCCACAGAGCTCTGATCCTGGGTTTTAACCTTCTGGTCAGAGCTCCCACCTCCCATGCTGTAGATCACGAGTTCACATCCCGAGTGAAGCAACAAAGTGAAGTGGGAGATACATAATGTAGAGGTTAATACTTATAGTAGTAGATGTGTTATATTTCGAGTGTTTACCTTGTGTTTTGTGTTCCTAGTGAAATAGCCATGTAGGTATTATCCTTGTACTTTTGTTTTGACAGTTCTGCTCCTAGTGCACGTTGAGGGCTTTACTTCCTGGGCACTCAGGTTTCTGCTTTCATATGCATGCTCATTTCCCAGGTAATTGAGTTATACACATTTTAAGTATCACAGATCCTTCACTCCAGTGCCAGATTGTCTCATTTGTATATTTGCTTTCTCATATTTATTTCTCGTGTTCAGTCTCCAGTTGCAAAACGTCCTGTTTCTTCCTAGTTTAGCCTGCTGTCTGCTGGAATTCCTGTGTGGTATGTTTGATTCCTGTGGACTGATCCTTTGCTAATGATTCTTCTTTTGATGGTGCACTCAAGGTCACTATTGCTGTTTGATCCGATAAATTGCATACAAAACCCATGTCTGTGTTACCGACCATGTCACCAGTTGTTTCCACTCGGACACAGTTTTGAATAAAGTGCTACTTACTGGTGTTTTTACAGCTTCAGCCCCCAGCTGTAAATAAACACTGATGTTTTCATCAGTGTTATTTTCTACTCAGGACCAACAGGGACCAGCAGAGACTAGAAACCACTGAGGTTAAGGTCACAGGCCACATCTTTGCCTACTTCTCCTTACCTCTCCGCTTGGTTCCTGTTTGATGCCTGGTTGCTGACCTGCACTGTTTTCCTCCACCTCACCGCTACCAGTTGGTCCCTGTCCAGTGGTGGGTGGAGGATCCGCTCTTGCCTTCTTCCAATGGCAGGATTCAGCTTTGATGCTGTCAGGATCGAGACCAGCCCCAAAGGCTGTCTTTAATTCGTAAGAATTTATATCCATGGAATAAATGTTTAACAGTCTCCTGAGTCTTAACGGTAGAACTGCCTACTCCAGACACATTTGTCACTTAGTGAAAGACATGACCAAGATGATGAAATAACATCACTATTTTCCAAAAATCTTTTATTGCATGCACGGGGGTTATGTTGCTCGTCCGATGCCTTTCATTCTGTTTGTTTAGGAATGGTGGTGTGAGAAATGTGACAATGACAGTCCAACATTCATAAAGAGTGAAGAGGAGTAGAATAGAGCAGAACAGGTCAGGCAGTCTATTGTCATTGTACAGAATAAAACAAAATTAGGATCACTACTACTGATGGTGCAATTAAAGTCACAGCCATTAATACAGATACAAAAATAATAACTAAAATAAATCTAATTATTGCACTAGAATAAGCATTGCACTCTCCTGTGTAATTATTGCACAAGATCCAGCAGCTATTGCCCTAGAAACCATTCATCATGTTGCACATAAAGGGCCATTCAATGCTTGTTAAAAGTTAAGAGTGCTAATGTTCCTGGGAAAGAAACTGTCTGAGTCTGATGGTCCATGCTGTAATAATTCCTTAGCATCTGCCAGAGTGCACCAGGTCACACAGCTGATGTTGAGGATGTGAAGAGTCCTTAGGGCCCCTTCACACATAGTGCAAATATGTACAACTCAGGGCGACTCACAGCGAAACAGCTGGTATGAGCGAACCACAAAACATCGCACCGACGGGCATGCGTGCACGATCCTGGTGCGACGGTTCGTGCATGTGACGGTGTCGTTTGAGCAGGAACACAGTGCGAGCAGCTGCAGCTTTTCGGAACAGGGATGATGCAGCGCCCTGCCCATAGTCAACCATTAATCACCCCAAAATCCTACACACTGTAGCTTTAACATCATTCCACCTAATGATGTTAAAGCTACAGTGTGTAGGATTCTGGGGTGATTATTAGCAGAAATGGAATATAGCATTTGGGACCATCTGTTTAATAGTATATATACAATTTAACTCATTTACATATATACCACAAAATCACAGCATAATTCTCTCCAAGGCACTTGTAAGGTCTAACCTTACCAACAACATACCTACAACAACAAATCAATGTGTTATCTTAAGTTTAGAATGAGTCCTTCATATCTACAGTTGTGCTCAAAAGTTTACATACCCTGGCAGAATTTTTGCTTTTTTTGGCCATTTTTAAAAGAATATGAATGACAACACAAAAACTTTTTTCACTCATGGTTAGTGGTTGGGTGAAGCCACTTATTGTCAAACAACTGTGTTTCCTCTTTTTAAATCAAAATGACGAGAACTACCCAAATGAACCTGATCCAAAGTTTACATACCCCTGTTCTTAATACTGTGTATTGCCCCCTCTAACACCAATGACAGTTTGGAGTCTTTGTGGTAGTTGTGGACGAGGTTCTCTGATGGTAAAGCTGCCACTGAATATGTCTGGGAATTTATTTACATTAATTACAAAAAAATACAAACAATATGGCACTCTATGGTAAATCTGTGTGGAGTAGACAGTTCTCAAAAACTGAGTGACTGTGCAAGAAGTAGAAGAGTGAGGAAAGCCACCAAGACACCCAGACAACCCAGAAGAAGTTATAGGCTTACGTGGCTGTGATTGGAGAAATTATGCACAGTGCAAGCTTTGCATTTTGTATCACCAGTTATCCATCTTCATGATGAAGTGGTATAGCGGAGGATTTTCTTAAAAAGAAGACCTGAAAGTTCAGCAACAAATTGCCAGAAGGTACATCTGAGATGCAAGCCTGGATCTGATCTGTTTTGGTGAAAGAAAATCCTTCTCAACTTTACTCCACTATGAAGCTAAGAGTAGTGATGCAAAATTTTGAAGATCTTGAAGGAGAGAGCATATCTCACCCATATTGGCCTCTCTTCATTGGCTTCCTGTTAAATTTCTTCTTCTTACTTATAAGGTTTTGAATAATCAGGTCCCATCTTATCTTAGGGACCTCGTAGTACCATATCACCCCAATAGAGCGCTTCGCTCTCAGACTGCAGGCTTACTTGTAGTTCCTAGGGTTTGTAAGAGTAGAATGGGAGGCAGAGCCTTCAGCTTTCAGGCTCCTCTCCTGTGGAACCAGCTCCCAATTCAGATCAGGGAGACAGACACCCTCTCTACTTTTAAGATTAGGCTTAAAACTTTCCTTTTTGCTAAAGCTTATAGTTAGGGCTGGATCAGGTGACCCTGAACCATCCCTTAGTTATGCTGCTATAGACGTAGACTGCTGGGGGGTTCCCATGATGCACTGTTTCTTTCTCTTTTTGCTCTGTATGCACCACTCTGCATTTAATCATTAGTGATCGATCTCTGCTCCCCTCCACAGCATGTCTTTTTCCTGGTTCTCTCCCTCAGCCCCAACCAGTCCCAGCAGAGGACTGCCCCTCCCTGAGCCTGGTTCTGCTGGGGGTTTCTTCCTGTTAAGAGGGAGTTTTTCCTTCCCACTGTAGCCAAGTGCTTGCTCACAGGGGGTCGTTTTGACCGTTGGGGTTTTACATAATTATTGTATGGCCTTGCCTTACAATATAAAGCGCCTTGGGGCAACTGTTTGTTGTGATTTGGCGCTATATAAAAAAATTGATTGATTGATTGATTGATTTACCATAGAGTGCCATAATGTTTGTATTTTTTTTGTAATTAATGTAAATAAATTCCCAGACATATTCAGTGGCAGCTTCACCATCAGAGAGCCAACGTCCACAACTACCACAAAGACTCCAAACTGTCATTGATGTTAGAGGGGGCAATACACGGTATTAAGAACAGGAGTATGTAAACTTTGGATCAGGGTCATTTGGGTAGTTCTCTTGTCATTTTGATTTAAAAAGTATAAACACAGTTGTTTGACAATAAATGGCTTCACCCAACCACTAACCATGAGTGAAAAAAAGGTTCTTGTGTTGTCATTCATATTCTCTTAAAAATGGCCAAAAAAAGCAACAATTCTGCCAGGGTATGTAAACATTTGAGCACAACTGTACATGGGCACCCATGTACACCCCCCCGCATGTTGATACAGGAACATACTTAGTGCACCTTTCACATTTGCAGGATTGCTGGAAGACTGAAGAAAAAAGAAGAGGAAACAAGTTTGTGAACTCACATTTTTGTTAGATGGAGGACCACACATATTGCTTATCACCAAAGGGGAGGTGATGGTCTAATGGTTAAGGTGTTGGGCTTGAGTCCAGAAGATCATGGGTTCAAATCCCCGCCTGACTGGAAAATCACTAAGGGCCCTTGGGCAAGGCCTTTAATCCCCTATTGCTCCCGGTGTGTAGTGAGCGCCTTGTATGGCAGCACCATGACATTGGGGTGAATGTGAGGCATAACTGTAAAGCGCTTTGAGCGTCTGAAGCAGATGGAAAAGCGCTATATAAATGCAGTCCATTTACCATTTACCAAAGAAGGCAAGGGCGCATGACCAAAGCGTGACTTGTCAGCAAAGAAATTAAAACATGAAAGGAAACAAAATAGCGGCCAGAAACGGCATAATGCAATCTGCAACCTCACCACTCGATGATACTAAATCTTACACACAGTAGCTTTCAGGAAAGATTAAAAATTTCAGTAATGACCCCACAGAGCTGGTTGACCTATATTTAATGCTCCTGTGATGATGGACCACACCCAGTTGTTTCTGTCATGTCATTAATAACAGATTAGCAACAGAATGTCAGAGTCTATATTTGACCACTTCCTGAAACTTCCAGAGTGTTATGTTTTGTTTCACTCCTTGTTGTACACAATCGTTGCCTCACAACTTATCCTCGAGACCAGAGAAAATCACAGACCCATGTGATTTTCGATTTTAGCAACTAGCAGACATTGTGACCTGTTTGTCACTCTGTTCAAAAGTAAGATTGATTCACACTGCCACAAAACTCTCATGAATGCAAAAAAAAAAGAAAAAAGTACTTTTTATTTTTTATTTAGTCCAACAAACATTGCATATTGTCATTAAGAAAAAAATGTGGATGGTCTCTTTTTTCCAGGATCCCCTTTTGCCAATAGAACAAACATTTTTTGTGAGGGACTTCCCACCTTTCATCCATTGATGGATAATTATGAACATTTCTGAATAGAGTGAGGTGAAAAATATCTAGCTGTAAATAGCTTGTTCAAAGATACTAGGGGGCGCTGTGATAGGGCGCTTGTGCACATGCTTCACCAACCTAGAAACAAGCCTGGCTGGGCACAGCAAACCATGATGCCATTTGGAATCTATGTTTTGGGAGTCGAAGTAATGCCATGTCCGAGAAACAGACGATTAAAACTATCAGAGAGTATTTAAAAGCAGGAATGTGTCAACCACAGGTTACAGAAAGCAGGAGCTGTTAAGCCATGCAAGTGTCAGGGGGCGTTTAGATTTGGTGGAGAGAGTGGAGGAGATTGGCGTGCCAGCGAGAGAAGATGACGATCAAGAACGGGAATACCAATGACATAGAACTGTTGTCCACAATGGTGAGTCATTCGTACGTAAGTTGGGTCTTTTTTGTTGGCCCTACAACACATCTTCACTCATTGATATCTTAATTTAGCTTGACGAATTTTGTGTGGAAATGGGTGAAATGTAGCGCTTTGAAGCCATCTGTGCTTTGGGAGGCCTGCTTTCTTGTCGACCATTTTTTGTTTCCTTGTGTCTGGTTTTCAGTCAGATGCCCAACAGTCATACCCAGGTATGTCTACAATCTAATTCTTTCAAACAATTTATAAAATTTAAGCATAATTTCAGCAGCAGAAATGTCCCATAGCAACGACACAGACTTCTGAGCTCTGGATAGCCAAAAACTGTTAGTCTCTGCCTTTACATCCGGGTATGGCACAAGCCATGTGTGCGCACAAGCGACCTACCGCAATGCCCCATGGATCTTCAAGTGCAGCTATTGTAAGTGATTTTATTTTATAGTGATATACAATTTTCTATAAAATACAAAATCTTTAGTGAACACATTTCTAGCATCAAAACAGTTCATCCACAAGAATAAAAGTGTATTTTCTTTAAAGATATGAAGAATTTTCAAAGGATTCAAGGATTCAAAAGAATTTTATTGTCATACGAGGTCTGTTAGAAAAGTATCCGACCTTATTATTTTTTTCAAAAACCATATGGATTTGAATCACGTGTGATTACATCAGACATGCTTGAACGCTCGTGGGCATGTGAGAGTTTTTTCACGCCTGTCGGTTACATCATTCGCCTGTGAGCAGTCTTTGAGTGAGGAGTCGCCCACCCTCTCGTCGTTTTTTCATTGTTTAGGAATGGCTCAGAGACTGCTGCTTTGTTTGATAAAAATTTTTTCAAAAACTGTAAGGCACAACTGAGTGGACACCATTCGATAAATTCAGCTGGTTTTCGGTAAAAATTTTAACGGCTGATGAGAGATTTTGGTCTGGTAGTGTCGCTTTAAGGATGGCCCACGGCGCCTGACGGCAATCTGCGCTTCGAGGTGGCAGCGTCTCGCCGTTTCAAGCTGAAAACTTCCACATTTCAGGCTCTGTTGACGCAGTAAGTCATCAGAGAACAGAGAACTTTCAGAAGAAGTCGGCATGAGGAGTTTATTCGGACATTCCATTGTTAACAGACATTTTGTAATGAAAGAACATGCGGGCAGAGTCGCATGTCGGGCCGGACCCGACCGCGGGGGGTCGCGACAGGAAAAACACCTCCGTGTTGGAAACCTTAACGGGCAAATTGGAACATGCCCAAGCTGTTAAACAATTTCTCAGTTACTCACTTGTTGAAAGCCATCAAAAGCCACCTGAATTTTACAAATGCTTTTCAACACGGAGGTGTTTTTCCTGTCGCGGTGCACACAGATTCGCTGAGTCGTCACGGAAACGACTCGGCGAATTTGCGCGCACGTCTTTCATTACAAAATGTCCTTAAACAGTGGAATGTCCGCATAAAGTCCTCATGCCGGCCTCTTCTGAATCTTCTCTGTTCTCTCACGATGTCCTGGGTGAATTAAGCCTTAAATTAGGATGTTTTCAGGTTGAAACAGGCCGACGACGGCGCCTGGAAGCGCTGCACGACGTCACGCTCTGTGGGAAGTCCTTACAGCAACAGAAACACCCCATAATCTCTCATCAGGCATTAAAATTTTCACCGAAAACCAGCTAAATGTCTCAAATAGTGTCCACCCGGATATTCCTCACAGGTCCAGAAAACATTTTGATAAAGCAACGCGCGCTGTCTCGAGCAGCGTGTGAAACAAAGGAATTCAGCCGAGAGGGCTGAACCACATCTCACTCAAGGCCTGCCCACAGGGAAATGACGTCACCAACACGCGTGAAAAAACTCACGCATGCGCACAAGGGTTCAAGCATGATTGGTGTAATCGCACGTCATTCAAATCCATATACACTCAACAAAAATATAAATGCAACACTTTTGGTTTTGCTCCCATTTTGTATGAGATGAACTCAAAGATCTAAAACTTTTTCCACATACACAATATCACCATTTCCCTCAAATATTGTTCACAAACCAGTCTAAATCTGTGATAGTGAGCACTTCTCCTTTGCTGAGATAATCCATCCCACCTCACAGGTGTGCCATACCAAGATGCTGATTAGACACCATGATTAGTGCACAGGTGTGCCTTAGACTGCCCACAATAAAAGGCCACTCTGAAAGGTGCAGTTTTGTTTTATTGGGGGGTGATACCAGTCAGTATCTGGTGTGACCACCATTTGCCTCATGCAGTGCAACACATCTCCTTCGCATAGAGTTGATCAGGTTGTCAATTGTGGCCTGTGGAATGTTGGTCCACTCCTCTTCAATGGCTGTGCGAAGTTGCTGGATATTGGCAGGAACTGGTCCACGCTGTCGTATACGCCGGTCCAGAGCATCCCAAACATGCTCAATGGGTGACATGTCCGGTGAGTATGCCGGCCATGCAAGAACTGGGACATTTTCAGCTTCCAAGAATTGTGTACAGATCCTTGCAACATGGGGCCGTGCATTATCCTGCTGCAACATGAGGTGATGTTCTTGGATGTATGGCACAACAATGGGCCTCAGGATCTCGTCACGGTATCTCTGTGCATTCAAAATGCCATCAATAAAATGCACCTGTGTTCTTCGTCCATAACAGACGCCTGCCCATACCATAACCCCACCGCCACCATGGGCCACTCGATCCACAACATTGACATCAGAAAACCGCTCACTCACACGACGCCACACACACTGTCTGCCATCTGCCCTGGACAGTGTGAACCGGGATTCATCCATGAAGAGAACACCTCTCCAACATGCCAAACGCCAGCGAATGTGAGCATTTGCCCACTCAAGTCGGTTACGACAACAAACTGGAGTCAGGTCGAGACCCCGATGATGATGACGAGCATGCAGATGAGCTTCCCTGAGACGGTTTCTGACAGTTTGTGCAGAAATTCTTTGGTTATGCAAACCGATTGTTTCAGCAGCTGTCCGAGTGGCTGGTCTCAGACAATCTTGGAGGTGAACATGCTGGATGTGGAGGTCCTGGGCTGGTGTGGTTACACGTGGTCTGCGGTTGTGATGCTGGTTGGATGTACTGCTAAATTCTCTGAAAATCCTTTGGAGACGGCTTATGGTAGAGAAATGAACATTCAATACACGAGCAACAGCTCTGGTTGACATTCCTGCTGTCAGCATGCCAATTGCACGCTCCCTCAAATCTCTCGCGACATCTGTGGCATTGTGCTGTGTGATAAAACTGCACCTTTCAGAGTGGCCTTTTATTGTGGGCAGTCTAAGGCACACCTGTGCACTAATCATGTTGTCTAATCAGCATCTTGATATGGCACACCTGTGAGGTGGGATGGATTATCTCAGCAAAGGAGAAGTGCTCACTATCACAGATTTAGACTGGTTTGTGAACAATATTTGAGGGAAATGGTGATATTGTGTATGTGGAAAAAGTTTTAGATCTTTGAGTTCATCTCATACAAAATGGGAGCAAAACCAAAAGTGTTGCGTTTATATTTTTGTTGAGTGTAGTTAAAAAAATAAATAAAAGTGTCGGTTTCTTATCTAATAGACCTCGTATGCGCATAGGAACATGTTCCCTGCACAATGAAATGTGTTTACTGCATTTTACCCATCCTAATTGCCAGTTAGGAGCAGAGGTCGCCTTTTTGGCACCCGGGGACCAGCTCCAGATGTACATCCCTGCCTTAGGTCACGAGCAGGGCTGAGCAAACCTTGACCGGCCTCATGACAAACAGACAACACACACATAACACACACAACACACATAAGCCGGCCCGGTACATGAACACATATAAAAGCACACACAAGGTAAAAATTGGGAAGAAAAACCTCCAGTGCTGCTGCGTTGAACCACGCAGCAGCACTGAAGAAAAAAAAAAAAGCATTGCACAGATAAACAATGACAATCACACAAAAACAGACGACAGCCGAGACTTGAATGTGTCCAGTGTTCAGACAGACAGCCTGGAAGGCCGCCCTTGGCACCATCAACAGCCTTTTCTGTCCATCCTGGGGGGGAGGGGGGTTCTAAAATGCATTTAATTTTTTCAGATTTAGAGGCAAAATATTTCCGCAAACAGTGTTCCAGTGTTCTAGACAAATATGTCATACATGTTCTGAGATTGTTGTGAACATTTTGATATAAAACATATGGGTTGTATGACTATATATATTAAATACCTTAAAAGGATAATCACTGAACGTAGAGCAAAATCTAGAAAATACCCCTGAGCCCCAGAGGGTTAAAGTACTTTCCTGGGTTCTCCATCAGGACCAACAGCCTTGCTTGAATTAACCAACCTCAACACGTGTCACCTCTTGTTCGTGTGTGTGTGGACACTGGCACATTTATGTTCAAAACTAGGGTTTTGCTTTTGTTTGTTTTTGCCACGGTGATGTCAGCATTGATAGTCATGGAGTTGCAGCCCTTGTACTTTGTGATATACTGTATTCCCTGCCACACCCACCGTGAGTTACTGTCTGTGAGATTGTTCTCAGTTCTTCTCTTATTGGTCTCCGGCATCTTTGATGCCTCTAGTCAGGTCGGCACTCGCAGTTTCTTACAAGGTTCCGTCACCTGACCTGAAGGCAGTGTCAGGGTCTCTGAGGAGTGTTTGCACTTCACTTGTCATCCAGGGTGTCATCTAGTTTGGAAAGACCCAGATACATTTGTCAACACTGACATTGTCAGCACAGTTCTTGATGTAAAATGGGTACAGTTTCTGTGTATTTGTCAAAGTCCTGTTGCACAAATATATTCCACTCAATTTTTCCAAGGCAGTCCTGAAGCTGAAAGCGTACTCCCTCAGTCTTTCTGTTTGGTTTTATTTCCCTCCTAAGAGGAGAGTGTGCTGCTAAGTGTGGTGCTACTAACTTTATGTTGGAATAGCCATAGCTGATCTCATATATATATATATATATATATATATATATATATATATATATATATATATATATATATATATATACACACACACACATATTTTCCTTATTAGAATGATAAACTCAATGGACAAATTTACACTGTTACAAAAATGTAAAAAAAAACTTGAGAAAAACTCAACAGCTGTGGTTGCCAGAATCATTCTGTAAAAAATACAATAAAAATACATAAATACCTTTATAGAGTAACTAGTAAATGTTACAGTATAAAGCTGTTATAATTTACACAAGGTTACATTTATGTTATATTAATAAGGTGTTTTTAAACTAACTATTTCTGTTGAATTTTAATGAAGTTGTTACTTACTGTACACTGAATCCCATTTGCTCTGGCCAACCACTGGGATTTTGGCATGGGATCTGCATCTTGATCTGTGTTTCTAACAACTCCAGCTCTATGAAGTCAGTGGGCTTTGGGCAACGTAGAACCAGGGATATTTTTATTCAGAGATGAGCACATTAACGTTTGCACCACTTTTCTGTCTCACAAGAGGAACTACTCTGAAAATCCAATGAATTGTACGTTATATTGCCATATTGATACATTTTTACTGTACTTCCACAGAGTATGTTAATATGAAATCATGTCTGTTTGAAGTAGGCTATATATCAGTGGGATAAAATGGATTCTGCACCTCATTATATTTTCAGGCAAACTGACAAAACAGTTGTGCAAGCAGTTAGTACGCTTGATTTCCAAACAGAATATCCCATTTTTATTATTTTCTTGTTTGCAAATTATAATAGTTTTATACTGTAAACTTGATTGTATTTTCTGTAAAGGTATTTACATATTTTAGTCTGTTTTTTTTACAGATTTATAACAATAGATTTTTTTAACAATGTAGGAAGGACTGTATTTAAGCACGCTTGATGAAAGCCAGTGGCTTTGATATAAAATCTGTCAGGATGTGTATGCTGCTGTAGGTGGGCAAAAGCTGTACAAACATTAGCATCAGGTGGAACGCAGACAGCCAAAATAATTTGAAGGTCCAGATGAGCACAGTGGACTCCATCATCAGTCAGTGGAAGAAGTACGGATCCACTAGGACTCTTCCTAGAGCTGGCCGTCTGTCTGAACTGAGTGATCGGGGGAGAAGGGCCTTAGTCAAGGAGGTGACCAAGAACCCGATGGTCACTCTGTCAGAGCTCCAGCGTTTCTCTGAAGAGAGAGGAGAACCTTCCAGAAGGACAACCATCTCTCTGCAGCAATCCACCAATCAGGCATGTATGGTAGAGTGACCAGATGGAAGCCACTACTTAGCAAAAGGCACATGGCAGCCTGCCTGGAGTTTGCCAAAAGGCATCTGAAGGACTCGCAGACCATGAGAAATAAAATTCTCTGATCTGATGAGACAAAGACTGAACTCTTTGGCGTAAATGCCAGTCATCATGTTTGGAGGAAACCAGGCACCATCCCTACAGTGAAGCATGGTGGCGACAGCATCATGCTGTGGGGATGTTTTTCAGCGGCAGGAACTGGGAGACTAGTCAGGATTGAGGGAAAGATGAAGGCAGCAATGTACAGAGCGCTCTTGACCTCAGACTGGGGTGACAGCTCATCTTTCAGCAGGACAATGACCCTAAGCACACAGCCAAGATATCAAAGGAGTGGCTTCAGGACAACTGTGTGAATGTCCTTGAGTTGTCCAGCCAGAACCCAGACCTGCATCAGATTAAACATCTCTGGAGAGATCTGAAAATGGCTGTGCACCAATGCTTCCCATCCAACCTGATGGAGCTTGAGAGAAATGGGCAAAACTGCCCAAAGATAGGTGCACCAAGCTTTTGGCATTTTAATCAAGAAGACTTGAGGCTGTAATTGCTGCCAAAAGTGCATCATCATCATCATCATCTGAGCAAAGGCTGTGAATACTTACTTACTTGATTTCTTAGTTTTGTTTTAGTTTTTTTTTTTGGTTTTTAATAAATTTGTAAAAATTAAAAAACAAAAACTCTTTTTCGTGTTGTCATTATGGGGTGTTGTAGAATAAATAGTAAAGTTAAATAAAATAGTAGAATTTTGAGGGGAAAAATGAATTTACTTCATTTTGGAATAATGCTGTAATATAACAAAATGTGGAAAACGGAAAAGTGAAGTGCCGTGAATACTTTCTGGATGCACCGTAACTAGGGGACCAATCATTGTTATCTTCTTCCTCTGTGGCCCACTAGCTGTACTGATGTGTCACAGAGGTTCCCAAAGTGGGGAGCACACACCCTGGGGAAGGGCATGGAGATATTGCAGCAAGGCAAATGAAAAAGGCTCAGCTTGTTGCTTTAGGATATTTATATATGCTCCATTACCTGTTATAATACATTCAGCAACCAAAACAGTTGAAACACTGAGCAAAATATAGTGGTGTAATTCACCCTAAAGAGCTTTCAGACACCAAGCATAAAGTCATATGTGATTTCACTGTGTTTGTCTGCCACCAGAAGTCCTGCTTTATACATGTTAATGACTTTTCGTATCCCATGTCCAGTGTCACAGACCGAACGGTCCCCCCTAAAAATTGGTCCGCCTTTTGCATCTGCGCATGCGTCATTAGCCGCGGTTCATGGATTAAAACCTTGTTTCTGATTAGAACTGCACTCCAGTCATAATCTATCTCAGCGACAGATATCTATAGCTTTTGTACAACCATTTCCACATAAATTCAGCATTATTTCATCATAAAAGACAGATGAAGTGATCAGAGCACCGCGGCTAAATGGGCTGCTAGCTTATGTGTCCACTGCGCGTAGGTCATTTCAAAGCGTCATGGAATTTTGCAGAGTTTCTTCTTAAAACTGACTTTAAAATGATTTAAGAGGTTTTACCTTTATCATCTGATGGTTAATAATCCCATTAATCCATTTGATTGCTTTTGGTGAAGAGACTCCGTCTCAGATGTGCTCCTGTGGCCCGAAATGATGCATGCGCAGATGTAAAAAGTGGACTGATTTTAGGGGGAACCGTTCGGTCTGCAACACCAGCAGCGGGTGTTAATATCTCAAGGTGCAACGCGTGTTCAATCCAGACATTAAAGGCCTCTTTCATGTCCCCCATGAACCGCAGGTGGCACTGGCATGTAGAATTCTTGCTCAACTCCACGCTGCCGGTGACCAGGAGCCTTTCTACTTTCTCTTTCTTTGCCACCTTTGCCACCTGCTGGACTTAACAACAATCCACGGAGACCCCAGTGGCATTGCTGTGTCCTCCAGCATGTCATGAGTCCACTGAAAATCATGAGTCATGTCTGTATTGTACTGTAAACATTATCAAGTAAGTTTTGGTGCTTGTAGACAAAATGTACTTGACCAAACTTCACACACACAAAAAAAAAACAAGAACACACACACACACACACACACACACACACACAAAAGGGACCACACTGGAAAGCGATGGGGATCTGCATCAGAGTGTGCTGGCATCTCTGGGGATGATGCCAAAGAAGAGGAGCTTTAATCGTGATTGTGTCACTTGTAGTTTCCCCATGGTGCAACAGTGCTACTTGAAAGTTTGCAAAACTTAGAGCTTTCACATGTCTGAGTTTTGTAATGACATCAAATTTAGATAGATACAGTGGCTTGCAAAAGTATTCAACCCCTTGGTATTTCACACATTTTAATTTGTTTATGGCATTTCAAATGCAAAAACTAAATCAGGCTTCTCAATATAAAAATTTCTAAAATGATCTTTTAATTCTATTCTGTTCTATTCTATTATGCTAAAATTATACAGCTTCAGATGAAGTGGTACAGAGGAGGGTTTTACTAAAAAGAAGACCTGAAAGTACAGCTACAATTTGCCAGAAGGTACATCTGAGATGCAAGCCTAGATTTAATGCTTTGGTGAAAGAAAACCCTCCTCCATGCATGAGGAGGGTTTTCTTTCATAATTGAGATAGTACATAAAGTACATTCTTTCATAATTGAGATAGTACAAAGAGTACTATCTCAATTATGAACTTACATTGAACTTACAAAAAACAAAAAAAAATCACTCATCCAAGCACACTTTTAATACATAGATGATTTACCGCCCCCTGCAGGAATGGTGTGTGAGTCCAGAATGTAATTATCAACAGCCATTGTTCAGTGCTGTTAGCTAATGTCTGTAGTTTCTCAAGAAATATTAGTCCTATCAACATTCCGTTTAGGCGGTGTTCTTTCTTGACCCAAAGTACATAAGCATACCCAATGGCAAATGTCAACTCTCCCCAGTATGCTTATTGTATACTAGTATCGAAGTTATAAGCATGCACAAATGTACACACCCACAGAGCTTTTTTTCTTTTTGCATTCTGCTGCCAGCAGGTGCTTTTATTTATACACACCTGCAAACAGAGACGGTGGCGGAAGACATCAAATGCACTACATTTCTCACTCATGGTAATGGCAACATGACACTTAACTAAATTGACTAAACCAACTGAACTGCAAAAACACAATAAATCAATAATACTAACAACACTGTTAAACTAACATGAACCTCAACACTAACAATTTGTGAGATGTTGGTGCACAGCATACCTTTAAGTTGAAGGTGGGCGGCGCCAAGTGAGCAGGGCGCGCTCATAGAGATATACCACCTGGAGTGGGCTTGTGGTGGCGGTGTGTTGCGAGTTCTGTGCCGATTTGTTTGGGCACATTTGCATCGGACTTTGAGGGTTCCAGTCGTTCTTACAGGGCAGCAGCCTGGCTGGAGTGCATTTGTTTGATTCCTGGTTGTTGGAAATGCGTGCTGTCGGGTACGCGTCGTGGGCTCAGGGCTCTCTCCTGTGAGCATGAGTTGCTGTGGGCTCTTTCCCCCTCCTCCTCCTGCTATCTACGGGTGCGTGCGCCTACACTGGCAGGTAAGATTTCAACTACACAGGCTGAGTTAATATGGTTGTTTGTTTTTTTTAAAATTGCCCCTGTGTCTTTTGTTTAGGCACAAGGAACCATGGTGTGCGGAGTGTACGTTTGAGTTGCCACCTCCTATTAAAGGGCCGTTGCTTTGTCCACATTTCATCGGCTGCCAACAGCTGTGTACATTGTTTTTCAGAGGGCGCCCTCTGTGGGTGCTGTTGGTGCACTACACGGGATTGATTTCACCTGCTGTGATTATTATGGTGGGGTGAGGGGTTTATTCCTCCTCGGCCGAATTTGATGCATGTTTGGTTGTTTTTGTTTTATGTGTGTGTTTGGTTTGTTGTTCATGTTTTGGTTTGCAGTGGGTTTTTTTGTATTTAATTTGTTTTTTGTTTTTTTTTTCGTCTGAGTTGGACCCTTGCTCACCCAACATTAATTTGGTTGAAGGTGAATAATTTAACTTGGTTAAGTGCAATATAAGATCTGGTTGAAAGCTGAATAATTTAACTTGGTTAAGTGCAATATAAGATCTTGTTGAAATCGAATTAGGCAATTCTGTGCAATATAAGGTGAATGTGAAAAGCAGTACTATGAAATGTGAAATATGTAATGTTTTATTTATATTTTTAATGTGACAGAATAAATCTACCTTTTGATAAGCACACCTCTCTGTTTCCCGTACCTTGCGTAGTCTTCTGTTACAAATTTGGCTCTGATTGGTCACAGGGCCGTATCTCTGGGTGGCGTTGTCGGTCCTTCTTTTAAAATTGGAACTGAATCATAGTGTCTTTTTAATTAGGATAAACCAACAAACAACCCTAGTCCAGGAGCGAGACTCCACTTCGCCACACTTGGCGTTGTTAGCAGGATGGAAATGAAGCAGAGGTGTGATCACTGGGGTAGTATTTATGAACTGTGACTCTTGTTTGTACTGTTTATATGTAATTTTGTTGTGGATAGGCACAGCTGGACGAAGCAACGGTATTCTTTTTAGGACCCAAACTTGAGGTTGGTAGAACTTTTTAAATGTTTTTTTTTCTCTTTTCTCGCTTGCCGTAGAGGTCGGTGTGTGTACTTGCAGCAATATGGAGGAGGAGCTCCAACAGCTCAGAGAGCAACAGTCTCAGCTTAAAGCAGACAATGAGCGACTTCTCCAGGAGGGGGCCCAGGCTGGGCCTAGCGGAGCTGTCCAGGCTCCGGGCACTCCTGCTGCCAGGGCTTCTTCAGGGATTCCATCTGCGTCCGTGGAGCGGGTGATTGTTATGCCCCGTGATCGTAAGTGTCCTCTGTTCAGTGGTAGAACTGGTATAACGTTGGATGAATGGACGGAGGAGGTCCAAGCTTGTATGCGTGCACGTCACCTTGCTAACCGGGACGAGGTGCTATTCATGTTCGATCATTTGGAAGGTGAGGCTAAGAGTGAGATAAAGTTCCGTCCCCTAGAGGATCGGGAGGACCCAGCTCGGATTTTGCAAATTCTTTTGGAACTGTATGGCTGTACAGAGCCATATGTCACTTTACAGCAAGCTTTTCTCTCCAGACAACAACAAGATGGAGAAACTTTACAAGAGTTTTCATTGGCTCTAATGTCGCTTATGGAGAAGGTCGAACAGAGTACTCCTGGTGGTGTGCCAAATGCCGCAGTTCTCCTTCGAGATCAGTTTGTTGGGCACGTACGTGACAGCGCTCTGCGTAGGGAGTTAAAGCAGTTTGTCCACAGAAGTCCAACTGCTACCCTACTGCAGGTGTGGGAAAGGGAGGGGCTACCTACTGTTCATCGTGAGCGTAGCTTTTCCCTCCCATCCATCCATGGTCTTCAGTTTGAGGTTAGAGGTAATGCTCTATCTCCCTCCTTGCCGGCACTAGAACTGAGTGAAGTCCCGGAGCTGCTTAAGAGCCAGCAGGAACAACTGAATCAGCTCACTCAGACTGTGGCTTCTCTCCAGGCGTCACAGCAAAGTGGTAGGCCTCTTCGTAGTAGTATCATATGCCGGAGATGTAATCAATCTGGCCATTATGCAAGTGAGTGTGATGGTGAGAGGGTTACATTTCGCGGCCAAGTAAACCCTTCCTCTAGGCCTCCTCAAGCTTCTGAGCCACAGGGAAACTAGCACCCCCTGGACTAGGGAGCCAAAGTTCAGGTGGGGTGTTTAAGGGCTCAATGGTAGGTAATTTTTCAGCCTTAATGTCTTCTTGTCCGACCATTAAGGTTGGCATGGGTGGAATAGAAGTTCCGTGTTTGTTGGACACTGGATCTATGGTGCCCACTATCACGGAGAGTTTTTTCAGAGAACATTTTGAACCTTGGGGCACAGACCGTCTGCAGGCCTGTCACTGGTTGCAGTTGAGGGCCGCCAATGGGCTCGAGATTCCATATATTGGCTATCTAGAACTGGACGTGGTTCTGTGCAATGAAGTGCTAACCCACTGTGGAATACTTGTTGTAAAGGATTCCCCGGTTGCAAGATTGCCAGTGCCTGGTATTTTAGGAATGAATATAATTCGCCGTTGCTATCGAGAGCTTTTTGGCACCCATGGTTCTTCTCTTTTTGAACTTCCGGTGGTTGCCGAGGCTCCAGGTCCTGTCATGGAGGCCTTACAGAAGTGTCACTGGGCAGAGGCTCGTGAGCCAACTGCATTAGTTGGACTGGTAAAAACGCGGGGTCCACGAGCTGTGCGAATATCTGGTGAGCCGTCGGAATCAGGCCTTCCAGCTGGTCTTCTCACTTCTCCTTGTTTAGTGTGTGTTAACAGAGGTACAGTCTACATCCCGGTGGTTAATGTTGGGTTGACTGATGTTTTACTGTATCCTCATATCAGCCTTGGAACCCTTAGCAGGGCTGAGGTCATGAGTCTACCAGCAGGGGTAACAGAGGTCATCCCTGGAACAGCAACAGTGGCCGCCCATGTGGCTGACATGTCCGAAAGTGGGGTGGATGCAGTGGATTTGTCTGCACTTAATTCTAAAGATCAAGGAGAGGTTCGAATGTTGTTGCAAAAGTATAGTACTGTGTTCTCTGCTCACGAAGGGGACCTTGGGTATACCAATTTGGTCACCCATGAGATTCCCTTGCTGGATGATGTGCCTGTTCGGCAGCGCTATCGTCGCATTCCACCTTCGGAATATGAGGCTGTGAAGGCCCATATTAATCACCTCCTCGATGCACAGGTGATAAGGGAAAGTAGCAGTCCATATGCTTCTCCTATCGTCCTGGTCCATAAGAGGGATGGTGGTCTTTGCCTTTCCCTTGCCACGCATCGATTAGATTCTTGATGCGCTGTCTGGTGTCCGCTGGTTTTCTACTATTGATCTGGCCAGTGGATACTATCAGGTCCCTGTAGCGGAGCAGGACAAGCCAAAGACAGCCTTTTGTATACCTTTTGACCTCTTCGAGTTCAATTTGAAGCCCTTTGGCTTGCGCAATACTCCAAGCACATTCCAGCGTTTAATGCAGAGGCTGTTCGGTGACCAACAATGTCAGTCACTGTTGTTATATCTTGATGACATTGTTGTGTATTCTTCCAACGTGCCGCAGCACATGGAGAGGCTAGAACTGGTTTTGGAATGTCTTCACCGGGAAGGCTTGAAGGCCAAGCTAGAGAAGTGTTCCTTTTTCCAGCCAAAAGTTAAATATTTGGGACATGTCATTTCCCAGGAGGGTGTCTCTACTGACCCTTCCAAGATCGAGGCAGTGGCCAAATGGAAGCAGCCTCAACATGTCGCAGAGTTGCGTTCTTTTCTCAGGTTTGCTAGTTATTATCGACGGTTTGTAGAGGGTTTGGCCAAATTGGCTGCTCCGCTGCATAGGCTGGTGGCGGAAGTGGCTGGAACAAAGCACAAGAGGGGGTCTGGAAAGCCTCTGGGTGAGGTTTGGACTCCCCAGTGTGAGGAGGGCTTTGAAGCCTTGAAGGCTAAGTTGGTCCCAGCCCAATGCTTGCATATGCAGATTTCTCCAAACCTTTTATTTTGGAGACTGATGCGAGCTACAGTGGTCTTGGGGCTGTGCTGTCGCAAAAGACTGAGGGTGGCGTCAGACCGGTCGCCTATGCAAGTCGTGGCCTTCGGCCCACTGAGCGCAGTATGATCAACTATAGTTCCATGAAGTTGGAACTGTTAGCGCTCAAGTGGGTCATGACCGAAAAATTTCGGGAATACTTGCTAGGCCAGAAGTGCCAGGTCTTTACTGATAACAACCCCTTAAGCTACCTTCAGTCCGCAAAGCTTGGAGCTCTTGAGCATAGGTGGGCTGCCCAATTGGCTGCATTTGACTTTGAAATAAAGTATAGATCTGGTCGCAGCAATGGCAATGCAGATGCATTGTCCAGGCAGTATCTTACATCTTCTGAGCTGGCTGCTAGTGCGCTTCCAGGCAGCTCTGTTCCCCTGGCTCTTCAGCAACTTGCAGCTCCACATCTTGCCCACCAATCTTTGGTTTGTGCCCTACCATTGTGGTCTCTGCCTGAAATTGGTGCTTTGCAGGAGGATGATCCTTGTCTGAAAGAGATTTTGGTCTTTTGGCGGAGACGTGCACGACCCTCGTCAGAAGAGCGTCACGGCCTTTCTAGGCAGACATTATCTCTCCTCCAGCAGTGGGATCGTCTTGTTGAACAGGAGGGAGTATTGTATCGTCAGCTTTTATGGTCTGACGGGGGGGGAAGAACATCTTCAACTGCTCCTGCCAGCAGTACTCAGGGAACAGGTCCTTGAGCAACTCCATCAGGAGCATGGCCACCAGGGTATCGAGAGGACTGCTGGTGCGTCAACGATGCTTCTAGCCTGGGATGTTCTCTGACATTAAGCACTGGGTGCAACAGTGCGAAAGGTGTCTAGTGGCTAAAGATTCTGCACCAGTGCCCCATAGTTATATGGGGCATCTGCTTGCTTCCCGGCCTAATGAGATAGTGGCTATTGATTTTACACTGCTGGAACTGACCCATAGTGGGATCGAGAATGTTCTTGTCACGACGGATGTATTTACTAAGTACACCATGGCTGTTCCCACTCGGGATCAACGGGCTTCTACTGTCGCTCAAGTGATCACCCAAGTGGTTCTATAAGTTTGGGGTGCCAAGTCACATCCATTCAAATCAGGAACGGTGTTTTGAGGGTGCCATTCTACAGCAGCTTTGCCATTTGTATGGGGTGAATAAGTCCCGGACCTCAGCATACCATCCAGCCGGGAATGGTCAATGTGAGCGGTTTAACCATACTCTACACAACCTTCTCAGGGCTCTTCCATTGTCCGGGAAACAGTACTGGGCATCTTGTCTCCCTCAGGTGCTCTTTTCATATAATACCATGCCTCACCAGAGTACTGGGAATCTCCTTTTTTCTTGATGTTTGGGCGAGAGCCCAATCTTCAAGTTGATTTTGTTCTGGGACAGGTGCCCGATCCCCTTCCTGGGACAGTGCAGAATTGGGTTGCTGAGCATTGTTCAAGGATCAGGGTGGCTTTTACTGGTGCCCGTGAGAGATTGGCTATGAATGCAGGCCGTAGGAAGGAGAGGTATGACCATCGGGTTAGGGAGGCACCTTTGCAGGTTGGTCAGCTGGTTTACCTTCGAGACCATAGCTACAAGGGGCGCCATAAAATCCAGGACATCTGGTGCCCTGGCTTGTGTCAAGTTTTGAAGACCCCCACTGGGGATAGTCTGATTTATACTGTTGCCCCAATCTCCGATTTGCATGCCTCTTGTAATGTACATTGGGACATGCTGAAGGCTCAGGTTGCGCCTGGTCTGATGATTGGACCCCAAAGAGTTGAACCCGTTTCTCATGTGCGCTCGGATAGTGAGTCTTCTGGAGACTGTAATGTCTGGGTGGTGGCTCCTTTGGCATCTGGCCTCTCCAGTAATTCTGTTCCATCTGATCCTTGTTCCTCCAGTGATCCTGTTATTGTTCCAACAGGATCACTGCCGGACTGCCGGACAACATTCCATTGTCCATCATCTTCCCCGGGGCATTCAATAGGTAATTTTTTGGTTGTGTCGTCGGGACGTCGACAAAGAAAAGGGGGGTAGAATGTGGCATGTTGGTGCACAGCATACCTTTAAGGTGAAGGTGGACGGTGCCAACAGGGTCTTTAAAGCGCGCAGGGCGTGCTCATAGAGATATACCACCTGGAGTGGGCTTGTGGTGGTGGCGTGCTGCGGGTTCTGTGCCGATTTGTTTGGGCACGTTTGCATCGGACTTTGAGGGTTCCAGTCATTCTTACAGGGCAGCAGCCTGGCTGGAGTGCATTTGTTTGATTCCTGGTTGTTGGGAGTGCGTGCTGTCGGGTACGCGTCGTGGGCTCTGGGCTCTCTCCTGTGAGCCTGAGTTGTTGTGGGCTCTTTCCCCCTCCTCCTCCTGCTATCTGCGGGTGCGTGCGCCTACACTGGCAGGTAAGATTTCAACTACACAGGCTGAGTTAATATGGTTGTTTGTTTTTTTTTTAAATTGCCCCTGTGTCTTTTGTTTAGGCACAAAGAACCATGGTGTGCGGAGTGTATGTTTGAGTCGCCACCTCCTATTAAAGGGCCATTGCTTCGTCCATGTTTCATCGGCTGCCAACAGCTGTGTACATTGTTTTGCAGAGGGCACCCTCTGCGGGTGCTGTTGGTGCACTACACGGGATTGATTTCACCTGCTGTGATTATTATGGTGGGGTTTATTCCTCCTCAGGCCGAGTTTGATGCATGTTTGTTTGGGTTTTTTTTGTGTGTGTGTGTTTGGTTTGTGGGGTTTTTTTTAATTTTTTTTTTTTTTTTTTCGTCTGAGTTGGACCCTTGCTCACCCAACATTAATTTGGTTGAAAGCTGAATAATTTAACTTGGTTAAGTGCAATATAAGATCTGGTTGAAATTGAATAAGGCAATTCTGTGCAATATAAGGTGAATGTGAAAAGCAGTACTATGAAATGTGAACTTTGTAATGTTTTATTTATATTTTTAAACTAATGTGACAGAATAAATCTACCTTTTGATAAGCACACCTCTCTGTTTCCCGTACCTTGCGTAGCTTTCTGTTACAAATTGGGCTCTGATTGGTCCCAGAGCCGTATCCCTGGGTGGCGTTGTCGGCCCTTCTTTTAAAATTGGAATTGAATCATAGTGTCTTTTTAATTAGGATAAACCAACAAACAACCCTAGCCAAGGAGCGAGACTCCACTTCACCACAAATTAAACCCCCAAAACCTGAACTCCCATGGTGCATTGCAACACAACATCTATTGTTCACTGTTGTTAGCTAACATCACTGATTTCTCCAAAAAATATGAGTCCTATCAACTTTCTGTTTTTGCAGCATTTATCCTTGACCCAAAATACATAAGTATACCAAATGGCAAATGTCAGCTCTCCCCAGTTTCTCCATGATCAAACCCATACACATGCATACATGCACACAGAGGCCACTTGGCTATTATAATATAGATAGTATTATTTTCCCAATATGAACTTCACAGAAACAAAACAAAACAAAACTAGGACTGCAAGTGGTCATATACGGGCCCTCGTTCCACACGACCGCATACCGAGGCCAGCACATCCCCTTGTGACCAGATGTGGGAATGTGCATACAGGGGCAACCACTCATCACACAGTTCAAATTTCAAGTAAATCACACAATGCATGAAGGAGTTATGATATGTTGATAATTCACCCACTAGGGGGCGCTCAGTGTACAAACAGAGGGGCAAGGTGTGGTAAGGGGCTGACCCTCATTACACATGTGAAGTTTCAAGTCAGCCAAGTAAAGCATGAAGGAGTTATGAATAGTTGATTGTTTATCCACTAAGGGCACAATCAGAGGGGCCAGATGTGTTCAGGGGCCAATTGTCATCACAGATGTGAAGTTTCATGCCAATCAGGCATGAAGGAGTTACCATGACTTGATGTTTCATGGTGAAGTGTCAAACTGGCGGCGCCATAGCAGCCACACCCTTCGACATAGAGAAAAGCTTTCGATAACGTTTGATCAGTATCATCTCTGGATGCTGTAAAAGAAATTTGAAGTGCATTGTACAAAATCCCTAGAAGGAGTTTGTTGAAATACAACATGTGGAAATCACACCAAAATGACAAGAAGATTCAAAATGGCAGACTTCCTGTTTGGAGTAGACCAATGGTGCAAGAGACTTTTTTGTACATCTATGCAAGTTACACATGTGTACCAATTTTCATCTCCCTACTCCAAAAAAACCTCTATGGGGAGGGGTTTTTGAAAGTTTCACGGGGCACTATTGAGGCATTTTGCCCCGCCCATGAGCGACGCCTCTATGAATTGCAAGGGGTTGTGGTGCTTGACCTGTGTATCAATTTTCATGATGATATGACAAAATTAAAGCCGTTAAAAGGAAGAACGTAATTTCATGGCGAATGATTGATATTTGGCACACCGCCACACGGACGCCGTTAATCATAACTTCCCGGTGATCATCGCCTATGTTCACCAACTTGTTCTGCATGTTTTAGAAGTGGAATGAAGTTGATGGTTTTAAGTATGTGACATCAGTGCCTGTTTAAGTACAATGTTCCATGGCGAAGGGTCAAAATGGCGGCGCCATAGTGGCCACACCCTTCGACATAGAGAAAAGCTTTTGATAACTTTTGATCAGTATCATCTCTGGATGCTGTCAAAGAAATTTGAAGTGCATTGGACAAAATGCCTAGGAGGAGTTCGTTCAAATACAACGTGTGGAAATCACGCCAAAATGAGAAGAAAATTCAGAATGGCCGACTTCCTGTTTGGAGTAGACACATGGTGCAAGAGATTTTTTGTACATCTATGCAGGTCATACGTGTACCAATTTTCATCTCCCTACTCCAAAAAAAACCCCTATGTGGAGGGTTTTTTTAAAGTTTCAAGGGGGCGCTATTGAGGCATTTTGCCCCGCCCATGGGCGACGGCCCTATGAATTGTAAGAGGTTGTCGTGCTCGACCTGTGTATCAATTTTCATGATGATATGACAAAATTAAAGCCGTCAAAAGGAAGAACGTAATTTCATGGCGAAGGGGCAAAATGGCGGCGCCATAGTGGCCACACCCTTCGACATAGAGAAAAGCTTTTGATAACTTTTGATCAGTATCATCTCTGGATGCTGTCAAAGAAATTTGAAGTGCATTGGACAAAATGCCTAGGAGGAGTTCGTTCAAATACAACGTGTGGAAATCACGCCAAAATGAGAAGAAAATTCAGAATGGCCGACTTCCTGCTTGGAGTAGACCCATGGTGCAAGAGATTTTTTGTACATCTATGCAGGTCATACGTGTACCAATTTTCATCTCCCTACTCCAAAAAAAACCCCTATGTGGAGGGTTTTTTTAAAGTTTCAAGGGGGCGCTATTGAGGCATTTTGCCCCGCCCATGGGCGACGGCCCTATGAATTGTAAGAGGTTGTCGTGCTCGACCTGTGTATCAATTTTCATGATGATATGACAAAATTAAAGCCGTCAAAAGGAAGAACGTAATTTCATGGCGAAGGGGCAATATTCGGCACGCCGGTGTTCATCGCCTATGTTCACCAACTTATTGTGCATGTTTTAGAAATGGAATGAAGTTGATTGGGTTAACTATGTGACATCAGGACCTGTTAAAGTAAAAATAGGACATTTCCTGTTACCACTGGGGGGCGCTATGGCAAAGGTGGGAAGTTAATATATGCAGACGTTCAGGGCGGAGCCCTCATGATGTCCAGCAAGTTTGAAGGATCTACGATGAAGTATGTGGGCGTGACAGCCATTCAAAGTGAAACGGCGTGCTCCGAAAAGCTCGCCAAAGTTTGACGAACCCTAGCAACCATGCCTTTTGACCTAATTACATTCTTTTGATAACTTTTGATCACCACTGGGTCATGATGATGTTGACCAAATTTGAAGACGATCGGATGAAATCCCTATGACGAGTTAGTTCAAATGTGAGTACTGGAAATGGCCAAAAATGGCAAAAATTACCTCAAAATTGAAACATAAAATCAAAATGGCCAACTTCCTGTCGACATTTCACCATGACAGTAACTGACTTTTTTGTGCGTCCTAGCATGGTAAAAATGTGTACCGAATTTTGTGAGGCTACGACGAAAAAACCCTTATGCGGAGGGTTTTTTGAAAATTTCTAGGGGGCGCTATTTCGCTAAGACCTTGTGCGCGACCACCAAAATATCGAATTTCGGATGTGACCGGACCACGCTGCTAAGTTTGGTGAGTTTTTTAGCATGGGAAAGGGCCGAAATTTGGATTTGAAAAGTATAAAGAAGTAAGTAAGTCCCTTCGGCTGCTCCCTTGTTTGCACTCGGGGTCGCCACAGCAAATCCAAGTTGGATCTGTATATTGAATTGGCACAGGTTTTACGCCGGATGCCCTTCCTGACACAACTCCACATTACATGGAGAAATGTGGCAGGGGTGGGATTTGAACCCGAAGCCTTCTGAACTGAAACCAAGCGCATTAACCACTTGGCCACCACCCCTGCTTTGAAAAGTATAAAGAAGAATAATAATATAATAGTTAGCCCCTTCGGCTGCTCCCTTGTTTGCACTCGAGGTCGCCACAGGAAATCCAAGGTGGATCTGCATGTTGAATTGGCACAGGTTTTACGCTGAATGCCCTTCCTGACGCAACTCCACATTACATGGAGAAATGTGGCAGGGGTGGGATTTGAACCCAGAACCTTCTGCACTGAAACCAAGCGCATTAACCAATAAACAGTGCAATTACAATAGGGTCCTCGTAGGACGTTGTCCTACTCGGGCCCTAAAAAATGTGTTGAAGCAACACAACAACACAAACGTTTAACTGGACAGGAACACTCAGATTAGAAAACATTTTGCAAGAAAATATTTTGGTCTTCCTCTGCTTGAAGCACTTTTTAAGATCTATTTGTTGCCTACATCTCCAATCAGCCAGTAGCAGAAAAAAAGCTTTTGTCAGATTGATTTCAGTGATAGGGGCTATATTGCTATTTTTTAAATTACCTTATTATTTTGAATACATGAAAATTCAGTAAGGTATGTCTTCTGTAATACATTCCAATTCTAAGGTAGAACTCTACTAGTGTATACTAAAGTATATCTAAATATCTATAAAAAATAAAAAAAAGACCTGTGATTCCATGTTCATCATGTGTTTTTTTTTTCAACTTACATCAATATACAATATCTGAACATGCATTTTTAATATCATGTGAAGTTAGTGCTGGCATTAAATATGTATTTTTATGTTTGTGCACTATATAGCCACATAAGCATGTGTTTTTATGTATTAATTACAGTCATTATGCGAGTGGTCAAACATCCACATTAATAAAAAATGTATGCTTGCAGTTATTACCTACAGGAGGGAAGCTGAATGAACAAAGTGTAACTTTTAGTCAGGGTTGTTGCACTACACTTTTTACTTAACTGTACTCAGCAAAGTGCAACGCAAGTACTGCAAAATCCACATGTAGGCTGTCCGTGAGCGGGCCGGTGTTTAGTTACAAACTGAATAAATTGCAGTTAGCTACAGCATGCCAGAAAGAATATTTAATAATGAATTCTTAACATTATTCCTGGGGGCTTTCTCCAAATGCAAATGGTTCTCAATATTTTATTGCAGTTGTGGATATGTATCTGCACGTACACCAGAAGAGCACGTCCATTTCCTCACAGAGGCCATGGAGCTTCAGTCCGCCTCAGACCAGAAGAAAAATCAATGATTTCCTCAGTCGGATCGCGAACCCCCCCCCCCCCCCCCACACACACACACAAATAGCTGCTTTTGGAAAGAAATTCCAAATAAAATGTTCTGTTCAAAGAATGCATGTCCAAAACATTGTGTCGGGTGGATTTAGTTTGGACCTGCAAAATGTCACATCATATTTTCTTCAGTATGACACAAACCTGTGTTTACAGATGCTCAGATATAACAGAACCTGTCACAATAAACTTACACTGCCCATTCGCCCTAATGACATATCCCATAATCCCTTGTGTGCCAGAGTCGCTGCAGTGAAACAACATAAAGAATTCACATGATGACAATTGTAAATGAATATTATACTACAAAAAAATGTAAAATTTTTTTATGCTTTTCATCACGTTAATAAGAGACTGCTGCATGATACCCTGAAAACTTGCTAAAACAATTATAACGAATAATCTGTGTCTGCTACGTTTAATCTGCGTGGAATTATTTAATAAACGCAAACCGAATTTCAGACATATTATATATATTAGTCTGGAACAAAGAGGACAAACAGTGTTGTAAAGAACAATAATAAAGACGTTAAAGAGCAAACTTCACTTTCCCCCAGAACGACATGATCAGGAAGTGAGCGTAGCTCACAGCAGCTCCCATTGAAAATAACGGAGAGACAGCCTGTGATTCTCGCATGTTTACATAAAACAAATGCAATAACAACGTCTAAAAACCCAGAGAATATATTCATGAAAGTTTTAGGCACCATATAAAAATAGTTTTATGTTGCGATGTTAATGGTGTTGTCTGTGTGCAGCGGTTAAAGTGCAGCCTGATCAGCGCGTCTCAATTCTCGCGTCAGTTCTCAATGTTACTGAGATCTCGCAGCGCGGCGACCTCGTTGAAGTTTTTTCGGGATTTGAAACGTCAATAGGGCGAATACTTTTCAAAGCTATCACTGAATTTTGATAAATGGTTCAAATAAAGCAAGTGAGGTCTGGGTACGCCTGAGAGTATTCGCTGATGCCGCACTTACTGCACCATCAAACCACCTTGAGTCCTGAATGGTGACCACCCAGGCAGACATCTGCTCTGTCCCCACCTGTCAAAACTAACCATCTACCATGTGTGGCCAAAAGTGACCATCCCCTTGGTTTTTTCCCGCCACTGTGATCCTCAACACAGGCCAAAATGTCATAGCTGATGATACTCCTCACCCATAAGGGTACTATCTAAATGGGTTGTGACTTTTGGAGAGTAGTTGGAGACACAAATTTGTAACAAAACACACAACATCAGCAACAAATTGTCAGTTGCTGTCTCCCTGAATTAGTACTGAGCTCTTGTTGCTTGAATGTGGTCAGAATGTTGCAGAAACTGGTGGCAAAAATAGGGCCAAAAATCATGAGCAGTCCACATACATAGCATGTGAGTGCCACTCAAATGCCACGTAGCACTCTCGTGACTGTGGATCACTACTCATGCAGCGTTTGCAGGCACAAAGATTTGCACACTTGTCGCTTGTACGCAATTACCAGCATGGAGAGTAAACTTTAGAATAAGCTAATCAATATAATAATCAGCATGTGAATGAGGTTCGTTCAAACATTTTGAAGCTGTGTAACAACTCATTTAATTTTGCTGAGTTTCATCATCATGACATTAAATTATTTTATTACACATTTCTTAATACAGTTCAGGTTGATTCTACTGTCCATTCATAACTAGGAACACAGAGTACATTTGTTTTTTGTTTTTCTCTTTCCCTTTTTGTGACAACCAATCACAGCTCTTAGAAGACTTTATCATACCGAGTAACTGGGTCAACTCTGCCTCCTCACAAAGATAAACGTTTCTGTCCACTCCTTGCTCACCATTGCTCTCAGACACTTCCTGGATCACTTTTAGGCTAAGATTCCTTCCTAGGAATCTTTAGGCTAAGTTGGGAGCTCTTTGAGTGGACTCTAAGATTCTTTTTGAACATGGGCCCTGCACCTTAGCATGTATCCACAACAACAGCAAACCCAGATACACCAATTCCTCACTCAGAGTATCCATTGAATCAGATAGATCACATTTCCTGTGATGTCAAGGTCACTAAACCTTTTCTGACTATGAAGGCCCCTCAGCTGCAAATACATCCAACACGTGCAAATACAACTTTCTGTGAAATAATGGTTCTCAAACTTTTCCTTATCCGATTCCTCCCACGTTTCTAATATGAGCAATGCTGGGGGAAATATAATTCCATTTGAATTTATTTTACTGAAATAACATCAAAATTGATGAGTATTTAATTTGGTTTACTTCCCTGCCAACAATATTTTAAACGTTGTCTTGCAGTCTCAATAAATACTGTGAATGCCTTGAAAGCTTGTAAAATCAGATTTATCCTTTGTGTTTATTGAGCTCACAGCTTCACAGTGCATAGAGCTGTAAGGCTCTTGGAATTTTGTTTGATTTTCATGTGCTGAGATAGAGCCTAAAAATGTAAAATGTACCTGTAATCTGTAAGTCTGGGAGTGAACAGATAGATAGACAGAAAGACAGGCATATGAGCCCATCCTCTGCAGTGCATTAGCACGAGAACTCAATAACAAATAAATGCTTTCATCTTGTAACTTACCAAATTCAAAGTACATATAATGCAAACCTGATGTTGGTTATGATGCACCAGATCAATCCAAAAAGAAACTTTCTTTTGCTTACGCAGTATCCCATGAACCATTATACTCGCCATCCACTGGCTGGATGGTGAGTAGATGATGGATTAGGAGCCGGTGTGGTTGTCAGTGAGAGAGACTAATTGGTTCTGCACAGAACTTTGCTAAATCAGAGAAGTCAGCCGTTATTTTCTGATTGTTTCAGAATAGTTACATTCTCAAACTCAAATGACAGGGTTATACCTCCACACAACCCTTCATTCCTTCTCTGTCTCACTCAGCATATATGTGGTTTTGAAGTTATGTAGTTTGAAATGAGCTTGTTTGTCAGTTTATTTCATTTCCAAAGCCTAAGTCTGGTTTCTGCCAAGGCCACTGTTAATTGTTTTTCAGTCAAAAGCTTGAACACACTTGGGAAACTGTGTAAAAATGAATTTCTCCAACATGACCTAATTTAAATACAAAATTGCTAGTCAAAATAATGGGTTGCATAGCAACAAGAAAGTAATGCAACTGAGGCTAAGTCCACATGTATGAGTGTTTTTCAAAATCAGATTTTACACATAAAAATCCCATCCACACAAGCACTGTTTTAAAAAAAAAATATCTCCGTTCACATGAAAATGCAAAACACATTAGCAACCACTGCCAAGAACATGACAAATCATTAGTTATAACCCTAACTCTAAAGTTATGTTGGTCAGTCAGAAGCTCGGAGAAAAAGACAAAAACACTGAAACAGAGTTTATCAAAATTTTCACGTTGGAAAAGTCCCATTTTCAGTGACCTAAAATGAAGTTTATGTGTGAACAAGAGGCCAAAACACATAGAAACAGCTATGTCTAATTAAAACCAAAACAACAACAAACAAAAAAACCTATGTATGCGTGATAAGGGCCTAAAATAATCAGTTTTGCAGCTTTTTGCTTTTTTTTTTTTTACAAATTTCAGGGGTTGATACAAGAGCAATTGTGGCATTGCTGTTATACAGTAGTGTTCAGAATAATAGTAGTGCTATGTGACTAAAAAGATTAAGCCAGGTTTTGAGTGTATTTCTTATTGTTACATGGGAAAAAGGATTCCATTAGATTCAGTAGATTCTCACAAATCCAACAAGACCAAGCATTCATGATATGCACACTCTTAAGGCTATGAAATTGGGCTATTAGTAAAAAAAAAAAAAAAAGTAGAAAAGGGGGTGTTCACAATAATAGTAGCATCTGCTGTTGACGCTACAAACTCAAAACTGTTATGTTCAAACTGCATTTTAGTAATCCTGTGAATCACTAAACTAATATTTAGTTGTATAACCACAGTTTTTCATGATTTCTTCACATCTGTGAGGCATGGAGTCAACCAACTTGTGGTACCTTTCAGCTGTTATTCCACTCCAAGATTCTTTAACAACATTCCACAATTCATTCACATTTCTTGGTTTTGCATCAGAAACAGCTTTTTTGATGTCACCCCACAAGTTCTCAGTTGGATTTAGGTCCGGGGATTAGGCAGGCCACTCCAAAACATTAATTTTGTTGGTTTGGAACCAAGATTTTGCTCATTTACTAGTGTGCTTGGGGTCATTGTCTTGTTGAAACACCCATTTCAAGGGCATGTCCTCTTCAGCATAAGGCAACATGACCTCTTCAAGTATTTTGACATATCCAAACTGATCCATGATACCTGGTATGCGATATATAGGCCCAACACCATAGTAGGAGAAACATGCCCATACCATGATGCTTGCCCCACCATACTTCGCTGCTCCTTCGTGTTGAAAGGAGCCAGCTGAGGTGGTTCGGGCATCTGGTAAGGACGCCTCCTGGGCACCTGGCAAAGGAGGTGTTCCAGGCACGTCCATCTGGGAGGAGACCCCGAGGAAGACCCAGGACTAGGTGGAAAGATTATATCTCCACACTGGCCTGGGAATGCCTCAGGATCACCCAGTCAGAGGTGGTCAATGTGGCCCAGGAAAAGGAAGTCTGGGGTCCCCTGCTGGAGGTGTTGCCCCCGCAACCCAAACCCAGAAAAGTGGAAGATGAGTAACTGTCACTGCCCACATACTTCCATACATCCTTTTACATTGGCACTGACGTTAAGAAAAATGTCTACGAGTTGACACCGTGGAACTTATTGGAATTTTCTTTCAATATTGAACATGACCACATTATAAGAAGTCGCAGCAATGTTTTGACAAAAGTATAGGAAACAGTGAAAATGGAGGTGGTCTGTAAAGCCATAAAATATGTCACAGTAAGATTTTATAGACAGAAAGCTCTCATCAAAATATTACACCATTGTAAACAGTCTTCTTCATGTCTTTATATTTTAAGGTTGTCTTGCTTGAACTTAGGCTACACTGTCCCCACGATTTCCAGTGGTATTTGTCCATTTCATCTTTATCTGTAAGCTTTCTAGAAATGGACAGAAATATATGCAAAGTGTGGACAGAAGGCTTTATTCATATGTTTTTAATGTTGAGCATCAATGAACCCCAAGTTTGTGCAACAAATGAAAAATCACCCACAGGAATCAGTGGTTATTTTGCATCATATCTATAATTATTTTTGCAGCAGATTTTTTTTTCATAAAAATAATATTGGTTGGGGCCTGTAATAGACTGGCGTCCTATCCAAGGTGTACCCTGCCTTTTGCCCTATGAGTGCTGGAATTGGCTCCAGTGTCTCCATGACCATTTACTGGAGTAAGTGGGAATCACAAATGGAAGGATGGAAGGATGGACTGATGGATGGCTACAGAAGATGAATAAATAAATATTGGGAGGGAATTAAACTGCTGAATGATAACTATATCAGGCTAGAAGCATCAGGTGGATTATTACAGCGAGTGCATAATTCATTCCTGGTTAGCCCGACTCTGCCATACGGTGATTACAGAGCAGGTGGCCAAAGCTGAAGGATCATGCACATAATGAAATTTGCAATGGAAGAAATGTGAGTGTACACAAGGAGAATGTGAATGCAATGTGGTGTCAATGCAGAACAGACAGACAGAGAAGCTGTCCCTGAGCGTTTCACCTCTGATCTGTACATGGACTTTACTCTTCAGAAGTCTTCAGGCTGCTCATGAATCAATGGATTTGATTTCAGCTCACCAGTGAGGTTAAACAAGCATGAGGCCAATGACCAGTGGTGATCTAGGTAAAACAGGTTTTTCTTTGCTTTGCTGAGTTTTCAATTTTCTATCTTCGGGAAGCAAAAAAAAAAAAAAAAAAGGTCTAATTTCTTCTAAATATACTGTTTCAAAGAGCACTACTTCCACATTTGATCAATTGCTTAGTTATTGTGAACATTTAATTGTGTAAAAAAGTCAATGCAAGTCATGTTTTTCAAATTTATTCAGATTACTGATGAATGCAGAGCAGGTGGCTCAGAGTTGGATTACAAATATATTGGCTGGGTTTTGATTCCAGGTCTTTGCTTCAGGCCACCTGTTTGTCATTGGACAAGATGTTTGTCTGCATTGTCCCAGTCCCCTCATCTGTAATTGGTACTGGCTTTGGCTGGAGGAGTCACAGACTCTCATTCGCTTCAATCGACGGTATCCAAGCATAACCGCCAGCCCGATGGGCCTATATGAGATTAAACTTTTTTTTCTAGTTTTAGTTTCCATGTCCAACAGTCATAAAACTGGGTGGATAAATGGGCTTGCCAGACCTACATTTTTCTCTACAAAAAATTTTTGTTTCATGGATCCAGAGGCAACCAGTGAACCACAACAAGCTTCAGATTTCTAACAGAGAGATATTTAAAGGCACAGGAACAGTTGTCCTCTTGTTATGCACAAACAAAAGGTTTTCACTTTCATGCATACCATCCACACTGCAACACAAAGAATACACAGACCATAAAATAATGCCTATGAGTACTAACAAATTTGTACCAGCAGTAACTAACAGAACAGTGTCCCAGTTGATGATGACGGGAACTGATGCACCTCAGGACACTATGTATAGTACGTCCAGAAAGTATTCACAGCGCTTCACTTTTCCACTTTTTGTTATGTTACAGCCTTATTCCAAAATGGATGAAATTCTTTTTTCCTTCAAATTCTACCCAAAATACCTCATAATGACAATGTGAAAAAAGGTTTTTTTTGTTTTGTTTTGTTTTTTTAGATTTTTGAAAATTTGTGAAAAATAAAATAAACTAAGAAATCACATGTACATACGTATTCACAGCCTTTGCCATGAAGCTCAGAATTGAGCTCAGGTGCATCCTGTTTCCACTGATCATCCTTGAGATGTTTCTAGAGCTTAAATGGATTCAACCTGGGGTAAATTCAGTTGACTGGACATGATTTGGAAAGACACACACCTGTCTGCATATAAGGTCCTACAGGTGACAGTGCATGTCAGAGCACAAACCAAGTATGAAGTCAAAGGAATTGCCTGTGGACCTCTGAGACAGGATTGTCTTGAGGCACAAATCTGGGGAGGGTACAGGAATATTTCTGCTGCTTTGAAGGCCCCTCCAACATCCGTAAATGGAAGAAGTTCGGCTCCACCAGGACTCTTCCTAGAGGTGGCCACCCATCTGAACTGAGGGCTCAGGGTGAAGGGCCTTAGGCAGGCGACCAAGAACCTGATGGTCACTCTGTCAGAGCTCTAGTATTCCTCTGTGGAGAGAGGAGAACCTCCCAGAAGGACAACCAGTTCTGCAGCAATTCACCAATCAGGCCTGTATGGCAGAATGGTCAGACAGAAGTTTGGAAGAGTTTCAAAAGAGTTTCAGTATTCTGCTGTAGAGAGAGGAGAACCTTGGAGACAGACAACCATCTCTACCATACAGGCCTGATTGGTGGATTGCTGCAGAGTGGCCAGACGGAAGCCACTCCTTAGTAAAAGCCACATGGCAGCCTGCCTGGACTTTGTCAAAAGGCACCTGAAGGACTCTCACACCAACAAAATTCTCTGGTGTGATGTGCAAAAGCTAGAAGTCTTTGGTGTGAATGCCAGGCATCATGTTTGGAGGAACCCAGGTGCCATCCATACAGTGAAGCATGGTGGTAGCAGCATCATGCTGTGAGGATGTTTTTCAGCAGCAGGAACTGGAAGACTAGTCAGGATTGAGGGAAAGATAAATGCAGCAATGTACAGAGACATCCTGGATGAAAACCTGCTCCAGAGCACTCTTGACCTCAGACTGTGGCGATGGTTCTTCGTTCAGCAGGACAAAGCTTCCCTTTATTTATTTTTAGAAAGGAAATTTAGTGTGCAGCAGCTTGTCCGAGACACATATACAAACACCATCAGACCACAACAGCATAGTACACACAAGACACTCAACAATAAAAAAAACTCCTTCTTCCTCCAAAACCAAAGACAGAATTCAATGGACAGTACACAGATAAAACTGTCAACATGAAACATGGATAGGAATAAATAAATAAATAATTTCACATATTAAAAAATCATGTACAATATTCAAAAGATGTCAATCCAATGAATTCAAATTCCTGATAGCCACAGGAATGAAAGAATCCCTGGCATGAGCAGTTCTCAACTTAGGTATCCGAAAACGGTGACCAGAAGGGAGCGAGTTAAACTCCCCAAAAAGTAGGTGCACAGGGCATTTAAAAATTTAGCCTTACCCCTGACCCATTTACAACCCCAATTCCAATGAAGTTGGGATTTTGTGTAAAATGTAAATAAAAAAAACAGAAAACAATGACTTGCAAATCCTCTTCAACCTATATTCAGTTGAATACAAAACAAAAACAAGATAATTAATGTTCAAACTGATAAACTCTGTTGTTTTGTGCAAATATTTGGTCATTTTGAAATGGATGTCTGCAACACATTCCAAAAAAGTTGGGACAGGGCAACAAAAGACTGGGAAAGTTGATGAATGCTCAAAGAACACTTAATTGGAAACATGTGAGTGTCATGATTGGGTATAAAAGGAACATCTCCAAAAGGCTCAGACATTCACAAGCAAAGATGGGGTGAGGATCACCACTTTGTGAACAACTGCATGAAAAAATAGTCCAACAATTTAAGAACAATGTTTCTCAACGTTCACTTGCAGGGAATTTAGGGATTCCATCATCTACAGTCCATAATATAATCAGAAGATTCAGAGAATCTGGAGAACTTTCTACATGTAAGCAGCAAGGCTGAAAACCAACACTGAATGCCCGTGAACTTCAATCCCTCAGGCGGCACTGCATTAAAAACCGACATCATTGTGTAAAGGATCGTACCACGTGGGCTCAGGAACACTTCAGAAAACCATTGTCAGTTAACACAGTTTGTCGCTACATCTACAAGTGCAAGTTAAAACTCTACCATGCAAAGCGAAAGTCATACATCAACAACATCCAGAAACGCCATGCCTTTTCTGGGCCTGAGCTCATTTGAAATGGACATATGCAAAGTGGAAAAGTGTGCTGTGGTCTGATGAGTCCACATTTCAAATTGTTTTTGGAAATCATGGACGTCATGTCCTGCAGACAAAAGAGGAAAAAAAACCATCCAGATTGTTACCAGCGCAAAGTTCAAAAGCCAGCATCTGTGATGGTATGGGGGTGTGTTAGTGCACATGACATGGGCAACTTACACATCTGTGATCGCACCATCAATGCTGAAAGGTACAGCCAGGTTTTGGAGCAACACATGCTGCCATCCAAGCAACATCTTTTTCAGGGACGTCCCTACTTATTTCAGCAAGACAATCCCAAGGCACATTCTGTACGTGTTACAACAGCGTGGCTTCATAGTAAAAGATGCAGGTACTAGGCTGGCCTGCCTGCAGTCCAGACCTGTCGCCCGTTGAAAATGTGTGGTGCATTATGAAGCACAAATGACAAAGGAGACCCCGGACTGTTGAACAACTGAAGTCATACATCAAGTAAGAATGGGAAAGAATTCCACCTACCAAGCTTCAACAATTAGTGTCCCCAGTTGCCAAACGCTTATTGAGTGTTGTTAGAAGAAAAGGTGATGTAACACAGTGGTAAACATACCACTGTCCCAATTTTTTGAAATGTGTTGCAGGCATCCATTTCAAAATGAGCAAATATTTGCACAAAACAATAAAGAGTTTCAGTTTGAACATTAAATATCTTGTCTTTGTGGAGTATGAAATTAAATATAGGTTGAAGAGGATTTGTAAATCATTGTATCCTGTTTTTATTTACATTTTTCACAACGTACCGACTTCATTGGAATTGGGGTTGTATTATAAATATGTTATAGCTGTGGTAGCTGTACCCCAACCACCTTAGACACTATGTTAACCAGCCTTATTAGCCTACACTTGCTGCTCATTGGAAGACCATCATATCACACCACAATAAAAAATGGCAGGACTGATTCAATAAAACACTGATTAAAAAAAAGTCATCAGAGTCCTGCACACACTGAATGATTTCATCTTCCTCAGAAAGAAAAGTCTCTGTTGGACCTTTTTGCAGACAGCATCTGTGTTCCTCTGAAAAGATAATTTGCAGTCAATGATGAATCCTATTTGTACGCATCCATTGTATCAACATTCATGTTCTGAATAACAGTGTGTAAGACATTGTGTTGTGATCTATGAAAATCAATTGTCATATCCTTTGTCTTAGAAACATTCAGGGGCAGATATAAGTTCTCACACCAAGCAATAAAATCAATTACAGGGCCACGCCTCTCCTCATCATTATTCAAAAGACTCTCTCTAACAGTGTCATCTGCAAATTTCACACCATGCCTATTCTCATACTTACTCCTACAGTCATTACTATATAAAATAAAAAGCAGTGGTGACAGAACACAGCCCTGTGGAGAGTCTGTGGAAGAAAAGCCTTTTGAGGATGAAACACCATGAACCCAAACACACTGCGACCTACTCCTCAGAAAATCCCGTAACCACCCAATTAAGTTAAGGTTTAGGTAAAAAGAGTTTCTCAGCTAACAAATGGGGCTGAATAGTACTGAACACTGAAGAGAAGTCAATAAAAAGGAGCCTAGCATGAGTTTTTGAGGTTTCCAGATGTTTAAAAAGGAAATTTAACACTGTATGTTTTGCATCCTCAACACCTCTGACAGCCCTGTAAGCAAACTGGAGCTGATCAGACTGTTCCTCCACCTGCTTCAGTAAGTCCTGCTTAATCATCCTCTCAAGGGTCATCATCACCAAAGAGGTGAAAACTACCGGTCGAAAGTCATTTAAGACCTTAGAGTTCCTACACTTAGCCACAGGACTGATTGTGGAGTGTTTCCAGAACTTTGGCACTGTAATTTCTCCCGGCTCTTTATGTAATTTACTACCCCTTTCCAAGAACCAAACCAATGTATTCCTCATTTTGAGTTTATTAAAGGTCACGTTAGAAACCAGGCCTGGGACCCTCACAGACAGTGTCCATCTTGTGAAAGGCCCCTAAAATGAGTCATACACCACTTTTTATACCTTGTGGGTGTCACAGTGGGTGTGGTTTAGTCTAACATTTCTAATATTACTGGCTCTCACCAACAGGGGGCGGGCTCCCTGTTTCTGAAACTTGCACATATGATGGAAGTGAAACTTAACTCTTATATTTCTCAGAAACTTCCAAACAAATAACACAGACAAACACTTGATATCTAACACAGAATAAGGAATTAGCACAGATATTATCTAACAGCGCTGTTTGCATCTGGAGTGACTGAGTGAAGATCACTTTGAAGATGTCACTTAGCTGACCAGCACAAGACTTAAGGGCTTGACCACTAATGTTGTCAGGACCAGGGCTTTTCCTGACGTTGGTTTGTTTAAATAATGATTTGACCATAGACACATCAGTATCAAAAACAGGGGAGTCACTGACCAAATTCTCCCCCATATGACTGATTTTCGCACGAAAATCATTGTCAGAAAATCATCACATCAGAATTAAAACCATTTAAAAGCACAGTGTTATTGCCTTTATGCAAGCCTGTCATTAGGTGGATGACTTTGGTCTTTGCCTCTACTGGTGGTTGGCTCTCACTGCGGTATTGTATCACTTCCTGTTCCGGAGCACAGCGGTGTTTTTCTGTATCTGTATCTGTTAGCTGTTTAATCTGCGCAGTTAGATTGATCTAGTTATCTAGATTACGATTTGTTTCCCAGTGTAATCTTTACGTGCCTTAACTAAAGCACTCCTTCTGCTGAATCACCTCTAAATTATTTACACATTATTCACTTTGCGTGTTTTTAGGAATCCGCTAGCTTAGCGTAGCTACTAGCTCTTAGCCGATTTAGCATGGCGGCTTCTCCTGTCTCTCCCGCACTTTTCTGCTCTGAGTGTGAAATGTTTAGTTATTCCTCGCCCTCCTTTAGCAGTAACGGTACTTGTAATAAGTGTAGCTTATTCGTAGCTTTGGAGGCCAGGCTGGGCGAATTGGAGACTCGGCTCCGCACCGTGGAAAATTCTACAGCTAGCCAGGCCCCTGTAGTCGGTGCGGACCAAGGTAGCTTAGCCGCCGTTAGTTACCCCCTGGCAGATCCCGAGCAGCCGGGAAAGCAGGCTGACTGGGTGACTGTGAGGAGGAAGCGTAGTTGTAAACAGAAGCCCCGTGTACACCGCCAACCCGTTCACATCTCTAACCGTTTTTCCCCACTCGACGACACACCCACCGAGGATCAAACTCTGGTTATTGGCGACTCTGTTTTGCGAAATGTGAAGTTAGCGACACCAGCAACCATAGTCAATTGTCTTCCGGGGGCCAGAGCAGGAGACATTGAAGGAAATTTGAAACTGCTGGCTAAGGCTAAGCGTAAATTTGGTAAGATTGTAATTCACGTCGGCAGTAATGACACCCGGTTACGCCAATCGGAGGTCACTAAAATTAACATTAAATCGGTGTGTAACTTTGCAAAAACAATGTCGGACTCTGTAGTTTTCTCTGGGCCCCTCCCCAATCAGACCGGGAGTGACATGTTTAGCCGCATGTTCTCCTTGAATTGCTGTCTGAGTGGTGTCCAAAAAATGAGGTGGGCTTGATAGATAATTGGCAAAGCTTCTGGGGAAAACCTGGTCTTGTTAGGAGAGACGGCATCCATCCCACTTTGGATGGAGCAGCTCTCATTTCTAGAAATCTGGCCAATTTTCTTAAATCCTCCAAACCGTGACTATCCAGGGTTGGGACCAGGAAGCAGAGTTGTAGTCTTACACACCTCTCTGCAGCTTCTCTCCCCCTGCCATCCCCTCATTACCCCATCCCCGTAGAGACGGTGCCTGCTCCCAGACTACCAATAACCAGCAAAAATCTATTTAAGCATAAAAATTCAAAAAGAAAAAATAATATAGCACCTTCAACTGCACCACAGACTAAAACAGTTAAATGTGGTCTATTAAACATTAGGTCTCTCTCTTCTAAGTCCCTGTTGGTAAATGATATAATAATTGATCAACATATTGATTTATTCTGCCTTACAGAAACCTGGTTACAGCAGGATGAATATGTTAGTTTAAATGAGTCAACACCCCCGAGTCACACTAACTGTCAGAATGCTCGTAGCACGTGCCGGGGCGGAGGATTAGCAGCAATCTTCCATTCCAGCTTATTAATTAATCAAAAACCCAGACAGAGCTTTAATTCATTTGAAAGCTTGACTCTTAGTCTTGTCCATCCAAATTGGAAGTCCCAAAAACCAGTTTTATTTGTTATTATCTATCGTCCACCTGATTTTAACATCCACACAGATGCTGAGAATGACAGCCTCAACACTGCATTTAATCTATTATTAGACTCTATTGGCTTTGCTCAAAAAGTAAATGAGTCCACCCACCACTTTAATCATATCTTAGATCTTGTTCTGACTTATGGTATGGAAATAGAAGACTTAACAGTATTCCCTGAAAACTCCCTTCTGTCTGATCATTTCTTAATAACATTTACATTTACTCTGATGGACTACCCAGCAGTGGGGAATAAGTTTCATTACACTAGAAGTCTTTCAGAAAGCGCTGTAACTAGGTTTAAGGATATGATTCCTTCTTTATGTTCTCTAATGCCATATACCAACACAGTGCAGAGTAGCTACCTAAACTCTGTAAGTGAGATAGAGTATCTCGTCAATAGTTTTACATCCTCATTGAAGACAACTTTGGATGCTGTAGCTCCTCTAAAAAAGAGAGCTTTAAATCAGAAGTGCCTGACTCCGTGGTATAACTCACAAACTCGTAGCTTAAAGCAGATAACCCGTAAGATGGAGAGGAAATGGCGTCTCACTAACTTAGAAGATCTTCACTTAGCCTGGAAAAAGAGTCTGTTGCTCTATAAAAAAGCCCTCCGTAAAGCTAGGACATCTTTCTGCTCATCATTTTATTTTATTTTTTAGCACTGTTGTTGTGCGTTACCTGTGCTGCTCCACAGCCTGTCCAGTGGATTTTTATTTTGTTTTAGCACTGTTGTTGTGCGTTACCTGTGCTGCTCCACAGCCTGTCTAGTGGATTTTTATTTTGTTTTAGCACTGTTGTTGTGCGTTACCTGTGCTGCTCCACAGCCTGTCTAGTGGATTTCTATTTTGTTTTAGCACTGTTGTTGTGCGTTACCTGTGCTGCTCCACAGCCTGTCTAGTGGATTTCTATTTTGTTTTAGCACTGTTGTCGTGCGTTACCTGTGCTGCTCCACAGCCTGTCTAGTGGATTTTTATTTTGTTTGTCAACGTATTGATTTATTCTGCCTAACAGAAACTTGGTTACAGCAGGATGAATATGTTAGTTTAAATGAGTCAACACCCCCGAGTCACACTAACTGTCAGAATGCTCGTAGCACGGGCCGGGGCGGAGGATTAGCAGCAATCTTCCATTCCAGCTTATTAATTAATCAAAAACCTAGACAGAGCTTTAATTCATTTGAAAGCTTGTCTCTTAGTCTTGTCCATCCAAATTGGAAGTCCCAAAAACCAGTTTTATTTGTTATTATCTATCGTCCACCTGGTCGTTACTGTGAGTTTCTCTGTGAATTTTCAGACCTTTTGTCTGACTTAGTGCTTAGCTCAGACAAGATAATTATAGTGGGCGATTTTAACATCCACACAGATGCTGAGAATGACAGCCTCAACACTGCATTTAATCTATTATTAGACTCTATCGGCTTTGCTCAAAAAGTAAATGAGTCCACCCACCACTTTAATCATATTTTAGATCTTGTTCTGACTTATGGTATGGAAATAGAAGACTTAACAGTATTCCCTGAAAACTCCCTTTTGTCTGATCATTTTTTAATAACATTTACATTTACCCTGATGGACTACCCTGCAGTGGGGAATAAGTTTCATTACACTAGAAGTCTTTCAGAAAGCACTGTAACTAGGTTTAAGGATATGATTCCTTCTTTATGTTCTCTAATGTCATATACCAACACAGAGCAGAGTAGCTACCTAAACTCTGTAAGGGAGTTAGAGTATCTTGTCAATAGTTTTACATCCTCATTGAAGACAACTTTGGATGCTGTAGCTCCTCTGAAAAAGAGAGCTTTAAATCAGAAGTGTCTGACTCCGTGGTATAACTCACAAACTCGTAGCTTAAAGCAGATAACCCGTAAGTTGGAGAGGAAATGGCGTCTCACTAATTTAGAAGATCTTCACTTAGCCTGGAAAAAGAGTTTGTTGCTCTATAAGAAAGCCCTTCGTGAAGCTAGGACATCTTTCTACTCATCACTAATTGAAGAAAATAAGAACAACCCCAGGTTTCTTTTCAGCACTGTAGCCAGGCTGACAAAGAGTCAGAGCTCTATTGAGCTGAGTATTCCATTAACTTTAACTAGTAATGACTTCATGACTTTCTTTGCTAACAAAATTTTGACTATTAGAGAAAAAATTACTCATAACCATCCCAAAGATGTATCGTTATCTTTGGCTGCTTTCAGTGATGCCGGTATTTGGTTAGACTCTTTCTCTCCGATTGTTCTGTCTGAGTTATTTTCATTAGTTACTTCATCCAAACCATCAACATGCTTATTAGACCCCATTCCTGCCAGGCTGCTCAAGGAAGTCCTACCATTATTTAATGCTTCAATCTTAAATATGATCAATCTATCTTTGTTAGTTGGTTATGTACCACAGGCCTTTAAGGTGGCAGTAATTAAACCATTACTTAAAAAGCCATCACTTGACCCAGCTATCTTAGCTAATTATAGGCCAATCTCCAACCTTCCTTTTCTCTCAAAGATTCTTGAGAGGGTAGTTGTAAAACAGCTAACTGATCACCTGCAGAGGAATGGTCTATTTGAAGAGTTTCAGTCAGGTTTTAGAATTCATCATAGTACAGAAACAGCATTAGTGAAGGTTACAAATGATCTTCTTATGACTTCGGACAGTGGACTTATCTCTGTGCTTGTTCTGTTGGACCTCAGTGCTGCTTTTGATACTGTTGACCATAAAATTTTATTACAGAGATTAGAGCATGCCATAGGTATTAAAGGCACTGCGCTGCGGTGGTTTGAATCATATTTGTCTAATAGATTACAATTTGTTCATGTAAATGGGGAATCTTCTTCACAGACTAAAGTTAATTATGGAGTTCCACAAGGTTCTGTGCTAGGACCAATTTTATTCACTTTATACATGCTTCCCTTGGGCAGTATTATTAGACGGTATTGCTTAAATTTTCATTGTTACGCAGATGATACCCAGCTTTATCTATCCATGAAGCCAGAGGATACGCACCAATTAGCTAAACTGCAGGATTGTCTTACAGACATAAAGACATGGATGACCTCTAATTTCCTGCTTTTAAACTCAGATAAAACTGAAGTTATTGTACTTGGCCCCACAAATCTTAGAAGCATGGTGTCTAACCAGATCGTTACTCTGGATGGCATTTCCCTGATCTCTAGTAATACTGTGAGAAATCTTGGAGTTATTTTTGATCAGGATATGTCATTCAAAGCGCATATTAAACAAATATGTAGGACTGCCTTTTTGCATTTACGCAATATCTCTAAAATCAGAAAGGTCTTGTCTCAGAGTGATGCTGAAAAACTAATTCATGCATTTGTTTCCTCTAGGCTGGACTATTGTAATTCATTATTATCAGGTTGTCCTAAAAGTTCCCTAAAAAGCCTTCAGTTGGTTCAGAATGCTGCAGCTAGAGTACTGACGGGGACTAGCAGGAGAGAGCATATCTCACCCGTGTTGGCCTCCCTTCATTGGCTTCCTGTTAATGCTAGAATAGAATTTAAAATTCTTCTTCTTACTTATAAGGTTTTGAATAATCAGGTCCCATCTTATCTTAGGGACCTCATAGTACCATATTACCCCATTAGAGCGCTTCGCTCTCAGACTGCGGGCTTACTTGTAGTTCCTAGGGTTTGTAAGAGTAGAATGGGAGGCAGAGCCTTCAGCTTTCAGGCTCCTCTCCTGTGGAACCAGCTCCCAATTCAGATCAGGGAGACAGATACCCTCTCTACTTTTAAGATTAGGCTTAAAACTTTCCTTTTTGCTAAGGCTTATAGTTAGGGCTGGATCGGGTGACCCTGGACCATCCCTTGGTTATGTTGCTTTAGACGTAGACTGTGTTTCATAATTATTGTATGGCCTTGCCTTGCAATGTGGAGCGCCTTGGGGCAACTGTTTGTTGTGATTTGGCGCTATACAAGAAAAAAGTTGATTGATTGATCACTAATTGAAGAAAATAAGAACAACCCCAGGTTTCTTTTCAGCACTGTAGCCAGGTTGACAAAGAGTCAGAGCTCTATTGAGCTGAGTATTCCATTAACTTTAACTAGTAATGACTTCATGACTTTCTTTGCTAACAAAATTTTAACTATTAGAGAAAAAATTACTCATAACCATCCCAAAGACGTATCGTTATCTTTGGCTGCTTTCAGTGATGCCGGTATTTGGTTAGACTCTTTCTCTCCGATTGTTCTGTCTGAGTTATTTTCATTAGTTACTTCATCCAAACCATCAACATGTTTATTAGACCCCATTCCTACCAGGCTGCTCAAGGAAGCCCTACCATTATTTAATGCTTCGATCTTAAATATGATCAATCTATCTTTGTTAGTTGGCTATGTACCACAGGCTTTTAAGGTGGCAGTAATTAAACCATTACTTAAAAAGCCATCACTTGACCCAGCTATCTTAGCTAATTATAGGCCAATCTCCAACCTTCCTTTTCTCTCAAAAATTCTTGAAAGGGTAGTTGTAAAACAGCTAACTGATCATCTGCAGAGGAATGGTCTATTTGAAGAGTTTCAGTCAGGTTTTAGAATTCATCATAGTACAGAAACAGCATTAGTGAAGGTTACAAATGATCTTCTTATGGCCTCGGACAGTGGACTCATCTCTGTGCTTGTTCTGTTAGACCTCAGTGCTGCTTTTGATACTGTTGACCATAAAATTTTATTACAGAGATTAGAGCATGCCATAGGTATTAAAGGCACTGCGCTGCGGTGGTTTGAATCATATTTGTCTAATAGATTACAATTTGTTCATGTAAATGGGGAATCTTCTTCACAGACTAAAGTTAATTATGGAGTTCCACAAGGTTCTGTGCTAGGACCAATTTTATTCACTTTATACATGCTTCCCTTAGGCAGTATTATTAGACGGTATTGCTTAAATTTTCATTGTTACGCAGATGATACCCAGCTTTATCTATCCATGAAGCCAGAGGACACACACCAATTAGCTAAACTGCAGGATTGTCTTACAGACATAAAGACATGGATGACCTCTAATTTCCTGCTTTTAAACTCAGATAAAACTGAAGTTATTGTACTTGGCCCCACAAATCTTAGAAACATGGTGTCTAACCAGATCCTTACTGTGGATGGCATTACCCTGACCTCTAGTAATACTGTGAGAAATCTTGGAGTCATTTTTGATCAGGATATGTCATTCAAAGCGCATATTAAACAAATATGTAGGACTGCTTTTTTGCATTTACGCAATATCTCTAAAATCAGAAAGGTCTTGTCTCAGAGTGATGCTGAAAAACTAATTCATGCATTTATTTCCTCTAGGCTGGACTGTTGTAATTCATTATTATCAGGTTGTCCTAAAAGTTCCCTAAAAAGCCTTCAGTTAATTCAAAATGCTGCAGCTAGAGTACTGACGGGGACTAGAAGGAGAGAGCATATCTCACCCATATTGGCCTCTCTTCATTGGCTTCCTGTTAATTCTAGAATAGAATTTAAAATTCTTCTTCTTACTTATAAGGTTTTGAATAATCAGGTCCCATCTTATCTTAGGGACCTCGTAGTACCATATCACCCCAATAGAGCGCTTCGCTCTCAGACTGCAGGCTTACTTGTAGTTCCTAGGGTTTGTAAGAGTAGAATGGGAGAATGGGAGGCAGAGCCTTCCTCTCCTGTGGAACCAGCTCCCAATTCAGATCAGGGAGACAGACACCCTCTCTACTTTTAAGATTAGGCTTAAAACTTTCCTTTTTGCTAAAGCTTATAGTTAGGGCTGGATCAGGTGACCCTGAACCATCCCTTAGATATGCTGTTATAGACGTAGACTGCTGGGGGGTTCCCATGATGCACTGTTTCTTTCTCTTTTTGCTCTGTATGCACCACTCTGCATTTAATCATTAGTGATCGATCTCTGCTCCCCTCCACAGCATGTCTTTTTCCTGGTTCTCTCCCTCAGCCCCAACCAGTCCCAGCAGAAGACTGCCCCTCCCTGAGCCTGGTTCTGCTGGAGGTTTCTTCCTGTTAAAAGGGAGTTTTTCCTTCCCACTGTAGCCAAGTGCTTGCTCACAGGGGGTCGTTTTGACCGTTGGGGTTTTACATAATTATTGTATGGCCTTGCCTTACAATATAAAGCGCCTTGGGGCAACTGTTTGTTGTGATTTGGCGCTATATAAAAAAATTGATTGACTGATTGATTAGTTTCATTCCATCCCACACAGATCTGAGATCAGATTCACTAAATTTGGCCTCAATTTTACTCTTGTGCTGAAGTTTAGCCTTTACAATTTCAGCTCACACAACCTTCCTAATTTTAACATATGCCTTATCACCACTAATAAAAATAGTCTTCTTTTCCCTCAAAAGATCTTCTTTTTCTTTGTCAGTTCTTTGAATATCCAGGGCTTACTGCTGGGGTAGGAAACAACTGTCTTAGCTGGATCACACTGTCCACACAGAAAGAGAGATAAATGCACACAGCATCTGTCAGTTCATCAAAGCTTCTGGATGATTCCTGAAAAACGGACCAATGGACCGTTCCATCCCTCAGGCAGCACTGCATTAAAAAGCGACATCATTGTGTAAAGGATCTTACCACGTGAGCTCAGGAACACTTCAGAAAACCATTGTCAGTTAACACAGTTCGTCGCTACATCTACAAGTGCAAGTTAAAACTCTACCATGCAAAGCGAAAACAATACGTCAACAACATCCAGAAACGCCGCCGCCTTCTCTGGGCCCGAGCTCATTTGAAATGGACAGACATGAATTGGAAAAGTGTGCTGTGGTCTGATGAGTCCACATTTCAAATTGTTTTTGGAAATCATGGACGTCATGTCCTCCAGACAAAAGAGGAAAAAAAAACATCCAGATTGTTACCAGCACAAAGTTCAAAAGCCAGCATCTGTGAAGGTATGGGGTGTGTTAGTACCCATTGCATGGGAAACTTACACATCTGTGATGACACCATCAATGCTGAAAGGTACATCCAGGTTTTGGAGCAACACATGCTGCCATCCAAGCAACATCTTTTTCAGGGACGTCCCTGCTTATTTCAGCAAGACAATGCCAAGCCACATTCTGCACGTGTTACAAGAGCGTGGCTTCGTAGTGTACGTGTACTAGACTGGCCTGCCTGCAGTCCAAACCCGTCGCCCATTGAAAATGTGTGGCACATTATGAAGCACAAAACTTGACAATGGAGACCCCAGACTGGTGAACAACTGAAGTCATACATCAAGCAAGAATGGGAAAGAATTCCACCTACAAAGCTTCAACAATTAGTGTCCTCAGTTACCAAATGTTTATTGAGTGTTGTTAGAAGGAATGGTGATGTAACACAGTGGTAAACATACCACTGTCCCAACTTTTTTGAAACTGGTTGCAGGGATCCATTTCAAAACGACCAAATATTGGCACAAAAACAAAGAGGTCTGTCAGTTTCAACATTAAATATCTTGTCTTTGCCGTGTATTCAGTTGAATATAGGTTGAAGAGGATTTGCATATCATTGTATTCTGTTTATATTTCCATTTTACACAACATCACAACTTCATTGGAATTGGGGTTGTATATTGTAGCCTATCGTGCTTGACAAACAAACCCTGAGCGATGTTCAGCACGATTGCCAGGAATAGGAAGGAAAATATCTCCATCGTTGGACTTGATATGCATGGCAACACACCCTACACAAACTAATAAAAAACATGGTAGTTTAAAAAAAACCCGCACACAATATAAGCTGCAATGACCCGAAACACACAGTGAAGATATCAAAGGAGTGGCTTCAGGACAACTCTGTGAATGTCCTTGAATGGCCCAGCCAGATCCTAGACCTGAATCCGATTGAACATCTCTGGAGAGATCTGAAAATGGCCGTGCACTGATGCTCCCCATCTCTTGGGCACTATACGAGGTCTGTTAGAAAAGTAACGGACCTTTTTATTTTTTCAAAAACTATATGGATTTGATTCATATGTTTTTACGTCAGCCAAGCTTGAACCTTCGTGCGCATGCGTGAGTTTTTCCATGCCTGTCGGTTGCGTCATTCGCCTGTGGGCAGGCTTTGAGTGAACACTGCTCCACCCCTCTCGTCGTTGTTTCATTGCGAGGAAATGGCGGAATGATTTGGGCTTTTTTTTCCATCAGAATTTTTTCAGAAACTGTTAGAGACAGGCAGCTGGAAACCATTTGAAAAATTTATCTGGCTTTCAGTGAAAATTTTACGGGCTTCACAGAGAATAAGGAGTGTTACTATAGCTTTAAGGACAGCCCACAATGGCGCACGGCGCGCCGCGCTCCGAGCCGCCATCGAGAGGCAGAAACCACCACATCATTTCTAAACAAATGGCTGTGTGGAGCCGGGACCATCGTGTGCAATTTCTCTGGTTATCACAAGAGCTGGACATCAGCCATTTTCCGGCAGATTTCACTTTTAACAAGAGATTTTGTCATTACTAGTTACTTTTTTAGTTACTTTCACCAGCTGCCGACAACAACCCTCTGCCACATCAACATGACAATGATACTTGTGTTGTGAAAGTGACGTGACACGGACCCACAACAGGGGGCGTTAATGAACGGACAATGGATAAGCCAAAAGTAACAATTTAATGTTGTGAATCGCACAACAACGTACAGACAATAACAATATGGTGGACTGTCAATCATACACCAGGTGACGTGTGGGCAGGCTCGACGATAGAAGACGCCTGGAGAGAGAAGAGCTGGATCCCCACACAGCTTCCACCACCAACGGAGCTGAAGAACACCGGAGCCGCCAAGCCCTGCGCCCCAGGTGGCCGCTGTCTTCAGCAGTCATACCAGGTACTGCTGGCAGAAAACAGAGACAGTCCAGATGAGTGTGAGTTCGCACACTCAGTAATCCCACAGTCTGTCTTAAGTAAAGGAGGGAGAACCTCCACCTCCAATCACACACACTCGTGCAGCTCCTGGTCAACCACTTATCTGAGTTGGGGTGTGAGGCGAAGCCGTCACTGTCACACCAAACGCCAATCCTCCAGATAAGGAAACACTCCAGGAAAACGGCTGCAATAGAAGTTCAGGTTAAACACACACAGTGTCAGTCAGCAGAGAAATTACCTGAATGGTAGTTGATTTCTCGGCGGGGAGGTGGAGTTGCAGTCCGGCCTTTATGGTGGTGGTGATGAGAAGTGAATGAGTGACAGCTGGTATGGATGATGAGTGACAGCTGTCACTCCTGGTTGCTCCGACACCCTCTCGTGCTTGAAGCCCGCACTTCAAGCAGGGCGCCATCTTGTGGTGGTGGGCCAGCAGTACCTCCTCTTCAGCGGCCCACACAACAACTTGTTTTGCCAAAACTCACTTTATAGTCACCCTTTCTTGACTTCATTGAAAATAAATACTTGTTTTATAAAAAGTAAAATAAAGACCTCTTTCTTGACCTCATATTTAACTGTTGACAGCACTGTAACAGTAAAACTTGCAATTTCTAACCTACATTGTTTATAAATGTAACTATTAAATTCTTTCTAACATTTTTCTAATATTTAAATTCTCTCTAAACATTTTACTTGTCAAAATTATTATAAGTAGTATTAGTAGTTGTAGTAAAAAAAAGGCTTCAAAACTGGACCTTTAATCTAGGGGTGTTGTGGGGGGGGCACATCCTTCCCCCACACCCCCATTCCATCTGGATTCTCCCCTGCTTTGGCGTCTGAGCACAAAGAATGGATAACATTTATTTATGCAGAAAACATGACCAGATTTACAGGTAAGAAGGTTTTATTGCATTTTCACATCATGTGGTCCTTAGAAAGAGAGTTTAGGTGCATTTGACTGGAAAATAGTGTTAGTTGTTGACGTGTTGCGGAGGATCAGCTGTTTTTACCGAGCAGATACGGAGTGGCTCAGCTCAGAATTCTAAATAAAGGAGAAAAAAGCATAAAAATGTCTTTGTAAAGCTCAGTGCAGGTGTGCTGTTGTCACCGCGCTTTAGGAGGTGAGGAAGAGTCGTAGTTGCTGCAGAAAACCGTGGATGAAAAGTTCACAGCTCACTTAAAGTGGGCAGTTCAGTCAAACCCCGACCCCCTGCCCAAGGACCAAGTTTAATGCTGCTATCGACCCACAATGCAAAAATAATAGTAACGCACAGTGACTTGGAGAAGTAACTTTAATCTGATTACTGATTTGGAAAGATTAACGCGTTAGATTACTCATTACTAAAAAAGTGGTTAGAGTAACATGTTACTAAGTAACACGTTACTGGCATCACTGCTTGCGAGCATGAACACAGTGCGAGCAGCTGGGTGGTGCACCACATCACACCGCTGATGTAGAGGAAAATAAAATAAATCCAGCTGTATAATTACTGAATATCACTGGGTTGGTATAAATAATACATAAAAGGGGATGCAATACAGAATCCCACAGTTAAATAACCATGGTTAAAATAAAAAATAAATGCCACTCACGGGATTTGTCCCATAAGCTCTGATTACCAGACAGAAACTTTACCACTGTGCTACAATCACTGTCTTATAACAGGAGCATGAAATGGCTAAAATCAACAACCAGATAAACATATTTTTTAAAGAGAAAAAAGCGCTGTGATAACGGTCAAGCACTGTGATAACTGACCATTTGGTACGGCATATTTCTGCTGATACGTGACTGAAAATAGTGTATTTAACGCACTGTTGGCGTGTCCTGTGGCGCACCACTCACAGCCCTCACGGCCCAACACACGTGTCAGATGTAAACAAGAAAAGAAGGAAAATCCACACACTGGTATAGCGCTTCCAAAATCTTTTAATTGACTAAAAATGCAAACGCAAAGTTTTGACCATGAGGTCTTCTTCAGGCAACTGTAGAAAAGACATGACAGAGGCAGTGTATTCCATCCATCCATCCATCCATTTTCTTCCACTTTATCTGGAGTCAGGTCGCAGGGGGAAGCAGCTCAAGCAAAGCCGCCCAGACCTCCTGATCCACACACACCTCCCCCAGCTCCTCCAGGGAAACCCAAAGGCATTCCCAAGACAGCCAAGAGATGTAGTCCCTCCAGCGTGTCCTGGGTCTTCCCCAGGGCCTCCTCCCAATGGGACGTGCCCGGAACACCTCTCCAGCGAGGTGTCCAGGGGGCATCCGGTAAAGATGCCCGAGCAGCGGCTCGACTCCGAGCTCCTCCCGAGTGACCGAGCTCCTCACCCTATCTCTAAGGGAGTGCCCAGCCACCCTGCGGAGGAAACTCATCCGCTCGGCCGCTTGTACTCGCGATCTCGTTCTTTCGGTCATGAGCCAAATCTCATGACCATAGGTGAGGATCGGAACGTAGATCAATTGGTAAATTGAGAGCTTTGCCCCCCTACTCAGCTCTCTCTTCACCATGACAGTCCGATACAGCGACCGCATCACTGCAGATGCTGCACCGATCTGTCTATCGATCTCACGCTCCATCCGTCCCTCACTCGTGAACAAGACCCCGAGATACTTAAACTCCTCCACTTGAGGCAAGGACACTCCACCGACCTGAAGAGGGCAAAGCACCTTTTTCCGGTCGAGAAACATGGCCTCGGATTTGGAAGTGCTGATTTTCATCCCGGACGCTTCACACTCGACTGCAAACCGCCCCAGTGGATGCTGAAGGTCCTGATTTGACGAAGCCAACAGAACCACATCATCCGCAAACAGCAGAGACGAGATTCTGTGGTTCCCAAACCAGACCCCCTCTACACCCTGGCTGCGCCTAGAAATTCTGTCCATAAAAATAATGAACAGAACCGGTGACAAAGGGCAGCCCTGGTGGAGGCCAACGTGCACTGGAAACAGGTTTGACTTACTACCGGCAATGCAAACCAAGCTCCTGCTGTGGTCGTACAGGGACTGGATAGCCCTTAGCAAAGGACCCCGGACCCCGTACTCCCGGAGCACCCCCCACAGGGTGCCCTGAGGGACACGGTTGAACGCCTTCTCCAGATCCACAAAACACATGTTGACTGGTTGGGCGAACTCCCATGAACCCTCGAGCACCCGATGGCGCGTGTAGAGCTGGTCCAGTGTGCCGCGACCAGGACAAAAACCACACTGCTCCTCCTGAATCTGAGGTTCGACCATCGGTCGAATTCTTCTTTCCAGTACTCTGGAATAGAACTTACCGGGGAGGCTGAGGAGTGTGATCCCCCTATAGTTGGAACACACCCTCTGGTCCTCCTTCTTAAACAGAGGGACCACCACCCCAGTCTGCCAATCCAGACCGGGGTGTATTCATAGACTGGATAATTTACCCTATCTTTTTTTGTCTGCTATTCTTGATTATCCTGCACCTGGCCTAATCAGGATTGGATGTGCACACAACTACTGGTTTTTTTTTTTCTGTTTTACTGTTCTTTTCTGTCAGACAGACATGAGATTCAGATCGACTGCTGAGTCTCCACATGAATTGATGGTCCGTTTCTTCAGCCCGTCGTATTTCCACATGTTGACAACAAGCACACACACACACACACGTGTCTGTCAAAACAAGGGATGTGTTCTGCAGCTGTGACGTGACCAGAGATGTCTAAACAGCTGTGGGCAGCCAGCCACGCCACACACACATGCTGTGGGGGAAGCCGACACTTTGGTACGCCACATGTGCACTTGCAACTCCACAGTCGTAGGGGCTTTTAGACAAATTTAACATCCAGCTCGACAGTGATCGTCTGCTGACTATTTTCATGCTAATAGTGCGAATGGCCACACATTTTCTAAAGCCCTTGTCACAGTGGCGTATTCGTAGAGCTGCTCATTGCGGCATTGTGTTTCATTTAAATACGCCCTAAATATGCGCGTACTCAGCCTTTAACAGTGTTGGTTCATACTTGCAGCTGCGTGTGTTTGCGCTTTAATGTGTGCACACAGTCGCGTGTACTATGCCGCACCAGTTTCAGTGCTATTTTGTGCCTCTGTGGAAGTGCGCTCTGTTCTCTACTGCATGGTGTGGTGCGGCTCAAAAACAGACTCATTTAACATTATTATTTTTTTTGTTTGTTTTGTTTTGTTTTGGTGGATCACTTTCTTTGTGTCCAGATGCTGCTGAGTCTGGCTGTGGTAAAGGCTGCCCTGAATGAAACGCTGTGACTTGTTAACTGGGAGCGCTTTTACTGATAGCGCGCGCGGTCTCCCTCTCTCTCTCTCTGTGACACAGAGAGAGAGAGATGGAGACTGCGCGCGACAGAGCGCTTTTATGAAACGACGCGACACAGTGAACAGTCCTCATATATAATAAGTCCAGTATGATAAAGTGAAGCAACGATCTTGCAGTATTTATAGTTCCAAAGAACAACAGGGAGATGTGAAATGGGGTACAGTACTGTGTTGAAGCGTGGGCGGGCTCACAATAGCGGACAGTAGCACGGCGCTGCGTGTACTCGCATGAAGGCTCCATGCTGTGCTGTACGCCGAAGAACATTAAACATGTTTAATTTCTTCCATCCTACGTGCGTAGCCCTTAATATACTGCTACGTATTGAGAAAAAACTCCTTGTGAAGTGGGCGGAGAGCTGCTCATTACAGCGTAGACAATACGCTGTAATGAGCAGCTCTACGAATACGCCACTGTGACAGGGGCTTAAGTACCATGCGAGGGGTGTTAGTTCATGTGTGTCACCTGGAATTTTGCCCATACCTGCCGCGAGAGGGTTTGAATAGGCTCTCACAGCGCACACTCTGTCTTTCAGCTGCTGGTATGCGCAAATAGTTGGAGGCGTTGGAGGCAGCTACAATTTTACACATATTGCATACAATTCCTGCTCCATGCGCAATTTGACCACATTTGTAGTATGTGAGAGGGGGCCCTTAGGAGCATGCGGAGAGCACTGCGAATTGCAGTACACCAGTCAGAATTCTCTGGGTGGCTGCACTCAGAGAAAGCCACAGCTTTGCAGACCCACTCCAGACTGTTAATACATGAAGGTTCCACTTTAAATAATATTAAGTACTGGAGCTCACACAGCAGGAAAAACATGATTGATAACTTTAACATTACAAACCTAAATCTCATAAAGGAATACACGGCTAATTCTGTCCGAACCAGAAAACTTGCAGAGGAAATAAAATACGTCAGATTAAGCCTGGAAGATTGCAACAGGAAAACCCGTCTGATTTTGTCCTGAGTATCGAAGCACAACTTGACAGGTTACTATCTGAGCGTGGAAGCTCCACTTGACAGGTTGTGTTCCGAGCCAGGAATAGCACGGCAGGAAAAATATGACAAGGTACATTCTTCAGCGTAGAGGGTCACAGCAGGAAATCATGATGGATAACATTCATGAACATGTGAATCATCATATTCTACTTGATAGGCTGGAGAATTTGGGGATTACTGGGAATGCCCTTGCGTGGTTGACGTCATACCTGACCAGTCATTCTCACTGTGGTTTGTACAATACCACTACCTCTAACCTTAGTGACATGAAATTTAGGGTTCCACAGTGGTCTGTCTTAGGACCCCTGCTTTTCTCCTTTTATATAGCACCCCTTGGGTACATATTCACAATATGTACCCAAGGGGTGCTATTTTTGGGATTATCTTTCACTGCTATGCTGATGATACTCAGTTATACATGCCAATAACTGCTGGTAATCTCATCACATAAAAACCTTAGAAGATTGCCTTACATCAGTGAAAAGCTGGATGTCTAGCAACTTACTACTTTTACTACTCTATTACTCGTAAACTCTGATAAGACTGAAATGATGGTTCTTGGTCCAGTGAGACATCGGCATCGATTTGACCAGCTAACACTTAGCCTAGGCTCGTGAGTCATACATCACATGGACAAAGTGAGGAACCTCGGGCTAATTTTTGATCCTACGTTGTCCTTTGACCTCCACATTAGAGATATTGGGCCTCATGTATCAACGTTGCGTACGGCGATATTTGAGCATATATGGGGTGTACGCCAAAATGGCTGCACTACTTGGCATTTATCAATGTGGTCGTTGGCGTACGGTGCGCTGAAAATATACACCAGGTCGAGAGGTGGTGTAAATTATACACCAAAATGAACCAGCACTGGAATCCACATAAAAATGAAAATGATCAACATAATAAACAGTGCCATCATACAAATCAATGCATATGTTAAATAAATAACACTTTCTTGATTATACTACATAATAATTAATACAAATCCCGCTTTTGCAGGATTGTTGGTCTCGAGCACGATCCGTGGCCACAGCACTGACCGCAAAGAAAGCGCTGCTCGCCTTTTTCTCCAGACTTCGAGCCTGGAGCCAGAGCAGCGCTGAGCTTAACTTTATGTGGTGTGATCGTTTTAGACAGTAAAATTGATCATTACAACTGTGGTGTTGTCATTCACTTCGCCCGTGCTGCAATCAGGTTTTGTCTTCTCCATTCGTTTGTTACAATAAAATAAAGAAATACATTTTAAAAATAAAGAAATCTGAAAAATTAGGCGTGTCTTATTAATTGAGCTTGCAAATATCCACATCAAGAATTATTGACGTGAAAAGAGAATACAGTGGTCCCTCGCTATAACGCGGTTCACCTTTCATGGCCTTGCAGTTTCGCGGATTTTTTTAGTCCAATTTTGCATGCTTTTTTTTACAGTGCATTGTGGTCTGCGTGTCTGTTTATAAGAATCTTCTCGCCCAGAAGAAAAAAGAGCGCCAACAACTACCCATAACTGTGTTCTTCACTCGGAAAAAGACACCTGCAGCGAGGTTTGACTCAGTGGAAAAAGGCGCAGCGTCAGGACGCAGAGGCGCGATCTGTGAAATACTGGTCAGTCACTATTAATAATTTCTTATGTGTCCAACCTCATAGGTTGATCGTTAAAATTAAATTCATTAGTTCTAAAAGCCATCAAAATTATTTATAGGAAAACGTTCTATTTTTATTTCTCAAACAAATGTTTGGGCCTGAAAACAGGTTGGTCTTATTTCTCTACAAAGGTTTGAACTTTGAGAGTGTTTACACATGAGAGAAAAGTGAGAAAATGTTCATGCCTGATTGAGAAAAGTGTATAAAGTGGTTTTACAGCTTTAAAACGTCTATAATAATTGTAAAAAATAATGCTGACTACTTCGCGGACTTCGCTTATTGCGGGCTATTTTTAGAACGTAACTCCCACGATAAACGAGGGACCACTGTAACACTTTTTTGATTATACTACAAAACAATGAATATGACGGCCACTTTTGACGCTCTATTGGCATGTGTCGTGATTGGTGGAGTTCTTTTTCTTTGCCGTCTTCCTGGCTTCCATGTTGTAAAATGAGGGTGTGTCTGAAGCGGAGTCTGAATATTTATGGGCGTGTTCATTATAATTACGATTGTTTTCACCGCCGCATTTATCAAGGTCACGTTGGGCGTATGCCGGAAATGGGCAGGTGCGCACTGCTTGATACATGTCACGGCAACTTTGGTGTACTTCAAATTTACACCATAAATTTACGCCACAAGTGCGCAACGTTGATACATGAGGCCCATTATGAGGACTACTTTCTTCCACCTGCGAAATATTGCAACGATTCGTGCCAACCTGTCTGAGGCTGATGCAGAGACCCTGATCCATGTGTTTGTCTCTTCTAGATTGGACTACTGCAATGTTTGATTTTCTGATTTACCACAGTCCAGCATAAGGGGTCTCCAATTGGTTCAAAATGCTGCTGCCAGAGTTTTGACATGAAGCAAAAAGTTTGACCACATTACACCCATTTTGGCATCTCTTCACTGGCTTCCTGTCCCAGTGAGATCGGATTTTAAGGTTCTGCTACTAACCTATAAAATTATTCACGGACTGGCACCTCCCTACTTAGATGACCTAATTAAACCCTACATACCAGCCCGGGCTCTGCATTCTCAGGTTGCAGAACTACTTTGTGTCACTAGGATGAAACAAAAAGTTTGCAGGTCACAGAGCTTTCTCTTATCATGCCCCTGTTCTCTGGAATGATCTCCCTGTGTCAATAAAACAGTCAGATTCTGTAGAGACTTTCATGTCCTGACTTAAGATGCACTTATTTTCCCTTTCATATGGCTAGCATACTGGTATAATATGGTACTATGCTTTTTACTCTTTTAAATTAATTTTATTAGAAAAGGAGCTCGCTGCAGCCTCAACTTTATCTAAATTATGGGTGTTTTTGTGAAGCTTAGGGTTAGTGGCTCGCAATCACCTTAGTATTTCTTTTGTTCTTCTTGTTGCTTAATGCTGACAAATTATACTGTTTTGTTGTCTTTCTGATGCCTGATTCTGCCAGATTTTTTTCCTCTTTGTTTGAGGTGTTGCTCCATCCAGAGATGGGAGTGGTGTCTGGTTCTGAAACCCTCCTGTCCAGTGCAATGTTAAAATTGCCTCTATATTCCTTTTGTGAATTGTTTTGCAGTTTTTGTCGGTAGCATGGCCCAAGCACAGGGTCACCCCTTTGAATCTGGTCTGCTGGAGGTTTCTTCCTCAGAGGGAGTTTTTCCTTACCACTGTTGCCTGTGTGCTTGAGTGAAGCGCCTTGAGGCAACTTTGTTGTGATTTTGTTCTATATAAATGAAAATAATTTGAAAATTGAAACTGTGTATGTCAAGGTCCGGGAAGGGTTCACAATCAGGCAGAGGGCTCTGATCTAAAGTTCTTTGGTTTGCCACACCCAGGGATATATGTGAAATTTAACACCATATTACAGTGCAGGCAACAAACGGCAGTTTGTTAATAATCACCAGCCTTGAATTACACCCTGCCTCATTTAGGTGCCTGGTCTGAGCACGGTTTGAAAAAAAATAAACGACCGGTCTTTCAATCATGGAAATATCCACTTTCCTTGAATCTGTGAGAGTCAGTGCTGAATTTAATTTCATACCTCTGTTACTGGGCATGTCCAGACTGCTCTGTGTAGTATATGCGAGGGTTTTTTAATTAAATACATTACGATGGGGAGGGACATTTTGTCTGATGTGAGCAAAAATCTGTTATATACGGTGTTTATTACATGGAAAACCATAAAAAAAAAATCATTGGGACTTTTGGTTTTGTCCGGTGAGTGTGAATATCTGGTTTATACAATGATGGATTTGGTGAGTTTTACTGGATAATATTTTATTTATAAAATATAGTATAAAATATAGTCCTAAGCTGAACTACATTTTCAGAAACAACTAATACAATACTATTTATTCTGTTTGATGGTAATTTACAGTAAATTTGTCAAATGCCATGGCTGCCTAAAGCAAAGGGAGTACATTCTAAATGAGAAGCACTGAGGAGAGAAAGAGAGAGAGAGAGAGAAGACTGTAGTCTGTTTCAGCTACAAACTCCTTCTCTTGGAGTTTAGTTGGTTTCTGACTGTGTTATATGTGTTTTAGATGCTATTAAACAATCAGAAAATGACAGTCATTTTCTATAACTTCGTCACTTTCTATGAACTCTCTCTCTCCCTGACCCCATTCACTACTTACTTCGACTGATCATTCCCCTCACTTTCTTTATCTTTTGTTATTATCTATCGTCCACCTGGTCGTTACTGTGAGTTTCTCTGTGAATTTTCAGACCTTTTGTCTGACTTAGTGCTTAGCTCAGATAAGATAATTATAGTGGGCGATTTTAACATCCACACAGATGCTGAGAATGACAGCCTCAACACTGCATTTAATCTATTATTAGACTCTATTGGCTTTGCTCAAAAAGTAAATGAGTCCACCCACCACTTTAATCATATCTTAAATCTTGTTCTGACTTATGGTATGGAAATAGAAGACTTAACAGTATTCCCTGAAAACTCCCTTCTGTCTGATCATTTCTTAATAACATTTACATTTACTCTGATGGACTACCCAGCAGTAGGGAATAAGTTTCATTACACTAGAAGTCTTTCAGAAAGCGCTGTAACTAGGTTTAAGGATATGATTCCTTCTTTATGTTCTCTAATGCCATATACCAACACAGTGCAGAGTAGCTACCTAAACTCTGTAAGTGAGATAGAGTATCTCGTCAATAGTTTTACATCCTCATTGAAGACAACTTTGGATGCTGTAGCTGCTCTAAAAAAGAGAGCTTTAAATCAGAAGTGCCTGACTCCGTGGTATAACTCACAAACTCGTAGCTTAAAGCAGATAACCCGTAAGTTGGAGAGGAAATGGCGTCTCACTAATTTAGAAGATCTTCACTTAGCCTGGAAAAAGAGTCTGTTGCTCTATAAAAAAAGCCCTCCGTAAAGCTAGGACATCTTTCTACTCATCACTAATTGAAGAAAATAAGAACAACCCCAGGTTTCTTTTCAGCACTGTAGCCAGGCTGACAAAGAGTCAGAGCTCTATTGAGCTGAGTATTCCATTAACTTTAACTAGTAATGACTTCATGACTTTCTTTGCTAACAAAATTTTAACTATTAGAGAAAAAATTACTCATAACCATCCCAAAGACGTATCGTTATCTTTGGCTGCTTTCAGTGATGCCGGTATTTGGTTAGACTCTTTCTCTCCGATTGTTCTGTCTGAGTTATTTTCATTAGTTACTTCATCCAAACCATCAACATGTTTATTAGACCCCATTCCTACCAGGCTGCTCAAGGAAGCCCTACCATTATTTAATGCTTTGATCTTAAATATGATCAATCTATCTTTGTTAGTTGGCTATGTACCACAGGCTTTTAAGGTGGCAGTAATTAAACCATTACTTAAAAAGCCATCACTTGACCCAGCTATCTTAGCTAATTATAGGCCAATCTCCAACCTTCCTTTTCTCTCAAAAATTCTTGAAAGGGTAGTTGTAAAACAGCTAACTGATCATCTGCAGAGGAATGGTCTATTTGAAGAGTTTCAGTCAGGTTTTAGAATTCATCATAGTACAGAAACAGCATTAGTGAAGGTTACAAATGATCTTCTTATGGCCTCGGACAGTGGACTCATCTCTGTGCTTGTTCTGTTAGACCTCAGTGCTGCTTTTGATACTGTTGACCATAAAATTTTATTACAGAGATTAGAGCATGCCATAGGTATTAAAGGCACTGCGCTGCGGTGGTTTGAATCATATTTGTCTAATAGATTACAATTTGTTCATGTAAATGGGGAATCTTCTTCACAGACTAAAGTTAATTATGGAGTTCCGCAAGGTTCTGTGCTAGGACCAATTTTATTCACTTTATACATGCTTCCCTTAGGCAGTATTATTAGACGGTATTGCTTAAATTTTCATTGTTACGCAGATGATACCCAGCTTTATCTATCCATGAAGCCAGAGGACACACACCAATTAGCTAAACTGCAGGATTGTCTTACAGACATAAAGACATGGATGACCTCTAATTTCTTGCTTTTAAACTCAGATAAAACTGAAGTTATTGTACTTGGCCCCACAAATCTTAGAAACATGGTGTCTAACCAGATCCTTACTCTGGATGGCATTACCCTGACCTCTAGTAATACTGTGAGAAATCTTGGAGTCATTTTTGATCAGGATATGTCATTCAAAGCGCATATTAAACAAATATGTAGGACTGCTTTTTTGCATTTACGCAATATCTCTAAAATCAGAAAGGTCTTGTCTCAGAGTGATGCTGAAAAACTAATTCATGCATTTATTTCCTCTAGGCTGGACTATTGTAATTCATTATTATCAGGTTGTCCTAAAAGTTCCCTAAAAAGCCTTCAGTTAATTCAAAATGCTGCAGCTAGAGTACTGACGGGGACTAGAAGGAGAGAGCATATCTCACCCATATTGGCCTCTCTTCATTGGCTTCCTGTTAATTCTAGAATAGAATTTAAAATTCTTCTTCTTACTTATAAGGTTTTGAATAATCAGGTCCCATCTTATCTTAGGGACCTCGTAGTACCATATCACCCCAATAGAGCGCTTCGCTCTCAGACTGCAGGCTTACTTGTAGTTCCTAGGGTTTGTAAGAGTAGAATGGGAGGCAGAGCCTTCAGCTTTCAGGCTCCTCTCCTGTGGAACCAGCTCCCAATTCAGATCAGGGAGACAGACACCCTCTCTACTTTTAAGATTAGGCTTAAAACTTTCCTTTTTGCTAAAGCTTATAGTTAGGGCTGGATCAGGTGACCCTGAACATTCCCTTAGTTATGCTGCTATAGACGTAGACTGCTGGGGGGTTCCCATGATGCACTGTTTCTTTCTCTTTTTGCTCTGTATGCACCACTCTGCATTTAATCATTAGTGATCGATCTCTGCTCCCCTCCACAGCATGTCTTTTTCCTGGTTCTCTCCCTCAGCCCCAACCAGTCCCAGCAGAAGACTGCCCCTCCCTGAGCCTGGTTCTGCTGGAGGTTTCTTCCTGTTAAAAGGGAGTTTTTCCTTCCCACTGTAGCCAAGTGCTTGCTCACAGGGGGTCGTTTTGACCGTTGGGGTTTTACATAATTATTGTATGGCCTTGCCTTACAATATAAAGCGCCTTGGGGCAACTGTTTGTTGTGATTTGGCGCTATATAAAAAAATTGATTGATTGATTTTGTGGCTAAATTCATCCACATCCTTTCTGTTGGCTTAGGTCGTATCATGGTATGGCCATGTTGTTTGAGTTGTACAAAGCAACAGCTATTAAACAATTAGAAAATAACAGCTATTTTCTCTGATTTAGTATTTTTTTTGTGTTCATTCATTCTCTTTCCCACTCACCTCATTCGCACTCTTCCCTGCTTGACCACTTTCCTTGATTTTTGTCCAGAGCAAAATTCATGCAAATTCTTTTCTGTAGGGTTCTGTGCAGATTTGATCATGTTATTTGTTTTTGTTGTTGTTTTGTTTTGTTTTTTGTCTTTTCTAATGTAATTATGGCTAAACAATTAAAAGACAAAGTTTTTTTGTTGTTTTTTTTATTCGCTACATTTCCGAGTGGAAAAGGCCCAACTCTCTCACCAGCAGCTGCACCTGATTCTAACTACTCATTAATCCACTAATCATCCAGCAAATGGGAGACACAACAATGGGATGTTACATAGGCAATGCAAATTTGCTTTTTTGGTTGATCTGGTGCATCAAAGTTAATCAGATGTGAAAGGATCTGTCCTCATTATATGCTCTTTTAATTTGAGGACTGACGGATTATAGCATTAAAAAATCACATTATTCATTTGAAGGTTATGGACTCCATTCATTCATTAATTCATTCATCTATTCACTCTCTCCATTTTGGTATTGCACATCATAGCATCTACCACACTATGGAACCCTCCTGGGGCCTATATGACATTCATCCAGACAGAAAACCAGTCCATCCCCATCTCCCAACAACAGCTGATGAAAGCAGGTGACACATAGGTGTTGGCCTTCTCCAATCACTGAGGTCCTCAAACCTGTAGTGCCTGTTTGCTTGATCATGTCCGGAAAAAGAAGCCATGTGGCCATAATTTCGTAGTTGACATTCCCTCACAATGAAAGTGATAGTATTTCTTCTTTGCTCAAGGCACCCAGCCATCACATTTACATGCTGTCCCATGCATCAAAGTACAAAATAAATTCCAAAATTAATAAGAATAAATGGCTATAATAAAAGTGCCCTAGAGCAATGCACAAAAATCGCAAATTAAAGACCTGACAATAGAGAAAAAAGTGCAATCCATTGTGACTTTTTTTTTTTTTTTTTAGTAAAGAGCAATTTTTTGACGGGTGTCATTTATAGTCTGGAAAATGTAACAATGAACTGATGGATCTGTAAAATATTTATAATTTTTTTGTATTATTTCTTACTACATTTTACTTCACATTTTTCATTTTTCATAACCCTCTGCACACACCGTCATCAGCAATCAGAGGAGCCTCTTCAGCCACAGACTGCTCCTTCCCAAGTGCAGGACCAATAGACTGATAAACTCCATTGTCCCTCAGAACCATCAGACTGTACAACTCCTCACTCAGGCAGAGGAGGGGTAACAAGAAGACAGGGGACAGGAAGGAGAGGAACAGCAGTAGCCAGTAAGCCTGTAGCGAGCAGTATTTCTGGTATTTATATTTGTATTTAAATTTTGCAAATTGTTTTGTACTTCTACTTTTGATACCCTCAGTTTCCCTGAGGGAGTCTTCCCAAGGGATTAATAATCTTCTGTCTAATCTAAGGATACCATACAGTAACAGAGGAAGCACTTGGGTGTTCTCCTGCAAAGGTAATGAAATCACCAAATACTATATCTCGTGACCTTGAGGGTCCATAATCTCTTCCTGGGAATCTCAATCAAAAAGGTCAAAGACACAGAGACATGAATGTCACTGCAGTGAAAATGAACGCCGCTGCAAATTTGACACTTTCTTTACACAGAGATGTATTTCTGATGGTCAAGTTCAGAAAGAACTTGAAAGCCTGAATATTAGTGCCGATGCAGGACAATCACAAACCCATACGCTCTGATTCCTCACTCGGTGTTGCAATCAGGATATCGATTGTTCAGCAAAGATCACAGTCAAGGTCAGTAAACCATCCCTGACAAACAGCTATCTAAGCTGCTGATTTCCACAACCCTACCCAACACCCAGTCCCCTCAAACATTGGACAGTGTGGGAGCCAGAGCACATCCCTGACAAATGCCAGTTTTCCCTGGAAAATCTCCAGAGATTCTGCCCCCATTCCACACCACTCACAGTACCTCTGTATTGGCTTGCTGTGATGTCCAGCAACTTCATGGAGATCACACAAATTCTGAGGATGTCCCACAGAGCAGCCCAGTCAACTGCATCAATTCATTTCCAAAAATCATCATAGGGTGCAATAAGCACTGCTGATTTTCGTACATGCGTTCAGAGAGTAATCACAAACCTAGGAGGAGGTCAGTGATTGACTTCTTGGGTGTGCAACCTAACTTTATTTGGGATTATACAAGGGATTAAGAATCCAGAGATGAGTGTATCCAAGAAACCCAAGGACATTTTAATCAGACCTTCAGCAATAACTGCTTCTCTGGATATTTTGTTGAGTAACATTTGATTGAAGCATGATTAATTAGTGGTGAGACAAAAGAATTTGGAGTAAATGTGCCAACATACATTTTAAAATAAATTTCAAGGTCCTACTACACTCAAGAAACTGATGCATTGGATGAACTCAATTCAATTATGTGCAGGATTTCCATATATGTGTTGCCCCAATTTAAATAAAGTGCATTCATGCAAGATAATTTAATTTAGTTGGGACTACATATATTTATTACATGGAAATCCTGCCCATAATTGAATTGAGTTCATCCAATGAGTCATTTCTTTGAGTGATGCACTCAAAAAACTGACTCATTTGATTGAATTCCATCTAAATTAAATTATCTTACATTGATGTGCTTTATTTGAGTTGGGGCTGCATATATTTAGTAGATGGAAATCCTTCACATAATTGAACTGAGTTCATCCAATGAGCCATTTTTTGAGTGTACATGTTGTTAGTTTACACATACAATATACAGCAAACAGAATTAATAATTTGAAAGTTACCCATCATCAAAAAATTAACTCACTGAACGTTAGACAGTGGGTTTGGAAACCAAAGATCCTCATTTTGACCAAGGTCCTTATTCCCAGGTTGTTCCTCGTGTACACCTAGGTATCTTACATGGCAGCACTGTGACTTTGAAACATTTGAATGGCTGAATGTGAGGCATCTTTGTAAAGTGCTATAGGAATGCAGTTGAACATTAAGCTGTTTGAGCACTGTGAATTTCCTCCAGTTTAATAAAAGGACTTGTACATTCACATAATTGCTATGAAAGGTATTAAGAATTATCTGCATGCACATTCTTATGCAAAATAATGTTTGATTAAACTGCTTTATTCTGAAGCATCATTCAAAGATTCACACTGAATACTCCCTTCTATCAAAATAGAATTAAAATATGCTACAATATTCCCAAGAGTGTTAAATTATAAACTGGGAAAGTGTTGATTTTTAGAACTCAGGATAAAGCAGAAGATACAATCGCATATACTCACTCAGGATGAACTGTTTCCCCGACAAAAACATTTCAGTGCATTCATTATTCACACGTCACCCTCAGATTCCAGATTTTGATTTTATCTCTCTTGCAGGAAGGCTTAAGCCCCGTCACACATAGCAAGAATGTGCAGGAACCATGCCCGACACAGCAAATATTGTCATAATCCAATGCAGTCGGGAGGAAAAGAGACGTGGTCAGCAGTGTCGGAACGCATCCAGAGCACCTCGTCCACACCTGCATGATGACATCCAAAGCGCATGTAGACAACATGTAGATGACACAGACTGCTGTCAGATGGCCATAAAAGGCGCTGCAGACTGCCCGATGTCCAAACATCTGGATGGACAGGACTGGAGCGCTTTGTTCCTCACGTGCCACTACGCAGGAACACGTGCTTTACGCCACTGGACAGCTTCGCTGAAAGTTTGCTGGCACTGTGCCATGCTGCCCCCTACGTCAGTGAACTTTAATTTCTTTTTTGCTCACTTCAGGAGCACAACACAACTCTGGACACCGTGATGTTGGATTATCACATAGGATTAATTTTTATTTTGGGTGAGAGGATTTTAACCACAGGCTGACGGTTTCAGCTCCACATCCGCTCTGTGAAACACTCCTGGACCCCTGCTGGAGTTGAGATTCATGTTTATAATGGTGTCACGGCCTGGCACTACAGTTCCATGTCATATCTCCTACAGAGTTAGGTGATCATTTATTACAGTGTGACATCCGTGCAGCTCAGAGCCTGACGCATGCAATGACGCGTTACTGCGCACCACGGAGATGCGCAGCTGCCCGTCTTATATACAGTTATGATGGAGACAATAGTTTACATTATTTACGTCGCCCATGGAAAGGAATGGACAAATATCTGTACTGTAAGGTCTATTGTGGATATAACAGCCTGTTCAGATTTGCAGCAGTGTGCACACAGTTGCGCACGGTGCTTTCGGTTTGATAGTCGCTGTTTCACATTCACTGTACATGATAATTATTCATAATTATTATTGTGATGAAGTGTGCCACATACATTTCAGCAGTTCCTTTGTAAATTGCAGTCAGATGGTACTCAGATTGCACATGGACCACTGTCAGATAGGTGTCTTACCTTGATGGCGCCTGGAGAGTTTTGAACATGAGCATCAGGGCCGCCGGCCGATTTTGACCAACTGTCTGGACGTCCGCAGATGGCTGTCAGAATGTTTTGGAACTGAAATCCGACATGGATGTGCGGCGATTCGTCATTCTGACGCCACTGTGCGTGATTCCGACTATGTGTGGCGGGGGTATAAGACTCAAACCAGACTGCATTAATGGGGGTTTTGGGGAGTGTTTGGGTTACATAGCTGTCACCCATGAATCAGATATTCAATGTTGATTTCACAACACAATCTAAATTCCCACATCACAGTGTGAACTGAGGAGTTCCTCAAAGGGAAAGTGAAATCAGAGAAAAGAAAATGTGTTTGAAGTTTGTCTCAGGGGTTGAAACCCTGTTCAGCTCAACTGTACTGTAGTATGTGAAGAGTGACCTAATGGTGCTAATGGTTAATCTCAGTAGTACCAGGCACAGATACAGTGGTGGGCATAACTATCCTAAACGTTTGATAACTTTTAACCTATGAACCTACAGATAACTACTAAAAGCTAATTTCTATTAGAGTAATTTAGCTTTTACTTGTTTTATTGTCTCTAAAATCCTAAAAAAAACACAACAACAACAAAAAAAAAACCCAGAACTAAAGAGCTGAGTTTTTATGTGATGAAGCGTAAACACGGATGTTCCCAGAAAGGTTCCCAGCATGCCAAGATCAGATGATGATCACTCACTCACTCATCTTCAACCGCTTACTCCAATCAAGAGTGACGGGGGCTGGAGCCTAGCCCAGCAGTTGTAGGGCGTGAGGCGGGGTACACCCTGGACAGGACACCAGTCTGTCACAGGGCCACATATAGACACACAAACACATTCACACCCCCCCCCCCACACACACACACCTATGGACAATTTAATGTTTCCAGTCCACCTAACCTGCATGTCTTTGGATGCGGGAGGAAGCCGGAGCACCTGGAGGAAACCCACAAAGAAAGGCCCCAGGTGGGAATCAGTCCCATGACCTTCTTGCTGTTAGGCAACAGTGCTAACCACTAAGCCACTGTGGTGCCCCAGATGATGATCAAGATGTACATAATTACTAAAATGAACAAATGGAATTAAACAGTGGTTTACATTTAACACAGAGATTATTCACAGTACAGGAAGCATGAAAGAAATAAAAATATACATGGAAAGTAACTGAAACAAGGGAGAAGCTGAAGGTACTTACTAAACGCTGCTTACAAAAATAAATAAATAAATGTTAGGTGAAGTTAGCGCAGCGGAACTACATTTAGTGGAATCTAATTGGTCCACTAATAGGTTTCAATTAGCCGAAAAGCTAATCAACTAAGGAAGACGTTTGCTTCGCTAATTAGCTGTTAGCTGGTCAGCTGAACTGTACCCACCACTGGTTAGGTGTTTCTGAATATTCCTGCATAATTTATCCCACAAATTACAAAATGGACATTGAGAATATTTTGGTAGTTAACTGGACCAACAAGGCCATATTTTCGATCATGTTTATTTGTTCTGCTGACTTTTAGTAGGATTACTTACAAACACGTAAACAATTTTTATGACACTTGATGGAGGAGTGAGCCATGAACCAAGAATGGACAGGTGAAAGGTTGGATTTGATCAGGACTGTACAATTCCTCACTGTCGTCTTTAAATTTTTCCACCTGCATGTAGTGTTGTCTGTTTGTACATAATGGATATAGTATATCATCTGCGAACCGTTGCCTCCTACTAAATACATACGGGGTATTCAGACACCCTGTGGATTCTGCATACTTCTTTTTGGGTACGCTATTATGCATATTCAACCCGTTCTCATGCCAAGTTTGTGAATGTATCAGGAAAAGTGATTTAGTCTATGAGTTTGCAATATGATCACAAAATATTTTCATAACTATATCACAAAATTATTTTGTGATGATATCAGGAAATTTGAGTCTGATGTTTTTTTTTTTTCTGCAGTGAGAGTAAAATACAAAGCATCCAGAAAGTATTCACAGTGCTTCACTTTTTCATGTTATGTGACAGCCTTATTCCAAAATGGATGAAATTAATTTTTGACTCCAAATTCTACACACAATACCCCATAATGACAATGTGGGGGGTTTTTTTGTTTGTTTTTTAGATTTTTGCAGATTTATTGAAAAAAAAAAAAAACCACTAAGAAATCACAGGTACATAAGAATACACAGCCTTTGCCATCCTTAAGGTGTTTCTACAGCTTACATAAACATTTCTGCTGCTTTGAAGGTCCCATTGAGCACAGTGGCATCCATCATCCATAAATGGAAGAAGTTCAGATTCACCAGGACTCTTCCCAGTGCTGGCCGCACATCTAAACTGAGCAACTGGGGCTAGGGTGGGGGGGGTGGGGGGGCTTCATCAGGTAGGTGACCAAGAACCCGGTGATCACTCTATCAGAGCTGTAGTTTCACCTGTGGAGAGAGGAGAACCTTCCCGAAGGACAACCATCTCTGCAACAATCCTCTAATCAGGCATGTATGGTAGAGTGGCCAGAAGGAAGCCACGACTTAATAAAAGACACAGCCCACATGGAGTTTGCCAAAAGGCACCTGGAGGACTGTAAGACCATGATAAATAAAATTCTCTGGTCTAATAAGACAAAGCTTGAACTCTTTGGCGTGAATGCCAGGCATCATGTTTGGAGAAAACCAGGCACCATCCCTACAGTGAAGCATGGTGGTGGCAGCATCAAGCTGTGGGGATGTTTTTCAGTGGCAGGAACTGGAAGACTATTTGGGATTGAGAGAAAGATGAATGCAGCAATGTACAGACACATCCTGGATGAAAACCTGCTCCAGAGCGCTCTTGACCTCAGACTGAACTGACCGTTCATCATTCAGCAGGATAATGACCCTAAGCACATAGCCAAGATATCAAAGGAGTGGCTTCAGGACAACTCTGTGAATGTCCTTGAGTGGTCCAGACAGAGCCCAGACCTCAATCAGATTGAACATCTCTGGAGAGATCTGAAAATGGCTGTGCAGCAACGCTCCCCATTAACCTGATGGAGCTTGAGAGGTGCAGCAAAGAGGAATGAGCAAAACTGCCCAAATATAAGTGCACCACGTTTGTGGCATCATATTCAAAAAGACTTGAGGCTGTAATTGCTACCAAAAGTGCATCAACAAAGTACTGAGCAATACATGTAATTTCTTAGTTTTTTATTTTTAATAAATATGCAAAAAAAAAAAAAAATCATGTCATTATGGGGTGTTGTGTCTAGAATTTAGAGGGAAAAATTAATTTCATCCGTTTTGGAATAAGGCTGTATCATAAACCTGAACCATCCCTTAGTTATGCTGCTATAGACGTAGACTGCTGGGGGGTTCCCATGATGCATTGTTTCTTTCTCTTTTTGCTCTGTATGCACCACTCTGCATTTAATCATTAGTGATCGATCTCTGCTCCCCTCCACAGCATGTCTTTTTCCTGGTTCTCTCCCTCAGCCCCAACCAGTCCCAGCAGAAGACTGCCCCTCCCTGAGCCTGGTTCTGCTGGAGGTTTCTTCCTGTTAAAAGGGAGTTTTTCCTTCCCACTGTAGCCAAGTGCTTGTTCACAGGGGGTCGTTTTGACCGTTGGGGTTTTACATAATTATTGTATGGCCTTGCCTTACAATATAAAGCGCCTTGGGGCAACTGTTTGTTGTGATTTGGCGCTATATAAAAAAATTGATTGATTGATTGATTGATAAAATGTGGAATAAGTGAAGAACTGTAAATATAGTTTCTGGATGTACTTTAATAAAACAGACAAACTGGCTCTATGATTATTACTGTATACACACACACACACACACACATATATATATATATAGAGAGAGAGAGAGAGCACAATGCAGTGTGTTGCACAAAGGTACATGAGCAGCACTGTGAGGGTGTTGATGGGAGTTTGCGCCATGTGCCATGCCTGTTATAAGAAGTTGAGGCGCCTGATGTGAACATGATTTAATACCCACAGGTGACATATTTTGGAGGTAAAATGCTGATTAATTCTCCATGGCAACGCTGCTGTTAGTTTGTTGGGGAGCAGGATTGGTCAACAGCAGCTGACCGCGCCCTCCACCCATATACCTACTATTACCATCAAGTGTCGGTAGGGAGGAGGAGGAGAGGGAGACGGCTGCTGCTGTCGGAGGAGAGAGAGCATCTTTGTCTGGGCTCCCCCCTGCCATCGACACGGAAACATCTCCACAGAAAGCTGCTGAAGAAGGAGGTCGCACGCGCTCTGCCGCATTCGTCTGTGCGCCTTTATTACTGTTATAATATTATTATTTTTTTTATATTTTTTTTATTTTCGGAGGAAAACAGTTTTAACGCCGACCTGCTTGTTTGGAATAATTCACAGCCTGCGTGCGTGAGTGCGTGTGTCGGATCGTTGGGATGATGTACAGGTAAACGCACCGTGCGTGCGCCTCCTACACACAAACGACCTTACGGCGTGAACGCGCGGTGCAACACAAAGATAAACCCTTCGTGCGCGTTTTTTTTTTTTTTTGTTTAATTCTTCTTCCAATGTCATCAAAAAGAAAATGTTTCTCGACTTCTGCTCGGCTGCTCACCACCAAAACGATCAGAATGCAAAAGAAGACTATTTGTTTGTTCTCGCCCTTGTTCGGTTTTTGTCTCCATGGGTGGAGATGTTTCCAAATTGCGCACAGCTGAGGACGAGGTCGCGTAATTGCGTGCCGGAAGACATGCCCTGTGGTTGGGCTCTAGCGCATGCAGTGGTGTGTGCGCTTTGCGCTCCCCCCGCATAATCTATTGTTTGATTTGCCACACAGGCCTTATTAGTTATTAATGATATATGTCTAAAAATAGACGTTCAGGTGATTGATGTGCGCCCTGTGCTTTCTGAGAGGGATCGCATGTTCTGTGCCAATACGTTTAAAAAATGGTGGTGAAGTTGCAGTATTTTCAAATAAGCAGCTGCACAAGTCTAGTAATGTGTGTCATGGTTTAACCCTCCCATTTAACCACAATCTGGTTTGTTGTTAGATAACTGTGGAGGTTGTGTGGTTGTTTTAAATGCATTAGAACCTAGAAGGGCACTCAAAAGAGCAGCACACCACCCAAGCAAAAGAACACCAACTCATGGAGGCAGTAGATGACTGTGATGTCATAAAGCTTAGGGGGGAAGGGGGTGCTAAAAGCAGATCACAGTGCCAAAAAAAAAAAAAAAAAAAAAATGCAAAATGTGATAGATTTCTAAAGTGATCCAGGGACACAGGTGGAGTTGATGTTGAGGTGGAAGGGACCTGCTTCCCCCACCACACACACGCGTACACACACACACACATACACACACACTGCAAAGGCTGTATATCAATGAATTATATGTTGAATATATTTTCTGTATAAAATGCAACAGAATCAATCAATCAATCAATCAACGTTTATTTATAAAGCGCTTTACAGCACCGACTGGTGTCCAAAGTGCTTAACATTAAAAACACAAATTTACAAAAATAAAACACATATAAAATAAATTTTTTAAAACAACACATAAAAAAGAACATAAAAATAATCAAACATAGTAGAAACTTAAAACTATATTTTTTTAGTGTTATTTTTCAAGCTGTTATATTTGTAACTCGTGTTTCCAGCACGCTGCTCTTATCTTGGATGATTTTTGTCAAATGTTGACAATCTATACAGTATTGGTATTTTTCTATTTTTCACTCAGGTTAAACAAGCCATGGCTGTTGTGCATTTGTATTTTCATTATTACCCTCCATGCAGGCAAAGTGGAGGTAGTTGTGAAGGTAATCGGTCATGTGTGTGTCTTTCTGTCTGTGAAAAAGATAACTGAAAAACAGAAAGATTTTCACCAAACCTGGTGGGAATATTACTTTGACAAATATCTTGAGATGATGAACCTTTGGAGATGCTCAGACAAAGGTTAAAGTCAACAAACATGGTTTAAAAAAATGTATTTTCTGCTGTATCTCTGCAACCAATAGGGCAGGAGATGATTTAATGTTTATATTGAGCAGCAAAATATTAGTGACTGATTGATATGGATATATCCCCATGTGCAGAGGGTTTATGTCATCGCTCTGATGCCTTTCAATCTTTCTCCTCCCTTTGAATCGTAAAAAACATGCACACCTCTTCCCAAAAGAATGATTTGATATCTATTGCGATATTCATGTTATTGTTATAATTGTTTCTGTTTGATTATATTTTATTGTATTATCTTATTTTTTGCCTATATATTGCCTTGATATTTGTGCACTGTTCTTTTTTATACATGTTTGTCTAGAATCTTTGTATTTATATTGTGTTTTTATACTTATATCTCCCTGTATTTGAGTTTGAGGTAGATTATTGTTTAGGGCAATAGGTTAAAATGAGACTTCTTTGGGCAAAATCTGGCTTGTTTCCATGTTTCATGTCCAATAATCGATGCAAAAATCTGTCCTGCATTGAAAAGTAGTGACAAAGGAGCACATTTTAATACATTTTACTGAGCTGATATCTTAAAACTCTTTAGACAAGTTTGCATTGCACTTCAGATTCCGCAATTTGAAGCAGTGAATTGAAAATGCGCTGAGTGAAAAGGTGTTTTTTTTTTTAAATAATTGTAATATTGCAAGAAGCTGCTTGCATAAGGTGGTTTTTCAGGCAATTTGGAAAAGCCATGTTTTGCAAAACTGCAATGGAAACACTTTTTCCACAAGTCTGGGTCACATGACATACAGAAAGCATCACATGACATTGTAAAATACATGTCACTAGGATGGAAGAAGAGGCTGAGATCTTCTAGAGACAAACATTATGGAAATATTGGATTAAAAAAAATCTAAAACAGTGAAATGCCAGTATTAAGACTTGGATATCTGTTGCCATGACTGTTGGATTAACAGTTATCGTGAGAGGACAAATCCCACTTGTTGCATTACACCAGTCAATGTAAATGCTGTCATTTTGCAATTGTGATATGTCAACATTCTGACAAATCACTTCACTTTCACAATTTCTTATTTCCATGTCAAAAATCTGTTTCAGTTTCAATTCAGTATAATCTTGATTGAATCTTGCTCATTTGACAAGCAGATGATCAAACAAAAATCTTTTTTCTTTCGTTGCATTCTCACAAATAAGCCGCACCCTTGCCACACACGGTCTGTAATGGCTTTGCACCCACCCACACACCCCAGCACACACTTGGAGGGCTATTGCCTTGGTTAATTGTTGACAGTGCACATCAGTTTAATTTGCATATCTTCAGATGTCACGATTGTCCATGTTGCATTTCAAATTGTGATATTTAGTTCAGTAGCTGATGTTCTGTGTGGCTGTTGATATTGTCTTCTAGCAACATGCTGAGCTTCTTTGTGTGTGTGTGTGTGTGTGTGTGTGTGTGTGTGTGTGTGTGTGTGTGTGTGTGTGTGTGTGTGTGTGTGTGTGTGTGTGTGTGTGTGTGTGTGTGTGTGTGTGTGTGTGTGTGTGTCTCTGTGGTTTGACCCCAGTGTAATGAAATGTCAAGCTTCATGTGTGCCTGACAATAATCTCTCTATGAAATTCCCTTGAGATTTGTGCATTTTCTCTTCTTCTCTTTCCTGGTTTGTCTTGTTTGTTTTGTGTTCTTTTTTTAAGAAAACTTGTCCCCAGTTAAACAAGCTAACACACCACCCTCCTCTTTTGTCAGTTGGCCAATGTTAAAAATAACACACACACAAAAAAATTAATAAAAATGTCACAATCTTCCAGGGGCTTACAATACTGCACATTGTTGGATGAGCGTAAACGAACAGTTTACCCAGTCTGCGGCCTCGTGTTGACTTTTAATTATGATCGTTTGCATAGGCACAATATATGCACATGTCAGTGCATGTTAGCCTACAGCTGGAGAGCTACAGGAGAGGGAGGTGCTCCATCCCTGCATCTCTCATTCACGTGCCGCTACTCTTCCTGCATCGCCTCTTTTTGCTCTAAAAATTCTGCAGCAGGATTTGAAGCTGCAGCCGAGGCTCATTAGCCGCCGCGGCTTGTACACCTAAATCAGGTGACCGCGGCACCTCGCCGATCGCTGCATCTTGCCGACCGCTGCACCTCGACGACCGCCGGCAGCTCACTTGCAGACAACACAGATGGGTTGTTCCTCAAATTTGTTGCACGTTCACTCGTTACCACTTGCTGTTTAGCCCCCGCTGCTTGAGATGGCACTCGCCGTTGCAACCTCTACTGAGCCTCTTTGGCTCCCTGAGCGAGAGCCTCGCTGCACCTCACATGTGATGTTTGCGGCACTCAAAACAATCAACTTACATGCATTGCTGTGATATTTTTAGTTAGCAACGCACCAGCAGGGTGTGTCACAGCTCTGGCTCTTTCTCTCTTTTGTGTTGTGCTGTGTTTTATTTTGCCTTGTTCTGGCGTCATTCATTTAGATTCTTAGTCAGATTTACATTTATTTCTATTCCAATCAGCCCCATTTTGAACAGAAGATATGCCAATGATTTTACTCACTGCTCTGTGCTTTTGTTGCCTCCCGATGTGCAATTTTTACTACTCTGGAATTACTGACTCACAAGGCATCTGTCCTCGTAGCTGCTTCCACTGAGATGGTAAAAAAAAAAAAATGGTGTCGTGTCACTACTACAACAATTAACACCATTGGCTTTCCAACAGTGCACAACCTGCTATGTAGCACACTTCCGCAAAGTCGATGTTTGGACTTTTTGCAGCGTGTTGAGTTTGGTGTTAAATTGTTCCCAACATGGAAAACTCTTTGGCTTCTGAATAACCCTACAGCCAGAAAGTATTCACGGCACCTCACATTTTCCACATTTTGTTGTTATAGCCTTATTCCAAAATGGAGTAAATTCATTTCCTTTCACCTCAAAATTTGACTCACAACACCCCGTGTTGAAAAAAAGTTATTTTGAGATTTTTGCAAATTTATTAAAAATAAAAACTAAGAAGTTACATGTACATAAGTATTTAAACCCTTTGCTCAGTACTTTGCTGATGCACCTTTGGCAGCAATTACAGCCTCAAGTCCTCTTGAATATGATGCCACAAGCTTGGTACACCTATCTTTGGGCAGTTTTTCTAATTCCTCTTTGCAGCACCTCTCAAACTCCATCAGGTTGGATGGGGAGCGTCTGTGCACAGACATTTTCAGATCTCTACAGAGATGTTCAGGTCTGGTCTCTGGCTGGCCTAGTCAGAGTTTTCCCAAAGCCACTCCTTTGATATTGTCCTGCTGAAAGATGAACCGTGGCCCCAGTCTGAGGTCAAGAGCACTCTGGTGCAGGTTTTCATCCAGGATGTCTCTGTACATTGCTGCATTCATCTTTCCCTCAATCCTGACTAGTCTCCCAGTTCCTGCCACTGAAAAACATCCCCACAGCATGATGCTGCCACCACCATGCTTCACTGCAGGGATGGTGCCTGGTTACACCTGGCATTCATACCAAAGAGTTCAATCTTTGTCTCATCAGAGCAGAGAATTTTGTTTCTCATAGTCTGAGAGTCCTTTTGGCAAACTCCAGGCTGCCATGTGTGTTTTACTAAGGAGTGGCTTCCGTCTGGCTACCATGCAGGCATGATTGGTGGATTGCTGCAAAGATGGTTGTCCTTCTGGAAGGTTCTCCTCTTTGTCACCTCCCTGACAAAGGCCCTTTTCCTCCGTTCCCTCAGTTTAGACAGTTGATCACCTCTAGGAAGAGTCCTGTTGGATCCCACCTTCTTCCATTTACAGATGATGTAGGCCACTGTGCTCACTGGGACCTGAACAGCAGCAGAAATGTTTCTGTACCCTTCTTCAGGTTTGTTGCCTTGAGACAATCCTGTCTCAGAGGTCTACAGACCATTCCTTTGACTTCATGTTTGGTTTGTGCTCTGACATGCACTGTCAACTGTGGGAACTTATATGTAGACAGGTGTGTCTTTCCAAATCATGTCCAATCAACAGAATTTACTCCAGGTGGACTCCAATTAAGCTGTAGAAATATCACAAGGATGGTCAGTGGAAACAGGATGCACCTGAGCTCAGTTTTGAACTTCATGGCAAAGGCTGTGAAAACATGTGATTTCTTACTTTTTTATTTTTAATAAATTTTCAAAAATCTCCAAAAAAAAAAAAAAACTTTTTTCACATTGCTATTATGGGGTATTGTGTGTAGAATATCGAGAAAAAAAAAATATATATATGAAACTTATTTCATCTATTTTGGAATAAGGCTGTAACTTAAAATGTGAAAAAAGTGAAGTGCTGTGAATACTTTCTGGATGCACTGAACCTCACCAACTAAAATAATCAACTGAGCCATTTTATTATGACAAGATGTCTCAGCAGGTGTTTCTAGTAATCTTTGGGTCAGATGTTGAGCTGAATCATGACTTGGTGTCCATGAATCATGTAAATCCAAACATGTTCTCTAGTCTTTGTTGTTTCTAAAATCATACAGTGGGTCATTTTATTTTATTGGGCTCTGGGGTCTAAACAGGCATTTACAATAATTTAGGAGTTAGATGTTGAACTGGATCAAGTAGAGACTTGGGGTTTGTGAGTAATTCCAGTCTAAAATCTGCTCCCTAACCTTAGTGGTTACTAAAATAATGCAAGGGTCCTTTTTATTGGGGTCAAACCTCAAACAAATGTTCCAGTCATTTTTAACTAACATGATTGACTAGATCAAATATACACCTGGGCTCCATTAGCAATCTCAGTCCAAAATTTTCTCTCTGGCTTTAGTGGTTACTAAAATCATGTAATGGGAAATTATATTGGCCTTAAGGTCAAACAGGCATTTCTGGTCATTTCAAAATGTTGAGCTGGTAAAATTATGAACTAGGGGTCCATCAGTAAAGTAATTACAAAATCTGCTCTCTAACCTTAGTGGTTCCTAAGGCCAGAGGGTCCAATTTATGGGGTCAAAAGTAAATTACCTTCAAGTAAAACAATTAAATGGGCCAAATAGGAGTTTGGGGTAGGCAAGCAATTTAAGTCTAAAATCTACGTTTCCTGTAGCTTCAGTGTTCACCCAGATACAGTGATGAGTCAATTCATGAGGCCAAAGGTTTAAAAAGTAAACCAAAACTAACTTTTCTTTATTTTCAAGTAAAATGCTCAATTTGCTCACATTGGAAACTTGAGGTTTTCAAGTAATTTAAGCCCAAAATCTGCTCTACAGACTCAGTGGCTAGTGTGGTTCATGTATTTTCTGAACATGCTTATTCCAAGTAGGAACACGGGGACTGTCGCCTATCCCAGTGGTGACTGAGTGAGAGGCAGGTACAACTTGGACAGGCTGCTTTTCTATCAGACAGACACATCACACTCTCAGCCACACTTAGTCAATTTAAAGCCACCAATTCCAGTAATGTCTTTGGAAGTGGGAGGAGGGGACCTGGAGGGAACCCACACACACAGGGAGAACATGCAAACCAGAAACAGCAGAAAGTACTAGGACAGATTCCAACCTGGGACCTTCTCACTGTGAGGCAACAGTGCTAACCACTAAGCCACCTCGCTTATCAACAGAGAAATAGTTTGCAAATAATTAAAGCAAATAATTAAGGCCACACAAACCAGTGGTTACTGATATTTACCAGATAATCCACAGAAGCAGAGATGAAAAGATTGACAGGCAGAACATGGTGCACAGAATTCATCCTTTTCCAAATTTGTTTGGATTAAATCATCAGTACATGGGTCATGCAGTATTACATTATAATTACAAACATGAATTTTGAAAATAACAAGAATATGGAACATCATAAATTTTATTTCTTGTGGCGTTATCTCTTGAAGCTGCAGACTGCAACTTTAGCGTAGCTGCTGGCGAGTATGAAAAAGAAATAATATTTAGTCTTATGATATCTCACACAAAGCACAAGCCAGCATGCAAAAAAATTGAGGATAATAGGACAGCATGAGGGAGGCGACGCCTGAAATAATGACAGGCCAGAGTTGACGTGTGTGTGTGTGTGTGTGTGTGTGTGTGTGTGTGTGTGTGTGTGCCTGCGTCACAGCTCAATAGCTTCAGCATGTATCCAGGGGAAGTGGAAGGTTACAGATATTGTGTGGCGTTGCGAATCGTGTCGCTTCCTCTCTATCATACCCCATCAAGGTCACATCCATAGACTGAAAGTGGGGGCCCTGGCCTTTTCCACTGCCGGCTCTGGCAGAGGAACGGGGCCCGCGGACCACTGGTGCTTCTAATCAGGGCTGACGTGTGACTCAGTTGCATGCCAGCTGCACAGCCAACCAGGGATTATATCCCTGTATGATGAAGACAAAAAAATAAGGTCACAGTTGAGATCTTTGTCTCAAACAGCACCTTTGGCTCATTTGAGCATTTGAGTTGTATAATTATTTGTGCTTTATGAACTTTGTTTAAATACGTGAAATCATGCACACATTGTGCACAAGGCATATATCTGGACGCCATAAAGTTGGGGTCATGACCCCAGTGGTGCACACTGGGTTGACTCACAATCTGGGTCATTGTGCCACTTTTTTCCCCCAAAAAATAAAATTCCTTGGACGGTTGGTATCTCAGGATTAGTGCATTACTACAGTACACATATGGATGTTGAAATATCTGCAAGAAAAAAAAGATCATGTCAACTAATTTGCAAAGCTTGATTGATATTGTTATATATCTGTCAAATAATAGTCTATGAAATTGCCAGCCATTTTCACAACAGGTGGTACAGTAGGTGGAATGAATGGAAGGCAGTGTATAATTTTCAGAAAGCATAAAGCTCCACAGGATTCAGCAAATGTCAGTACATTCGAGCCTGTCATACTCGCTGACACGGTGACAAAAAATGTTTTTGACAATCTCAGCTGTGCTTCATTAAATATGTACATGGGAAAAAATCTAGAGGATCAGTTTTCAGTTTAAAACAATGTAGACTTCATTATAGCTGAGTTTTTTTTTATTTAAACTTTGAGTTTAATCAAAGATAATTATAAGGGAAATTGCATTTTCTGTGGATTACTGTACAAAAACATTACAGCACATTTATTGAGCAGAAAATTTTTAATATCAAAAATAAATCAAATGTCTCTAGATATCTGATATTTAAACATAAATAATGAAAATATGTTGCCATTTGTCACCTTTTTAAATGCAGGTTCTTGAAATCATTTTATGATTGAGTGATTTCATTCACCTATATTTGTGTTGTCATGTAGTAAACCTACAAAATATACTCAACAAAAATATAAACGCAACACTTTTGGTTTTGCTCCCATTTTGTATGAGATGAACTCAAAGATCTAAAACTTTTTCCACATACACAATATCACCATTTCCCTCAAATATTGTTCACAAACCAGTCTAAATCTGTGATAGTGAGCACTTCTCCTTTGCTGAGATAATCCATCCCACCTCACAGGTGTGCCATATCAAGATGCTGATTAGACACCATGATTAGTGCACAGGTGTGCCTTAGACTGCCCACAATAAAAGGCCACTCTGAAAGGTGCAGTTTTGTTTTATTGGGGGGGGGGGGGGGGGATACCAGTCAGTATCTGGTGTGACCACCATTTGCCTCATGCAGTGCAACACATCTCCTTCACATCATCCGTGAAGAGAACACCTCTCCAACGTGCCAAACGCCAGCAAATGTGAGCATTTGCCCACTCAAGTCGGTTACAACGACGAACTGGAGTCAGGTCGAGACCCCGATGAGGACGACGAGCATGCAGATGAGCTTCCCTGAGATGGTTTCTGACAGTTTGTGCAGAAATTCTTTGGTTATGCAAACCGATTGTTCCAGCAGCTGTCCGAGTGGCTGGTCTCAGATGATCCTGGAGGTGAACATACTGGATGTGGACGTCCTGGGCTGATGTGGTTACACGTGGTCTGCGGTTGTGAGGCTGGTTGGATGTACTGCCAAATTCTCTGAAACGCCTTTGGAGACGGCTTATGGTAGAGAAATGAACATTCAATACACGAGCAACAGCTCTGGTTGACATTCCTGCTGTCAGCATGCCAACTGCACGCTCCCTCAAATCTTGCAACATCTGTGGCATTGTGCTGTGTGATAAAACTGCACCTTTCAGAGTGGCCTTTTATTGTGGGCAGTCTAAGGCACACCTGTGCACTAATCATGGTGTCTAATCAGCATCTTGATATGGCACACCTGTGAGGTGGGATGGATTATCTCAGCAAAGGAGAAGTGCTCACTATCACAGATTTAGACTGGTTTGTGAACAATATTTGAGGGAAATGGTGATATTGTGTATGTGGAAAAAGTTTTAGATCTTTGAGTTCATCTCATACAAAATGGGAGCAAAACCAAAAGTGTTGCGTTTATATTTTTGTTGGGTGTAAATAGTGTGGACTTTCTTCTTCTTGATTTATTTGTTATTTATTTATTTATTTTGAAATGAGATTCAAAACTTGATTATTGCCAAAAAAAAAGATCCTCACATTTGGCAATTGTTGTAACAGGGATGTTTCAAAATTCTAAATTGATTTTCTGTTGACCTGCTGATGGGGGAAAAAGAACATTTATTTATTATAATAAATTATAAATTTATTATAAATCTAATGTCTCTTACGTTTTTATGCCAGAACTGCAGTGATTCAATCAATAGTCAATTATTTATCAATTGTAAAATGAATCACCACCTATTTTGATCACCTATTTATTTTTTTAGTACAATGAATGTAGCCGAAAAAGGTGAAGGCAGAAGCAAAGCTTATACATACCCTCCCCTTATACCATAAAAAATAAAGAAAGTAAAGAATATATACATATATACCTAACAGCTAACGTTAGCTTATCTAGCCGGCTGTAGCACCGTTAATCGTAGCTTACAATATAGTTGGTTCTTTTCTGTTTGAATACCCATTAATTCATACTTTTGTCCACATTTATTTTTATATGTATTTGTTAATACCGTTATTGTAGGTTTAACTACACTATTATACTTTATATACTAATTACCATTTTTGTTTATCTTGTTAGCTTGCTAGGTACGGTTGGCTTATTAATGGCTAATTTAGCTCTTCTAACTATAACTAGCTTATGCTCGTTATTTACAATTTTATTTTACATGGTGTAGATTTTTAATGATTCATCAGTTTATGTGTCCTTTTAAATATATCAACATATAGTACCTAAGTTCTTAGGTTTCCATTTGATAGTATATAGATTATGCTTTTTATTTTCCTATAGTACGCTAGCATAGTTACTTTAGATAGATACCAATTCACATTACATCATAGCTTCTGTTTCTATAATAAAATATGAGATTTATAGCTTAGCCTACTAACTATAATTTAATTTTACTATTGTCTACATACTAAAATACCTATGCTACAGTCTTCTCTTGTATTAATATTTAGGTTTTAAAACCTGCTCTTGTATATTATATAGTACCATATTTATTGTATACGAGGGCTGTCAAAAAGTATAGGTCCTTTTTATTTTTTTAAAAACTATATGGATTTCATTCATATGTTTTTACGTCAGACATGCTTGAACCCTCGTGCGCATGCGTGAGTTTTTCCACGCCTGTCGGTGACGTCATTCGCCTGTGAGCATTCCTTGTGGGAGGAGTCGTCCAGCCCCTCGTCGGAATTCCTTTGTCTGAGAAGTTGCTGAGAGACTGGCGCTTTGTTTGATCAAAATTTTTTCTAAACCTGTGAGGCACATCGAAGTGGACACGGTTAAAAAAATTAAGCTGGTTTTCGGTGAAAATATTAATGGCTGAGGTGATACTGTCGCTTTAAGGACTTCCCACAGAGCGGGACATCGCGCAGCGGTCCCAGGCGCCGTCGTCAGCCTGTTTCAAGCTGAAAACTTCCACATTTCAGGCTCTATTGATCCAGGACGTCGTGAGAGAACAGAGAAGTTTCAGAAGAAGTCGGTTTCAGCATTTTATCCGGATATTCCACTGTTAAAGGAGATTTTTTTAATGAAAGACGTGCAGACAGGTCCGCGCGTCGGGACGCAGCCGGCGCGGTGTGGCGGCACAGGAAAAACACCTCCGTGTTGATAACCATTTGTAAAATCCAGGCGGCTTTTGATGGCTTTCAGTGGAGTGAGTATATGAGAAATTGTTTAACAGCTGGACATGTTCCAACTTGTCCTTAAGGCTTCCAACAGAGGTGTTTTTCCTGTGGCAGAGCGTCATAGCGGCTGCGAGCCGACGCTGCAATCCGTCCGCACATCTTTCATTAAAAAAATCTCCTTTAACAGTGGAATATCCAGATAAAATGCTGAAACCGACTTCTTCTGAAACTTCTCTGTTCTCTCACGACGTCCTGGATCAATAGAGCCTGAAATGTGGAGGTTTTCAGCTTGAAACAGGCTGACGACGGCGCCTGAGAGCGCTGCACGACGTCTCGCACCGTGGGAAGTCCTTAAAGCGACAGTATCACCTCAAAATCTCTCATCAGCCGTTAAAATTTTCACCGAAAACCATCTTAATTTTTCGAACCGTGTCCACTTCGATGTGTCTCACAGGTTTAGAAAAAATTTTGATCAAACAAAGCGCCAGTCTCTCAGCAACTTCTCAGACAAAGGAATTCCGACGAGGGGCTGGACGACTCCTCCCACAAGGAGTGCTCACAGGCGAATGACGTCACCGACAGGCGTGGAAAAACTCACAAGTGCACGAGGGTTCAAGCATGTCTGACATAAAAACATATGAATGAAATCCATATAGATTTTGAAAAAAATAAAAAGGACCTATACTTTATTGACAGACCTTGTATGTTCTTTATTACCCTATTATTTAAATATCAGTTATATATACGATGTCTGATTTTTTTATTATTATATATACGAGGTCTGTCCGAAAAGTAACGTACCTTTTTATTTTTTAAAAACTATATGGATTTCACATGTGATTGCATCAGCCAAGCTTGAACTTTCGTGCGCATGCGTGAGTTTTTTCACGCCTGTCGGTTGCATCATTCGCCTGTGGGCAGGCTTTGAGTGAGCACTGGTCCAGCCCCCTCGTCGGATTTTCATTGTCAGGGAAATGGCTGAGCGACTGCCGCTTTGCTCCATGAAAATTTTTTTCAGAAACGTTGTGAGACAGCCAGGTGGAAACCATTCGGAAAATTCAGATGGCTTTCGGTGAAGATTCTAGTGGCATCACAAAGATTAAGGAGCATTACAACCAGATTAAAGACGGCCCACAGCGGCAGAGAGCGCGCCGCGCTTCGAGCAGCCATGGACAGGCTGAAACGACCAGATCATTTCCAAAGTGAAGGCTGTGTTGTTCCGGGACATCGTGTGACTACCAGAGAAATCGCACAAAATGTGGACATCAGCACTTTTGCAGCACATTCCACTGTTACAGGAGATTTTGTAATGAAAGACGTGCAGGGGAATTCGCGCGTCGGGATGGAGCTGCTCATGGCGTGCAACAAAAAACACCTCCGTGTTGGAAGTCTCACAGGACAAGTTGTGGCATGCCCAGCTGTTACACAATTTCTCGGATACTCACTTGACTGAAAAGCCACCGAAAGCCGTCTGAATCTTCCGAACCGTTTCCAACACAGTGTTTCTTGTTGCGCGCCATGGGCGGCTCCGCGAATTCCTCCGAACGTCTTTCATTACAAAATCTCCTGTAACAGTGGAATGTGCTGCAAAAGTGCTGATCTCCACATTTTCTGCGATTTCTCTGGTAGTCACACGACATCCCGGATCAACACAGCGTTCACTTTGGAAATGATCTGGTCGTTTCAGCCTGTCGATGGCCGCTCGAAGCGCGGTGCGCTCTCTGCCGCTGTGGGCCCTCTTTAATCCGGTTGTAATCCTCCTTAATCTGTGTGACGCCGATAGAATCTTCACCGAAAGCCATCTGAATTTTCCGAATGGTTTCCACCTGGCTGTCTCACACAGTTTCTGAAAAAATTTTCATGGAGCAAAGCGGCAGTCGCTCAGCCATTTCCCTGACAATGAAAATCCGACGAGGGGGCTGGACCAGTGCTAACTCAAAGCCTGCCCACAGGGGAATGACGCAACCGACAGGCATGAAAAAACTCACGCATGCGCACGAAGGTTCAAGCTTGGCTGATGCATGCGCACATGATTCAAATCCATATAGTTTTTGAAAAAAATAAAAAGGTCCGTTACTTTTCAGACAGACCTCGTATATCCCTTTTTCTTGAGCTGCTTGGGTGGGTAGGGAGAGTTCCCATGGGATAAAAAAGCTTTTCAACCTACCATCCCTGGTTCTCAAGACCAGACACCTAAGTGGCTCTACTCTACTCTTTTCTACTCTTCTATTTTACTCTTCCTTTTTAGATATTTAGCTATACCTTACTATACTTGCATAGTTCTACCTTAGAATTGGAATATAATATATAAGATATACCTACTGAATTGTCATATACATATGAGGAAATTTATGGTTTTGAAGATACTGGATTTTGCATCTGAACTCCCCACATATAAACATATATACTCATAACAACAATACAAAATAAATGTGCACAAACAAAACAACTCAATGCACCAGAATTTTAAAACAACCAAATGAGCAACAGTGATAAACCCAAGCACAACAATGAAATGGTAAACCTAATTTTCCAAACTATAACAAGTAAGTATATTATTTTTGTAAAGTCTTTTAAAGCTGATTAAGGTACCAAGTAACTTAATATTATCAGGACACTTATTCCAAATATTGACACCCTTAACGGAAACACAATGACTTTTTGCAGTAGTTCTACTCCTTAGTTCCTCAAATATTAATGTCCCTCTCAAATTGTAGCAGGAATCCCTCATTTTAAACAGATCCTGGACATGTTTAGGCAAGAGTTTATTTTTGACTTTATACATAATTTGTATTGTGATATAATCAACAAAGTCCCAGAATTTTAAAATTTGCAAACTATTATTTAAAAGATTACTTATTAGTGAAAATAATCAATACATTAATCAATAATGACAATAATAATTAGTTGCAGCCCTACTTTCTAAATGAATTCCTTGACCCAAAAAGCCTACATACAAGTGAAAACGTGCCAAATATCGATTTCACGATGGCCATCTTGGATTTAGCCCTCTGGTTGAGTTAGCCAAAACTTTTGAAAAGAATATGGTGGCTTATTTTCTTACATATCATCCAATCATCTAAAATCCACCCTCAAATTTTGCTCAGGAAACAATGTTCACGGCTCCATGGGAGGGTCCTCTGCTAACATTACTTTGATACCAATGAAAACATGCACTTTCCAGAAATGAATGAAAAGCACAATAAATGCTTATAGCTTTGTAGTTTATATGTTTAAATGAATGAATGTTGTTATGATCAAAATCATAATCAGAGCACTGAGTATAAAATACTGCTTTTTCGTCCTGTTGGAGAAAGCATGAATTATTTATTTCATTGTATTTTTGCACTGCTGTATAACAGTGACGTCTTGACCGATGTGTGATGACGGCTGTGTGTAGAACATTTAAAAATCAACACTGTGTTCACATGTAGTGCCACGAAACACAGCGAAGAAGAAGCCGGGAAGGAGCGGCCATGAGTTTTCAGCCCATTAGCACAGTGTAGCATCTTATCTGGAATATACATTAAAAGAAAGCAACTACCTGTGTTTCCTGTATGCATAAATTCTTCTACATTTCTTGGTGTCTGATGTAAACATCCAACTTCTCAATTTTCTCTGTTATCTTGTTGCGGTTCAAGCCCGTCGTGCGGCACAGACGGCACACTCTGAGTTGGCACGGGTGCACGTCAGCATGTCGAAAAGACTCGTCTGGATACACTTGATTATTCATAATTCTGCTCTTTGCATCAGCCAGAAGCAACGCAGACAGGCAGTGGCACAGAAGTAAAAACCATCCTTCAAACAGCTTCATAATGACACCGCCATAGTCTGAGCAGCTCCGTTGCAGTCATGGGAGGGCTAAGGGCTTTGCCCAAGGGCACCACAGTGTTGGACAAGTGCTTATCTTTCACATTTTCCTCTCAGATTTATCTGTCTGGTTGGGGGATTTGAATGACTGACCCTCCGGTCGCAAACCTGCTTGTTTAACTTTTAGACCACCACTTCCTCAAACATGCATCAATATGGAAAACAAAGTATTGTTATTTTGCTTGAAGGAGAAGTGACAGCGATGGAGTTTTATTTTTTCTTTCCATTTCTGAAAGCAGCTATGATGTATCCACACCACAAGTAAGCACTATCAACAGTCTAACAGTTTTGAGGTGGATTTTGCTGGAGGAGTAGAGAGAACTTTGTCTTTGTGGTGTCAGATACTGAGTCTTTTCCTTTAATCTTAGTTCCCATAGTTCAATCTCTGATTGCAGAGGTTGAGAAGCTGTCTGGGTTTGGGATTTTTCTAGATTGTGACTAAAGGTCAGACTGCTGGACGTTCCTGGACGTCGCCATCAGAAGAGTATCTGTGTAGTGGCTGCACTCTGCGTTGTGTTGTTATGACTCTGCCCATTCGCTCCCCTCAGGATGCAAACTCACGATCCTCGGCATGGGAGTCGGACTTTCTAACCAGAAGGCTAAAACCCAGGGCTCTGATCTTCTGACCAGAGAATCCTTTTGAGCTGTTGGGAGTGTGGTTTACTAACTACATATGCACAGCGACAACTGCTGGCCTCCATTACACTCACCCCTCTAAACTCACTCTCATCCTGGTCACGGCACCAATGTAGCAGCTGCACTCTGCGTTGTGTTGTTATGACTCTGCCCATTCGCTCCCCTTGGGACGTGAGCTCACGATCCTCAGCATGGGAGTCGGACTCTCTAACCAGAAGGCCAAAACCCAGGGCTCTGGCCTTGTGACCATAGAATCCTCTGGAGCTGTTGCGAGTGAAGTTTACTAACTACATATGCACAGCGACACCTGCTGGCCTCCGTTACATCTGTATGCAACAAAAATGTTAAACTTATAGGGACATTAACTTGTCTTCGTACTGTTATTCCTCCCGGTTGTTATTGTAGATACTGCCCGTTACAAAGAACAAAATTGATATATTCCTCAGATTGAAGTCATTGGAAGTCACACTGAAAACCAGGCCCAGGTCCCCAGAGACACAGCCCACACGGGACTCCATCTTCTGAGAGACCCCGAACATGGACGACAAGTGGCTTTTATACAAGACAATGTAGGCAGTACAGTGGGTGGGTTTTAGTCTCATAAACCTTATTGGCTCCCCACAGACAGAGAGAAGTCCTCCCTTTATCTGAAACCTGCGCATGCATAATGGAAGTGAAACGTAACTCTTCTGTTGAGACTTTGAACCAGGTTCTAGGCACTTCTAAACAGATAACAAAAGCAAATACTTGATAACTAACTTTAGATAATAAAATAAGGAATTACCACAGATATTATCTAACAGTACTGACATTCTTGTCTTTGAGTCTTTGGCCTTTGTGAGATGCGTGGAAGAGTTCACTGAGTCATGAGGTCTCTGGAGAGAGGTGGATAGTTTTGCCAATATCTTTGCAGAGTCCAAGTCTTTAGGGTCCTGGTGCTTTTGGTTTTGCTGAATAGTTGTAAAACGTGGACAATAACCAGTGACCTAATGCAACAACTAGATGTCTTTGGTGGGGATGTCCTGATCTGATCACAATCGACCCAATCAAGGCATTTTCTGATTGATCAGTATCAGATAAATTAAACTTGACTAAACCTGACTCACCAAGATGGACACACTTCACTTTAGAAATGCCTTGCCAGCAACTGAACAGTCTTTGCTGTCGCTGCTTCACTATGAAAAGCACATTTTAAAATCATCATAACAATCTACTATATATGCAACAAGCCCATTTTATTCAGTCTCACTTTGGTTCATAAATCCAGAGCAGTAACAGACAGTGCCCTGTCAGTCAGTGCTGCCCTATGGCGCTGCCACCATGACTGTAAAAAAAAAAAAAAAAAGAGAGAGAAATATTTCACTCTGCTTAAAATTTGCATCAAATCTATTTCTGAATGATGGTGCTAGTGATATAAGTTTCTATAACCAGCCAATTAAGTGGTGATTCCCTCAATAGATAAGCAAGTTTTTCTTGTCATTGCCACTGTTTATAATACAGGGGCATAGCCAGAGTGGTGAGGGGTCGAATGCCTCCCCCACCTACCCCCATTTGAGTAAAGGTCCACCTTTGATGAAATTTTAGACTTTTTTTTTAGATGCAACAGCAACATAAATAATGATGCAAATCAATGTATTTTTGACATTGGTGGGCACAGCTAACCGAAAAGATAGCTTTGATAACTGCTAATCGGCTAACTGAAAATTTAACTTTTATAACACTAAACCGATAAACCACTCAAAAATTTATCAGAAGCTACAGTTAACCGCTAACGTTTAGTATTGACTCGGTACACTGTCAGCTACTGATAATACAGATAAAGAAATTTGTGTTTGTGGATCGCAAAACATTTGTGCAAATCAAGGACTATTTGTAGATCACTCTGGGTGCTTTTGCAGGTATTCAACTCCATTAAATTCAACTCCATTAATATGTGTCTTTTCACTTAAATGAAGTAAAGATTTGCATGTACACATTGTCTGCTGCAATGCATTATGGGAGTTTGGGGTTTGTTTTTTTTATTATTATTGAAGTACGTCAGTTTAGCAGTGTTGTTAGTGTTCTAGATTTGTTGTGTTTTGATAGTTCAAGTAGTGTAATTAATTTGGTGAAGAGTTATGTTGTGACCATGAGTGAAAAGTGCTTGCATTTGATCTCTTCTGTCACTGCCTGTGTTATTGTGTGTGAAAGTAAATTGAACTTTTTTGCAGCAGCAGCTACCAGCTGCTTGACCCTTCTGCTGGGGTAGTCTGAGCTCCTCACAGCGGCCTGGCTGTTGCAAAACACATGACAGACAGGAACTAATATGTATGATTTTTAATATGTATGATTTGACCGTTATGCTTTACTCGCTATGCCAGCAAAAAAATGTTAGTGGCCTGAAAGTTAGCGGAACTAGAGTTAGCGGAAGCTAATTGGTCCGCTGATGGTTTTCAAAGTTAGCTGAAAAGATAATTCGCTGATGAAAACGTTAGGTTCACAAATTAGAGGTTAGCAGATTAGCAGAACTGTGCCCACCACTCACACTCATCTTCAACCACTTAGTCCAGTTAAGGGTCACAGGGGGTTGGAGCCTATCCCATACCCTGGACAGGATGCCAGTCTGTCACCGGGCCACATATAGACAAACAAACACATTCACACCAGCACGCACACCTATGGACTTAAAGTTTCCAATCCACCTAACTGATTCTTGAAAACCAAAAGCTTGCTCAATCACTATTACCTTGTGTGTCGTAGTTTTACAACCACAGTTCTGCACCACGTGGAACTGATGTGCCATAAACAATATGTTTGCTGAAACAAACAAATAAATAAATACATGAATAAATAAATAGCCTACATAAGCAGATTAGATTTAAAGTGTTTTTTTTATGCATAGCAAAGCTGGTGAAGTGATAAACATATAATGGATTGCCTTTAATGTACTTGCATTGTGCTCTGTGCAAGTGCAATATCAAGGAAAACACCTGCAACGGCTCATGACTCTGTATCAGCAGATGGCCAGTATTAAATGACTTGGATCGGGGACAAAAAAACCTCATTGGAACATCCCTAGTCTTCTTAGTGTCAAATGTTGAGCTGGAACAAATATGAACTAGGGTTCTTCAGCGTTTCCTTGGGTATCATTGGAATGTATTTGTGTCACAGCCAGGAGCAGCTACCTCAGAAGACTCTCATGAGTATCACTTTCAGGGTGAAGGATTGTCAATGACGATATTTTGGCCATGTGACGCATTGCTGTGGACATGATACAGAAAGGAAGTGGCTCACAATTGAAGATTCCAGGCTGGAGAAGGTGAAGGGGATGCCCACATGCTCTACCTGGCTGTGACAAACAGATGGTTACTTTCAAGAGGTGGGGATGGACCAATTGTTTGCCTGGGAGGTTACCATTTAGAACCCAAGGTGGCTCCATGTTGTGGTAAATGCGACGACGTGCACCACCAGCACATGCTCTCAGACCTGACATGATTTCATTTCCACTAAAAGCATGAAAGAAAGATGAACTGAGGAAACACATTCAAATGCTGACATCTGACACAAAGTCCATTTCTGATTATCTGCACATCTGGATAAGCTGTTAGTTTCACAAACAGCTGTTGTAACTGATCTAACTGCTCTGCAGGGAACTTTGTTGTTTCTGCACAAAATAAATACAATCCACATCACAAAAGGTCCAGTTAACACTACAGCAACATACATTTTCTTAATTTACTCCTAAACTTTCAACTGTGTTGGTCAGTAATAGTTTAGAAGACACCAAATGTACTTTAGAATTAAGTAATTATTTAATTTATTTAACCAGGAAAATCCAGTTGAGATTAAATTGTAAAAATGGTAAATGAACTGCATTTATATACCGCTTTTCCATCTGCATCAGACGCTCAAAGCGCTTTAAACATCAATGCCTCACATTCACCCCAATGTCAGGATGCTGCCACGTAAGGCGCCCACTACACACTGGAAGCAACTAGGGGATTAAGGACCTTGCCCAAGGGCCCTTAGTGATTTTCCAGTCAGGCTGGGATTTCAACCAAGGATCCTCTGGTCTCAAGCCCAACACTTAACCACTAGACCATCACCTCCCCTTTTTAGAGATTAAGAGCCTCTTTTTCAAGGGAGCCCTGGCCAAGATAGGCAGCAACAAATAAAAAGCACAGTTATATAATTGCACAGACACAAACAAAACACAAATAAAAAGATGAAAAAAAAATTATAAGCATATTAGAAAAAAAACCAAGATGCTTGCTTAATGATGCTGATTATAATAATACATTTCTGATAATTCAGTTCTCTAAACATTTTTTCAAATATTTTCTACCAGATGCACCGGGATTGATTTCTAACTGAATGTAAAATATGTAATGAAACTGCTTTCAAACACAAATAGCAAAGACAAATTCTAATGGTCTAAAATAAAACTTGAAAATAAAATAAAAAGCCTGAGTCACTAACTGTGCGCAAATGGAGGCTAGCTGTGGAATAACTGTGAACAGAAGAAAATCATGAGTCAGCAATAGAGGATGGAAGTTTAGTCAGACTTTCAGGCGCATTAATTAAATTGATGGATTAAATTGTAGTTAGATTCCAGTCTCTGTTGATAACCTGATGTGTTAAAGTCCAGTTGGTTCATGCTAACCAACCACGGTCAATCTGTTAGTGAGTTATTACTTTCAGATTTCACAGTACATGTCATGTCCTACAAGTTGTACTACATCATTGTTATGCTGTTATTTAATGGAATACATGAACAAATGACAGATATTGCACACTATATGCACTTTTGATGATTTTTATTTGAAGTTACATGAATGTAAGCATTAACAGCTCCATGCAGGCTAGCTGCTGTGAGTTAGCAACAGCTACCACAGACACCTGGGCACTTACATCTTCATATTTTCAGTCACTACATCTGTGCTGTAAATACTTCAGTTACAACACACAGTTATCAGTTTCAATATTCTCAAAACAAGAGATCATTCAAAAATGATGCCCCCCCCCCCCCACATTATGTATAAAAGATGAAATTATTTGCTCTCCTTCAACCAGAACTCTACATAATTACATGTAGAGTGGCTCTGAGAGGGAATCTGCCGAGTATAAGTGCTCACAGGTGTCAAATTTCCTCAACAATCCAAACAATGTTTTAGAAATGGTAGCGTGCAAAGTTTACACTCAGATTTTCAGTTACTGATTTTTTGACCATACTTATAGTCACCACTTACAATCTACTTTTCACTCTCTTTCTCAAATGATATTTTTGCCTTGTGCACTGAATCAAATAAACTGTTCCGCTCGATGGTCTTTCAGTGCAGTATCAAGCTGGCCGTGCACTCAGTGAAACCAACCATTCAACCCCGTTTATTCACCCGTGTATTAAGTCAATGGCATGAACTGAAAGTGAGACAAATGAACCAAAATGCATGTTGTTTGTTCAAGAAGCAATTGTGATCAAAAATGTCTTCTGTCAAACATTTGTTCTTAACTGATAAATGTTTTTGTTAATTCAGTGACAGATGCAGCACAGACTGTATAAAAGGGTCAAGTGGTTAAAGCAGTGGGCTTGTGACCAGATCGTCCTCTGTTCAAATCCCTGTCAGACCGGAAAATCACTTCGGGTCCTTGGGCAAGGTCCTTAATCCTCAAGTTGCTCCCAGTGTGTAGTGAGCTCCGTGCATGTCAGCACCTTGACATCGGTGTGTGTGGGCGAATGGGTTAATATAAAGCACTTTGACCATGAAAGCGCCATGTAAATGCTATCCATTTACCATCACCCCTTCGTGATATTACCCACAGGTTTTCTGAAGAGTGGTTTCGAAGCTCAAATGGGGCAACGCTGGATGTCACCAGTGCAGCACAGTGGCTTAGTGGTTAGCACTGTCGCCTCACAGCAAGAAAGCCCCAGGTTCACTTCTGACTTATTTCTGTGTGGCGTTTGCATGTTCTTTGCATGTGAGTGGGTTCCTTCTGGGTGCTCCGGATTTGTCCCACTTCCACTGACATGCAGGTTAGGTGAACTGGTGACTCTAAGTTGACTGTAGATGTGAGTGTGCACGTGTTTGTCTGTATGTGGCCCTGCGCAAGACTGGTGATCTGTCCAGGATGTACCCTGCCTCTCACCCAGGGATCACTGGGATAGGCTCCAGTACCCCCACTATGACCCGAAATTGGAAAAAAAAACAGAGTTTATATAATGGCTGAGTGGATCCTTGTCATTTGATTGGTGCTCTGTATGTCACGTGACATGGATTATTCATCCCATTTGTGTTGCATTGCATGTAGAGTAAACTTTGGTTCCATTTAGAGTGCAAATTTGGTTTCATACATTTGGTACCATTGCACTCTGCTCACACACACCTACACTCACACACACCTACACACTCTGAGTGACCCAACCAGAGCCCAGACCTGAATCTGCTTCAACGTCTCTGGAGAGATCTGAAAATGGCTGTGCACTGACACTCCCCATCCAACCTGACGGAGCTTGAGGTGCTGCAAAGAGGAATGGACAAAACTGCCCAAAGATAGGTGTACCAAGCTTGTAGCATCATATTCAAGAAGACTTGAGGCTGTAATTGCTGCCAAAGGTGCATCAACAAAGTATTGAGCAAAGGGTGTGAGTAGTTATGTACATGTGAGTTCTTAGTTTTTGGGTTTTTTTTTGTTTTGTTTTGTTTTGTTTTTTTGGTATTTTCAATAAATTTGCAAAAATTTCAAAAAAAACCTTTTTCATGTTGTCATGGTTGTTGTGAGAAGTTTATTAAGGGAAAACGAATTTACTCCATTTTGGACTAAGGCTGAAACATAACAAAATGTGGAAAATGTGAAGTGCTTTCCAGATGCACTGTACAATCCCAAATCAGAAAAGATTGGGGTGATATGGTAAACCCACCCCCCGCTCACACACACAGACACAAAAGGCAGTGATTCTTGCATTTACTTTGACTTTTATTTCATTGAATGACGAATAAATGTAGCCAAGATGTTTATTTATGTATTTTTTTTTTTTTGGGGGGGGGGGGGGGGGGGGGGTAGTTATTATCAGTTTCACTTCATTTATTATTATACATTCCATTTTGTATTTCAAGCTGCAACATACTCCAAAAATGTTGGGATGACACTGTAATGTTGTCATTCCTTTTCACAACACTTAAAAGACATTTTGGCACTGAGGATACCAAGCAAAGCATTTCAGGTGCTATTTTGTCCCTTTCTTCCTACAAACATGTCTTCAGGTGTGCAAAAGTATAATGTCATCATTGCTGCATCTTTCATTTCAAGTTATCCACATATTCTGTACTGGGAACAGATCAGGATTGCAGAATGTGGTCTTGTTGAAAACTGCATAAATCTCCTTGGGAAAGATGTAGTTTTGAAGTCAGCATATTTTCCGCAAAAAAAGCTCAGTGTACTTTTTGAATTAATGTTGCCATCAAAGAAGTGTATATTACCCTTACAAGGGCACTGGCACAGCCTCATATCATTACAGACCCTGGGTTTTGGACCTGTTGCTGTTAATAGTCTGGATGGTCTCTTTCATCTTTGGTTTGAACTACACAGCATCCATTTCTTCCAAAAAACCTGGAATACTGCTTCATTTGACCATATGTTTCCACTGTGTGACAGTCCAACCCATATCCCTCCACACCCAGAAATGACAGTGCCACTTCTGGACAAGGTTAACATAAAGCTTCTTTTTTGCAAAGAAAAGGTTTTAAGTGGCATTTATTAATGTAACTCTGTATGGTAGTGCTTGACAAAGTAATCCCTTGCCCAAGAAGTTATATCAGCTATTGATGAATGATGATTCTTGATGCAGTGCCACTGGAGGGATTGAGATTGTTTAGCTTAGGCTTGTGCCCTTGCCCTTTCCACAGTGAAATTCCTCCAAATTCCTTGAATTGTTTGATGTTATACACTGTACAGAGGTATTTGCAAATCCCTTTCAATCTTTCTTCGAGGAATATTATTTTTAAACATTTCAATAATTTTCTCATGCATTTGTTGACAAACTGGAGATCCTCTGGCCATTTTTTCTCCTCAGTGACTCAGCCTATCGTGGATATTAATTTTGTACCAAACAAATGAAATGAAGCTGACCACATAAAATATCAAATTTCTTGGATTCATACTGTCTGCAATGAAATAGAAGACAAAGTATATGTACTTTGTTTATTATGGTATATGACTGATATGTTTAACAAAGTATATGTACTTTGTTAAACTTTTTTTATTTTCAATATTGTCCCAACCTTGTCTGATTTGGTTTGTTTAAAAAACTTACTTTTGACTCACTTTTGGAGCCAGCCTCAAGCAGTATTTCAAGGAACTGTGAGATTTGCCATTTCTGCACTTGCCTCATTTAAGCGTATCAGAGGTTGGGGCTTGGTCAAAATCATGGCTGCCCTTTGTATAAACAAGACATACCAAAGAACTGAGTGAAGAGCATCAATGCTAATGTGAGCAAGTTTAGTTGAAAGCTAAGTATAATTACATAGAAAATGCAGAAACCTTTATGAATTCTAAACCAAAATACAACCAAATTAATGACATTAAATGTGTGTCACTACTACCCCTAGCTGAAAGAATTTACTGCCTTTGTGCATTTACAGGTATATTTTTTTTTCAATTGTAACAATATTTGTTGCAAATCATTATATTTGCAATATATTCCATTTGTATTCATTTTATTTTTCAGCATAGTCAGTAAACACAAGCAATACTGGCATTGCCTCTTTGCAGCCTATGTTGTTTGACCAAAACATTTATGTTGGTTGCCCGAGCTGCTCTCTGGGACATTCTGAAAATTTGTAGAATCCACAACAACTTGATGGATAGTAGATATCATGTCTGACGAACGTCCAGGCTTTCAATTACTTCCTAGACTTAGCCATTAGAAGTGTATTTGAATGTGAAACTCAGATAAAACTGAAGTTATTGTACTTGGCCCCACAAATCTTAGAAACATGGTGTCTAACCAGATCCTTACTCTGGATGGCATTACCCTGACCTCTAGTAATACTGTGAGAAATCTTGGAGTCATTTTTGATCAGGATATGTCATTCAAAGCGCATATTAAACAAATATGTAGGACTGCTTTTTTGCATTTATGCAATATCTCTAAAATTAGAAAGGTCTTGTCTCAGAGTGATGCTGAAAAACTAATTCATGCATTTATTTCCTCTAGGCTGGACTATTGTAATTCATTATTATCAGGTTGTCCTAAAAGTTCCCTGAAAAGCCTTCAGTTAATTCAAAATGCTGCAGCTAGAGTACTGACAGGGACTAGAAGGAGAGAGCATATCTCACCCATATTGGCCTCTCTTCATTGGCTTCCTGTTAATTCTAGAATAGAATTTAAAATTCTTCTTCTTACTTATAAGGTTTTGAATAATCAGGTCCCATCTTATCTTAGGGACCTCATAGTACCATATCACCCCAATAGAGTGCTTCGCTCTCAGACTGCAGGCTTACTTGTAGTTCCTAGGGTTTGTAAGAGTAGAATGGGAGGCAGAGCCTTCAGTTTTCAGGCTCTTCTCCTGTGGAACCAGCTCCCAATTCAGATCAGGGAGACAGACACCCTCTCTACTTTTAAGATTAGGCTTAAAACTTTCGTTTTTGCTAAAGCTTATAGTTAGGGCTGGATCAGGTGACCCTGAACCATCCCTTAGTTATGCTGCTATAGACGTAGACTGCTGGGGGGTTCCCATGATGCACTGAGTGTTTCTTTCTCTTTTTGCTCTGTATGCACCACTCTGCATTTAATCATTAGTGATCGATCTCTGCTCCCCTCCACAGCATGTCTTTTTCCTGGTTCTCTCCCTCAGCCCCAACCAGTCCCAGCAGAGGACTGCCCCTCCCTGAGCCTGGTTCTGCTGGAGGTTTCTTCCTGTTAAAAGGGAGTTTTTCCTTCCCACTGTCGCCAAGTGCTTGCTCACAGGGGGTCGTTTTGACTATTGGGGCTTTTACGTAATTATTGTATGGCCTTGCCTTACAATATAAAGCGCCTTGGGGCAACTGTTTGTTGTGATTTGGCGCTATATAAATAAAATTGATTGATTGATTGATTGATTGGTGTACGTGTTGATCTTCTAGAAGCAGTCATTTGGGTCCTGGGCATCTGAGATCAGTCGACACCTGGGAAAAATGATGAAGTCACTTGGAGGATAACAATGGACCAAACATGACAACTAGATGTCTGTGGTACTTGTCATTTTCAGCGATTTCGATGGGTGCTGCTGGAATGACTTTGCGTCTAATAATAATAATAATAATAATAATAATAATAATATCACTTGCATTGTGAAGGAAGCTCAGCTATGACATTCTGGCCATGTGGCACACTTCTTGGGAAATAATCCAGCATGTAGGTGCGAAAGTATTGACGACCCGAGCAACCAGAGAAAGCCAATGCCTAAGTTTCACATGCGTGTGACAAACAGATGTTTACTTTTGAGAGGTGGGGATCTCTCAAGGTGGTTCCATAGTGTTGTAGATTGCAGGCTAGGTGTGACACAACTACTTGCTCCCAGTGCTAACCTGATTGTAGTTATAGTAAGCCTGAAGATTTCCCTATTATTTCTGCCTTCTCTTCATTTTAATTCCTTCAATCTTTACCAGAAGATTGGTCTACAGTGCTGTTTTTGAATGTATTAACGGAGCCGTTACTATGTTAGATCCTGTTTAGAGTGCGGCACTGTCCTCCTTTACTGTGTTTGGTAAGGATACTGTTAACACGTTAATCACAGCTAACTCAGATTTATTAGAGTATTGTATGTCTACCTTTAAGGCATGCGGGCAGTCAATATTCTGTTCTTCCCACAGGCATTTATTTGAAGCTCATTTAGGCAGATGCACCCACCAGGCTTCTTGTAGAGGATTTTAGCACTTCTATAGTATCATGTGGGTGAAATAACATCATTTGATCAGATTTCAAACAATTGGGTTTTACTCTAGAGGTTGGGTAAGTTTTCCTGTTAAACACAAAAGCACCTTCAACAACACGTGTGTGATTTATGGCCTCCTTTGGTAAACATGTTTGGCATAGAGCATCTTCAAGTGCAAAATAAACTTGAGTACAATAAAATGAAAACAAAAATGTCGAGTTGTCGTAATTTACCGAAAACAGCTTGGAGAACAATGAGCTCTTTGAACATAGACAAAAGCACTTCTAGTCTCTAATATGTGCTCTGCATGGAACTTAGCATATGTGAGCTAGCTGTTTTTTTTAAAAATCAGGTTTGTGTTGCTCTTCTCTTCAGGTGTGTCCTGTACACCTACAAATGTAAGTGTTTGGGCTCATCCGTCGTCGTTACCATGTAACAGAATGAGTAAAAAGGAAGTTGAAGCTGCACCGGTAACCAAAATGTGCCCAGGCAGCACAATCGGTGCCCTTAGAGATATGAAACACAATATCACCGTGTCAGGATATACATTATGCAGTTACAGTGCTGTGAAGACGCCCAGGCCAAAATCTACGACACAGCACCGGTGGCAAAAAAAAAAGTAGAAATGGCAAAGATGACTCAGCTGTGGTTAATTTATCATTTTAAATCTGTGTTTTTGGCTCAATCCAAAGCAGAGTGTATGGGATTATGGTACTTTGGGTTGTAATGAAATGAATAATCTGTCTTTTTGTTAAACTTTTTTTTTTTTTTAATCATTCATCATTTATTGTACAAAATATCTAACTGAAGTATGCTGTTGTTTTGTCTGTCCAATAGCTCAACAACCTACTTTACAATCATCAGGAAAAAAGCACCAAATCATCACATTTAACAATCTGCAACAACATACTGATCCAGACACAGTTTTTGCTGCTCCAGTACAGGTTGATTAACTGTTTGATTAATTCTTTTAGTAGTGATGATGCCATAAAAATGTGTTGTCTAGGCCCGTAAAGCTAAATGACTTTGGCATGGTATGTGGGCAGTTAAACTGAAGTGATATAGAACTGATTGTTCCTTTAAAAAAAAAAAATCAGCTGTTTGGTCATAAATACTGATTTTAACCCTCAAGCGACCGTGTGGGGTCATTTATGACCCTGGGCTTATATTTTTTGTGCACCATTTTTCTAATTTTAATCAGAAATAAGATTTCTACCATGAATTTGTCAATCTCCTGCATTTGTTCGTAGAATTTTGCAAGGATCAGTCGATCCATGTGGAAAATATAATCCAAATGTGTGCAGGGTCTCTTATGACCCCGGGAATATCTATGAGAGTTTCGACATTATAAGCTTTAGATGGTATTGCAATTTGCCAACTCTGATCATTATATTTTACTGTTTTGCAAGGAAGCGTGGCCAATAGACCTTGACAACAAGATTTACAGCTGCATAAGCATTGAGACTGATTCTTGATGCCCAGAGTGAGGATGAAAAGGATGGTGGACAAATATATTAGAGAGTGAAACAAATATGAGGAACCCCGAAACAATCATTTATATAGAAGTATTCCAATATAAAATCAAAGGTGTCACAAATAACCCCACTTGGTCAAATTAGTCGCTAAAATAGCTTGGTCGCTTGAGTGTGATTCAGTGACTATAGCAAACGGATGCACGTTCAGATTCACAGTTACAGTTTTACACATTTAGCCATAATGACAGTTTACAGGCTTTAACTTCACTTTTTCATGATGTCAAGATTTAAAATGGACATCTTTCAATTCTAAAAAAATGTGAATGTATTCAATGAAAATTCAGTAAGGTATATCTTATGTATTATATTCCAATTCTAAGTTGGAACTATACTAGTATACTAAGGTATATCTAAATATCTAAAAAGGAAGAGTAAAATAGAAGAGTAGAAAAGAGTAGAGTAGAGCCACTTATGTGCCTGGTCTTGAGAACCAGGGATGGGTAGGTTGAAAAGCTTTTTTTATCCCATGGGAACTCTCCCTACCCACCCAAGCGGCTCAAGAAAAAAGTATATATATAATAATAAATAATAAGACATAAGAAAGATAAGACATCATATATATAAAACTATATTTAAATATTAAGGGTAACAAACAACATATACAATAAATATAGTACTATATAATATACAGTAGGTATTAAAACCTAAATATTAATACAGGAGAGGATTTGGTCATGGTCATGGTATTTTATTATAGAAACAGAAGCTATGATGTAATGTGTATTGTTATCTAAAGTAACTCTGTTAGCATACTATAGGAAAATAAAAAGCATAATCTATATGCTATCAAATGGAAACCTAAGAACTAAGGTAATATATGTTGATATCTTTTAAACGAACACATGAACTGATGAATCACTGAAAATCTACACCATGTAAAATAAAATTGTAAATAACGAAAATAAGCTAGTTCTAGTTAGAAGAGCTAAATTAGCCGTGAATAAGCCAACCATACCTAGGAAGCTAACAAGATAAACAAAAACAGTAATTAGTGTATAAAGTATAATAGCGTAGTTAAACCTACAATAATGGTATTAACAAATACATATAAAAATAAATGTGGACAAAAGTATGAATTAATGTGGGTTATCAAAGAACCAATTATTTTGTAAGCTACGATAAACAGTGCTACGGCCGGCTAGATAAGCTAACGTTAGTTGTTAGGTATAACTACTTGTATCCCACTCCTCCAGTATTTCCATAAATATAATAATATTAAAAAGGGGGGGACAAGAAAAAGTAAAGTGTCTTGATATAAGTAATGTTAGAGTTTAATATTTGAATTTGAATTTTTTTGGTACATGCTAAATGTCAGTAGTTACATCTTCATCTAAATATTTACCAAGATATTTTGTCAAAATTAAACATGTAAACTGTACAGGTTTAGCATTGTTTTTCTTAAATTCCAACTCTAACTATGAGTAAATCACATGCAATGTGAAGGCAAAGCTCGCGTTTTATGTGCTTGCAGTGTGCAGTCCAGCGGTCAGCTGCGAGTTGACTGCTCACACTGTACACATGAAATAAACACGTCAAACCCCTGAATCCACTGTGTAGTAGAAGAAAGTCTCAGAAGAAGAAAGTTGCAGTTCCTTGACAGGCCACTTGAGGGTGGTTCCAAAACGTAGCACTTTCCCATAGGAGTCCATGTTAAAATGTCCAACTTTAGAACAGCAGTATACATGTTTACAGCCTGGTACAAAAAAAAAAAAAAAACCAACTATAGATAGTTTTCCCTTCCATGACAACTGTACAGTGGGTGGATTTGTCTTCTAACTTTTTATTTAAAAAGTTTTAAGCCATAAAGATATGCATGATTAGGGGTCATTTTGAGTGACAATGGCTGAGCCCAGCGCAACTCTCACACAGACGGTTCTGTCATCGTGTCCAAGGAGTCCACTCGATGCGGCTACTAACTGTTGTAGAGTCTGTGTCTGTCATTTGGAGTATTTTATTACAAAGACCTGGAATAATATGGCTTGTTGTGTGGTGAGACACATTAAAGACATCCCTGTTGCAATACTATTCACACTGAGTGAAACTCTTGTCTTATTTAATGTTGTATGCTAATGGAATTAGCACTTATATCAGCTATCGGAAGCCTGACCCATCAGGTGCCTTTAATGCACAATTACTGAGGAAATAAGCAGCTCATGACTTTTAATGTCTACACCAGAGCAAATTGAGAACCACTGTGCAGTCCCCAAAAATATGATTTAATAAATACCAGAACCAAGGTTAGCCTGTTAGCTTAGCTAATTCAATTTCAAAGAAAGGGGTGTGTTCAGGCTTACTTTTTCAGACAGCAGAGTCACCAACACGCAACACGCCACTTCTTTATGGGTTTAGCCACAATCAGTGCTACCAACATGGTGATGCCCAGATATGAGCTTCAGATCAGCTGTTCCGAGTCACAATAGAAAACATGTGGGTGACGTCACGTAGGCTTTGTGCAGTATATATCGGGTGTCCAAAAAAATATGCATTTGATATATATGATAAATATTTGATAAATATGCATATGCAACATTTTATCAGCAAAGAAAATGGTCAAAGCATATGTCTAGGAAATAAATTTATAGCTGGATAGAAAGCTGAAAGGTTGAAGATTTCATACCAATGTCAGTATTGGCCCTGCATTTTGTCAGTCTAGCATAAAGTCGCTGCACCTGTCTGACACTCTTGGTCTGGTGCCAAAACTCAATCATTTTTGTTTGCTTGATTAAGTTTGTAGCATTTAAGAGTCAAACCGAGTGTTTTAAATGTTGTATATTTTTTGGGACACCCTAGTAAAAAGTAAGTCCCTTCGGCTGCTTCCTTGTTTTGTACTCGGAGTCGCCACAGCAAATCCAAGGTGGATCTGCATGTTGAATTGGCACAAATTTATATATATATATATATATATATATATATATACACACACACACACACACACAGTACATGATATGGACATATTCTGATATGGACAGAATATGAACAATATATTAGCTTACCAGACAGCTGGAACTTGGCAGCTATTTTCTCCCAACTTTTGTCTCTGGCATTTCTGCTGTGACAGGTTGAGGAGGACATGTCAAAAGCTGCCACTACTCAGGTAGCACTTCTGTCCAAATAATACACATCTAGACACCATATAACTCCCTCGTATTGGTGCAGTGAGGCAAAAACATACTATGTTTAGGGAAATAGGTTCAACTGTGTAAAACCCTCACTAGAGGTGACCAGAATTTCTGACATGTCTGAAATTTATCCAAAGGTCTGATTGCCAGCCGGGAGGGGTCCACCTCTTGTTACCTCCTGTACAGTCAGGGGCGCCGCCAGGGATTTTGGGTCCCATGAAAAGAAATCTTACTGGTCCACCCCTGTATTATTTTGTCAGTATTATAATTGCATCAGGGGCCTCTCTGGGCTGCTGTCAGTCATGGGCTTCACTTTATTCTCCCCTTTTCGGCACGGCTGTGTACACTGTACAGCAAATGACGCATGGCAAAGCTAAAATTCAGCCTGACACAAAAAGCGTTTTATGGCTCAGAATTCTCCTCAAAATCTGACTCAAATCTCACAGTGTATGCCCAGCTGTAGCTAAATATTTCAACAAATGTGTCAGTAAATATTTACTTAAATGTGATACTCACATTTTGTATCTAACAAAACAATTGTTAACCTACGTAAACATTTTTAGTATGAAAATATTTAAATGTCATGGAAAAAAAATATGCAAAAACCTAAGAAAAAATCTGAATGTTTTTGCTCTTTTGTGGCTAAACATGGAAGAATTAAACTATTAATCTGAATGTGAATTGGTTAACAAATGCTGACTTCAAAGAAATGTATATCATAGTAATATTATTTATAATAACCATATTTTATAGACAGCAATTTTTACTGAATAAAATTGCCTCAAAACTGAGTATATGTGGTCTCACTCCAAATAGTATTTTATCAACTCAATCACAGTGTTAAATCAACACTGTGAGAGGTGATCAACTTGATTTAATGCCAACAGAGTTGATTTCACTCTATCTATCTATCTATCTATCTATCTATCTATCTATCTATCTATCTATCTATCTATCTATCTATCTATCTATCTATCTATCTATCTATCTATCTATCTATCTATCTATCTATCTATCTATCTATCTATCTATCTATCTATCTATCTATCTATCTATCTATCTATCTATCTATCTATCTATCTATCTATCTATCTATCTATCTATCTATCTATCTATCTATTTTACCTGTGACAGAGTTAACAGTGTTTGCAGTGTGAGCATATGTAGTCACTACAGAGTCAATTTCACTCTGCAAAATTTACTGTCCCTGTCTTCCAGTTTTATTGAATACTGAATTTGTAATATATGGAGACAGTTGATTTGTTTGCAGTGTGAACATATGTGGTACTCACACTGAATTTATTTAGTTTTTAGTTAACTTATAGTTAGTTATTCAGTTTTGCCATTTTTAGATGAGAAAGGTGGCAACGTGTGCACAACCCAATCTCTTTTATCTGAAACGTGTCATGAAGAAGGTGAGGATTTCACCTTGGCTGAGCGTCGGTGTGATAATACACTTCATCTGATTACACTCTCAGCAGCTGCCAATTTCAAATTAAATGAATCACAGCGACATTTTGGCCACTTGAAATGGTTTGATTGAGCTCGCTTCCTGTCTGTTGTCTCTGAGTTCTTCAGACATTTACTCCACACGCGCATTCATCCGTCGAGCTAACACTCTCACACCCGCGGCCGTGTCACGATGATTGGTGGCTCATGTGCCGGAGAGAACGGGCAGAAAACCTGCTCCAGTGTCGTAAATTGCATTTTTGCGATAAAGCTTGAAGTTAACAAGCGCGCACTGCTGTACGCTTTCTTTTCTCCTTCATCGCGTCACTCTAAGGCAGGTGGCAGATTTACATGGATGCCATTGATCAGTGGGTGGCATGCTGGATGTGAATCAAGAGATTTTTAGCAGCTGCCTGACTGTCCATCCATCACGCTGATCTCTGCCGGGCTTGAACCGGGCCTGTTACACTTAGGCGGCCAACTGAGTGCAGCATGGGGGATGGTGTCGTAAACACTGGCCCAGTCATTTATTTCAGCTCACTCAGTGTCTTTGGGCTTCTCTCATGGGGAACAGATTCATGCTAATTCGTTATAGTATGCATCGGAAATCTCATCTTATGCTGCACGGCAAAAATCAATCTTATTCTTTCCCAAGGCCACTTCATCTATAAATGCGTTTGTCTCATCTGTCTTACCTGTGCATGGAGGCTCCACACCGTGTCCGTGTTGGCATTCCACGGGTTCTCTGATCCTGGCCGTGAAGCCACTGCCCAGCACTCGCCTAAGCTGCTCTGCTACACGTGTGTGTGTGTGTGTGTGTGTGTGTGTGTGTGTGTGTGTGTGTGTGTGTGTGTGTGTGTGTGTGTGTGTGTGTGTGTGTGTGTGTGTGTGTGTGTGTGTGTGTGAGAGACAAAGGGAATCAGGATGTATGGTGGAATGTAAAAGTTTGGGCACCCCTGATGATTTCCATGATTTTCCCTTATAAATCATTGGTTGTTTGGATCAGCAATTTCAGTTAAATATATCATATAGCAGACAAACACAGTGATATTTGAGAAGTGAAATGAAGTTTATAGGATTTACAGAAAGTGTGCAATAATTCTTTAAACAAAATTAGGCAGGTGCATAAATTTGGGCACCCCAACAGAAAAATACATCAATATGTAGTAGATCCTCCTTTTGCAGTAATAACAGCTTCTAAACACTTCCTATAGCCTGCAATGAGAGTGTGGATTCTGGTTGAAGGTATTTTGGACCATTCTCCTTTACAAAACACGTAAGGATTGTTGGGTTCTGACCATGGACAGCCCGCTTAAAATCACACCACATATTTTCAATAATATTCAGGTCTGGGGACTGAGATGGCCATTCCAGAACGTTGTAATCTACCTTAGTAGATTTTGAGCAGTGTTTAGGGTTGTTGTCTTGTTGAAAGATCCAGCCCCAGCGCAATTTCAACTTTGTTACCGATTCATGAACACTGTTCTCAAGAGTCTGCTGATATTGACTGGAATCCATGTGACCCTCAACTTTAACAAGATTCTCAGTACCTGCACTGGCCACACAGCATGATGGAACCACCTCCAAATTTTACTGTAGGTAGCAAGGTTTTGTTTTTTTTTTAATGCTGTGTTCTTTTTCAGCCATGCATACCGCCCCTTGTTATGTCCAAATAACTCAATTTTAGTTTCATCAGTCCACACCACCTTATTCCATAATGAAGCTGGCTTATCCAAATGTGCTTTAGCATACCTCAAGCAACTCTGTGGCATGTTCACAGAAAAGGCTTCCTCTGCATTACAGCATCATACAGCATCTCTTTGTGCAAAGTGCACTGTATAGTTGAACGATGCACAAGACTCTATCTGCAGCAAGATCATGTTGTAGGTCTTTGGAGCAGGTCTGTTGGTTGACTATGACTGTTCTCATCATCCTTCACTGCAGATTATCTGAGATTTTCCTTGGCCTGCCACTTCGGGTCTTAACTAGTGCTGTGCCTGCGGTCTTCTATTTCCTCACTATGTTCCTCACAGTGGAAACTGACAGCTGAAATCTCTGAGATAGCTTTTTGTATCCTTCCCCTAAACCATGATGTTGAACAATCTTTCAGGTCATTTGAGAGTTGCTTAGAGCCTCATATTTTGCCACTCATTACAAGAGATGAAAAGAGGGGAAACATTTGCAAATGGCCACCTTAAATACCCTTTCTCATGATTGGATTCACCTGTGTAAGGAGGCCAAGGGTCAGTGTGCTTACCAAACCAATTTTGTGTTCCAATAATTAGTGCTAAATGTATTCAAATCAATAAAATGACAAGGTGCCCAAATTTATGCACCTGCCTAATTTTGTTTAAATAATTATTGCACACTTTCTGTAAATACTAGAAACTTCATTTCACTTCTCAAATATCAGTGTGTTTGTGTGCTATATGATATATTGAAATTTCTGATCCAGACAACTAATCTATATACATAAAGGGCTACATCTGTCTGTCTGTCTGGGATAAACATGTTCCCCATGTCATGAATCCTCATGACATGGGGAACATGTTTATCCCAGACAAACGTACCATTTTCTTAAAAAGTGAACTGAAAATTACCCCGAAAATAGCCATTTATGTAAGACCATACAGCATTGTACCATGTGGGATAAACTCCCAAACTATAAAATGTAGCCCTAAAAACTATATATATTCTGAATCATGACATATGGGGAATAAACTGGTACCATTTTTTTAAAAGTTGAACTGAAAATTACCCCCAGAATAGCCATTTATGTAAGACCATACAGTGTTGTACCATGTGCTTTACATGCTGCCACCTCTGTCTGTCTGTCCAGGGTAAACTTCCAAGCTATAATATGTAGCCCTAAAAACTATATATATATATTCTGAATCCTCATGACATGGGGAACAAACTGGTACCATTTTTTAAAAAAGTTGAACTAAAAATTACCCCCCAAATAGCCAGGCAGATTCAAATTTCCAGCCCTGTATATGTGTTGGCCATCTCTGTTTAATCCCTTTCTACAGCACACTCAGCACAGCATAGCCACAGCACACTCAGCAAAACAACAACATGTTTAGGCTGAGGCTGTGGGTATGACCAAGCAGATTCAAATTTCCAGCCCTGTATATGTGTTGGCAATCTGTATTTATTTAATCCCTTTCTTCAGCGACTTTATGCACCTTTAAGCACCTGACTGTCCTATACATCCCAGTTTGCCTTCCTGTCTGAATACATTCATTTTATGTTTGTAAAATTGCACTGTAACAACAGTGAAATACACCACTACCTCAATTTTGATTCATTGATATATACATTTACTGTTACCTACCTTTTGTGTGTAATTTTGTTATAAATTTCATTGCAAAACAAAGTCTGCATGAAGGATTTCAAATGTGTTTGTCTTTTAACCAAGTATTTCCACTTAGTTTGGGGAGTCCAGTTCTGCTGGACAAACTTTAGCCCATTAACTATTATATTTATAAGACATCAGCATTACAAAAAACAAATGTTGGGCATTTGTTTTGATTAAAATGATTGGCATTTAGCTTATGTCTAAAACAGTTTAACCCAGGCAGCGCCGGGTACCCCAGCTAGTGATTTATAAAGTAAAATCATGAAAATTATCAGGGGTGCCCAAACGTTTGCATACAGCTGTATGTTTGCTCCCATTCTCTCTTTTTGTCTGGTGGCATCCTCCTCGGGATGAGATGTGACAGCGCTGGATGATCTAATCATGGATGTCACAGCATAGCTGCTTATTAACAGAGATTTCAAGGTCAAACATTTTTATCAACAGCAGAATATACTGTTGAAAGGGAAAGCTCCATTAGCGAGCGACGTTGCCGAGTTCCAGGAGAGATTATGTGATTTTTTTTTTAAAATAAATTTAATGTTTTTGATTCATAGAACTTGCACTGACATCATACATCCTGTATGAAAAGAACTGTCAAATAATGTGAAAATGTCACTTTCTTTCACAATCCTTGCTTCACTCTGTTGCATATTTCTGAAGCCTGGCATTTAAATTTGACGTGTCAGATTGGCTGTGCCTCCCTGATCTTTGTTGTATGCACTGTGCTATTTTACTGCCACTGTATTTTCACTGCATTTTTCAGTTTTGACATTAAAAGACAGTTCGAGCACATTCAACATGGTTTTTATGTGTGGCTAACTGTGCCTGAGTCATTCAAAAGTGATTATAGGTTACATGTCTGTCTGCTATGGTGCACTGGTATTAAGTGAAATAAGATATAAATGCTATATATACGAGGTCTATTAGAAAAGTATCCGACCTTATTATTTTTTTCAAAAACCATATGGATTTGAATCACATGTGATTACATCAGACATGCTTGAACCCTCGTGGGCATGCAAGAGTTTTTTTCACGCCTGTCGGTTACGTCATTCGCCTGTGGGCAGTCTTTGAGTGAGGAGTCGCCCACCCTCTCGTCGATTTTTTCATTGTTTAGGAATGGCTCAGAGACTGCTGCTTTGTTTGGTCAAAATTTTTTCAAAACTGTAAGGCACAACTGAGTGGACACCATTCGATAAATTCAGCTGGTTTTCGGTAAAAATTTTAACGGCTGATGAGAGATTTTGGTCTGGTAGTGTCGCCGTAAGGACGGCCCACGGTGCCTGACAGCGATCTGCGCTTCGAGGCGGCAGCGTCTTGCCGTTTCATGTTGAAAACTTCCACATTTCAGGCTCTGTTGACCCAGGAAGTCGTCAGAGAACAGAGAACTTTCAGAAGAAGTCGGCATGAAGAGTTTATTCGGACATTCCATTGTTAACGGACATTTTGTAATGAAAGAACGTGCGGGCAGAGTCGCATGTCGGGCCAGACCCGACCGCGGGGGGTTGCGACAGGAAAAACACCTCCGTTGGAAACCTTAACGGGCAAGTTGGAACATGCCCAAGCTGTTAAACAATTTCTCAGTTACTCACTTGTTGAAAGCCATCAAAAGCCACCTGAATTTTACAAATGGTTTTCAACACGGAGGTGTTTTTCCTGTCGCGGCGCACACAGAATTTGCACGCACGTCTTTCATTACAAAATGTCCTTAAACAGTGGAATGTCCGCATAAAGTCCTCATGCCGGCCTCTTCTGTATCTTCTCTGTTCTCTCACAATGTCCTGGGTGAATTAAGCCTTAAATTAGGATGTTTTCAGGTCGAAACAGGCCGACGACGGCGGCTGGAAGCGCTGCACGACATTCCGCTCCGTGGGAAGTCCTTACACCGACAGAAACACCCCATAATCTCTCATCAGCCGTTAAACTTTTCACCGAAAACCATCTTAATTTCTCGAATAGTGTCCACTCGGATATTCCTCACAGGTCCAGAAAAAAATTTTGATAAAGCAACGCGCGCTGTCTCGAGCAGCGTGTGAAACAAAGGAATTCAGCCGAGAGGGCGGGACCACATCTCACTCAAGGCCTGCCCACAGGGAAATGACGTCACCGACGCGTGAAAAAACTCACACATGCGCACGAGGGTTCAAGCATGATTGGTGTAATCGCATGTCATTCAAATCCATATAGTTTTTTTTTTAAATAAAAAGGTAGGATACTTTTCTGATAGACCTCGTATATATATATATATATATATATATATATGTATATATATATATATATATATATATATATAGTAGTGTTCAGAATAATAGTAGTGCTATGTGACTAAAAAGATGAATCCAGGTTTTGATTATACAGTATTTTTTATTGTTACATGTGAAACAAGGTACCAGTAGATTCAGTAGATTGTCACAATTCCAACAAGACAAACTCAAAATTATTATGTTCAAACTGCTTTTTTAGCAATCCTGTGAATCACTAAACTAATATTTAGTTGTATAACCACAGTTTTTCATGATTTCTTCACATCTGCGAGGCATGGAGTCAACCAACTTGTGGCACCTTTCAGCTGTTATTCCACTCCAAGATTCTTTAACAACATTCCACAATTCATTCACATTTCTTGGTTTTGCATCAGAAACAGCTTTTTTGATGTCACCCCACAAGTTCTCAATTGGATTTAGGTCTGGGGATTGGGCAGGCCACTCCAAAACATTAATTGTGTTGGTTTGGAACCAAGATTTTGCTCATTTACTAGTGTGCTTGAGGTCATTGTCTTGTTGAAACACCCATTTCAAGGGCATGTCCTCTTCAGCATAAGGAAACATGACCTCTTCAAGTATTTTGACATATCCAAACTGATCCTTGATACCTGGTATGTGATATATAGGCCCAACACCATAGTAGGCCCATATCATGATGCTTGCACCACCATGCTTCACTGTCTTCACTGTGAACTGTGGCTTGAATTCAGAGTTTGGGGGTCGTCTCACAAACTGTCTGCAGTCCTTGGACCCCAAAGGAACAATTTTACTCTCATCAGTCCACAAAATATTCCTCCATTTCTCTTTAGGTCAGTTGATGTGTTCTTTGGCAAATTGTAACCTCTTCTGCATGTCTTTTATTTAACAGAGGGACTTTGCGGGGGATTCTTGCAAATAAATTAGCTTCACACAGGCGTATTCTAACTGTCACAGCACTTACAGGTAACTCCAGACTGTCTTTGTTCATCCTGGAGCTGATCAATGGGCGAGCCTTTGCCATTCTGGTTACTCTTCTGTCCATTTTGATGGTTGTTTTCTGTTTTCTTCCACGCTTCTCTGTTTTTTTTTTTTTTTTTTGTCCATTTTAAAGCATTGGAGATCATTGTAGATGAACTAGATGAAGCCTATAATTTTTTAGACCTGCGTATAAGTTTTCCCCTCTCCAACTTTTTAATCAAACTACGCTGTTCTTCTGAACAATGTCTTGAACGGCCCATTTTCCTCAGGCTTTCAAAGAGAAAAGAATGTTCAACAGGTGCTGGCTTCATCCTTAAATAGGGGACACCTGATTCACACCTGTTTGTTCCACAAAATTGACAAACTCACTGACTGAATCCCACACTACTATTATTGTGAACACCCCCTTTTCTACTTTTTTACTAATAGCCCAATTTCATAGCCTTAAGAGTGTGCATATCATGAATGCTTGGTCTTGTTGGATTTGTGAGAATCTACGGAATCTACTAGTACCTTGTTTCCCATGTAACAATAAGAAATATAATCAAAACCTGGATTCATCTTTTTAGTTACATAGCACTACTATTATCCTGAACACTACTGTATATAGAGGAAGGCTCTGCAGTATAAATTAATGCAGTGAGAAGTGTTACTGTGATTGCTGAAGCACTGCCCAGTATAAATGCACACACGTGACTATTGCGTGATGATGCAGTGTGCTGTTTGCAAAGTGTTCTAGGTGTTATATCAGCCAGGTGCTGGTATTGTGAGCGATGGCTTGAGGACCTCATTGGTGACACAATGACTCGCATAGTTGTGCCTTTAAAGAGCGGAAAATGAGGCCCATATTGCATCATGAGCCCCAACACATGGCATATGTTGTGCGTTTATGGATGGGCGGCAAGGTTTACATTAACACTAGGGACCAGATTCATAAAAATCGAAGAAGCAGTGGACAGTACACATGTTTTGGCCAGTTTCAAAGCCAGGGCACATGACATTTTCATGCACAGTGCCCACTTTAAATGGCAAAAGCACTTGGACTCACCTGTGTGTCCACATTGGTGGTATAATGAGGTATGATCAGGGGAGATTTTGGTGCACTGCTGTCAGAAGAAAGCAATTTGACCCCAGACCACCAAAAACCTACTCAACATGAACGTGATCCCTGGAAGCATGAGGTATTATTGCAACAAGGTTTTAACTTTTACCTACTTTTAAGTAGCTCACAAGAGTCACAGAGAGTTCATGCATTTTCACTTTCATAGCTATGACAAGAGGTGCAAGGGATGTATGGATTATTAATTGCTTCACCTCAGGGAGCTTTTGTGGCTGCTCTCAACTCATATAACCCTTTTGCGACCTGAGCCTTACTTTGCACTCACATTACACGCCATGTAAATAGCAATGCGGATTTGGATATACCCCTAATACATTTGCACTCTGCACTTTAGACCATGTGTCCAAATAATAATAATAAAAAAGAAAAATTTAAATAAAAACCTTTGAGTATAATATATTTTCATCCAGGCATGTGTGTGTTGCAATGTTATTGCATTCCATGGTGTTTTTTTTATGTGAAGCTTGTCTCATATTTAACTTTAAATGGTTGTTGATTATAGATGTCAAACTGATTTCAGACAGGGTGAAGAGGGTGCAGGTTTCTTTGTAACCACCAGCTCCATCCTACCCAGTCTCATGGCAGTTCGTGGTGGCATTCCGAAAAGTACATTAATCTATGAGTTCGTGACAGGGGCACGAAAACGGGCACTTTTCGTGATGGGGGCATGATTTCATTTTGTGACAGGGCCACGAAATGTGGGGTAACAGGGGGTATGGTTCGGTTTAGGGGAGGGGACATACTCACACTATGGTTATGGTTAGAGTTAAGGGAAGGTGGAGGATTATAAATAGCAAAATGAAAAAACCATTTCATGAAAATGGGGCACTTTTTGTGACTGCAGTATGCAAAAAAAAAACAAAAAAAAAAAAACCCTGAGACTGGGCTGCTCCAGCAGGTGATTTCATTGATGAACTCATCCCATCTGCACAAAGTGATGCTAATCAGTGAAATCACTTGGTGGAGTCAGTGGTTACAAAGAAAACCTGCACCCTCTTGGCTGGAATCAGTTGACACCTGTGTTGTAGATGCTTCCTTCATGTGCTATAGAACAAAAGTAAATCTCACACATGGCATTTACAGGCACATGTAGCACTCCCTACCCAAATTGCCACGGTCTGCCACAAACATCTCGCTACTTGGCACAAACTACGTCACACAACTTCACACGGATGCTGGCTGGTTTTAGACATTTTCAGAACACTCGCCACTCAACTTCACTCGTCACACTGTTTCCTCTTAACACGGCAATCTCTCCACACACAGGTCATGCACGCCTTCTGTGTGACAGACTGGAAAGCATCAAGTTGTTCAGAAACTTCAAATCCATGATAAAACGAAGAAAAGGAAGGCAAAGTTGATAAAACACTTGCCAGGAAGCAGCAGGCGACATGCTACATTAAACGCCGCTGAACTCCACACACACGCAGTGGTCACACACCATGCACACACACACCTTCTGTGTGAGAGGAGCTTACGCCCTATATGGTCCCTGAGGCCTATGAGCTGTGTGCACATTACCATCTTCATCAAGTCCTCAGTCTGTCCGTGAAGAAAGGCGGAGTCACAGATTTTGAACAACATCCAAACACAGATAAAGCAGTAATCTTTGACCTTGAGTCTCCATCACAAGGCTGCGGCTTTTTATAACACCATAATGTCATATTATAGTCCAGTTTTTTGTGGGGGGTGGGTTACGGGAGGGGGAGGGCGCTTTTTCTATTAGCAGCCCCGGAATGAAGATCTAATTGACTGGCAGATGTGCTGGCAAGGGGAGGTGCCGACATCGGCAGAGCATTTGTTCATCCTTCATTTCCTGTTCCTCGGCCTGCTGCTGCAGTGGTATCTGTGAGGTGCCGGATAATTTTATATTTTTCCCTTCTGGTCAGTAAACTGTTTTCATAAAATAGACTCTGTCCAGTGTACATTATTATATGTTATGGAGTTTGTGTCTGATGAAGGTGGTAAACTTCCCTTGGTTTGAGATGAACATTGAGAACATTTCTGAGAGTTGAATTTACCTGGTGAGTAAGACACCTTTGCTGTTGTTGTCTGGTAGCTCTGGGGTGGCTACCGGCATGTCTGTCACTCAGGAGATTTTGGTAAACGAAAGTAGTAGAATTGTCTGAGGTAGGCAGTGAGTAGAGGAGGTTGTAGAATACGTCAATTGAAATGCCAAAATAGCTGTGTAAGAGCAGTAAGTGGTGGCACACTCAAAACAACTGATGCATTGGATGAACTCAATTCAGTTATATGCAGGATTTCCATCTAATCAATATATATGTTGCCCCAACTCAAATAAAGCACATCCATGCAAGATGATTTAATTTAGTTGGGACTACATATATTGATTAGATGGAAATCCTGCCCATAATTCAATTGAGTTCATCCAATGAGTCATTTGTTTGTCTGATACACTCAAAAAACTCATTGGATTGGATTCCACCTAATAAATATATGTAGTCCCAACTCCATTAAATTACATTATCTTGCATGGTGGTGTTTTATTTGAGTTGGGGCTACATATATTTATTAGGTGGAAATCCTGCACATAATTGAATTGAGTTCATCTAAATGAGTCATTTTGTGAGTGCACATGGTGAGTTCCGTTCAAGTTAGGGATGGTACAACGCCACTTCTTCACATCCTGACACTGGAACCTTCAGTATCTGCCGATACCATTCTGATATTCTTTCAGAAAGTGCTGTAACTAGGTTTAAGGATATGATTCCTTCTTTATGTTCTCTAATGCCATATACCAACACAGGGCAGAGTAGCTACCTAAACTCTGTAAGTGAGATAGAGTATCTCGTCAGTAGTTTTACATCCTCATTGAAGACAACTTTGGATGCTGTAGCTCCGCTGAAAAAGAGAGTCTTAAATCAGAAGTGCCTGACTCCGTGGTATAACTCACAAACGCGCAGCTTAAAGCAGATAACCCGTAAGTTGGAGAGGAAATGGCGTCTCACTAATTTAGAAGATCTTCACTTAGCCTGGAAAAAGAGTCTGTTGCTCTATAAAAAAGCCCTCCGTAAAGCTAGGACATCTTACTACTCATCACTAATTGAAGAAAATAAGAACAACCCCAGGTTTCTTTTCAGCACTGTAGCCAGGCTGACAAAGAGTCAGAGCTCTGTTGAGCCGAGTATTCCTTTAACTTTAACTAGTAATGACTTCATGACTTTCTTTGCTAATAAAATTTTAACTATTAGAGAAAAAATTACTCATAGCCATCCCAAAGACATATCGTTCTCTTTGGCTGCTTTCAGTGATGCCGGTATTTGGTTAGACTCTTTCTCTCCGATTGTTCTGTCTGAGTTATTTTCATTAGTTACTTCCTCCAAACCATCAACATGTCTATTAGACCCCATTCCTACCAGGCTGCTCAAGGAAGCCCTACCATTAATTAATGCTTCGATCTTAAATATGATCAATCTATCTTTATTAGTTGGCTGTATACCACAGGCTTTTAAGGTGGCAGTAATTAAACCATTACTTAAAAATCCATCACTTGACCCAGCTATCTTAGCTAATTATAGGCCAATCTCCAACCTTCCTTTTCTCTCAAAAATTGTTGGGGAAAGTGAGGAACACGGACCCACAACAGGGGGCGCAAATGAACGGACAATGAAGAAGTCAAATAACAAGGTTTTACTGTTGTGAATTCGCACAACAAACACAACAGATCACAATTGTAAGAATAAACCAATTCTACTGGTGACGTGTGGGCAGGCTCAACGATAGGAGACGTCCGTCCGAGTCGAACCGGAACCACCCGATTTCCTCTGCCACCGAACCCCGGGAATACTGGAGCCGCCAAGTCCCGAACTCCCAGGTGGCCACTGCCTCCACTCGTCGGATCCGGTACTGCTGGCGAGGAACAGAAACAGTCAGATGTGGGTGCGGCTGCACCCAGCAACACGTAGGGTGGAAACACCACCTCCACCTCTAGTCACAAACAATATTGCAGTGAAGGGTACTTATCCGATATGGATCAAGTTCAGTCTTCAGCTGTCTTAAGCACAAGCAAAAACAGGTTAGTCCTCAGAAATATGATGACTGGCTGAGTGCGTTAACTTCCTGGTAGAACGATATCTCGGCAATGAGATGGAGATGCCGTCCAGCTGATATACCCCTCAGCTGATGGATGTCAGCTGTTTCAGGTGATGGGTGACGGCTGTCACCTGGGCTGCTCCTCTTCAGCGGCAGCGCCCTCCAGTGCCTGGAGCCCGCACTCCAGGCGGGGCGCCCTCTGGTGGTGGTGGGCCAGCAGTACCTCCTCTTCAGCGGCCCACACAACAAAAATTCTTGAAAGGGTAGTTGTAAAACAGCTAACTGATCATCTGCAGAGGAATGGTCTATTTGAAGAGTTTCAGTCAGGTTTTAGAATTCATCATAGTACAGAAACAGCAATAGTGAACGTTACAAATGATCTTCTTATGGCCTCAGACAGTGGACTCATTTCTGTGCTTGTTCTGTTAGATCTCAGTGCTGCTTTTGATACTGTTGACCATAAAATTTTATTACAGAGATTAGAGCATGCCATAGGTATTAAAGGCACTGGGCTGCGGTGGTTTGAATCATATTTATCTAATAGATTACAATTTGTTCATGTAAATGGGGAATCTTCTTCACAGACTAAGGTTAATTATGGAGTTCCACAAGGTTCTGTGCTAGGACCAATTTTATTCACTTTATACATGTTTCCCTTAGGCAGTATTTTTAGACGGCATTGCTTAAATTTTCATTGTTACGCAGATGATACCCAGCTTTATCTATCCATGAAGCCAGAGGACACACACCAATTAGGTAAACTGCAGGATTGTCTTACAGACATAAAGACATGGATGATCTCTAATTTCCTGCTTTTAAACTCAGATAAAACTGAAGTTATTGTACTTGGCCCCACAAATCTTAGAAACATGGTGTCTAACCAGATCCTTACTCTGGATGGCATTACTCTGACCTCTAGTAATACTGTGAGAAATCTTGGAGTCATTTTTGATCAGAATATGTCATTCAATGCGCATATTAAACAAATATGTAGGACTGCTTTTTTGCATTTGCGCAGTATCTCTAAAATTAGAAAGGTCTTGTCTCAGAGTGATGCTGAAAAACTAATTCATGCATTTATTTCCTCTAGGCTGGACTATTGTAATTCATTATTATCAGGTTGTCCTAAAAGTTCCCTGAAAAGCCTTCAGTTAATTCAAAATGCTGCAGCTAGAGTACTGACAGGGACTAGAAGGAGAGAGCATATCTCACCCATATTGGCCTCTCTTCATTGGCTTCCTGTTAATTCTAGAATAGAATTTAAAATTCTTCTTCTTACTTATAAGGTTTTGAATAATCAGGTCCCATCTTATCTTAGGGACCTCATAGTACCATATCACCCCAATAGAGTGCTTCGCTCTCAGACTGCAGGCTTACTTGTAGTTCCTAGGGTTTGTAAGAGTAGAATGGGAGGCAAAGCCTTCAGCTTTCAGGCTCCTCTCCTGTGGAACCAGCTCCCAATTTAGATCAGGGAGACAGACACCCTCTCTACTTTTAAGATTAGGCTTAAAACTTTCCTTTTTGCTAAAGCTTATAGTTAGGGCTGGATCAGGTGACCCTGAACCATCCCTTAGTTATGCTGCTATAGACTTAGACTGCTGGGGGGTTCCCATGATGCACTGAGTGTTTCTTTCTCTTTTTGCTCTGTATGCACCACTCTGCATTTAATCATTAGTGATTGATCTCTGCTCCCCTCCACAGCATGTCTTTTTCCTGGTTCTCTCCCTCAGCCCCAACCAGTCCCAGCAGAAGACTGCCCCTCCCTGAGCCTGGTTCTGCTGGAGGTTTCTTCCTGTTAAAAGGGAGTTTTTCCTTCCTACTGTCGCCAAGTGCTTGCTCACAGGGGGTCGTTTTGACCGTTGGGTTTTTACGTAATTATTGTATGGCCTTGCCTTACAATATAAGGCGCCTTGGGGCAACTGTTTGTTGTGATTTGGCGCTATATAAATGAAATTGATTGATTGATTGGAAGATTCTGATGTTGTCTCCATCATCTGTGGAGGCATGGTTCCCTCCGTAGACATTATTGGCGATTCTGAGGACTTGATTGGGACATGATGGTTGAGGCGGGCGAACCAGGACTGTTTCCATTGGTGTCGCAGAAAGCTGTGAAGAAGGGCATGTCAGAGCTGCTTCGGTTGGAGATGCCGCTGTAGACTGAGGCGAGGGGTGTGGCGGAGAAGGTTCGGATGATGACCTCAACGACTGTGGAGACGTGCATGTCGGGACCATTTCAGCCAGTGCCGCTGCCATGGGCTGCGTCGGAGATGAAGACTGTGGAGGTGAGCGTGTTGGAGCTGCTTCAGCTGGTGTCAGCAAAACCCGACCTGAGTGACGTCGTGGTGTCAGGACTGGAAATTCCTGGAGCTGACGTGCTGATGCATTCGGAACACGGCTGTGGTGGTGACATTTCATTTCCTGATGGCCTTGCGAGAGTAAGGAAGTCAGGCAACAAGCAGGCTTCCGTAGCTGTAGATGGAGAGGTGACTGGCACAGTTAGCGTTAATAGAGGCGCCTGCCGCTTCCGTGGAGCTGGTTTGGGTGTGACCAACATCGAAACAGAACGTCCCAGCGAAGCTGACTCTCCCAGCTGCTTCTGATCAGCTGACGTCTGTGTCACCGGACTCTGAGGGGCAGATGCGGGCAGCTGACTGGGCGTGATTGGTGCAACGCTTAGAGGACGGGTGACCGCTGCGGCTGACAGCATGATTGTCAGAGGTGTGTTTTGACAGGAGTCATAAAGTTCTGATTCAAAAAGGAAGTCCATCGGATCCTCTGTATATGGTGGGATCCAACCTTGCTTGAACAGAGCTTTAATCTTGAGCAGATCAGGGTAGGCTGATATGATCTCTGATTCCTGCTGCAGAATCTGATCTAGTGTAGAAAAAATACGAAGCCTGTTCTGCTGACCTGGACTGTCCAAAAATTCATAAAACAGATCTTGAATCTTGAAAAACACATTTGCCGTGCTCTGTAGTTCAGCTCCCTCCATCTCAGATGAGGTGTCGTCCTCCAGGTCTACCCATTCAGACTCGTCATCTGAGACCAGCTGGCTGGATGGCAGGTGCCCCTCTGGATGCCTGACCCAGTCTGGAAGGCTCCCCGCCGCAAATAACTCATCCAGATTTCCTAATTCTGGGAAAAACTGGTATAGCCTTCTGTTGTCTTCAATCAAATTCCAGGCTTTGTCTAAAAAATCAAATTTTGACATTGGGGTATAGCAGGTATGAAAGCAGTTGAAAAAAAAATTGAGCTCAGAGAAAATATTCTTGATGACCAGGAGATCTGGAGTAAAGGCTGGAGGTGAGTCTGTGGCCTCCTTACACAGGCTTGTTCATTCTGTCATGGTTGTCAGGAGTGCAGGGCACAGCAGGAGGCAGGAGGCACAATGCAAACTCACAGACAGGTGGTTGGATATAGAAGGCTTTATCAAAAAATACTGGCAGAGGGTCTGATACACAAAAAGGCAGTCGGTGAGGCGAAGGTACAGGCAGGTGTAATACAAAGACATCGTCAAAAATACAGGCTGAGGTCAGAGCACGGCATTCAAAGTTTCAAGGGCAAGACAAAAGGTGAGGTTGAGAAAAAACAGGCATGTCTGCAACAAGGAGCTATGGCTTGGAACAAAGAACAATAGTAGGTGAGCTGGAACGGAGATAGGAACATCAATGAACAAGCAAGAGACATGAAAAGTAGCAGGGCTTAAATACACAGTGTTTTAATTAGGAAGTGATTTGGGGCAGGTGTGGTGAGCAGGCAGGAGGAGGGTGTGGACAAACAAAGATGAGACACTGTCAGACAAGAGAGTGCAGTGACAAGATGGCAGACAAAACAGGGTGTGGCCAACAGAGATGAGGAAGTGCAGGACAAGAGAGTGCAGGGATCAGAGGGAGACAGTGATACAAGTGAAACACGGCATGATTATATATGAACAGAGATGGGGAGTTTAGACAAGGGAGTGCAGACACAACATGGACATAACTAATAACCACAAACTAACAATACAGATGTAACAACACCGGGAAAGAACGAATGGACAAAGGATACATGGACTCAGAAAAGACTAATATGAGGTCTATTAGAAAAGTATCCGACCTTATTATTTTTTTCAAAAAACCATATGGATTTGAATGACGTGTAATTACATCAGACATGCTTGAACCCTCGTGGGTATGCGAGTTTTTTCACGCCTGTCAGTTACGTCATTCGCCTGTGGGCAGTCTTTGAGTGAGGAGTCGTCCACCCTCTTGTCGATTTTTTCATTGTTTAGGAATGGCTCAGAGACTGCTGCTTTGTTTGATCAAAATTTTTTCAAAACTGTAAGGCACAACTGAGTGGACACCATTCGATAAATTGAGCTGGTTTTCGGTAAACATTTTAACGGCCGATGAGAGATTTTGGTCTGGTAGTGTCGCCGTAAGGACGGCCCACGGCGCCTGACGGCGATCTGCGCTTCGAGGCAGCAGCGTCTCGCCGTTTCAAGTTGAAAACTTCCACATTTCAGGCTCTGTTGACCCAGGAAGTCTTCAGAGAACAGAGAACTTTCAGAAGAAGTCGGCATGAGGAGTTTATTCGGACATTCCATTGTTAACGGACATTTTGTAATGAAAGAACGTGCAGGCAGAGTCGCATGTCGGGCCAGACCCAACCGCGGGGGGTCGCAACAGGAAAAACACCTCCGTTGGAAACCTTACAATTTCTCGTTACTCACTTGTTGAAAGCCATCAAAAGCCGCCTGAATTTTACAAATGGTTTTCAACACGGAGGTGTTTTTCCTGTCGTGGCGCACACAGATTTGCCGAGTCATCACGGAAACGACTCGGCGAATTTGCGCGCACATCTTTGATTAAAAAATGTCCTTAAACAGTGGAATGTCCGCATAAAGTCCTCATGCCGGCCTCTTCTGAATCTTCTCTGTTCTCTCACGACGTCCTGGGTGAATTAAGCCTTAAATTAGGATGTTTTCAGGTCGAAACAGGCCGACAACGGCGCCTGGAAGTGCTGCATGACGTCCCGCTCCATGGGAAGTCCTTACACCAACAGAAACACCCCATAATCTCTCATCAGCCGTTAAACTTTTCACCGAAAACCAGTTTAATTTCTCGAATAGTGTCCACTCGGATATTCCTCACAGGTCCAGAAAAAATTTTGATAAAGCAACGCGCGCCGTCTCGAGCAGCGTGTGAAACAAAGGAATTCAGGCGAGAGGGCGGGACCACATCTCACTCAAGGCCTGCCCACAGGGAAATGACATCACCGACACGCGTGAAAAAACTCACGCATGCGCACGAGGGTTCAAGCATGACTGGTGTAATCGCATGTCATTCAAATCCATATAGTTAAAAAAAATAAAAGGGTCGGTTTATTATCTAATAGACCTCGTACTTGACCATGAAAAAAAAAGCAGACATCCAGAAATTCAAAGGCCCAAACTAGAACAGAACTGACATGAATAATACAACTGAAGACTAATGTGGTAAACCTGACAAATCAAACTAGTGACAAAAGCAATCATCAAATAAACAAAAACAGTGGATCAAAACTAAACAAGAAGGGAACTCAACATGTGGCTGAAGTGTGATGAACAGAAAACAACAAGCTGCAACAAAAGCAATAATGAACAAAAATCAAAGACAGTGGAGCAAAGGCTAAACTAAACCAGAATGAATCTCAACATGTGGTTGAAGTGTGATGAACTGAAACCTGCATCTGTGACAAAGCAAAATAAATAGATGATCAAAAAACAGACAAAAGAACTCAACAAAGACAAACTGACAGAAAATCATAATGATCATGGACCGAGCAGGGGCAAATCATGACAGGGGTAGGGTCTTCAAATTGACAGCAAACATTCTTAGGACACAGACTCTGGACAAGTTCAAAGATAGCTAACCTTGACCTGTTTTAAGATGTTAAAAAAAATCACAGTCTGTACCTAATTTTATGGAATGATCTCGAGGATGTTAGCCTGGTAACTTCACTTCCTGATGTCACTAGCTGCTAACTTCACTTTGTTTTTGGCTAGAAATAACACCTTTCTCATAAAACTCAAGCCATCTTCTGCTAACTCAAGCTAACTTCCTATGGAGTTAAATTTGTCTCAGTAATACCTAATGCACAGAGGGTGATCAAATATTCCTTGATTTGCACAACTTCCACTCTTCTCAAAAGCTCATGTACACACACATGCAAAGCCCCCTAGAGACGCTGTTAAAATGTAAATATTGTTTTTGATTGATTGCTTGATAGAGGGACTTTACTAAACATGTACAAAATGTACGTAAAACAATAGGATCTTAATAATTAATTAAACAACTGCAAATTATAAAGAACACAATGCTCCTACGGCCAAGGGTATTTTAGCATTGCGTTATATTTTATTTAATTTATAACTTGCTGTTCAGATTTGTTTTCACTTTCTGTTTCAAAGTCATAACTGTAGAAACATATAGAGAATGTAGAGAAGCCTGAATTCTTGAATTATTTTTTTCCCCAAAACTGATGTTATAAAACTGTCAAACTGCAACGTTATTAATGAAGCACCAAAAAAAAGTATCGAAAAGGTATGACTGACAGGCTCACGTAATGTAATAATAATAATAAATTTTATTTGTAATGCACTTTACATTTGACACCAAATCCCAAAGTGCTACAGTATAAAACAAAAGAACACAGAAGACTATAAATCAGTGTAAAAGCAATAAAACAGTAACAATAAAATCAAAATAAGAATGATAAAACAGCAGCAGTTATTTAGCTAAAGGCCAGAGTAAAAAGGTAGGTTTTGAGTCCTTTTTTAAAAGCATCCACGGTCTGTGGAGCCCTGAGGTGGTCTGGAAGGGCATTCCATAGACGGGGAGCAGCCACTGAGAAGGCCCTGTCACCCATGGTCTTGAGCCGTGTCCTGGGCATGGCTAGACAGTGATGTTGGCCTGACCGGGTCCTAGTGGAAGTGTGTGGTGTGAGCAGTTCAGTGAGGTAAGTGGGAGCCACACCATGGAGACAGTGATGAGTGTGCAGGAGGACTTTGTATTGAATACGGCAGTGAATGGGGAGCCAGTGGAGGGAGTGAAGAATGGGGGTGATGTGCTCGTGCCTGCGCACCCTCATCAGGACCCTGGCAGCACTGTTTTGGACATACTGGAGCATAATGTACATAATACATAATGTAGAAAAAAGTTAAAATGTGTATTAAAAATAGACAAAAAGTAAATATACGAGGGCTGTCAATAAAGTATAGGTCCTTTTTATTTTTTTCAAAAACTATATGGATTTCATTCATATGTTTTTACGTCAGACATGCTTGAACCCTCGTGCGCATGCGTGAGTTTTTCCACGCCTGTCGGTGACGTCATTCACCTGTGAGCACTCCTTGTGGGAGGAGTCGTCCAGCCCCTCGTCGGAATTCCTTTGTCTGAGAAGTTGCTGAGAGACTGGCGCTTTGTTTGATCAAAGTTTTTTCTAAACCTGTGAGACACATCGAAGTGGACACGGTTCAAAAAATTAAGCTGGTTTTCGGTGAAAATGTTAACGGCTGATCAATCAATCAATCAATCAATTTTTTTTTATATAGCGCAAATCACAACAAACAGTTGCCCCAAGGCGCTTTATATTGTAAGGCAAGGCCATACAATAATTATGTAAAACCCCAACGGTCAAAACGACCCCCTGTGAGCAAGCACTTGGCTACAGTGGGAAGGAAAAACTCCCTTTTAACAGGAAGAAACCTCCAGCAGAACCAGGCTCAGGGAGGGGCAGTCTTCTGCTGGGACTGGTTGGGGCTGAGGGAGAGAACCAGGAAAAAGACATGCTGTGGAGGGGAGCAGAGATCGATCACTAATGATTAAATGCAGAGTGGTGCATACAGAGCAAAAAGAGAAAGAAACAGTGCATCATGGGAACCCCCCAGCAGTCTACGTCTATAGCAGCATAACTAAGGGATGGTTCAGGGTCACCTGATCCAGCCCTAACTATAAGCTTTAGCAAAAAGGAAAGTTTTAAGCCTAATCTTAAAAGTAGAGAGGGTGTCTGTCTCCCTGATCTGAATTGGGAGCTGGTTCCACAGGAGAGGAGCCTGAAAGCTGAAGGCTCTGCCTCCCATTCTACTCTTACAAACCCTAGGAACTACAAGTAAGCCTGCAGTCTGAGAGCGAAGCGCTCTATTGGGGTGATATGGTACTACGAGGTCCCTAAGATAAGATGGGACCTGATTATTCAAAACCTTATAAGTAAGAAGAAGAATTTTAAATTCTATTCTAGAATTAACAGGAAGCCAATGAAGAGAGGCCAATATGGGTGAGATATGCTCTCTCCTTCTAGTCCCCGTCAGCACTCTAGCTGCAGCATTTTGAATTAACTGAAGGCTTTTTAGGGAACTTTTAGGACAACCTGATAATAATGAATTACAATAGTCCAGCCTAGAGGAAATAAATGCATGAATTAGTTTTTCAGCATCACTCTGAGACAAGACCTTTCTGATTTTAGAGATATTGCGTAAATGCAAAAAAGCAGTCCTACATATTTGTTTAATATGCGCTTTGAATGACATATCCTGATCAAAAATGACTCCAAGATTTCTCACAGTATTACTAGAGGTCAGGGTAATGCCATCCAGAGTAAGGATCTGGTTAGACACCATGTTTCTAAGATTTGTGGGGCCAAGTACAATAACTTCAGTTTTATCTGAGTTTAAAAGCAGGAAATTAGAGGTCATCCATGTCTTTATGTCTGTAAGACAATCCTGCAGTTTAGCTAATTGGTGTGTGTCGTCAGGCTTCATGGATAGATAAAGCTGGGTATCATCTGCGTAACAATGAAAATTTAAGCAATACCGTCTAATAATACTGCCTAAGGGAAGCATATATAAAGTGAATAAAATTGGTCCTAGCACAGAACCTTGTGGAACTCCATAATTAACTTTAGTCTGTGAAGAAGATTCCCCATTTACATGAACAAATTGTAATCTATTAGACAAATATGATTCAAACCACCGCAGCGCAGTGCCTTTAATACCTATGGCATGCTCTAATCTCTGTAATAAAATTTTATGGTCAACAGTATCAAAAGCAGCACTGAGGTCTAACAGAACAAGCACAGAGATGAGTCCACTGTCCGAGGCCATAAGAAGATCATTTGTAACCTTCACTAATGCTGTTTCTGTACTATGATGAATTCTAAAACCTGACTGAAACTCTTCAAATAGACCATTCCTCTGCAGATGATCAGTTAGCTGTTTTACAACTACCCTTTCAAGAATTTTTGAGAGAAAAGGAAGGTTGGAGATTGGCCTATAATTAGCTAAGATAGCTGGGTCAAGTGATGGCTTTTTAAGTAATGGTTTAATTACTGCCACCTTAAAAGCCTGTGGTACATAGCCAACTAACAAAGATAGATTGATCATATTTAAGATCGAAGCATTAAATAATGGTAGGGCTTCCTTGAGCAGCCTGGTAGGAATGGGGTCTAATAAACATGTTGATGGTTTGGATGAAGTAACTAATGAAAATAACTCAGACAGAACAATCGGAGAGAAAGAGTCTAACCAAATACCGGCATCACTGAAAGCAGCCAAAGATAACGATACGTCTTTGGGATGGTTATGAGTAATTTTTTCTCTAATAGTTAAAATTTTGTTAGCAAAGAAAGTCATGAACTCATTACTAGTTAAAGTTAATGGAATACTCAGCTCAATAGAGCTCTGACTCTTTGTCAGCCTGGCTACAGTGCTGAAAAGAAACCTGGGGTTGTTCTTATTTTCTTCAATTAGTGATGAGTAGAAAGATGTCCTAGCTTTACGGAGGGCTTTTTTATAGAGCAACAGACTCTTTTTCCAGGCTAAGTGAAGATCTTCTAAATTAGTGAGACGCCATTTCCTCTCCAACTTACGGGTTATCTGCTTTAAGCTACGAGTTTGAGAGTTATACCATGGAGTCAGACACTTCTGATTTAAAGCTCTCTTTTTCAGAGGAGCTACAGCATCCAAAGCTGTCTTCAATGAGGATGTAAAACTATTGACGAGATACTCTATCTCCCTTACAGAGTTTAGGTAGCTATTCTGCACTGTGTTGTTATATGGCATTAGAGAACATAAAGAAGGAATCATATCCTTAAACCTAGTTACAGCGCTTTCTGAAAGACTTCTAGTGTAATGAAACTTATTCCCTACTGCTGGGTAGTCCATCAGAGTAAATGTAAATGTTATTAAAAAATGATCAGACAGAAGGGAGTTTTCAGGGAATACTGTTAAGTCTTCTATTTCCATACCATAAGTCAGAACAAGATCTAAGATATGATTAAAGTGGTGGGTGGACTCATTTACTTTTTGAGCAAAGCCAATAGAGTCTAATAATAGATTAAATGCAGTGTTGAGGCTGTCATTCTCAGCATCTGTGTGGATGTTAAAATCGCCCACTATAATTATCTTATCTGAGCTAAGCACTAAGTCAGACAAAAGGTCTGAAAATTCACAGAGAAACTCACAGTAACGACCAGGTGGACGATAGATAATAACAAATAAAACTGGTTTTTGGGACTTCCAATTTGGATGGACAAGACTAAGAGACAAGCTTTCAAATGAATTAAAGCTCTGTCTGGGTTTTTGATTAATTAATAAGCTGGAATGGAAGATTGCTGCTAATCCACCGCCCCGGCCCGTGCTACGAGCATTCTGACAGTTAGTGTGACTCGGGGGTGTTGACTCATTTAAACTAACATATTCATCCTGCTGTAACCAGGTTTCTGTTAGGCAGAATAAATCAATATGTTGATCAATTATTATATCATTTACCAACAGGGACTTAGAAGAGAGAGACCTAATGTTTAATAGACCACATTTAACTGTTTTAGTCTGTGGTGCAGTTGAAGGTGCTATATTATTTTTTCTTTTTGAATTTTTATGCTTAAATAGATTTTTGCTGGTTATTGGTAGTCTGGGAGCAGGCACCGTCTCTACGGGGATGGGGTAATGAGGGGATGGCAGGGGGAGTGAAGCTGCAGAGAGGTGTGTAAGACTACAACTCTGCTTCCTGGTCCCAACCCTGGATAGTCACGGTTTGGAGGATTTAAGAAAATTAGCCAGATTTCTAGAAATGAGAGCTGCTCCATCCAAAGTGGGATGGATGCCGTCTCTCCTAACAAGACCAGGTTTTCCCCAGAAGCTTTGCCAATTATCTATGAAGCCCACCTCATTTTTTTTGCATGCGCACGAGGGTTCAAACATGTCTGACGTAAAAACATATGAATGAAATCCATATAGTTTTTGAAAAAAATAAAAAGGACCTATACTTTATTGACAGACCTCGTATATTCCTCATGTATCTGCTGCTCTCAGGGGTTTGATTACACCAGTAAACACTGCAACAGAAATGCAGAAATTTTCCAGATGTAATCAGGTGAAAAACAAAAAACATAATTTCCAGTGATGTGGCAAATTATGCAATTGGTGATTTAAAAGAAATGAGATGCTTCCTGTTATCAACGAGGATCCAAAAAGCCTTCAGTGTTGCTTTGGCACATTTAGCTTTTTTTTTCTTTCTTTCTTTTTTGCAGAGTCAGTTATATACTCTGCCAGTACAATATCAGATAAATTTATGATGCTAAAGGTTCTTTCCAATTTTGGCTCACCTGCCTTCGCCTGAATGGCACCAGCCGGTGTTCGCAGACATACATCAATCACATGTCATTATGAGGTGGAGTGGGTGGCAGACGAAGGACGCCAATCTCTTCGAAGAGCACAGTCAAAAAAATAAATAAATAAAAGCTGTTCCGTTTCAGTGACATAATAACCTTTCTCCATAACAGACCAGTACGAGTGAATAAATCTGCAGCTGGCAGTAGACACGATGGGGCTAAGCTCTGCCTAATGATGTTTGTGCCAGCACGAAGCCCCCTATAGCTGCAACCTGACGTCAACCCTTCAGCGCAATAATGTTGGCGCTCTCATCCTACTGGGTTGGATTACAATTACGGCACTTTGGGTTTGCAGTATGCATCCGGATATCGCTGGCACTCCTGTCTTGTAAATCACATATTATTCTGTAGGGAAACAGGAGGAATGCCACTACAAGTGTAGCCTCGTCGTAAGCAGACGTGGATGCATTTTGTGCTTTAACACACCTGCAGCACATTTAAATTAACTTAATGAGAGTATTGCGCACAGTGCCGCGTTCATGCTTGGCGTATAATGCAGTTAGTTGCCTAATTATCTGGCTTGCTGGTTTGTGAAAATGTCAGCTGTTACAATGCCGTGTGCTGCTCCACAAAAAAAAAAGAAAAGAAAAAACAAAAAGAAACCTGAAGGTAATCTTCAGTTCACGTGCACTCTCTCATGGCCTGCATACTGTTTGCACAAGTAGGTAGACACTTTAAAGTTGTTGTTCTGACTAAGTGTGGGTCAGGCTTCAGCACCGCAGAGGCCCATATTCATCACCCCGCTATCTGTAAGCACTCAACCAGCAAAACAAATGGTTTCTCCGAAGCACGTACACGCACACACAAATACACACCACCAATATAATCAAGTGCAAAAAAGTATCTGTAGTGCACTATACGTGGTCTGTCCATAAATTAACGGTCCTTTTTATTTTTTTTAAAAACTATATGGATTTCATTCATATGTTTTTACGTCAGACATGCTTGAACCCTCGTGCGCATGCGTGAGTTTTTCCACGCCTGTCGGTGACGTCATTCGCCTGTGATCACGCCTTGTGGAAGGAGTGGTCCCGCCCCCTCGTCGGATTTTCATTGTCTGGAAATGGCGGAATGAAAAGGACTTTTTTTCCATCAGAATTTTCTCAGAAGCTGTTAGAGACTGGCACCTAGAAACCATTCGAAAAATTTATCTGGCTTTCAGTGAACATTTTATGGGCTTCACAGAGAATAAGGACTTTAACTACAGCTTTAAGGACCCCTTTAAGGACGGTCGGTGCGCCGCGCTGCGAGCTGCGACGATGCGGCACAAACCACTGGATCATTTCTAAGCTCTCCACAAGTTCTTTTATACTCACTCGACTGGTAAGCACTGAAAGCCGAGATAGACATGTCCCAACTTGTCCTGTAACACTCCGAAACGGAGGTGTTCCTTTGTCTCGCTTCATCAGCGAATCGGTTGTGACGCGCGAAGCCTCTGCGCGGCTTCCATGACAAAATCTCTTGTTAAAAGTGAAATCTGCCGGAAAATGGCTGATGTCCAGGTCTTGTGATAACCAGAGAAAGAGCACACGATGGTCTCGTATCCACAGAGCCATCAGCTTAGAAATGATCCAGTGGTTTGTGCCGCATCGTCGCAGCTCGCAGCGCGGCACACCGACCGTCCTTAAAGGGGTCCTTAAAGCTGTAGTTAAAGTCCTTATTCTCTGTGAAGCCCGTAAAATTTTCACTGAAAGCCAGATACATTTTTCGAGTGGTTTCTAGGTGCCAGTCTCTAACAGCTTCTGAAAAAATTCTGATGGAAAAGAAGTCCTTTTCATTCCGCCATTTCCAGACAATGAAAATCCGACGAGGGGGCGGGACCACTCCTTCCACAAGGCGTGCTCACAGGCGAATGACGTCACCGACAGGCGTGGAAAAACTCACGTATGCGCATGAGGGTTTAAGCATGTCTGACGTAAAAACATATGAATGAAATCCTTATAGTTTTTGAAAAAAATAAAAAGGTACGATATTTTATGGACAGACCTCGTATTCTGCCTGTTCCTCCGTCAGTGCGTGCTTGCTTGTTATATCTCAGGAAAGTGTTACCATAGTAACAGACAAAAATGGCAAAATTCACCCACTACTTTCATATTGGGAACCACTGAAGCTATCAAGCATATTGTGTGCTTAAATTACTGACTGCAAGTTTGTTTCAGTTAAACTTTTTTTTCGTAAAAATGACCAAAAATCCATCTTCTGACCTTTTACGGCAACAAAGTGTCTAGTTGCTGGTTTTCGGGCGATTTCCTGGGCGACTTTCTATTTGATCAAAAAGAACATGTTTTCTTTAAAATGACTGCATATACCTGGCTTAGCGATGCATCTCAGGAACCACCGAGGCTGGCGAGCACATTTTAGGCTTAAACTGTTGAGTGATCCGAGTTTCTATTTGACCCATTGTAATATTTTTCCTGCAAATGAAGAGAAATGCTTCTTTAGGCCTTTGACTGTGATTGAATGGCTGACCACTGTATCTTGCCAAGTACTGAGGCCAAAGAGCAAAAAATGGTGTTAAATTACTGAAGGACACAGTTTTGATTTGACCCAATGGAATATTTGTCTTGAAATTTAAATAAAATTATGAAAAATATATCTTTTGACCTTTTGATCCTGATGAAATGACACCTGCTCTATCTCAGCAAACTCTGAGACCAGTGGTGGCTTCTGAAAAATTTCTCAGAGGCGGGGGAGGCATTTTTTTCTAACAGTGATTAAGGGCCCCTTCACACATAGTGTGAATTTGGTTGATTTGTGCATAAAATGCACATGAAGCAGGAATCGTATGCAAAACATGTAGAATCGTAGCTGCTTCCAACGCCTTGTACACCTGTTGCTACAACTATTTGGGCACACCAGCAGCTAAAAGACAAAGTGTACGCTGTGCGAATGCCGGCCAAATTCCAGATGACACTCACGAACATCTAACACCGCTCACATGGCACTTAGAAAATGTGTGGCCATTCACACTATTAACACGACAACAGTCTGTAGACAATCACTGTCGTGCTGGCAGTGAAATTTGTCTAAATTCCCCACGAGTGTGGCTTTGGTGTGTGCGCTGAACTGACAGGAGGTGTGACCAGCACCATAAGCGGCTGTGGAGATCTGTTGATCTGGACATCCCAGTTGGACAACACGTACTGTGTTTGGACAGACATGGACTAACAACTGCCCACTGTGACGTGCGTGTGTCTGCTTGCTGTCATCAGGTGGACATAAGTAAAAGCATATATCGCTGTGGCAATGGGCTGCAGCTAGCAAGTGCATGCATGCTGCAGCCCATAAAACGCAGCAGACTATCTGACTGTCATGTCACCCATGTGAGCTCTGTTCCACATGATGCGGTTTCAGTCCTGTGGCGCACCATCCACAAGACACGTGTGTCGGCTGGACACGCACCAGCAGATGTGGACATGATGAGACGAGGGAACTGCTTTTCATTCATGTCATTTCTTGACTGTACTTCTGTGACCATGGTCATCTACAGAGGAACAGAGGGATCATACTTGTATTGCAAGCTTAATAAGGGGGATGCAATAAAATGTGGTGTTTTTATATGGTGCGTGGTCAGCTGTGCCTAAACTCTGGACCAAATACAAACAACATGGGAAGGTTGTTAAAGGCAAACATAGTGGTAGACCAAGGAAGACATCAAAGCGTCAAGACAGAAAACTTAAAGCAATATGTCTCAAAAATAAAAAATGCACAACAAAACAAATGAGGAATGGATGGGAGGAAACTGGAGTCAACGTCTGTGACCGAACTGTAAGAAACTGCCTAAAGGAAATGGGATTTACATACAGAAAAGCTAAACGAAAGCCATCATTAACACCTAAACAGAAAAAAACAAGGTTACAGTGGGCTAAGGAAAAGCATTCGTGGACTGTGGATGACTGGATGAAAGTCATATTCAGTGATGAATCTCGAATCTGCATTGGGCAAGGTGATGATGCTGGAACTTTTGTTTGGTGCCGTTCCAATGAGATTTATAAAGATGACTGCCTGAAGAGAACATGTACGTTTCCACAGTCATTGATGATATGGGGCTGCATGTCAGGTAAAGGCACTGGGGAGATGGCTGTCATTACATCATCAATAAATGCACAAGTTTATGTTGATATTTTGGACACTTTTCTTATCCCATCAATTGAAAGGATGTTTGGGGATGATGAAATCATTTTTCAAGATTATAATGCATCTTTCCATAGAGCAAAAACTGTGAAAACATTCCTTGCAAAAAGACACATAGGGTCAATGTCATGGCCTGCAAATAGTCCGGATCTTAATCCAATTGAAAATCTTTGGTGGCAGTTGAAGAAAATGGTCCATGACAAGGCTCCAACCTGCAAAGCTGATCTGGTAACAGCAATCAGAGAAAGTTGGAGCCAGATTGATCAAGAGTACTGTTTGTCACTCATTAAGTCCATGCCTCAGAGACTGCAAGCTGTTATAAAAGCCAGAGGTGGTAGAACAAAATACTAGTGATGTGTTGGAGCATTCTTTTGTTTTTCATGATTCCATAATTTTTTTCCTCAGAACTGAGTGAGTCCATATTTTTTTCCCTCTGCTTGGTCTAAAAAAGTAACCGTTACTGACTGCCACAATTTTTTTTTCCTGATTTCTTATAGTGTTTCTTAAAGCCAGAAAGTTGCCATTTGACTTTAGTTTTGTGTCATGTCTGTGATCTGCTTTCTTTCTATAAAATTAAACAACTGAATGAACATCTTCAGAGGCCGGTGATTCCATAATTTGTGCCAGGGGTTGTATATTGCATCCAGGAGCCTCCACTTGCAAAAGGTTAATCAAAATCATAATTAAAATGATGTGGTGCCACAATAAATTAGCTCACTTACCCATTATTCACATGAATCAAATGTTGTTTGATGTAAAATATTGGAACACTTGATATTTCACATATTTAATTTGTTTATGCCATTTCAAATACAAAAAAATAAAAAAAAATACAAATTTCTAAAATGATCTTCCTTAAACTCAAACTGAAAGCAAATCTCTACAACTTGAAATAAATTAATAAAAATATATAAAAGCCAAGATGATGGGTTGCATAAGAAATGTTATGCTTTGCTAAAATACCTGTAAATAATCTGTTTTATTACCAGTTTTCTTCAAACAAGTCAGGGGATGAATACATGAACATTTCCAAGTCACTGAATATGTCTTGGACTTTACATCTGACATTTGAGTGTCTCATGCAGATGGAAAAGCACTATATAAATGCCTTCCATTTACCATTTACATCAGTTATGAAGAAATACAAACAGTATGGCACTCCATGGTAAATCTGTGTGAAGTAGACAGTTCTGAACATCTAAGTGACTGTGCAAGAAGGAGAAGAGTGAGGAAAGCCACCAAGACACCCAGACAACCAAGAAGAAGTTATAGTCTTCTGTGATTTGAGAAACTGTGCATAGTGCATGTTTTGCATTCTGTATCACCAGTTATACAGCTTCATGATGAAGTAGCATGGAGAAGGACTTTCTTTCACCAAAAAATCAAATCTAGGCTTGCATGTCACATGTACCTTCTGGCAAATTGCAACTGAACTTTCAGGTCTTCTTTTTTTATATATAAATCTTCCTCAAAGTGTATTTTATGCATTTTATCACTTAATTAAGGTGTGTGTGTGTGTGGGGTGGGGTGGGGGGGGGGGGGGGGGTTGAAGTTGGGACATTTAATATTCTGTGGTAAAATGAGATGATCTGGGTTATTTCTGTTACATTTGTCACAGAGGTGTTAATCAAGCTGTGACATAAATTCATCTTAAATCAGGAGAACGTCTGTGAAAACAGAACTGTGGAACTTTGGAGATGTTATGTAAAAGGTGATTTTGCCCCTTTAATAATTATCTTTTTGGCTCCGAGTCCATTTCATTGTTAAATCTGTCCACTGAACATTAAAAATGCTTGATGCATGATGTTTCTCATCCAGATTTCAAACTGTTTTAAGCCTGTCGGAGCTCTGTGAGGCTATTAATTAACAATCATTAAAACTGAACACATGAATGACAGTAAATGCACAAACTCCCACATTTGACATAAAACAATGACAGTTATTAAAGCGTTACTTTGGTATGAAAAGTATTTAACATGGACTTTACCTGCATGTCTCGCTGTGCAAAAGGAAACTCTTTTAACCACATAAACTAACCCATGTGCTGATTGTGTAATTTTCTTGCTGCTATTTTAAAAATTACATACTTCTGATTTGGTGGTGTTGTTTAAACTGTGCAAAAACGTGTCCAAAGGTATGAACATCAAACCCAGTTACTGCTCTCAAAAACATTCTTTATTTCCAGACCAAGTCAGTGACCCGCTAAACCAAATAGGGCAATGCGCGATTAATCACAATTAAAAAATATATACTTATAACATGTTATAGGTGCTGTAATTAATTACTCTAAATGAAGGTGTTATTTTGACAGCCATAATAATAACACAATAAAGTAAAAATAATAATAGAGGTCTGTGGTGGTATTTGCATGGTGGTAACGCACTCACCGACGGCAGAAACGTCCAACAGAGTGAACAACCCAACAAAAATAGGATTTTACGTGAGAGATGTCTGGGGTGATTTTCAACCTGACTGAAATTGCCCCGAAAATGAATGGGACTATTTGAAGCTCAACTTTAGCTTGATTGGACAGTGACGTTCAGATGCAGATCAAATGGTCTGGTACGTTCATAACCACTGTAGCAGTGGTAGAATCGGATGGAAAAATAATCCATCCTTTTCCAATATGGCAGGGCATCACCCAAATCACCCTTATGAACAAGCCGCCCATGACTGAGACTGGAGAGGATGTTTTGTGCTTTCTCAGGGACACAAAAAGCCCTATTTTATGCCTGGTGCAAAGCAGTAAAAAAATTTTACCCGACGTATCTGTCATTTTTACAAGCAGCGTCCTCTAAATAATCACATCACTTGCAGTACTGTGGGTGTGTTGGTCTAAAAATGACTTGTGTCAAGTGCAGTGCTGGTGCTGTCACCAGAAAGCATTCGCACCTTCGTCCACCAAAAATCACCTGTACTGTCTTGTGCTGTTCAAAAAATGCAACAGTCAGATGCACCTACATAAGAGGCTTCATGTTGCACGTACACCTGGTGTCTCCGATCGAACGGTCCCCCATAAAAGTTGGTCCGCCCTGCCTTCACTGCACATGCATCATTTCTGAGTGTCAGCAACGTTTCGCTGATTATCGCTTTGTTTCTGCTTCAAACTGCACTCCAGTCATCATCTGTCTCAGCGACAGATATCTGAAGCTTTTGTACAACAATCATTTCCATATAAATTCAGCATTATCACCTCGTTTCTGCTTAAAACTGACTTCAGAATGATTTAAGAGGCTTTACTTTGTCATCTGATGGTTAATAATCACTTTAATCCCTTTGATTGCTTTGGGTGTAGAGAGTCAGACTCAGAGAACCAGTCTAAGACGTGCTGCTGTGATCCGAAATGATGCATGCACAGTGAAGGCTGGGCGGACCTATTTTTAGGGGGGACCGTTCGGTTGGCGCCACCAGCCTGCACATATCATCTCCAGGTGGCTGCAGTGGTGTCATTTTAATACTATGATAACCGTAACAAAAGAAAAATGTCAAAGGACGGAGAAAAAAAATGTTTGAGAAGCTATTAGCTCTCTCTCTCCCTCTCTCTCACACACACACACACACACACACAAAAATGTGAATTCTAAACAATCATTGCTGCTGTAATGCTTCACCTCAAAAGTTTTGATGTTTGCTTTGCTCTTTAACAGGTTGGCACTAATCCGTTACTGAGCCAGAAAGTCTTTCATTGCCTCCACTTCCTCAGTATCACTGCACACTATACACAGTGCATTCCAGTTTAAAGGGGGTGGGCACGTCTCTCTCTCTCTCTCTCTCTCTCTCTCTCTCTCTCTCTCTCTCTCTCTCTCTCTCTCTCTCTCTCTCTCTCTGTCTGATTGGTCGATCTCAAGCTGGAAATACAAAATAAACATGATGAGTGAACATGGTGTATGCTACCCTTTTGTGCACAGCACACAGCTGTACACTGGTATTTCCCACTGCTAAAGTGCATGGGAACATGCCCCAAATGGATCTGCACCAACTGTGCAGCTCATTTTAGCATCCACCATTAAAAGCAGGCCCCACATTTTACCAGGAAATTATTCTTCTTATTATTATTAATGAAATACATCAAACGATGGTGGCTTAGTCGTTAGCACTGTTGCCGCCCAACGAGAAAGTCCAAAGTTCCCCTCCAACTTTGTCCCTTCTGTGTGGCATTTGCACATTCTCCGTGTGTTTGTGTGGGTTCTGTTCTGGTTCTCTGGCTTCCTTCCACTTGCAAAAACATGCAGGCGAAGTGAATTGGTAACTAAATTGCCTGTAGGTGTCTGTGTGAACACATTGTCTGTCTAAAATGTAAGTGTCGGCCCAACGGACAGTCCAGGGTGTACCCCGCCCAGTTCCCATGAACCTCAGTTGTAGTATGCAGGTTCAGAAAGCAGATGGACAGACTTGAACATGATGAAAGTCTAAATATTACAACTGTTTTGACAAATGTCACTAACCTAAGACTATCGAGCAGGTTTTGGTCTTGAATTATTCAGGGAGCTCAATTTTGTATTTGACCAAATAAAAGGTTCTCGCCCCTGAAATTGACTACAAGGACCTGTTTTGAGTTCTGACCTTGAAGAAATGTTCCTCTGCTGTACTTTAATAGCCAATGATGATTAATAGCAAATGCTGTGTTTTAATTTGTAGAAGACCTCAACATTCGTGCCAAGAATCTACTGGGGGGGGGGGGGGGGGGGTGCAGTTTGTTATATAACAGGTGCAGCATAGAAAGAAATCTGTCTTGTTATTTCAAAAAGCCATACGTGAAATGACTACTTGTGCATCACAAGAGAAAAGTAATTTTTGCATTGTACTGTGAACCACTGTGACTTTGGATAAGACACTGCAATTGCACTGTCCAAGTCCACCCAGCTGTAAATGGCATCGGTTTTGGCCTGGACGTAACCTTGCAATGGATTAATGTCCCATCCAGGGTGTGTCTTTGACTTTCATCTGCTTCACACGATGTTACCTGGAGATAAACACCACCATGGGCCTCGAGGTTCTGTGTAGGACTTGTACTTCTTCTTATGAAGAGATACTCAGCCTACAGTGCTCATGCTGAGCTTAACCTGTATTTAAATGGTGCCACATATCTGTATTTTATGCAACACATATCTCGTGATTACAGCTGATGCTGTGATTGGAGTTGTGCACATGGTCAAGAAGAGGTTCAAGTGGATGATGACGATAATAATAATAATGATGGCGATGAAGACTAATTGCCTGAAGGCTTGGGCGATGCTGCTGCAGATGGTAATTAGACCATCTTCTAGCTGAAGTTCAAAGCATTCCACATATGTGAAACATCTGTGGGAAAATATGCAATGAGAAAATCACAGCTAAGAAAGTGCACTAACTGAAGGGATGGTGCTATTCATTGGAGAAAAACGGATTTATCTTCCAGCAGGAAAATACACAGACACCAAAAATATGGGGACATCCAAACATGGGCACTGGATATTTTACTGTCAATTCAACACTGTCAATGGCCAGCCGTAGGTACTCTGCAACAGCTTTGCTGTCTGCACTTACGACCAAACTGTCAACCTTGATGGAACAGCAACTCAGTTTCCTCAACCCACCGGGAGGGAAGACACTTTCTCAGCCAAAAAAAAGAAAAAAAAAAGAAAAAAGGAATTGCATCAATGAGTTTCAACTCTCACACCAGCCAGTATGGATGAGTGCTTGGCCATCATAAAAGATTAAGTGACCCGATGTGGCTGCCTCCAAAAAAAGAATGAGGACTGAGGAAGAAGTAAAAAGTATAAATGTAAGATTCATAAAGCCAGGACAGGGAGAGAGGAAGAGTGAGAAAGAGAGCGAGAGTTGTTTGCAGCATGCAATGCATTACATGCTACGTGACAGGGGAAAAATTAATCTCCCAGGAACTACAAAGCAAACTTTACACAATATCAGGATGGTTGAAATGATTAGCCTGATGTGTGCCAAAATATTGCATGTTCTTATAAAGGTTCAGCATGTTCCATTGATTCATTGTTGAGTACAACACACAAGCAAGTAAGAAAAATGATTGTCCTAGCACAGGCCCAGTGCGGTGCCAACATCACTTCAAATTATCAGGTGGGACAAATAATTGGTAGCCAGAACCACAACTAGAGACTATTTGTTGCAAATGATATTACAGCCTAAATGGTAACTGGACTGCATTCATATAGCGCTTTTCCATCTGCATCAGACGCTCAAAGCGCTTTAAAATAATGCCTCACATTCACCCCGATGTGGTGCTGCCATACAAGGCGCTCACTACACACCAGGAAGAACTAGGGGATTAAGGACCTTGCCGAAGGGCCCTTAGTGATTTTCCAGTCAGGCTGGGATTTGAACTTTAACCACTAGAACATCACCTTCCCTAGAAAACAAAACTAGAATGTCTACCAAAGCTATGTTAAATTAATTCACTTTCCTAACATGAAATAAATCCAATACAAGAGTAGATCTAGTCGGGACTGGACTGTTTGTACGTGTTGGTAGTATAAAGTTCTCTCTGACCCGATATCCAGATACTTGCCAACTAACTCCCCATATATCCAAAAAATAATCAGTCTGCTTACGACTCTAACAGTATATTACAACAGGTGTTCGAATGCACTGTGGGCATGTATGAAAACACCAGAGTCTATGCAAAGCTGTTTTGACCATTTATTCCGTGTTCTTAATATCAGAAACAAGTTTCCTTCACTAGTTTGATCTTTGTCCCAACTAGCTGAACATTTGGCCACGCGAGTGTAGCATTTTGTTGTACAAGCTGACCAAAAAGTCTTACTAATCACTCTGTTTCAGCAACTAAAGGCACTTTTATCAAGCTATTTCCAACAGAAACCTTAATAGTAATGCTAGGTGCTGCTAGTAGCACCAAAGCCCCAACTAGTCTGTTGTTGATGCACTAATGGCCGTTGAGCTGAACTAGTAGCACTGAAAGTTTTACTCAGCAAATGAGATGGAAAAGCTGTGACGTTTTCACTAGTCAAACACCGGTTCACCTCCCGAGTTAACGAGTGACCTACAATTCTGTTCACTAGTTAACTAGTGAGCATTTCAACTCTCACTAATAAACTAGTATACAAGGTCTGTCCATAAAGTATCGTACCTTTTTATTTTTTTTTAACTATATGGATTTGATTCATATGTTTGTACGTCAGACATGCTTGAACCCTTGTGCGCATGCGTGAGTTTTTCCACGCCTGTCGGTGACGTCATTCGCCTGTGAGCACGCCTTGTGGAAGGAGTGGTCCCGCCCCGTCGTCGGATTTTCATTGTCTGAAAATGGGCGGAATGATTTGGGGATTTTTTTCCATCAGAATTTTTTCAGAAGCTGTTAGAGACTGGCATCTGGAAACCATTCGAAAAATTTATCTGGCTTTCGGTGAAAATTTTACGGGCTTCACAGAGAATAAGGTCTGTTAGTACAGCTTTAAGGACCCCTTTAAGGACGCTCAGCGCGCCGCGCTCCGAGCTGCGACGACGCGGCACAAGCCACCAGACCATTTCTAAACGGATGGCTCTGTGGATACAAGACCGTCGTGTGCTCTTTCTCTGGTTATCACAAGAGCTAGACATCAACCATTTTCTGGCAGATTTCACTTTTAACAAGAGATTTTGTCATGGAAAGCCGCGCGGAGGCTTCGCGCGTAAAGACCGATTCACTTTTGAAGCGAGACAAAGGAACACCTCCGTTTCGGCGTGTCAGAGGACAAGTTTGGACATGTCCAGCTCTCCACACTTTCACTGATACTTACTGGACTGTTAAGTATTGAAAGCAGAGATAGACATGTCCAAACTTGTCCTCTGACACGCCGAAACGAAGGTGTTCCTTTGTCTCGCTTCCAAAGCGAATTGGTCGTGACGCGCGAAGCCTCCGCACGGCTTTCCATGACAAAATCTCTTGTTAAAAGTGAAATCTGCTGGAAAACGGCTGATGTCCAGCTCTTGTGATAACCAGAGAAAGAGCACACGACGGTCTCGTATCCACAGAGCCATCCATTTAGAAATGGTCTGGTGGCTTGTGGACAGACCTTGTAGTATACATTTTGAGCTTCAAGAGTTAAAGATGGAGTGTATGTCCACCGCATATTTCCTGTGCTGTCCTGAGTGCACTGGACCAAGCGTGTGCCAAGTGGTCACTCGGAAAGCAAAGTTATATTTGCCTTCCATTTTTTTTTCTGATCTGAAAAAAAAAATGACCCGGTCTATGACTAAACACTGTGATCCAATCAGAACCGTGAGTCTTGTGGTCAGTTGCACCCATGTCAGTTTCAGTAGTGTAGGTTACGGACCACAATCATATGTCTTAGTTGTGTGTTTGGACATCAGCCAACAAAAAACATTATCTGGCATCTTCCAACATGCAAAGTCACTGAACATTTATTTTTAATGAGAGTCTGGACAACCAATGGGGTGAATTTACAAGCCTGAAAATACTCCTATCACTCAGCGCTGTCATAACTTTCACCAAAAACAAACACGTCTCTCACAGAAGCTTCTGTTTGCTCCAATTCTGCAAGTGAACCTGCTCTATAGTTGCCATTGTAGAAAAAAGGCTAAAACTCAGCATAGTAAGGGTCCATTCATACTACGACCTGAAGTTGCTGATGTTGGCCAACGAAGCAGATTCACAAAAATCTCTGGGGTCCAGGAGCTCAACATTTGCTGACTGACTATTAGACGTACTTCAACTTTTGCCATCAGTCTGTGAGTGCTTTGGTAGCACACTCAGTGGAGCAGTCGCGTAGCTTGGCGGAGTTGTTTGTTCACTCAGCATTTAAGACATCACATGACGTAGCCTCTATAAAATCGACGTAACTCTATGATTGCGTCACTTGCTACTGGTGCATCATTGAGGCAGATTCTACGTATTCCTTCACATTTTTTCATGCCCAAGAGATACAGAGGAGGTGGTGCATCCAAACAATCCTCAGACCTTGGGCAACGGAGGCCGGTGGAGGCGAATGGAGCAGTAACTGCGTACTAGAGGAGGTGAAGCAGTAGTAGCAGAGCTGGCATTTTAGCATGAACGTAGAAGATTTTAAGCATGTTGAAAATTTTTCTGGGACCACAGCGAACATCACCAGTCCCCGACTGGTATCCACAGACGTCCTGCGGAGTCTAGTGGACCTCAGTGCTGGCTGACATTAATCAGCTTTTCACTCTCAGTCGGCAAACGTCAGAGTGTGAATGGGCCGTAATGTATTTACACTGATGAAATTCACAATTATGTTATGCTATTTATAAAAATCTCTGCTTTTATCAACAACAAAAAAATAAGTGTGTCACACTGAGCTAAGATTTACTGTAAAGCAACACCCAGTGTGTGTGTGTGTGTGTGTGTGTATGTGTGTGTGTGTGTGTGTTTTAATCTCATTTGCTGTTTTATAGTACTTTGGAAGAAAACTGCTTGTCCACAGACTTCTGCAGGCTTCAATGGTGTTGAGTCTGACAATGAGGAGACTAATGACTTTTTCTTATTTTTGTGATGTATTCTTTAAATGTGCATGCAATGCAACTTTGACAGATGCGTGATCATGGGCTTTGCCAGATATATTAGGGTAATTTTAGCCATAGCAGATGTCCATTAGTGATGATGGAGTAAAAAATAAACTGTCCCAAATGGTCTTTGCTGTGCTCCTTGTCTCCTCTAATTTACTTCGAGGTATAGATGGAGTACTTTAATCCCCACTGGGGGAAAGCAGCGCTGCAGCAGCCAAGTCACATTGCTGTCACAAATACCAACCACTCAGGGACATTTTAGGTATATGTAAGCAACACCAGCAAGAAAGAGTTAACAAAGCAGTCAACAAAAACATGACCTAGTGAAATAAGGACCACCATACATATAAGCTGACACTAAACAGTGCATCCGGAAAGTATTCACAACACTTCACTTTTTCCACATTTTTTATGTTATAGCCTTATTTCAAAATGGATGATTTTTTTTCCCTCAAAATTCAACACACAATACCCAGTAATGACAATGTGAAAGAAGGTGTTTTTTTTTTTCAGATTTATTAAAAATAATAATAATAAAAAAAAATAAGAAATCACATACATAAGTATTCACAGCCTTTGCTATGAAGCCCAAAATTGAGGTCAGGTGCATCCTGTTTCCACTAATCTGCAGCTTAATTGGAGTCCACCTGGGGTAAATTCAGTTGATTGGACATGATTTTGGAAAAAAAAAAACACCTGTCTACATATAAGGTCCCACAGTTGATAGTGCATGTTAGAGCATGAAGTCAAAGGAATTGTTTGTAGACCTCCGAGACAGGATTGTCTCGAGGCACAAATATGGGGAAGGGTACAGAAACATTTCTGCTTTGAAGGTCCCAATGAACACAGTAGCGTCCATCATCTGTAATAGGAGGAAGTTTGGATCCACCAAGACTCTTCCTAGAGCATCCTGCCCGTCTAAACTGAGCGATCGGGGAGAAGGGCCTTAGTCAGGGAGGTGACCAAGAACCCAATGGTCACACTGTCAGGGTTCCAGCATTCCTCTGTGGAGAGAGGAGAACCTTCCAGAAGGACAACCCTCTCTGCAGCAATCCACCAATCAGGTCTGTATGGTACAGCGGCCAAACGGAAGCCACTCCTTAGTAAAAGGCACATGGTAGCCCACCTGGAGTTTGTCAAAAGGCACGTGAAGGACTCTCAGACTATGAAAAACAAAATTTTCTGGTCTAATGAGACAAAGATTGAACACTTTGGTGTGAATGTCAGGCGTGATGGTTGGAGGAAACCAGGCACCATCCCTACAGTGAAGCGTGGTGGCAGCATCATGCTGTGGGGATGTTTTTCAGCGGCAGGAATTGGGAGACTAGTCAGGATTGAGGGACAGAGGGATTTAGCAATGTACAGAGACATCCAGAATGAAAACCTGCTCTCTTGACCTCAGACTGGACTGACCGTTCATCTTTCAGCAGGACAATGACCCTAAGCACACAGCCAAGATATCAAAGGAGTGGCTTCAGGACAACTCTGTGAATGTCCTTGAGTGACCCAGCCAGAGTCCAGACCTGAATCAGATTGAACATCTCGGGAGAGATCTGAAAATGACTGTGCACTGACGCTCCCCATCCAACCTGATGGAGCTTGAGAGGTGCTACAAAGAGGAATGGACAAAACTGTCCAAAGATAGGTGTACCAAGCTTGTGGCATCATATTCAAGAAGACTTGAAGCTGTAATTGCTGCCAAAGGTGCATCAACAAAGTACTGGGCAAAGAGTGTGGATACTTACGTATGTACATGTGATTTCTTTTTTTTTTTTTCTTTTTTTTTTTAAATATCATTTTGTCACTATGGTGTGTTGTGAGTAAAATTTTGAGGGGAAAAATTAATTTACTGTATTTTGGAATAAGGTTGTAACATAACAAAATGTGGAAAAAGTGAAGTGCTGTGAATACTTTCCGGATGCACTATAGATCTATTGCATAATGTATGGCAATTACGGTCAAGTTTAATGTGTACAGTATATCAATATGCCACATCTTATAGTAGAGTGAGTTAGCTGAGAAATGCCATAAATATTGGCTCCATATTAATTTGTTTTGCACAGACACAAAACTATAAAACCTGTTAGTTTAGATGCCACTTTAGCTTCAAATGGAATGCACATCACATTGTACTCCTGCCCCCCTGACACCCAACACACATACACACACAAGTAAAGTCACACTGACTAAGAGTAAAGAGTGATGACAGTATTTTTTAATTATTATTTGAACGTATAGACCCTCGGTCAAGTGATCTCCTGCATACCACAAAACCAAACCAACAACTGATCTGAGAAACGACACGAGACAGTAGATTAACCCCACATAAACCTTTCATGTAGATATACAGTGGTCCCTCGTTTATCGCGGGAATTACGTTCTAAAAATAGCCCGCAATAGGCGAAATCCGTGAAGTAGTCAGCGTTATTTTTTACAATTATTATAGACATTTTAAGGCTGTAAAACCCCTTCACTACACACTTTATATGAAGTCTGTCAATAAAGTAACGGTCCTTTTTATTTTTTTCAAAAACTATATGGATTTCATTCATATGTTTTCACGTCAGACATGATGCTTGAATCCTCGTGCACATGCGTGAGTTTTTCCACGCCTGTCGGTGACGTCATTCGCCTGTGAGCACGCCTTGGGAAGGAGTGGCCCCGCCCCCTCGTCGGATTTTCATTGTCTGGAAATGGCGGAATGAAAAGGACTTTTTTTCCATCAGAATTTTTTTCAGAAACTGTTAGAGACTGGCAGCTGGAAACCATTCGAAAAATTTATCTGGCTTTCAGTGAAAATTTTACGGGCTTCACAGAGAATAAGGTCTGGTAGTACAGCTTTAAAGACCCCTTTAAGGACGCTCGGCGCGCCACGCTCCGAGCTGCGACGATGCGGCACAAGCCACCGGACCATTTCTAAACGGATGGCTCTGTGGATATGAGACCGTCGTGTGCTCTTTCTCTGGTTACCACAAGAGCTGGACATCAGCCATTTTTCGGCAGATGTCACTTTTAACAAGAGATTTTGTCATGGAAAGCCGCGCGGAGGCTTCGCGCGTCACGACCGATTCGCTTTGGAAGCGGGACAAAGGAACACCTCCATTTCGGCGTGTTAGAGGACAAGGCCCAAACGCCCCCTCGTGGCGCCGGGTCCGCCACATGTTGCTGCCTCCACCGCACCACAGACCTGTCTTGGTTCCTGGATGGCAACCACCCAGGGAAACTAGTCCATCCCCACCTCTAGAAGGTAACCATTTATCTTCTGCAGCCAGGTGAAATACGTGCATCGCCTTGGCCTTCTCCAGCCCCTAGGGTCTTCAACACTGAGGCACCTATGTAATGGAGAGAAACGCACCACTTGGTCGAACTGCGGTAGCTGATGCTCCCTCACTATGCCAGTGATACTAACAACTCAAAGTCAATCCGGTGATACCCAAGGATCCTCTGAAGAGACCTACTACCAAAGGTCACACAGTTGAGGTGATCATTTGCAAAGAAAACCTGCACTATCTTGGCCCTTTGTAGCACACTACTGCCCACCCCTGGTCTCGACCTTACTTGTGCACGTCCAGGTAAATTATGTTATGGTTTGGCCCTGTATGAATAAAACAGTATTGACCTGAATGTGATATCCCAGCAGAGTTACAGCACACACTCTGAGCAGGCAAAGAAAGACACAAGTAAAGTTTTGTCTGACGTCAAACTGCACCTTTCATTTTTGTTGTGTTTTGTTTTCTTGGTTAACTGTATCATTTTTGAAATCTGCACTGATGGTATGTGCTGCCACCCACAGTATTACCCACAACAATATCTGGGCAAGGATACTCTAACCATCATGTGGGCTGGTTGCTTCAATCGACAAAGCAGCTACACAACCTACCATTGAGGTCCAGAACAGAGAGGCTGATACACACTTTGTGAGACTAGAACTATTATTGTGAGGGGGCTTGAATATGTTTCTCTTAAGCCAGTGTCGCAGACCGAATGGTCTGCCTCTAAAAATAGGTCCGCCCTGCCTTCACAGCTCATGCGTCATTTCGGACCACAGCAGCTCGTCTGAGACTGACTCTCTTCACTCTCTTTTTAAGCAAAAGCGAGGCGATAATCAGTGTCGCTTTGAAATGAAGGAGACGCAGTGAACACAGCAGCGAGCAGCTCGTCTAGCTGCGACACTCTGATCGCTTCCCCCATCTTTTATTATGAAATAATGCTGAATTTATGTAGAAATGATTGCTGTACAAAAGCTTCGGATATCTTTCGATGAGATAGATGATGACTGGAGTGCAGTTTGAAGCAGAAACGAGGTGCTAATCGTGAACCACAGCTGATGCACAAAAATGACGCATGCGCAGTGAAGGCGGAGTGGACCAATTTTTAGGGGGGAACATTTGGTCTGCGACACTGGGACAGTTTAGCTCGTTATCATACATCCTAGGGATCGACTTAAGGTTACAAGCATATTAGCCCAAAGAAGCACCATGGTTAATAACTCCTCTATTGACTTAATTTTTGATGAGTAACATTCATTGGCTACAGTGTTTGGAAATTCAGAAAATTCAATATTTCAATGCCCCAATAGGAGTAGCTGCTAAACTGAGAAATCCTAATCAGAACATAAAAGAAGTTCTACTTGAAGAATCAAATGGCTTTCAAAAGAAACAGCATACTTTATAATAATCTACAATGGAAAAACTCACAATTACTTGTTCAAATACTGAACATTTCCAAATATGCAGAGAAATTTTCCAACCTACATACTATGTGTTTTGGGAGGCAGCTCACCACATACGCTTAGAGCTTTTGCTTGCCCACTAGAAGGTCATCGTTTCAAGGTGATGCATGCCTATTTCTCCAAGTCTATCTTGAGTCATGTCAGGAAGAGCTTCCAGTGCAAAACCTGTGCCAAATCAACCCTCTCACACACACACACACACACACACACACACACACACATATATATATATATATATATATATATATATATATATATATATATATATATATATATATATATATATATATATATATATATTTGAGAGAGAGAACCTAACGGGTATAGTGAAGAGTCTCAGAGTAAAGCAAAAAGTACTTTTTTCCAGTTTGGCAGGACTTCACAAAAGACTACAGAGGAGAAAATCAAGCCAAAATCCACCAACAACTCACCAAGGGTGGCTGTATATCTATATATATATATATATATATATATATATATATATATATATATATATATATATATATATACGCAGCAAGAAGGTTAAGTGGGCCAAAGTGAGGCAGCATCGAGTTGAAGTGATTCCACACAGCTGAGCAGCCTTCTGTGGCTCCATCCTGGATGCTGCGGGGTGTAGGACGGGACTGTCCTTGTACTTTGCTGTAGGTCCCCAGGCAGCAGCAGGGCCTGAGTGGCAACCCCCAACTGATTATATTTGCATGCACATCCTATTTATATACTCTGCTTCTGATGCAGCAAAATGTTTTAGGGTTTTTAACTGCCCAGTCCCCATTAAATTTACAGGGGAGAGAAAACTGATGTTAAAATTTATGTTATATGTGTGTACTATAAGTGATTGATACGTTCTTGGTATCATTGCTGAACTTCATTTAGATTTTTGCAAAGTCCAAAATATGGATATGTTTATAGCTTTTACATCTTCTCTTCCTTTTAGGAGGTAAAGTGCTGACACGCTGTCAACTTAAGATTTGTTGGAGCAATGAGAATCTCCTGGTCACTCTTTTTGTCCATGATGCTGATTTGCAGCATCAGTAGCTCATCATGTGCTGAGCCAGTCTTGTGCAACCATTCTGCATGACAATAACCAATAAAAAACTTCAGTGCTGACACAATGTAGGAGTTAATATTTTGATATGATTTGAAAGCATGTCCAGGTTTTGCTCTATAGCTGTCCATCCGTCTGTGGATTCAGAACACAGGCATCTTTCTGATTCAAACAACAAAGAAAAAAAACATATATCATCAAGGCAATCCCTCAGTGGTGAGGAATATTGTATCTTGATTGATTCCCAGATGGGATGGTGGTCCTGAAGAAAATCTGCATCCAGGGTTAATCTACAGATGCCTGTGCATAGGTTTGTTTAACGTGGGAATGTTGATGCATGCTGACAAACACATAGTCGTTGGCAGATCGGTAGACTGTTTTGATGGATGGGATATATATATATATATATATATATATATATATATATATATATATATATATATATATATACACACACACACACACACACACACACACACACACACACACACACACACACACACCCAGGGTGGATTTTTACATTTAAAAGACATTTAAAAAACGTCTATGCCCGCTGTTGAAAAGATGTTCAAAAATGGTTCAAAAGTGAATGTTTTTCAGCATCCATTTGTAGACGTTTAATCAGTTATGAAGCCAGTTTTACTAACGATCAAACATCACACACAAACATGTGGTGAAACTAGTTTTTGGGTACTTTCGATTAACAGAATAGAATAGAATAGAATAGAATAGAAAGCCTTTATTGTCATTACAATAGCAAACAGTGTAGCAATTGAGAGAGTCCAAAAGGAAATGTCAAACTGTATGACAACTATAGGCGATGTAAACAATGGAACAACTGAAAAATGTGCAAAAGTCCTGTGCTACAAATGAGATAGATATGGTGCAACTCAGTACCTAATATAGTCCGTTTTTAGTGCAGATTATTGTTCAACATGGTGATGGTTTTGGGGAAGAAACTGTCTCTGACTCTGTTTGTCCTGGCCTGTATGGACCTGTAGCGCCTGCCAGAGGGCAACAGGTTGAAGAGGTGAAAGCGGTGAAAGAGGTGTATTGTCCTTGAGAATGTTCTTGGCCCTACTAAGACAGCGGGAGGTGTAGATGGTGGAAATGGGGGGCAGAGGACAGCCAATGATTTTTTTGGGCAGTGTTTGCTACCCTCTGCAGTCTCTTCCTGTCAGCTTCAGTGCAGCTGGAGTGCCACACTGATACTGCGTAGGTCAGCAGGCTCTCTATAGTGGAGCGATAGAAGGTCACCAGCAGGGGTGTGCTTAATTGCTCTTTCCTAAGCACCCTCAAGAAGTGTAGTCGCTGCTGGGCCTTCTTGACCAGTGCTGCGGTGTTGACTGACCAGGAGAGGTCAGCAGAGATGTGAACCCCTAGGAACTTGAAGGACTCCACTCGCGCCACGCATTTACCATTGATGTACAGTGGGGCAGGAGCAGTTTTCTTTCGACGGAAGTCCAGGATGAGTTCCTTATTCTTTGTGATGTTTAGTGCCAAGTTGTTGGCTGCACTCCACTCGACCAGTTTTTGGACCTCATCTCTGTAGGTCGCTTCGTTTCCCCCTGTTATCAGTCCCACCACTGTTGTGTCATCAGCAAATTTAACGATGATGTTCTCCAAGTGGGTGGGGGTGCAGTCAGATGTGTAGAGCGAGTAGAGAAGTGGGCTCAGCACACAGCCCTGGGGGGAGCCGGTACTGAGATTACGGAAGGAGGAGAAGTGAGGACCAAGCTTCACCTGCTGTGGTCGGTTGATCAGCAAGTCTTTGATCCAGGAGCAGGTGGGCAGTGGGATCCCCAGGTTGGATAACTTGGGGATAAGGATGTCCGGTATTATGGTATTAAAAGCTGAGCTATAGTCAATGAAGAGCATCCTGACATAGCTCCCTTGTTTCTCCAGGTGAGTCAATGCTGAGTGAAGGGCAGTTGTTATTGCATCTTCTGTGGATCTGTTAGACCGGTATGCGAACTGATGCTGGTCCAGGGTAGGGGGGAGACAAGCTTTGATGTGTCTTAGAACCAGTTTCTCAAAGCACTTGGTGATGACTGGGGTGAGTGCTACCGGGTGGAAATCATTGAGGCTGGTTGTGGGTGATTTTTTGGGAACTGGGATGATAGTAGCGGATTTTAAGCAGGCTGGGATGAGGGCATGTTTTAGTGACAGGTTGAAAATGACAGTGAAGACCTGTGCTAGCTGGTCAGCACATGCCTTGAGCACCTTCCCTGGTACTCCATCCGGGCCTGAAGCCTTCCTGGGGTTCACAGCCCGGAGCACTCGTCTCACGTCTTCAGCCGCTAGAGTAAGTGGGGGGGAACTGGAGGCTGGAATGGGTTGTAGTGGGGGTTGGGGTGTTGTGGCTGAGTGCCGTGCCTGAGACTCAAAACGGGCATAGAAGCTGTTCAGTTCCTCTGCTAGTGCCAGATCTGAGTTCCCTGGTGTCGCAGCACAGCCTCTGTAATTGGTGATCGACTGTATGCCCTGCCACACCCAACGGGGGTTGTTAAGCTGGTCCTCTATCCTGCTCTTATGCTCCGCTTTGGCGGTCTTGATGGCTCTCCTCAGGTCAGCACGGGTGGTGTTGTATAGTGCTCTGTCTCCCGATCTGAAGGCTGCGTCCCGGTCCCGGATCAGCGTGCGGACCTGGCTAGTCATCCATGGTTTTTGGTTTGGAAACACCAGAATGTTCTTTTCCACAGTAACCATTTCAATGCAGTACTTGATGTAGGACAGTACTGTGTCTGTGAATGTAGCCAAGTCTTCATGGTAAAAGGCTTCCCACTGAGTCTGGTCAAAGCAATCCTGCAGACGGGTGAGGGCAGCATCAGGCCAGGTGTTAATGGTCAGCCGTTTAGGCTTTGTTTGTCGGTTGAGGGGGGTGTAATAACACTACGTAACACAATTTTTGTTCCTGGCTTCTAAGTGTTATATTTCAACTGCTTTTGTCTAAAGTCTATGGAAAAATGACTACGTTCAGCACAAACTTTGATTTTATTATTATTTTTTTGTTTTACATTCTAGAAAGTTCTGAAAGTTTCTTGAAATTTCTAGATAATTCTGGAAACTTCTAGAAAATTCTGGACAGTTCTAGCAGTTAAAGAATATTCTAGATGACTACTCAGTAGTAGTGAAGGCAAATCGAGAATATTCTTGAAAACAGACAAATTTCAAAATATCATTGTCCTGATCACAGAAGCAAAGTTTCTGTGGAATAACAACTATTTTCTGTTTATTTAAGGCATAACAGGTTAGGAAAACACACTGTGTACCCAGAAACAAAACAAAATAAAAATTTGTTACATAGTGTAATTTACATTCTGTCAACCAAAAATTAACGTTGAAATTATGTCTTGTGCTCACTGGGGTTTCCAATAGTTTTGCATGTATGGAAATGAAATACACTCAACAAAAATATAAACGCAACACTTTTGGTTTTGCTCCCATTTTGTATGAGATGAACTCAAAGATCTAAAACTTTTTCCACATACACAATATCACCATTTCCCTCAAATATTGTTCACAAACCAGTCTAAATCTGTGATAGTGAGCACTTCTCCTTTGCTGAGATAATCCATCCCACCTCACAGGTGTGCCATACCAAGATGCTGATTAGACACCATGATTAGTGCACAGGTGTGCCTTAGACTGCCCACAATAAAAGGCCACTCTGAAAGGTGCAGTTTTATCACACAGCACAATGCCACAGATGTCGCAAGATTTGAGGGAGCATGCAATTGGCATGCTGACAGCAGGAATGTCAACCAGAGCTGTTGCTCGTGTATTGAATGTTCATTTCTCTACCATAAGCCATCTCCAAAGGTGTTTCAGAGAATTTGGCAGTACATCCAACCAGCCTCACAACCGCAGACCACGTGTAACCACACCAGCCCAGGACCTCCACATCCAGCATGTTCACCTCCAAGATCGTCTGAGACCAGCCACTCGGACAGCTGCTGAAACAATCGGTTTGCATAACCAAAGAATTTCTGCACAAACTGTCAGAAACCGTCTCAGGGAAGCTCATCTGCATGCTCGTCGTCCTCTTCAGGGTCTCGACCTGACTCCAGTTCGTCGTCGTAACCGACTTGAGTGGGCAAATGCTCACATTCGCTGGCGTTTGGCACGTTGGAGAGGTGTTCTCTTCATGGATGAATCCCGGTTCACACTGTCCAGGGCAGATGGCAGACAGCACGTGTGGCGTCATGTGGGTGAGCAGTTTTCTAATGTCAGTGTTGTGGATCGAGTGGCCCATGGTGGCGGTGGGGTTATGGTATGGGCAGGCATCTGTTATGGACGAAGAACACAGGTGCATTTTATTGATGGCATTTTGAATGCACAGAGATACCGTGACGCGATCCTGAGGCCCATTGTTGTGCCATACATCCAAGAACATCACCTCATGTTGCAGCAGGATAATGCATGGCCCCATGTTGCAAGGATCTGTACACAATTCTTGGAAGCTGAAAATGTCCCAGTTCTTGCATGGCCGGCATACTCACCGGACATGTCACCCATTGAGCATGTCTGGGATGCTCTGGACCGACGTATACGACAGCGTGTACCAGTTCCTGCCAATATCCAGCAACTTCGCACAGCCATTGAAGAGGAGTGGACCAACATTCCACAGGCCACAACTGACAACCTGATCAACTCTATGCGAAGGAGATGTGTTGCACTGCATGAGGCAAATGGTGGTCACACCAGATACTGACTAGTATCCCCCCCAATAAAACAAAACTGCACCTTTCAGAGTGGCCTTTTATTGTAGGCAGTCTAAGGCACACCTGTGCACTAATCATGGTGTCTAATCAGCATCTTGGTATGGCACACCTGTGAGGTGGGATGGATTATCTCAGCAAAGGAGAAGTGCTCACTATCACAGATTTAGACTGGTTTGTGAACAATATTTGAGGGAAATGGTGATATTGTGTATGTGGAAAAAGTTTTAGATCTTTGAGTTCATCTCATACAAAATGAGAGCAAAACCAAAAGTGTTGTGTTTATATTTTTGTTGAGTATATATTATAAGGATTTTGAGCTTTATTCACTTTTTTAAACACATGCACTGCTATTATTTTGAGCACAACTGGTCGTATTGTCACTTCCTGTTAGATCCCGGTACAGTGGTTCAACATTCAGGTACTTTTAGGTTAGCTAGCTTTATATTTGTTAGTATTATGTTTTGTTAGATCTTTGTTTTGTTGGCCTTAAATTTGGTTAATATAATACAATATTTCTCTAGCTTGTTCAGACAAAGTACCACTGAACCAAAAATAAATAAATAAATAAAAATCTCACGGTCATGATTTCGTCCGGATCTGGGGGTTTGATTTGGGTTTTCCATCTTTCTATTTCCCCCTTCACATGCCCCGGTCTTGATTTACTAGTTAATTTATTTTCATCATGTGATTATTCTCTGTTCTGTTTTGATTTGTCACTTGTTTTCTTTGTTACTTTTTTCTTTGGCCTTTCGTTGTTTTCTAGTTTTCTTCAGTCAGGTGTGTTTTTATTTATTGTTTAAGTTATCACTTGTTTATTTTGCTATTAATACTTGTTTAGTTTTGCTTTAGTATCTATGCTCCATGTTTTCTGATCAGTTTGTCATGTTCCAGTTCAATGTTATATTTTATTTTGTCTTCAGTTGTAGCTCTGTTCTTAGTTCTCTGTTTCACTCCACGCCCTGCATCTGCTCTATGTTCTCATCCCTCTCACATCTCTGTCTGTGTTGTCACGTCACTCCACTAGCTTTGTGCCCTGCTCTCACACTTTGTTCCAGTCTGCTTTGTGTTCTCATTTACTCACGCTCTTGGAACTTGTTCACATATCTTTGTCTATTACATCACTCCACTTTGCGCAATCCCTTCCTCATCATCTTGTCCCATCCATACTCTTTGTTCACCAGCCACACCCCCTTCTAGATTATTCCACACATGCACCTTGTTAACACCTGCCTATTTAATCTCGACCCAGCCACCACACATTTGCCAGTTTGTTGTTGCTTCATGCACACATCCCAGCCTTTGTATTTTGTCCTGATTTCTTGCCTGCCTTGCTCTGTCCTCCTCAACCACACCTTTTTGCCTCATTCTTGAAAATTGTGTTTGCTCATACCTTTGAACCCTGCCTGAATATGACTGCATTTTTGTCTAACCCGTATTGTGTCTGTGTGCTGAACTGAGCCTGGAATAAAGACCATGATTACTCACACACCTAAACCAAGTCTGGGAGTCTGCTTCGCGCGTCCAGCCGCTCCTGGTGTCGGGCAACCGCCGTCCTGACACTCACCAACTAACTCCCGAAATATCCTAAAACAATCCGATGACTCCAATGACTTTGGAGTTATTTTTAAACAGTTTCAGAAACTCTTTTAATTAAGAATATGATATTATTTAAAATACAATATTTTGACTAACATACTCACAGAACACTCGGGTGTTTCTCCGGGTGAAACTGGTCAGTGGTGGGGCAGAGATAACCAAAATGTTAGCTTCGATAACCATTACTCCAATAACTGAGAAGTTATCTTTTATGACACTAAACTGATAAACTGCTAAAAAATGTATCTTTATTACAGATCAATCAATCAATCAATCAATTTTTTTTATATAGCGCCAAATCACAACAAACAGTTGCCCCAAGGCGCTTTATATTGTAAGGCAAGGCCATACAATAATTATGTAAAACCCCAACGGTCAAAACGACCCCCTGTGAGCAAGCACTTGGCTACAGTGGGAAGGAAAAACTCCCTTTTAACAGGAAGAAACCTCCAGCAGAACCAGGCTCAGGGAGGGGCAGTCTTCTGCTGGGACTGGTTGGGGCTGAGGGAGAGAACCAGGAAAAAGACATGCTGTGGAGGGGAGCAGAGATCGATCACTAATGATTAAATGCAGAGTGGTGCATACAGAGCAAAAAAAGAAAGAAACAGTGCATCATGGGAACCCCCCAGCAGTCTACGTCTATAGCAGCATAACTAAGGGATGGTTCAGGGTCACCTGATCCAGCCCTAACTATAAGCTTTAGCAAAATGGAAAGTTTTAAGCCTAATCTTAAAAGTAGAGAGGGTGTCTGTCTCCCTGATCTGAATTGGGAGCTGGTTCCACAGGAGAGGAGCCTGAAAGCTGAAGGCTCTGCCTCCCATTCTACTCTTACAAACCCTAGGAACTACAAGTAAGCCTGCAGTCTGAGAGCGAAGCGCTCTATTGGGGTGATATGGTACTACGAGGTCCCTAAGATAAGATGGGACCTGATTATTCAAAACCTTATAAGTAAGAAGAAGAATTTTAAATTCTATTCTAGAATTAACAGGAAGCCAATGAAGAGAGGCCAATATGGGTGAGATATGCTCTCTCCTTCTAGTCCCCGTCAGTACTCTAGCTGCAGCATTTTGAATTAACTGAAGGCTTTTTAGGGAACTTTTAGGACAACCTGATAATAATGAATTACAATAGTCCAGCCTAGAGGAAATAAATGCATGAATTAGTTTTTCAGCATCACTCTGAGACAAGACCTTTCTGATTTTAGAGATATTGCGTAAATGCAAAAAAGCAGTCCTACATATTTGTTTAATATGCGCTTAACGCTTAATATCCGCAGATAACGGATAACTTTTATTCGGACGTGGCCACATCAGATTACACTTTGGCTTCTGATAAACCAGTTTCACTTTAAGCGCTGCAGGGGCTTCTGGGTAAATTCAAGGATTACAAACACACAAGAATGCACGAAAAATGAGTGAATAAAAAAATAAAACCCCAAACACTGTCATCATCTTTCAAAAGCAGTAAAACACAGTATTAGAAGTCATAGTTTATCTCAGTATTATATACACCGTCATTTACGAACTAAAAGCTGCTACTTTTTCATACGCTTTGAACCCTGTGGCTTAAACAACTGAAATATGTCCATTAATGCATTGATTGGCAGAGTAAAAGACACGTAGTAAATATAAATTCTTACCTCTTAGTGTCAGTGGGATTCATTAAATTCTGAAGAAAATATTCCACATAAAGCGTCCTGAATATCCAAAATGGTGTGTAAACGGTGATGAGAAGTCCTTGCAGCTGCGCCATGAGATCTCCTTTCTCCCACCGACTCTTGGCGATTAAATTATCCCGTGCCACAAAGAAATAAAATAAAATAATGTTGAAATTAGTCCGTTTTGTCTGTGTTGAGTGGACGGTAACTGTAAAGTCCAAAGTGTACGTGAACTACACTACCCACAATGCTCCCTGTGTCGACCGGCCAATCACGTCTTAGTCTTAATGATGACATCAGCAACAAGTGACAGCCAGTTTGCCATAAACCCCTGACCTACACACGACAGGGATTAAAATGTTTGATTTTAGGGTTTACAAACGTTTTTGACTATTAAACTTTGCTCACTTTACCACCAAAAAAGAAATGTTAGCAGACTGAAAGTTATCAGAACTAAATTCATAGGAAGATAATTGGTCCAATGATGGTTTTAAAACTTATCTGAAAAGCTAATCCATTAATAGAAACATTAGCTTCGTTAGTTATCGGATTAGCTGAACAATACCCACCACTGAAACTGGAGTTGCGTCAGGAAGGGCATCCGGCGTAAAACTTGTGCCAATTGCCAATGCGAATCTGGCTGTATCCGCTGTGGCGACCCCGTCCCAAGACGGGAGCAGCTGGAATGATAACACACACACACAGAACACTCTGAGTTTCTTTCGGACCACCAGTACTCCGCGGTCCACTCTTTGCGAAAGGAAGGTTTTTTTTTGCTTGCTTGTTTCTTTCCTTCTTAAGAGGTTAAGTTGTGTGTGTGTGTGTGTGTGTGTGTGTGTGTGTGTGTGTGTGTGTGTGTGTGTGTGTGTGTGTGTGTGTGTGTGTGTGTGTGTGTGTGTGTGTGTGTGTGTGCGTGCGTGGCCGGTGGGGGGGTTATTTATTGTATAATTTAGATTTAGATGCACCCCACTGTATACATGAGGATACATATTCTCCCAAAGCACCACCGCGGTCTTTTCATCAACCTTCTGTAAGTCAGTGATGGTTGTGGTGGTGGTTTTCCTTTTAGCTTTTAATCGCTTGATGTTCAGAGGTTGCACATCCATTCTGTCCATAATTTGGACTCCCTGTGGTCGGCTATCACATGTTCAGGGGAGGATGCTAGCATTTGCAGAGAACAGAGGCACAGATACACTGACACTGACACAGCTCTGCTCAACCCCAATGCCAACCCTGATGGTTTCTATTTTATCTTTCTGTTGCTGGCAGCACAGAGCTGTCCCACAAGTAATATACAGTACATATATTTTTAGGCCAGCTGATTTTTGCCCCAACCAGCCAGAAATTTTGACAGTGTTCAAAATGAAATGGTTTGGTGAGATAGCACATATCGAATGGTTAATTGTTTTTCTTTGAACTATTTAAATGCTGTTGGACCAAATGATATTACAGAGAACACCAGAGAATGTGGCTTTCAGAAGCTATAGAAGCAGTAAAAAATACTGCATAAAAGCTAAAATAGTGTTAAATACGTGGTCCATGCAGGTTACAGAAACTGCCTAGCAAAGGCTGTATCAAGCTGCAACTTTTGGTTCTGTAAAATTAAGTCTACATGGAAGTGGTAAATGTTGTAGTTCTCTGACTGGCCACTTGAGGCTGGCTCCAAGTGAGTCACTCTTCTTGTTAAAGCAATTCCAACTTTGCAGCATGTTTACAGGCTGATACAGAAAACTGTTTTGGTGTCTTTAATGAGTTTCCCCCTTTCATGACAACTATACATGGGGGTAAATTTGTTTAGAATTAGTTTATGCTATTTTGAGCCATAAAGTTATGAATAACGATGGGCTTGGTCGCTTTCAGTGACTGTTGTGTGTTGGAGTTTGGGTCCCTCTAGCAGTGGACTCAACTATTTACGTTAATATGACTTGCTGTGCAACTATAGTAAGTGGCCAGCAAGTCTGTGCTCCAGTATTTCATTTGAGTGACATTTTAATACTAATATTTATTTATTATTTACTTTATTTCATATATTAACACCATTAGCACTAATTAATACATAGCTTAGTGACATTAGCTCCACGGATGGTGCAACTGTTACTGAGGGAATAAGTCTGGCAGTTTCCTCGAGGATAGTGGGAAGGCCTTTTTTTTTTTCCTACAAGCCCTCTGGTGGATAAAAATTCCCATGCGGGATGCACAAGACCTGTTACACTTGAGGCAAATAAACACTTGAGTAGGCTGGGCTTGTGCTGCTGCCCGCTCTTTCTGCCTTTGACGCTTCTGGCGTGAGGCCTCACTTCTTTCTGCCTCGAACTTCAGACTGGCGGATTTGATGCTGGAACGCCAGCTAAGTCTATCTGTAGCTAGATGCTGCCATGACTGATGCTGAATGCCTGCAAGGGAGAGCTGCTTCTTCAGCTGGTCTTTGTAGCGCTTTTTGGGGGCCCCTTGGTTTCGTCTCCCTTCCTTGAGCTCACCAAAGAGAATTAATTTCGGCAAACGTGTATCATCCATCCTGGCTACGTGACCTGCCCAACAAAGCTGTTGTTTGAGTATAATAGACTCCATGCTGGGCAATTTGACTCTGGTAAGGATGTCCTCATTTGAGACATAGTCCTGCCACTTGATCCCGAGGATGTTTCGGAGACAGCGCTAATGAAAGCGTTCCAGTAATCTGATCTGCTGGTGATACAGAACGCAGGTTTCAACTCCATACAGGAGGGTAGGGACCACAATGGTTCTGTAGACCTGCACTTTTGTGGAAAGGCGAAGTGTATGATTCTGCCAGACTTTCTTGGAGAGGCGACCAAATGAACTGCTGGCCTTGGCAAGGTGACTGTCTAGGTCCTTGGCAACAGATGCGTCGTTTGAGATAACACTACCGAGATACATGAAGTGCTCTACTGCATTCAGGCTGGTACCCTCGATGTTGATTTGGGGTGGGGTATATGCTGTATGGAGGACCGGTTGATATAGCACTTCTGTCTTTCTCAGGCTGATGGTGAGGCCGAAGGGTCTTGCTGCTTCAGCAAAAAACAGTTGACGATGTGCTGCAAGGCTTGCTCCGTATGGGCGACGAGGGCGCAATCATCTGTGAAGAGCAGCTCCATGATTAACTGTTCTGTGATCTTAGTATGTGACAGAAGGCGCCGCAAGTTAAACAGACTTCTGTCGGTTCTGAAGCGGATATAAATGCCGTCTGTCAAGTCTTCTTTGGCCTCACGAAGCATCATGCTGAAGAAGATGGAGAACAGAGTGGGCGCGAGGATACAACCTTGTTTGACGCCATTTAAGATGGGGAAGCTGCCGGACAGAGTCCCGCTGTGCTTCACTTGTCCCATCTGGCCTTCATGCAGGTGGCGAAGGATGGTAAGGACCTTTGGAGGGCAGCCAAGGCGTGCAAGAATCTTCCACAAACCCTCACGACTGACCGTGTCAAAAGCCTTGTATAGGTCTATGAAGGCTGCATAAAGGGCATGTTCTGTTCTCTGCACTTCTCCTGGATCTGTCTCAGGACGAAGATCATGTCGGTGGTTCCCCTATTGGCCCGAAATCCGCACTGACTCTCGGGAGTATTTTCATGTGCTATGGTAGGGGTAAGCCTGTTGAGCAGCACTCGAGCCAGAATCTTGCCTGCTATTGAGAGGAGAGTGATGCCCCGATAATTAGAACAGTCGGACTTGTCGCTCTTGTTCTTTTACAGGCGGACAATGACCGCATCCTGAAGGTCATGTGGAACCATTCCCTTTTCCCAGCAACTAGAGAAGAGAATCTGAAGCTTGTCAAGGACTGCCTGACCTCCATTTTGGTACACCTCTGCTGGGATGCCATCTATGCCAGGAGACTTCCCTGGATTCAGCTGGTGGCCTTTCGGATCTCTTCAAGTGTTGGGGGGTCATCAAGTTCCCATTTCACCTCCACCTGGGGAATCTTCTCGATTGATGACTCTTGCACAGTGCGCTTGTCACTGAAGGGGTTTTCAAAGTGTTCTGACCAACGCTGCATAATGGTTTCCTTGTCCGTCAGAAAGGTGGAACCATCTGATGGACAGTGCAGCTGTTACTGAGGGAATATGATGGACTGACACCCACACCCAGGCCATCCATTATGAAAACCACCAACCAGTCAAAAATGTGCATTAATCAAAATACCCAAGCTTAATTTTGCTTGTTTGGGAACTGCAATATGTTTTTGTTTTTTTTTCAGGCATTATTCACCCTGCCAAAGTCACACCAGTCTTGCCCTTACTCCACTTCTTTACCAGTTTATAGGTTGGCTAGGAGTTAGACAGAGTCAAGCACTGTCAAGATGGCAACATGTAGAGTCACCTTATTTGTTCTTCAAAAATCACTCTTTATTCAGTATATACAGTACCAGGTAAAAGTTTGGACACACTTGCCCATTCAGTTGCAAGGGAAAGCATATCCAAACAACTGACTGTTAGTGTATATGGTCTATGAAGTAGACCCTATCTACCCAAAAGAGCACTACTTATCGAACTCCATTGGCTACTCATTGCTGCCATCATTATATTCAAGTTACTACTGCCTGTCTACAACATGATGACTGGGTCTGCACCCATCTAAATGCACTCATAAAGGGTTGTGCTCCCCCTCTGCTAGTAATTCTGTAATTTATGTTGTAGCATGGCCCAAGCAGAGGGTCACCCCTTTGAGTCTGGTCTGCTTGAGGTTTCTTCCTCAGCGGGAGTTTTTCCTTACCACTGTTGCTCTGGGGGTTGGTAAGGTTAGACCTTACCTGTGTGAAGCGCTTTGAGGCAACTCTGTTGTGATTTGGCACTATATAAATGAAAATAAATTGAAAAAATTGGCACTCCTACATGTAAAGCAATCAAGACTATTCTAATTTCTGGTTCCTGCATGGTTAAACAACCTACCAAATACTATCAGGGATGCAAGACCACAATGGATGTGGAGGGAAATCCCTTTCTACTTCCAAGAAGCTTTTCTCCAAGCGTACCTCCTCTCCTAACAACTCTAACAACCCTGACTCTGACTACTTGTCAATGACACAGAAAGGTAGAATGCTCGGGAGTCGAATCCACATCTACATATCAGTAGCCCAACTCCTTATCCCACCGGATCTATTTTATTATATTATATTATCAGTTATCAAACCTTAACTGACCTAACTCACATTTCCCATGCACTTCCTTTCTCTCTCTGGTTTTTGTTGCCTTTTCAAACTTAATATATTGTATTTACTTACGTTTTTGTACTATGACTCACTTGTATGTGTATGTTAAGATTGTGTTTGTCATTTTGAGGAAGTCTCATTTAATCTGTAAAGATACAGTTTACTCTTATGTTGAAGTTCCCCTACGAACTGTAGCTTGACTGAGATTCATCATTTGCAAGTGGCTTTGAATAAAAGCATCAGCTGAATGTAATGTAATGCGCCTAATAAATTGGCTGCCCATGTTTACACCTTGCTTCAGCAGGCAACATCTCAAGCTACGCCCTGTTTAACTTTGGACGATGAGCACAAAGATTGATGGGGATAAACTATTACAGAACACCAGATGAAATGCAGTTACTGCGGGGCACACTGGAGTCGATGCAAAAGGTCCATGATAGATGCATGCTTCAAATAAACCGGGCATGCATATGGAGTATTTTTCTTGTTTGCTGCTTCAGGGTATTGGAAGTGCCTGTATAGTTTTGCAGGCTCTATTTAGAGAGTAATAGCATTTTCAACCTCCACTGGTCCACTAACAACAAAACTGATGAGTTAAAAAGAATAAAGCTCAAGACAAATGCTGTTTGCCACCGCAATCTAAACACAAAACCTGTTGAGTAAAATGTAAATGAATAAGGATGATCTTAGAATATTTGGAAGTAACTGAAGCAGTAAACTGGAAACAGTGCAAGAAAGAGCAGCATGTTGGCTGACAGGCAGACGTTGAAAATCCTTTCCTGTATAGACATGCAGGGATTGTCAGAATGTGCAGTGAGGCTCTGTGGGAGCTAATCAGTCTCCAGCATTTTAATCAGTTTTAAAAGACAAAATATGCAACTGCCACAGTGGCATACTGAAATTTCAAAAACCTCATTAAACCTGGCTGCGTCAAGAGTGAATTATCTCAGAGAAAGTGCAAGGAAGTGTTTACAACTGCAGAGAAATAAAGACGCGCTGCCACAGTTATCAACCGTTTAACTTGCAAAATAGGTTAGTCGGTTAATATGCGATGCAGTTTAGTAAATGCCTTCCAGTCTCGCCTTTTAATTTCGATCACTGGTCTCATATCTCAAAGTATGGTCTGGCTATCTTGTTTTCATCTGTGGTTTGGATTTTATGTTTTTGTCCTGTGTTTACTTTAGTGGATATTTCTCTTGGTTAGTGGTTTCATGGGGGTGTTCCTGATCTGGTTGGCTTGTTTTCTTTTTGCCCAATGATTATTTTCTCACTGGTTGCACCTGTTATCTATGCATGCGAGAGCCTTTAGGCAGCCGAGGGAATGCCAGTGCATTCTTATGGTTTCTGAGGTAGGTTTGGTTTTGCTTTTTCACTCTGGAAAAGTCTGACATGGCTTGTGGTCCCAGTTCACTGGGCACCGTGCTGACATTTAGCAATAATTAGGTTCAGATGCAGCTGCATCATACTACATATTATTATATGGCTGTGATGCTACGCTCACTCTGATTGGCTTATTACCGTTTGGATATTTTCTCATAACGGACTGGTTACCATGACAATCAGTCCAGAATGCATATTGTCGTTACAAACCAGAAAGCTAAAAACACGATTAGAAAAACCAAGTTGGACATGAACGTACTCCATAAATATCTAAACGGCATCGGAAAAAAATTCAAAGCTTACCAGATAATGACCTCGACAATCTGTTAAGCTAGTGGAGGTGAAGAAAGCAAACGTGTCTGACTACGAGCCCATAGCAGCTTTCATATTTGCGCGATACTGTAAGTTTGCATGTTTATATTTATAATAGCCATTTAATAAATGAATTATTAACCACGCTTGCCCTGTTTGTATGGGGATATCAGGTCAGTACTAAACACCCCGGTCTGATATTTCCCCGTACAGACCTCTCACGCCATTAATAATCCTTTAATATTAATCTTACTTGATTTTTTTTGTTCTTTTTGCGTGTTCTTTGATTCTGTTTTATATCACTAAAGAAGAAGAAGCCGTAAACCCTATATAGGAACTGAAGTCCATCGGTGTCGGTGCTTATCTCTAGATTCTGTAGAATGAAGCTGCTGAAAGTCTATGACTCCCCCTGGACAAGAAGGCCTTTCAACACTGTTTACCTCCCCAGCCAAGGCTGGTAGCCACTTATGGGTGGGTGGACTGGGATAATGCAGATGAAGTGTGTTGCCAGTTGGTATGTGATGATGCATTGTGAATCACGATAATTAAATTATGAAGCTCATATTGAAACATAAAGTTTTTTTAAATGTGTATCGTGATATTGTAAATTCTACTATTGCATGGAAGAAATAATGACATCTTGCAGAAGAGTCATAAATGATTCATAAAATATAAAAATAGGAAACAACATCAAAGATTGCAATTTATACTTCAGAATAATAAGTTTCTTTAAAGTTAAACATTGACCACAGATTACTGTCTACATAGTTAGTGTGAACAGTGATGTAATTATGCATTGTGATATGGATCTAATCATTGTAGGTATACCGTGATATCTATCATATCTTGGAGCTAGTGTATCGTTACACCACTACTTGTCAATGACACAGAAAGGTAGAATGCTCAGGAGTCGAATCCACATCTACATATCAGTAGCCCAACTCCTTATCCCACCGGCTCTATATTATTATATTATTATATTATATTATCAGTTATCAAGTTGTTCACCAATGAATATGGCTTTATACACCCTGAAGAAAACCATACACCCTGAGGCCGAAAACAACTTGATAAAGATTTTATCATATACCTATAAATGATAAATGCATGCAGAACACAGTGCGCGTGCTCTCCCTTCGCTCACTGCCTCCGGGGGTACGGATGTGGGACCCGCAAAGAATCCAAGTCATGGCCATGGAGCTGTGGGGCTGCGATTACCGAGACCATGCAGCGGGCTCTGCGCATCAAAACAGCGAGCATAGTCTCTGGACCTGTCGCTGGAGTTGGATGCAGCTTGGCACAGCAGACAGGGGGGCGGTGTGAGTGGCCCGCTGTGGCGCTTACCAAGCCCGCAGACTTAGTAAGCGCAACAGAGGCAGTGAGAGCAATCGCGGTGATGCCGACCGGTGCCACGACCGGCCCGCCTGATAAGGACGCAGAACACAATGCGCTGTTAAAAAAAAAAGAAGCATGCAAAATTGCACTAAAAAAATCTGCGAAACTGCGAGACCGCGAAAGGGAGTTACGTTCTAAAAATAACCCACTATAGGCAAAAATCCGCGAAGGAGTCAGCGTTATTTTTACAATTATTATAGATGTTTTAAGGCTGTAAAACCCCTCACTACACACTTTATAAACTTTTCCCAAACAGGCATTAACATTTTCTCATTTTTCTCTCCTGTGTAAACACTCAAAGTTCAAACCTTAGTAGAAAAAAATAGAATGTTTTCTTATAAATAATTATGATGGCTTTTAGAACTAACGAATTTAATTTTATCGATCAACCTACGAGGTTGGACACGTAAGAAATTATTAATAGTGACTCACCAGTATTTCACAGTTCCTCTGACTGCGCCTCTTCGTCGTGGTGCCGCTCCGCTGTCCGAATTGGCTGATTACTCTGGTGGTATGAAAAATATTACTCATCCGCAAAAAGGGTGTATTGCTATTTATTCTTTAGTGTTTTATCCAATCATATTGGCGTATCATTTATAGGTATATGATATTATATTATATTTATATTATATTATATTATATTATTACCTCTGCCAAGGAGGTTATGTTTTCGGTCGCGTCTGTTTGTTGGTTGGTTGGTTGTTTGGTTGGTTTGTTAGCAGGATTCCTCAAAAAATCCTCAACGGATTTCAATGAAATTTTTACCAGGGGTGTATATTGGCCTAACTTAGAAGTCATTAAATTTTGGTAATGATCCGGACACGATCCAGATCATTCATTCATCAATCCGGACTTTTAAGGATTCTTTATCATTGTAGGATAGGGCCAATTTCAACATTTTTGCATCTAACTTCATGAAGACGGGTCACAAAGGCTGAACAAAAATTAAATTACGACACAACAATAATTTAGCATTTGTTTCTCCTCATTCTCTTTATAAATACATTTGCTGAAGATCTAAGGGTTTGACCCTCTGGGGTCTGACGCTGTCGTATACGACCAAGCTTAACTAAATTATAAATAACTTTTTAATGATATGAGATAGAAAGTTACTTTTCTTTTGCTGAAAAGTTAACTCCGCAGACTTTCAAGCCACCGTCCACCATCTTTGTACTCCTCATAGATATTGTGTGATGACATGAGCAATGTGAGTGTCCAATCGGAATTGGTTCACTATCACATGGTTTTCCAAAATCCAACTGTCGGGAAGATTCACCTCACGTGACACACCAAAGATTGTTTTTAGGATTGATGTGTTATTAGTTTATTATAGTTTTCTGTGTGTTTTGAATAAATGTGTGGAAAATTATTTCCGCTTTACTTTTTCCTTTCTTATTTCTGATTGTAAACCTTTATTACACTTATAAAACACAACTATAGCATATATATTTTGAAAGTACAGGTTGTCCTGAAAAGATAAGATAACATAAGATAAGACTTTATTTATCTCACAGTGGAGAAATTCACATGTTACGTCAGCTCTTAATAAACACACAAGATGAGTGCGAGTAGAAGAAAATGAAAAGAATGAATGAATGAATGAATGAATGAATGAATGAATGAATGAATGAAAAAAATGAAAAAAGAGACATACAACTTGATTGTGGGATGCAGGGAGAGCTGTTAACAGCAATAATAAAACATTTAATAAGGTTTGGGCTCTCCGAGTGCTTCTAGTATTATATTATATTGTATTGTATTGTCACATGTTAATCTTCTACATTTGCATTGTGTTATACTGTATGCTATCATGGATGTACTTTACTAGTACTGACAATTGCCAAATACAAAAATCAAGGGATCTGGTAGGTGTCTCATAGGGTGACGCTTTATTTTGTTAGTTTGGGCTTTATAACCATTGGTGGTGTTGTGTACTATCCCCTTATACACCTACAGCTAATGTAAGTCACCAGGTGTCTTCAAAACTGATGTTAAACTTTGTAACTACAAATACCCCATACGTGCTAAGGTACTGCAGTTCAAATCCCAATCCATTTTCATATATTGAATAAAACAGCCTGTTTCTTTGCATGCTGCTTTGCTCCCTGCCTCCCTGGCGCTGTAGATTATGTGGGCATGTTGCACAGTGAAGAAATGCGTAGTGTATTTGTCCGTACAGTACATCATCAAAATCTAACACAAGATGTTTTGGGCATAAATTCAGTTTACGTGAGAATAAATTCTACATGCAGTCACATAAATTCAGTTTATATGAGAATAAATTCTACATGCAGTCATAAAATTGTGGGATCTTGAGGATTTTTACCCCAAACCATCAAGGGCAAAATATATATAATATTGCATAAAAGGACCCCTTTATTGTTACTTATTACTGCTATAATTATTTTTGTTTAGTATTCTGTACAACCCTGCTACTTCACTGTTTTGTGACAATTTTCCTCTTAATTTGGGATCTGCCTTTTGGCTTGAACATTAATTAAACACACACAAAAGTAAGGTAATTCTCTATCCATAAACTATTGGTTCCTCTGCCTTATTCTGGCCCAGGGCCAACAGTCAAATTTAATCTGCAGAGAAACGGTTGAAAATCAGCCACCAAACTTTGAATAGCCATGGACTCAATTTAAAACCTACAGTTCCATTTCCTGCAAAATTAGATTCAATCCCTCTTCACACCCTTCCTGTCCTTTTAGAGACTGGCTGGCTGACTCACAGTAGCAGTGATTCACTCCTGGAAAATCAGTGTTTATTATCTTATATACTTTAGCTGTGCCAGGTAAGTTTAGCAAGCACCAAATATTTGGATATTCTTTAAAGCTACAGTGTGGAGGATTTGGGGGTTTTTATGAGCAGAAATGGATAACACTTGCTACATTAATTTATAATTACCTGGAGCAACAAGTCAGTGTGTTAGTCTACCTTTTGGCATTTTTATTTTGCACCATGGCTGGAAAAGTGGGGGGAAAAAAGGGGGGAAAAATGAACAGGAAAAACAAGTTTGAGAAGCATTGTTTTTGTGAAATGGAGGATCATATATATTGCTTATCAGAAGAGAATGCAAGGAAGGATAAATCCCCGTTATTAGAGGGGGGTGTTATTTCAAAAAAATTGGAAATCTATAAATGTTTGCATGGAATATGGAAATATACACGGAATAACCCATAGCAGGATTAATTTTGGGTCATTTGGTTCCAAAAACCCATATGGACGGAGCCAGTGAAGATATCGGGTTCAAAAATCGCCAAAAATATTGGCGAACATGTCATATCTTGAGAACCGCTGCACCTAGAGACTTGAAATTTGGCTCCAAATGTTGCTTGACCCCAAGTTTATATTCAGTTTCTATAGTAACAATAAGCCTATCTGGTGTTTTTTAAGAGTGACAAAAAAATAATTTCAGTACATATGTTAGTCAACTGTAACAAACAAAATCTATGTAGTTTTTATTTCAGGAACATCAGTTGAGTATAATCATCACATGTAAACATGGCCACAATGAACTAATTATAAGCAACAGAGTGGTTTTCTACATCAACAGCACATACGACACACGCGTTACTTGAAATTTTCAAACGCTCCGTCCATATGGGTTTTTGGAACCAAATGACCCAAAAATTATACTGTTATGGTTTATTCCATGTATATTTCCATATTCCATACAAAAATGTATAGATTTAAAAAAATTTTGAAATAACACCCCTCCCTACCGTTATCAAGAAAGAAAAAATGTGAAAGGAAAGAAAATCGTGACTGGTGACTTCATAGTGCAATCTGCCAACTCACCACTAGATGACACTAAACCCTACACACTGTAGCTTTAACAGACATACTAGAATGTAACATTTACAAAGTAGATGCATTTAATTTATCTTGGTAATGTTTTTCTAATTCATCTCAGAATATGAAGCCTAATGACTACAGTTTCTGCAAAACCACAAAGCTGATAGCAACACATGCCTTTGTGACTATTTCTCATGTGTTGGGTCAATGCTCCTGCAGCCTGACAAATTCATCCTGCAAGGAGGGTGTCAGTTGTTATAACCTTCGTGCATCCAGCAATCCCCATGATAAACCATCTGCATCAGAAGGGTTTCTCTCAACCTGGAGCACGCTGATACTTTAGGGACAAACTTTGATTTATCTACAGCGATGTATTCGTTTTCCGCGACATCCTGTTTTAATGAATAAACTCGACTGTGGCAGTCCCTCATCAGCAGGAGACCCAACAGAGGCTCTAATTCCCTGCAGACTCAAACCCGTTTTGTATTTCTCTCTGTGGTTGAGGTGAAATTGGGCCAAACCTCCATATGAAATGGTTCTGTTGTGAAACAATGTTTATGAATGAATGAGACAGAATTCAATTTGACGCACATAGATTACTTTTTCATTTTGAGACAAATGAAAGCCTTCTATGAGTTTTGTTTTGTTTTTTTAAGTCGTAGGTCTTTGATATAGCAATTGATTTAGTGCCTATTTAAGAGAAACTTTGCAGCTTGAGTCTTGGCAGGTCAGTTGGATTTACTGAAGTGTCTGTCTGCATTTTCGCTTTGTTTTTTGGTGCCTTTCTGAATGCGACTTGGACACATTTTGGGAATGCTAACTGCAGCAGGCTTAACATTTCTTATATTGCTGTGTGAGGAAAATGAAACCTGACAAACACTTGTGCCAACTGCAAACAAAAACCAGGCGGATTGGTCAGATACAGCATCATGCACTATTAGTGAATTCCGGCTTGCAGTGCTTCAGGAAAATTAAACTCTTTGTTCATCCATTACTGTCCCTTTTGTTTTTTTACTGTAGCTTTAATCTTATGACACCTATAATTTCTTTAAAAAAAAACAAAACAAAAAAACAAAGAAATCATATGTACATAAGTATTTACACCCTTTGCTCAATATTTTGTTGATGCACTTTTGGCAGCAATTACAGCCTCAAGTCTTCTTGAATTTGATGCCACAAGCTTGGTGCACCTATCTTTTGGCAGTTTTGTCCATTCCTCTTTGCAGCACCTCTTAAGCTCTATCAGGTTGGATGGGGCGCATCGGTGCAAATCACACGCATGCATGTGTTGGGGGGGAGTGGGAGGGAGTGTACGACACATGCACACGTGTTGTGGGGGGAGCCGACACTCTGGCACGTCACATGTGCACTCAGCAACTCCACAGTCATGGGGCACTTAGACAAATTTCACATCCAGCTCGACAGTGATTGTCTGCTGACTGCTTTCATGATGATAGTATGAATGGCCACACATTTTCTAAGTGCCAAACAAGCGGTGTTAGATGTTCGTGTGTGTCAGCTGGAGTTTAGCCGACACTTGCCACGAGAGGGTTTGACTGGCTCTCACAGTGCACACTCTGTCTTTCAGCCATTGCTGTGCTCAAATAATTGCAGCAACAGGTGTACAAGGCATTTGAGGCAGCTACAAATTTACACGTTTTGGATACAATTCCTGCTTCATGCGCACTTTGTGCACACTTCGACCAAATTCACACTATGTGTGAAGGGGCCCTAAGGATCTCCTCTCTCCACAGAGGAATGCATGGAGCTCTGACAGAGTGACCATTGGGTTCTTGGTCACCTCCCTGACTAAGGCCCTTCTCCCCCGATCGCTCAGTTTTAATGGGTGGCCAGCTCTAGGAAGAGTCCTGTTGGATCCAAACTTCTTTCATTTACAGATGATGGAGGCCACTGCGCTCATTGTGACCTTCAAAGCAGCAGAAATTTACCCTTCTCCAGATTTGTGTCTTGATACAATCCTGTCTCAGAATTTCTTTGAGTTCATGCTTGGTTTGTGCTCTGACATGCACTGTCAACTGTGGGACCTTATATGTAGACAGGTGTGTCCCTTTCCAAATCATGTCCAATCAACTGAATTTACTCCAGGTGGACTCCAATTAAGCTGTAGAAACATCTCAAGGATGATCAATGGAAACAGGATGCACCTGACCTCAGTTTTGAGCTGCATGGCAAAGGCTGTTAATACTTATGTACATGTGATTTCTTAGTTTGTTATCTTTAATAAATTTGCAAAAAAAAAAAAAAAAAAACTTTTTTCACATTGTCATTATGAGGTATTATGTGTAGAATTTTGAGGGAAAAAATGAATTTCATCCATTTTGGAATAAAGCTGTAATATAACAAAATGTGGAAAAATTGAAGCGCTGTGAATACTTTTCAGATGCACTGTATTTATAATTTCTAGTATGAGTTGGTGGTAATCTTTCCAGCTACTCATGGCGCATTTTGCTTTTATGTCTTAGGATGTTGTGAAGTCGAAAAGAATGGAGGCTGGACTGGGGGCTCCATTCTTCACTAACCCATGGATAACTGACAGCAACGGAGCTGGATGGAGTCCAAAACACTGGATGGTGAAGACGAGGAAGCACACAGTATTGTGGATCACTCGTTTGTACTCAGAGTAAATACAAAGTATTCTGCAATGTGCCTCATTTGTTCAGTCTTTCATGTGTCACCCATGGAGCGATGGCAAAACGAATCAGGATAACGTGTCAAGGCTGAAGAACTCTTATTACATATATGTGGGAGTAGCAGAGTTATTTCTGCAAAATTGTTGCTGGTGAAGAAACTGTAGACACTAGATATTATTGCCATCTTACTGCTGTGCTGGATTTATATTTCTGACTGCAGAGGAGGGATTAGAGCTGTTAAAAAAAATCATGGGTAGGTGCCAAGGCAAGACTCCGTGGTCATTGTTGTTCGCTGTGTTGGTGCTTACAGCAGTGGGAGTGGCTTTGGAATATGAAGGGATACCTGGTCAGTGGACACGGTATGGTCAGTGGAATGCCAGGGCAACAGGTGACCTCAGCTTCATTCTCAAAACTAACATCAGCAAGGCACTGGTGCTGTATCTGGACGACGGAGGGAACTGTGACTTCCTGGAGCTTCAAATCACAGACGGGAGGCTCCAGTTGCATTTCACCATCCATTGCGCAGAGCCAGCTTCCCTTCACACAGAGACACGCATCAACGACTATCGCTGGCACAGAATCCTGCTTTCTCGCAATTACAGAGAGACCAAGTTGACAGTAGACAATGAAGAAAAAATGGCTGTGGTCAAGTCCAAGAGGAGTGAGATGGTGGTGGCCAGCGATGTCTACATAGGGGGGATCTCACCAGATGTGCGTCTGTCTGCTCTGACATCCAGCACTGTCAAATATGAGCCACCATTCCAGGGCTTCATAGCCAATTTGAAAGTAGGGGAGGCGCTACCTTTGCTGTTGGATGGTCAAGGTGTTCATAGCGATTTGGAGTACATGTGCGACACACACTCTCCCTGTAGCAATGGTGGTCAGTGCTCCGTAAGCCAAGGAGAAGTCCTGTGTGACTGTACTGATACCAAGTACAGGGGAATGTACTGCCATGAAGGTGAGGAAAATACATCATATTGATGTTTGTCGTGATTTTTGTTTCATTTCTTTTTAAAATAGAATTTCTTGGCACTGTTGATTGTTTTTGCCCACAGATGAATCATCAGCCATTGGGAAGTTTTGCTCTACTCCAAATTGGATTTGTTATTACTCAGGGCCCCTTCACACATAGCATGAATAAGTAGAAATTAGGGCAAATCACGCCAAAACAGCCCGCACAAAAATATTGAGCCGACATCGGGAGGGACACATGGTCGGACAGTTGTGAATGAACGTTCATGTGAAATGACATTGCACAGCCGCTGTGGAAAAAAAAAACATACATGCCACCCACGGGATTCAAACCTGCAGTTTACAAAACCGCTGATTGATGGACATGGATGGAATATGGATTGAAAATATTACAAACGATGTACCAAGTTAATAAAAATACTTTACCAACAAACATTCAAAATATGTTTGAAAAAAGAGTAAGTAGTTATAAATTGAAAGGAATAGAAGTCTTTAAAAAACCAAGATTTAGAACCAAAGTAAAGGAAAGGAGTATTGCAGTAAATGGTGTCAAATTATGGAACAATCTTAATAAAGAAATTAAAGAATTAAGGTCACTTAAATTATTTAAAAAACATATTAAATTAGATGTATTAAGTAAGTATGAAACTATGAAGTAAGTCAGTGGGCTGCAAGAAAGTAAAAAAAAAAAAAAAAGTAAACTGTTAATAATGTTTGGAGTGTCTTAAGTTTAAATATAACCTGTCAGTGATGTAATCTATTAATTAATGGTCATAATTATGAAATGGGTCAGTGGTATGTGACAAGTTAAAGAAATGCAATCTGTTAAATAATGTTGACTATGATGCTGTATATTGAAAGATTGTATTGTTAAAAGGGGCAGAAATCATAAGACTTGTTCTTCTTTCTGCTCCTTTTCATTCTGGTATTGTGGTGCTTTTGTTTTTTGCTTTTCTGTTTTTCTTTTAAATGAATGAAATAAATATTAAAAAGAAAAAAGAAAGAAAAGAAAGACAGACACTTTACCACTGCACTGCCATCGCTGTCTTATAAAAGGTGCATAAAATGCCTGAAATAAAAAAGGACATAAACATATTTAAAAAAATAAATAAATACAATACAAGTATGAACCATCTGTTCCTCTGTAGATGACCCATGGTCACAGACTTAGAGTCATGAAATGACATGAATGAAGCAGTTCATGCATTCTTATCATATCCACATCTGCTGGCCCGGCATGTTCAGCCAGCTCTGCGCGTGTGTCCAGCCCGACACACGTCCTGTGGACAACGACGTGTTGCATTATGTGGAACAGAGCTCACGTGGGTGACGTGACATTCAGATCACCCACTGCGTGTTATAATCTGATGGGCTGTTTCACCTGGGACAGCCTGTCAATGTGCACGCCGTGTGCTCGCGCACTGCAGCCTGTCGTAACAGCAATATATGTTTTTATGTATGTCCACATGAGGACAGCAAGCAGAAACACGCCCGTTACAGCGGACAGTTGTTAAGTCATGTCCGTCAAAACACGGTACGTGTTATCCAGCTGGGATGTGTAGAACCAGAGATCTCAACAGCAGCTGCTGTCAGCAGACATGCCCCCTGTCACTTCAGCGCACACACCAATGTGTCACTCTCTTTCTTATGTGTTGTGATCTTTTTTGTTATTTGTTATGTAACTTTGTATGTAACTAGTGTAGTACTTACTTATATACCTGTCCTGGCTGACGTCTCTTTTTGTAATGTGACAAATCATGTGCACTGAGCTGTCATCCAGCTGTCAGTGTGCTGCGATCAGCTGACAGGCGCCTTGCCATGCTGTGTGCACTCTGACGTGGCTGTCCGGCCCCGCATGTGATCATATGTGTACATACATATAATCATTTTATGCAAGTGTGCCCCCCCCGCACGCGACATGTGTAGGGGAACTGGGGGGCGAAACATACATACACCACATGTGTGGCTCTCATTTGGCTCTTTTGACTGGTTATGTTGAATTAAAGAATTTGTTTGCACCAGAAATTATAGTGCTGACAAATATTTAAATTTTGTTATCATGACATGCGGTTACCTACAATTATTGTTGGCAAACTAACAAATTGCACTTGTGTAACACTAATACAGATACACATGTACACAGACAGTACAGCAGTATTTTCGTTGAACCTTCACTATTTAAAAAAAAAAAGCCTTTCTGAAGGAAGTGGACTGCATTGGATATATTTTTTCAACATTTGTTTTGTGACTATATCAGCTTTAACCTCCCCAAGCTCAAGAAAACAAACAATAAAACACATTTTGAAATGTTCAATGGCAGTAGTAGGCCAATGCTCACAGTTTGTCCACATTCATCAGATGCACACAGTAACACTTTCCTAATGTGATTGGACAAAGGCATTTGTGTTTTTGTAGAGGCATTTAATTCTAGGTGGATTTTCTAGAAAGAGCAAAGAGAAAAGAAAAAAAATGTTACAGAAGCTTTGAAATTCCCTGTTACTTGTGGGCATGGATAGATTGGAATAGAAGAAAAAGAAAAAGGTGAGGCTTGTATCCTTAGATGCTCCACAGCCATTTTCCACAAGGTTAAGGATCATATGCTCAGTTGGAGCATGTCTTCCTGTTTCATTAACGAGGCCCCTTAAAAGGCAAAGCAGCATAGCTGGCAGAGGAATTACATTAAACTAGTCAACTTTTTGTTAACAAAAAACAAATATATTATTATAACAATTTGTTACTTACCTGCATTTAATACAGAGGGCCATATCTGTAATATAGCCCATTATTAGTCCTTAAAGGGCTAATTGTTTTTGTGCAAATATTTGCTCATTTTGAAATGGATGCCTGCAACATGTTTCAAAAAAGCTGGGACAGTGATATGTTTACCAATGTGTTACAATACCTTTCCTTCTAACAACACTTAATAAGTTTGAACATTAAATATCTTGCCTTTGTGGTGTAGTCAATTCAGTATAGGTTGAAAAGGATTTGCAAATCATTGTATTCTGTTTTTATTTACATTTTACACAACATCCCAACTTCATTGGAATTGGGGTTGTATCAGGGCCCATATTCACAAAGCATCCCAAGGCTAAAAGTAGCTCTTAGTGAAATCAGTATCAGAATTCCTTGAATTCCTTAACATTTCTTAGAATTTTCCCTTGGTAAGATAAAAGTTATTCACAAAACACTGGTGAGCTCCTAAGGTGTCAAACTGTTCAGAGGAGGGTGGAGGACCTTTAAGAAGCCTAAGAGTGTCTTAAGCAGAGAAGATGGCAGAAAGACAGAGAAGGAGACATTCTATGTATTTTGAATGACAGGCTACCGGCTTCATCGTGCAGGGATAATGTTTGTGGTTGACCTCATCAGGAATGTGCTTACTTTTCCCACCCAGTGTAGTACACTCACAGAAATATTTAACCCTGACTTTTAAGATTTATGTAATTTTATTACATGACTAATTCCCATTTACTTTTTTAGATAATTTTAATACAAACCTATCAAATAAACCTTACATGATGCATATTCATTACTGTAATAAATCCTATTTATTTGAAATGCATAATCCTCAGCTTTATGTATTTTGTATTAATAAAATATAATTACTCTAAATCAATAATAATGACAGTATTTATTTAAAATACATAAAGTATATTGTCTGAATTGCATAATAATTATGTTACCTATACAAGATAAATGTAGTGTTGTATAAAGTACTGGAAAATCACAGTTAAATAAAAGTACAGATACCCATTTAAAAACGGCTTTGGTAGAAGTTCAAGTCACCGATTGAAATGCTACTCAAGTAAAAGTCTTAAAGTAGCTAGTATTTATTGTACTTAAGTATGACAAGTAATGTACAAGTAAATGTACTCAAGTATTGAAAGTAAAAGTACAAGTAAATGTTAATAATCAAAAACGGATTGATTTGTTTTATATATTACAAAGTTTATCTAGGCTTGTAAATGACTGGTAGTATTAGTCAAAGTACTGAAAATTGTGCACATCACACTAAAACACTTCAGAAATAAGGTTTCAAAACCTAAAGGAGAGTAGGCTACTCACTAGGTGTTCACAGGAAAGTTATTTATTTCTATATGTATTTATTTATTTTCATTGTTATGGTTTTATCTTTTCTGTTGTGTTTTGTTTCATTAGGTTCTTTTTGTCTCTTTCTCTAAAATTGTATTGTAACATTATTAGTCTATTTTATTGACTATTATTGTCTATTATGTAGACTATTATTGTTGTTGCTATAATATATGAATAAAAATAAATTTAAAAATTACAATTTGACTCTTTTACGACAACGAACACTGAGCCATTAATTAAACAGAAAACAAATCAACACAAACATGCTGATGCGAACAGCTTAATGCTAACTTTAACACTGAAAATGCCATAGACATGCTAATGTGTTAGCATCGGTCCTGTCAACTGGTTCAGAAGACCATAACAGGTCAGTTTAACATAAAAATATTAAATATTACTCACAGACATATGCTCTTCAGGGTTTTAGCGGGGAAAAATTAGGATAAAGCGAAATAAATCAATGAATCCACGAATCGTAGATCGAACCATTGCTTTGATCTGTGAATCACTGTTTCGATTGGTTCAAGGTTCAAAGCAAAGCCGCGCTGCAGAAAAGTTACAGACCCGCTGCAGGTCTGTAATAAATGTAGAGAAATGATCATTTTCCTAACCAACAAGTGCGCAACTGCAAAAAAGCCTACCGGACATGCCTCATGACAAATCAGTCTGACTTCATTGCAGTCACTAGTAATCAGTGGTGTCTCTGGGTGAAAACACGACTTTTTTCGTGTGTGGTTTTTTTTTTTTTGTTTTTTTTTGTAACGAGTAACGGCATGGCGCATAGAAAATGTATTGGAGTAGAATTATGCAATTAACATCAGAAATGTAGTGAAGTAAAAGTGAAAGTAAGCTGAATTAAAAAAACTCAAGTAAAGTACAAAGTCTCCCAAAACGTACTTAAGTACAGTAGTGAAGTATTTTTACTTCTGTGACCGCAGGACCTTTGTGGCCGGGACGGCAGTGGAATTGAACCCAGATGGCTCACACTAAAGACCATTCCTTTGCCAGGTCAGCCAAAGGGGAATTCCCCGTTAGCCAAGCTAGCAGGAACGTCTTTTCAATCAGGACCCAGGACCTTCATCCCGCTATACTTTGTTACTACACAACACTCGATAAATGGCGTAGGTAACATAATTATTATGTTATTCAAACAATATACTTTATGTATTTTAAATAAATACTGTCATTATTATTGATTTAGAGTAATTATATTTTATTAATACTAAATACATAAAGCTGATGATTATGCATTTCAAATAAATAGGATTAATGAATATGCAACATGTAAGGTTTATTTGGTAGGTTTGTATTAAAATTATCTAAAAAAAGTAAATGGGAATTTTTCATGTAATAAAATGACATAAATCTTAAAAGTTATGGTAAATATTTCTGTGAGTGTAACGTAATAACGCCTGAGAGGAAGGGTCGCCACAACATTGCGATACCTGGCCAATGGGAAAAATGTAAATTGCATGTACATTCTATAACATTCATACAATATCAAAAGCGATGTCGGCAGCCAGAGCCTCAAACTCACCTGTTTCAGGAGAACTTTGCTTGTGTGCTCCAATCTCATGTACCAGCACTTCTCACAGTTGTCACTTGTGCGCCCCCAGAAGAATTAAACAACGCATTATTGGGCAGTGCGCTCCTGAGTCTGCCTCTTCCCTTGTTGCGTGATCACAGGACCCAATTCAGAATCAGAATACCCTTTATTTGCCAAGAATACAAGGAATTTGACTCCAGTTTAAATTGTACAGGCATTAATAAATTAACACTAAACACTAAATAATTCACAATAAAACTGTGCAAACAAAAATTTTAATTTCCCTCTTAAAACACTTTTACCCAGCAGGCACTGCCCTTCTGTCCAGTTGGGCTTCCTGGATGTATTTTTATCCATTTAGTTCATTGTTTTGGTTATTCTGCCAAATCAAACCACTTTTTATAAGGACGCCAGCAATCACAGGAATTGCTGAGTCTATGTCCACTATTGATATCAAATACAATAAGTAATAAAATTACCAGCATGGAGAGCAAACATAACATTAAGTTAATCAGTATAATAATTGGCATGTAAATGAGGTACGTTCAAGCATTTTGAAACTGTGTAATAATTCATTTTGCTGAGTTGCTGAGTTTCATCACCATGACATTAAATTATTTTCACCATTACACATTTATTAATACAGTTCAGATTATATGAGTGGTTGATTTTACTGTCCATTCATAACTAGGAGTGCAAAGCGCATTTGTTTTATTTTCTCTTTCCCTTTTTGTGACAACCAATCACAGCTCTTAGAAGACTATGTCATACTTACCAACCTCACCTCCTCACAAATATAAAGGTTTCTGTCCCCTCCTTGCTCAGAGTTGCTCTCAGACATGACCTGAATCACTCTTAGCCTAAAAATTCCTTGCTAGGAATCTTAAGGCTACGTTGGGAGCTATCTGAGAGGACTTGGAGATGCTTTGTGAATATGGGCCCAGTTTGTTTTGCACAGCTGTTGCACACATTAAATTATCTTTTTTTTTTTTTTTCATAATCACTATCAATATATGTCGTAGGTAATGACTAATAATGATTTTTTTCAAACAGATTTTGGAAATACAACACAATTATCAAAGTGTGAGTAGAACACCCAGGGACCTAACAATATTGTTATTGGGTTGTTTTTTTGTTGTTGCTGTTTATTTTTTACATAAGGTGAAAAAAGTGAACTTGTCCTTTTTCATCATGGGGCAGTGCCTCGCCAATGTACAAATAATGTAAATCACTGAGAAATAATACAGTATAGATTTAAAATAATAATAATAAATGGACCAATATGAGCCTCACCACCAAATTTCATTGAAATCTGTTCCTTCTAAAAAAAAAACAAAACAACAACAACAACAAAAAAACAGACAAACAAACAATAAAAACATAACCTCCTTGGTGCTGATAATACTAATTAGAGTCAGGCTGTAAACATTTCTTTTATTCCCTCCAGTAATATGCTAAACCGCAGGAATTACAGATTCAAGCAGCCTTCTGTTATTTATTTAAGCATGCGGTTTTTTCCCCCACAAAGCCTCAATGGTTTCTTTATCCACTTATTAAAGATATAGTAATAAAAAGGGAACTAATGGCTCCATATTAACAAACCAACAGCTGTCTGTACATATCTATTCCCCAGGCTGTGTGACATTTCTATTCATCAGTCTATTTCCAATTTGTATTTTTAGCAACAAACCGACTTTTAATCTACACCTAATATATAAAGCAACCCACAGTGTTTTGGATTTGATTTGCAGTTCTGCTACCTGACAAACCAAAAGCGCAGCACATAAATTACCACAAAGCAAAAAAAAATTACCTCCCTGGCCACCTGCTTGTGTTTTCCTTACAGCTGGTGGCCGGTTGTATATTTCTCCAGAAATTACAGCTACAGATTATGCAAAACATTTTTGTAATGTCCTGCATGATGGCACTGTTTTTTATTCTCTGCAATATTGTGTCAGACCACAAATAAAAACAAGAACTGATCATCTCATAATCTATTCTTCATACATGAACTATACTTTGCAAACTTGAACTTTTTAAGGTGTATTTTCCTCATTGTCTCTGCAAACAAACAGAGCTGATGTGTCTCTTCAGTTGTTTGTCTGTTTGTCTGCATGATAACTTAATCAGAGGACATATCTTTGTAGGAGCAAATTACTTTAAGCTTTCCCTCATTATCTTTGAGGATCTTCGAGCTCCAAAGATAAAATACAACTCGTGGTCACACTCATTTCAAACAAATGTGACTAAATGGGAAAAAGATTTCCAGAATGATAACACCTGACAAAATGATTGTGTGTCTCATGTACTGCCCACCAGAGACACTGGTGGCAGTGTGCACTGGACAAGTAGAAAGTCAATAGTATGAGTGATTGATCATACTCCAAACCTTTCACTTTCATTTCTATGCAGTCATTCATAACAACACAAATATCTGTCCATACATTTCTGACACTGAGAATTTAACTGCAGCCATTGTTGTGATCTCACAAAGACCTAAAAGCCCAAGCTTCAAGCCCCACCTCTTTCCATGTGTGTGTGTGTGTGTGTGTGTGTGCGCGCACATGTGTGTGTGTTTAAAAACTCATAGGGATTCTATGAAATTGTTCAGAGAAAATACTGAGATATTTAATTGCAAAATAATCAACAAATTGATGATGAAAATAACTGTTGCCTGCATGAAGGAAAATCAACAAACTGATGATAAGCTTCTGAATCACACAAGTGGAGTTTTGTTCAAATGAAATCACATTGCAAACATTAAAATGAACAACTTTTGATTGAACTAGATGATAGTAGTTGTGGGTATGAAAACATTAAGGGCAACAGTAGCCTGACATTGAACCTCAGTGACCTTGACCTTGGAATCCACTTAAGTTTGTGCCACATTAGGTCCAAATCAGGCTGGAAATCGAATTCCAAAATTTTCTTAAAGTAGACCTGCATTGAAATAAATGTGGTCAGATTTCAGAAAGAAATAGCTGATATGTATTTGTGAATGCAGTAAAGTAAATCTGTAAGCCCAAATTTGTAATTCAGTGGAGAAATCTTCGTTTAAAAATGACAAATTTGCAGCTAAAATTTAGCCCTCCGCGAAAACAGTTTGTACATCCGGATCATTTCCATGATGTCGGGGACAAGACGACGCACTCCCGCCTTCAGTCCGATCCCGCATTGAAATTGATTTTATCTGTTAGTAATGTTACTGTTATACACATCCTGGTTTCAACATCCAAAAGGAAGGTGCAATGAATGCGAGATACAGCTCTGCATGCTCAGATCAGCGGCGACATCGACAGCGGGCGGCGTTCTTCCCCGACGCCTCGCTCTCACTGCCTCTGATGCGCTTACCGAGTGCATGCGCTCGTTAAATTCCGCAGCGGGCCACTCACACCGCCCTCGTGTCTGCTGTGCAGCCGCAGACACGGCTCTATCTACTGAATGGAGGTGCAGCCAACTTGGCACAAGTCCAGAGAATACGCTCGCTGTTTTGATGCGGAGCGCCCGGTGACACCTGTTGCTCGCAAGGACAGACTTCTTGCAGCAAAATCTGCAGTGCCGCACATCTCGGTAATCGGAGCCGCAGAGCTCCGTGGACGCTGAGAGAGGTTTATATCTTTTTAATGACTTGAATTCTTTGCAGGTCCCGCCTCCGTACCCCGCGACAGTAACATCGGAGGCGAAAGACAGTAGATTTTCATTGCGACACCACTCAATCAAACGGGCGTATGAAAAAGTCCCCAAAATTAATTTTCAAGCACAAATAAAAGAAATGTGTACTCACCAAACGTGGCGCAAGACAATATGAAGTTTTAAAAAAGTAGATCCTTCCGTATAAGACAAGAAAAAGGTGCAGACATAAATCCACAAATTACAGTTGGTGCACGCAATGCATGTTGGGAGAGGGTCTTCTCTCTGACGTCTCGGCAGCGTCCCGGATGTGCTGACAGTTTTGCGGAGGGCTAAATTTTAGCTGTAAATTTCTCATTTTTAAATGATTTCTCCGTTGAATGACAGATCTGGGCTTGCAGATTTACTTTACTACATTCAGAAGGATCTTATGTGTAAATATAAGTAATTTTTTGGTCCAAAGATCTGACTGCATTTATTTCAACGCAGGTCTACTTTAAATGAATTATTTGAGGGAAATTTCAGGTTCAACCTTCACTGACATAGCAGGTTAGGTAGAAATTAGCAAACGTATCTGGGAGGAGTTGACCAACAAACAGACACTCTAATATGCCCTTGACCCCAGTGAATGACCTTTGGCAAATTTGACCTTGCTGTGCAATTCCAGAACCCACCTCCATATGTGAGCCACATTTGGCCCACTTCCAAATGAAATTTTTTTTAACCTTTGACATAAATGATCTTGACCCCAGTGATTGACCTTTGGTAAATTTGCCATTGCTTGTCCAGTTCCAGAACTCACCTATACCTGTGTGCCAGGTTTTTTGGAAACCAGAGTAAAAAGCTTAAATTTTGACCTTTTCACCTCCATAACCTTGCCCCAGTGATTGACCTTTGGTAAATTTGCCATCGTCTGTCCAGTTCCAGAACTCACCTACATCTGTGTGCCGTTTTTTTGGAAACCAGAGTAAAAAGCTTAAATTTTGACCTTTTGACCTCAATAACCTTGCCCCAGTGATTGACCTTTGGTAAATTTGCCATCGACTGTCCAGGTCCAGAGCTTGTGTACATATTTGTGCCAGGTTTTTTGGAAACCAGAGTAAAAAGCTTAAATTTTGACCTTGTGATCTCAATAACCTTGACCCCAGTGATTGACCTTCACAAAATTTTACCTCCCTTGACCAATTTCAGAACCTACCCACATACAGTGTGTGTGTGTGTGCCATATTTGGTGGACATCACTTTTTAAGAAAATCTTCTCTTTTTTATTAGAATTTTTGTTAACCTTGGGCTTTTGCCAAAACAAACCCTATAAGAGCAATTCTGTGATTGGTGGAAATTGGTGAAAGGATCTGGGAGGAGCAGACAAACAAATAGACAAATATTGCTTAAATTACAGTATGATGCATAGAGGTGAATTTAAAGACAGATGGGATTCAGCATTTGTGGACTTTATATGCAAATTCCTGCTGTGAGAATACTAAACATTTGTGCTTTTTATTCCCTCTGCAGCTGTCCAGAAAGAAGTTGAAGGTAAGCCACCATGCTGTGAAATGAACGTAATGATGAACGAGATTTCTTCTTTGGTGACATTCCTTGCAAAGTCGGTTGCTGCAGCGTCAGTGGCTGAGAGTGTGTATGCTTATTATGAGGCCGATGTGTTGTCTGTTTGGACTGCAGTTCTGACATCTAACAAACTGAGCTGAAAGCAGATGATATATGATCACCGGTCACGAGGTTACAAGAAAGAAGCACTTAATGTGCCCAATGCTCATTGTCCACACTCTCAGCGTGCCGAGGGTGACTGTAGAGGTGTGCACAGCATGTAGGAGTCACACAGTATGGGCGGAATAGACGCTGCACCACAAAGAAAATGACTGTCCTCGGCAGGCAGGCTTGCTTTATTATTTAGAACAACTATATTTTTCCTCTTTCTTCAGGGCCGCATTTTAACACCTAAAGTGTTGTTTGCTCTTACAGTTTGCTAAATCTTACGCACTATTAGACTCTAAGGTCAATACCAGTGGAGTAAATCGTCTGGTGTAATGCCGCTGATTGCTGTGGCATTCATCAAATTTGCAATTATTTGTGCCGCGTCACTTCCCAGTGATATTTTTAATAGCTTCATTTAAAAACGCTCTATTAAGACAAACAGATATCTTTTGGTAGGGGGGAAAAAATCACACATCCTCTCATTATTGGCAACTTTTTTTTTTAACAACCTGCCGCGATAAAGGAGCGGCCTGTAATGAAGCGCACATAGCCGAACGGGAAATGAAGATTCAGTACCAGGAGGGAGATTTGTTTAGTCAGCATGAGATGGATCCATCCATCTCAGCTGGTTGTGGGGAAAATGGCAGCCAGCAGGCTCAAGAGACCGCCACAAGGTGCAGCGTATACTGCCACACATTATAAATCACGTGTCCGAAAGACCCCAATTATACAATCTGCTCCCTGACATGTTCACGAGGTGTACATGACAGTTGCAAGCAATTATCTTCATTATCATCTCAGTAGTTGCCATGTTTGTGCAAATTACAAGCACACCACCATTAGTGTGGAATAATTTAAAAGGCATCACACAGAATGCACAATCTAATGCCCGCGTTTGATACGAGATGTAATATTTTCTTCAGTATGATTGACATTTATGTACTTTTTTTCCCCGTGCTGGGTTCAGGATAATACAGAGAGCTTTGTGTTGTGTGCCTTAGTCACAGATAAGAGGTTTCATCTTGGTGCTATTTCCAAAAACAAGCATTAATCATTCTTAATATGAACAAAGATGGCATGCCTCTGCTTGCAGCAAAAAAAAAAAAAAAAAAAAAGGGGCCAGCATTAGTAAAAGACATACGGCAAAGGGAGCACATCAGAATGTTTATTGGATTAAAGCTTGACATGGAGACAATCCCCAGTGCAGAATGCATGAAAACAGCAATGACAACAGCAAAATTGTACAAACCAGGATGCCTTTTGTTCTTTATACGACTCTATATGTGCTATCTGGCAGCAAGCACTTGATGTCATGGAATATCGACGAATCTATGCATTCGCTAACCCCCCCCCCCCCCCCCCCCCCCCCCCCTCCCACTAGAGATGACAACTATGGTAACCTATATGCTATATTTGGTCTTGGCTGAGGTTTTTTTTAAAACATGCTGCAGGAATTATCTGTGTTTCACTGATTCACTGAAGAACTGCTACAAAGCAGTGTGAACCTTTGGCACACTGCAGGAGAGTGCTCCGTGTCGTCGGCGTACACAGCACACGCCGGTCTGGTGTCACAAATGCCACAGTGGGTCATGCTCTGATGCCAAAAGAGTGCAGAGTCCTCTGATGTTCTGTGAACACACACACACACAAAAAATAATAATAAAAAATATATATATATATATATATATAAAATAAGACAGGTCACCTCAGAAAGTAGATACAGAACAGAAAAATCCCTCAGACTTGTGCAAAACAAAAAGAAAACCCTTATATAACCACTCACACTAAAGCACAAAAAATGTTATTCATTTATTTATTTATTTGTTCTTTTTGAGTTTTTCATTCAGCGTGTCAGCACACAGTAATGACACACTACGCGGACGACAAAGCAAACAGAAATCTTGGAAGGAAAGGACACACAGCTGTGGTTGTGGGTTTGTATCTTTCAGCAGCACCGACCTTGGTCTTGTCCCTCATTACAGCAGAAAGGCATAAAACTGTACTTTTCCTGAAAGGACGGGGAAAAAAAACAAATTTGGAAAATCCTAATCCTCCTGCACTGGCTGTGCTTGCTAATTAATGTGACAGTAAAGACTCAAAGGTCCTTCAACATCTGTATTTGTTCCTTCTGTTTTTGGCTCTATTTGTTTAATTAAAGTTATGAAGAAACACATTTTCCACTTGTATACAAACAATTCAATATATTTTTTAGTGGCCTTACCAACATAACTTGTCTTTTTGGTGTTATGTTTCATATCTTCTCTTTTTATTCTAAATAATATTTTGTTTTTCTGTTTTGGTTTTTTGGTTTTTTTTATTAAACAGACAATACCTGATTATTGCAAAGGATAAAACGTATGATAAGTGTGGGAAAAAGAAAGACTGGTAGAATGTGGATGTGTAATTGTGTGGCTGACAACATACAATATAATTAGTAAATGAGAAATGGGTACATCAAATAGTACCCAAAGGTTATAACAGTACTAACACAGATGTGCATCTCCTTATAAAAGGATGTCATATGAATCTAGCTCCATAGGCATGATATAATTCAGGAACAATACTTTTTATTGTGGAACAACTGGATTTGATGTGATTAGATTTGATGCGATATGATGCAATCTGACACAGTTATTTGTTTAATGTAGACTTTCATTTTCCATGGTAATTACAACAAGGCAAAAGCAGCATTTCGTACCTCTAAATATATACGAGGTCTGTCAATAAAGTATAGGTCCTTTTTATTTTTTCAAAAACTATATGGATTTCATTCATATGTTTTTACGCCAGACACGCTTGAACCCTCGTGCGCATGCGTGAGTTTTTCCACGCCTGTCGGTGACGTCATTCGCCTGTGAGCACTCCTTGTGGGAGGAGTCGTCCAGCCCCTCGTCGGAATTCCTTTGTCTGAGAAGTTGCTGAGAGACTGGCGCTTTGTTTGATCAAAATTTTTTCTAAACCTGTGAGACACATCGAAGTGGACACGGTTCAAAAAATTAAGCTGGTTTTCAGTGAAAATTTTAACGGCTGATGAGCGATTTTGAGGTGATACTGTCGCTTTAAGGACTTCCCACGGTGCGAGACGTCGTGCAGCACTCCCAGGCGCCGTCGTCAGCCTGTTTCAAGCTGAAAACCTCCACATTTCAGGCTCTGTTGATCCAGAACGTCGTGAGAGAACAGAGAAGTTTCAGAAGAAGTCGGTTTCAGCATTTTATCCGGATATTCCACTGTTAAAGGAGATTTTTTTTAATGAAAGACGTGCGGACGGATTGCAGCGTTGGCTCGCAGCCGCCGCGACGCTCCGCCACAGGAAAAACACCTCTGTTGGAAGCCTTAAGGACAAGTTGGAACATGTCCAGCTGTTAAACAATTTCTCATATACTCACTCCACTGAAAGCCATCAAAAGCCACCTGGATTTTACAAATGGTTATCAACACAGTGTTTTTCCTGTGCCGCCGCACCGCGCCGGCTGCTTCCCGACGCGTGGACCCGTCCACACGTCTTTCATTAAAAAAATCTCCTTTAACAGTGGAATATCCGATAAAATGCTGAAACCGACTTCTTCTGAAACTTCTCTGTTCTCTCACGACGTCCTGGATCAATAGAGCCTGAAATGTGGAGGTTTTCAGCTTGAAACAGGCTGACGACGGCGCATGAGAGCGCTGCGCGACGTCTCGCACCGTGGGAAGTGCTTAAAGCGACAGTATCACCTCAAAATCTCTCATCAGCCGTTAAAGTTTTCACTGAAAACCAGCTTAATGTTTCGAACAGTGTCCACTTCGATGTGTCTCACAGGTTTAGAAAAAATTTTGATCAAACAAAGCGCCAGTCGCTCAGCAACTTCTCAGACAAAGGAATTCCGACGAGGGGCTGGATGACTCCTCCCACAAGGAGTGTTCACAGGCGGACGACATCACCGACAGGTGTGGAAAAACTCACGCATGCGCACGAGGGTTCAAGCATGTCTGACGTAAAAACATATGAATGAAATCCATATAGTTTTTGAAAAAAATAAAAAGGACCTATACTTTATTGACAGCCCTCGTATTTCATGAAAAACCAGGAACCTTCTTCCTGTTTTTGCTGCAGTGCTTCACCATATTGGCATGGCCTCTGCCCTCTGCTTACCTTTTGATGACCACTGGGGGCAGCACCACATACAGTAGCCAGGGGCAGATCCAGAATTTTGTAATGGGGTGGGGAGGGAGGGGTGGCGTAGATTTGCAAAAGAGTAAGGTATCACTAATTGTGGAGCAGATAACTGTAACAATTGTTCCTTTCTGGAAACAAGCACCAAAATCAGCACACTTTGACATTACTCTTTTGGAAAAACTGATTGGCCACTTGAATTTTGCATTTTGGCAATTGAAGAATTACACAGGGTTCAAAATAAAAAGATGCTCCAATCATATTGAAAATGATACCACATTATTTGAATGATCATAAAGACTTCAAAGAAGTATAGTTTGGACTAACCGTGACTGAATGTTGTGGAATTATGGGGTGAAAACAGCAAGGCAAAGGTACCCTGACATTTGCATGACTTTGATTCGCACACTTGCATGCACTCTACCGTGCAGAAGAGTAAACTCATCGCAGACTGTTGTAAACCATTGTAAACTGTGCACGGCTTTGTGCAAGTGCACAAAGAAAATTTTGAAATTTTCAAAATCTCTGTCACATATTAATTAAGTGAACTTCACATGAACATTGTGCAATTCAAAAACACTGTGTGTGAGTGCGAGTGATTGCTTCAGCGGACTGCACCAGATTATAACAAGATGTTAAATCTGTCATAAACATACTTTTACAGCTACTCATAAGAAGGAATGGACATGTAATTGTTTTACCAAGCCACTACAATATAAACATTACAAATAATTATCTTTTAGACTGTTCCAAATACATTCTCCACCTCATGAAGCACGGGAGAGAGAGAGAGCGAGAGAGAGAGAAAAAAAAGCTCCTCTGTGATTCCGGAAGCAATTAGAGGTGTTTTCAACAGCAAAACTCTGACAGAAAATGATTAATCCACTATGAAATAATTATGTTATATACGCAGCGTCCAGCACACAAAGCACGGCGTCCAGCAGAACAGCGTGCGATTGCCACGACAAAGTGCGCGAGAGTGCAGAGCCAAAATGCGTGCAAATGTCAGGGTACCTAATTTTGGTAAACTGATGCAAATTATTTGCATTCTGTGAAATTATTAACAAATTAAAAACAGAATGTAAAATTCAAATGGGTAAATTTATTTAATAGCTGCACTTAAACCATGGGGCATTGATTTGTTTTTATGTTGCAAAACTTAGGGCCCCTTCACACACATTGTATGAATAAGTACAAATCAAGGCGAATCACAGCGGAACAGCTCATATGAGTGAAGCACGAAAACATTGAGCAAATGGGTAGGTGTGAGCAAACCTGCTGCGACAGTGTCGTACACGTGATGTGTCGTGCAAGCAGGAACACAGTGCGAGCAGCTGGGATGTGATGCACCACATCGCACTGCTGATGTAGAGAACAATAAAATAAAAAACAGCTGTATAATTAGTGAATATCACTGGGTTGATATAAAAGGGGACGCAATACAGAACCCTGCGGTTCTGTATTGCGGTTAAATAACCCTGGTTAATTAAACAATAAATGCCACTCATGGGATTCGAACCTGCAATTTAAAAAGCTCTGATTAACAGACGGAAACTTTCCCACTGCACTACAATCACTGTCTTATAACAGGAGCATGAAATGGCTAAAATCAACAAGCAGATGTATTTTTTTAAACAAAAAGAAAAAAACATCATGATAACTGACTAAACGGCGTTTGTTATGGCGTACTTGGCTGAGACCTACCGCTGATGTTACAACCCCAAATCAGAAAAATTTGGAACGATATGGTAAATGCAAATTTCAAAACAAGCATCGATCCTTGCATTTACTTTGACTTCTATTTCATTACAGAGACTCTGAACCCAAAATATTTTATTTGTTAATATACTGTACATTCATTCCTATATTTAAGGCCTGCAACATGAAAAAACAAGAGCAATTTGAGATTTCTGACATCCATCAAGGGTTGATGAGGACTCAAAATAAAAGATAACTGATTCACATCGTGACTTGGAATTTATCTGGATCCAGATTCTATAACACAATGCAGTAATTGCATACTGATCCAGAATGGTCCAACTGATCAAGATGTTGCAGTCTGGTATTTAATTCACAAGCTGAAACAAAATAGTGTCTTCCTGATCTTGGTTTTACATCTTGATATCGTATCTTTCTGCTGCAGCACCTGCATATTGATCCAGATCACTCCCAACAGACCCTGAGCCAGAATTTGGATCCAGATCACCTCCAAAATTCAATGGAGTCTTCCATGCCCAAATATCCATCTGTGGTGCAAATTTGGTGTGAAGCCATGAAGTAGTTTTGATGCAATACTTCAAAGCCTATATAAAGTGCGTAAGTCCAGTCCTATTACTGCCAGGGTCTTCAAATTCACAGGGACCATTCTTGGGACACAGACCTTGGATAGGTTCAAAGATGGCTAACCTTGACCTATTTTAAGAGGTCAAAAGATCACGTTCTGTTTCTTATTTTTATGCTCATATGGCTGAGGATATTTTAGCATTGTGTTATATTTGAAGTTTCCAATCCGCCTAACCTGCATGTGTTTGGATGTGGGAGGAAGTCGGAGCACCCAGGAAAACATGCAAACTGTACACAGAAATACCACAAGTGGGACTCGAGCCCATGGCTATCTTGCTGTGAGGCAACAGTGCTAACCACTAAGCCACCATGCTGCCCCCAATACACCAGTAAGCAGGAAATACAAACAGGCTACTGTGAGGTAAAATTTTATCAAGTAGACAGTTCTAAAAAATTGAGAGAGCATACTGGAAGGGGGTTAGTGAGGGAAGCCAACACAACCCTGACAGCTCTAAAAAAAAACTATATGCTTTGGTGGATGCAAGTGGAGAAACAGGGAATGGTCCAACATTTGCTTGTTGCATCTCCATTCACAGCTGCATGTTGTTGCCCAATAGAGAAGGATTTTAAAACAGGAAAATGGATCAAATTTAGGCTCAGGTTTCCCAACTGCCTTCTGGCAAACTGTAGCTGTATGCAACAGACAAAGTTGCATGATGCACAGTTTATCCAGTCACAACCACAGAAGCCTATACACAGTTTTTGAGAACGTCCTACTTGACATGGATTTACCATGCAGTACCACACTGTTTGGACTTCTTACTGACTGATATAAATGAAGTCCAATGCATATTCGGGGACTTGGAAATGTTCATGTATCCATCCCCTAATTTGTCTCAAGGAAACTGGCTGTAAAAAAAAAAGAGGATTTAATCATTATATTTAGAATCAATTGCCCCGTCCCATCTTTTTTGGGATGTGTTGCAGCCCTTAAACGTGGGAATTAATGTATATTAACAAATGCAATGAATTGACCACACAAATATAAAATAGTTTGTTTTCATACTGTGTGCAATGGAATAGAAGTCAAAATAAATGTAAGAAATGGTAAATGGACTGCATTTATATAGCGCTTTTCCATCTGCATCAGACGCTCAAAGCGCTTTACAATAATGCCTCACATTCACCCCAATGTGAGAATGCTGCCATACAAGGTACTTACTACACACCGGGAGCAACTACGGGATTAAAGACCTTGCCCAAGGGCCCTTAGTGATTTTCCGGTCAGGCTGGGATTTGAACCAAGGATCTTCTGGTCTCAAGCCCAATGCTTTAACCACTATTAGAGAAGCTTGAATCTTCAACTGGACTGGGTTGCTTGACGCAAGGACGTTTCGCTTCAAATCGCAGAAGCTTCCTCAGCTAAAATTCTTGCTCTGGTAGTCTGACTTCTGTCTTGACTCTTGTAAACAGAAGCAACAAAAGCTGGAGTTTTAAACCTAACCAGACCCCTCCTACCGAGAGGCCGACTGCGATAGGCTGGTGACTAAACAATAGCTCTAATTAGCACCTATTGTGCTCTAGTAAGCACCCTCCTAATGAGAGGGCAGCTGTCCCTCCTAATGATGGGACGGAAGTCTCTCCTGATGGCTCCCTTGATGACTCTCCTGATGACATGAATGACTCATTACCATGAACAAAAGACTGAAACTGCTTTGACCTGAGTACCCCATTGTAAACAGGGGACAAAGCGTGTCTCAGACCCCCTCCCCGGTTAAGGCTGGGTTTCAGCTGTTTCACATAGAATGCCTCTCTGACCCCTCTCTCAAACCATTTCTTCTCTCTGGCTAAGATTTTAACTTCCTTGTCCTCAAACATGTGGTTAGTGTCTTTCAGGTAGAAAGGTCAAAGCAGTTTCAGTCTTTTGTTCATGGTAATGAGTCATTCACATCATCAGGAGAGTCGTCAAGGAAGCCATCAGGAGAGACTTCCGTCCCATCATTAGGAGGGACAGCTGCCCTCTCATTAGGAGGGTGCTTACTAGAGCACAATAGGTGCTAATTAGAGCTATTGTTTAGTCACCAGCCTATAGCAGTCGGCCTCTCGGTAGGAGGGGTCTGGTTAGGTTTAAAACTCCAGCTTTTTTGGCTTCTGTTTACAAGAGTCAAGACAGAAGTCAGACTACCAGAGCAAGAATTTTAGCTGAGGAAGCTTCTGCGATTTGAAGCGAAACGTCCTCGCGTCAAGCAACCCAGTCCAATCGAAGATTCAAGCTTCTCTACTATGGAAACCACCTGGACAACTGAGAGCCTACACAGAAACTTTAACCACTAGACCATCACCTCCCTGCAAGGTAATGGTCTAGAACTGCTGTAGTGTTTTTTTTTTGTTTTTTTTTTCCATATCGTTTCAGCTTTTTCTGATTTGGAGTTGTAATATGAAAGATTTTCAACAATGGAAGTAATTAATTTCTGCTGATAACACAGCAGCTTTTGTAAAATTATCACTCTAACTTTGGTATCTAAGATTTCCACTCTTCAATGAATTAATCCATGTCAGAAAATTAACCCTCCCAGACTACGTGAATTCTTATGTAGAAGTTGTATTAAGATGAATTTACCAAGTTGTTCCTAAAACTGTGCAGACTCCCTTTAAATTATTTGAAGTTTTTTTTTCTTATACATTTTGTATAAGATTGATTACAATGTTGCAGAAAGTCACATTGTAATGCATTATGTCTTTTATTTATGTCTTTTATTTATTAAAGGTGATAGAGGTTGAATGGGGCATTAATCCTTGTTCTGTGATGTGATATGTAGCCCAAAAAAAATTGGTTGGGTCTGTAATGGCTCAGAACCTTCCTAAAAGGCTCTCTGAAACAGCTGTGTTACTATGCTGGGTTTAGAATGCCTCGTTTGCCTTTAATGGCGTAGTTTTGGAGCTTATTTGGCAACCTCATTATGAAATGCAAGTAGGTGGCACTGATTGGTTGCCGTTGTTTGATTGGCTGCCCTTGCTCTCACTGAAAAGAAAGCATTATTTATTTATTTTCATTGCTTTTATATTTTCTGTTGTGTTTCTATTCAGGTTTTTTTTTTGCCTCTTTCTCTAAAATTGTATATAAGAATCATTAGATTATTAATATATAAACAAAAATAAATTTAAGAAATATTACAATTTGAAAACAAATGAACCCGAACATGATGACAGCTGCAATGCTAACTTTTAACATTGAAAATGCCATAGACATGCTAACGCGTTAGCATCGCTCCCGTTTGTAAGTTATAAAATACATCTGTCAACTGTTTCAGAAGAACATAACAGGTCGGTTTAAGATAGAAATGGTAAATAATACTTACAGACGTATGCTCTTTAGGGTTTTAGCAGGAGAAAATTAAGCAAAAGAAAGAATAATCGAAGCATTGCTTCAATCTGCGAAGCACTGCTTCGATTGGTTCAAGGTTCAAAGAAAAGCCGCACTGCAGAAAAGTTGTTTACGGACCCGCTGCAGGGTCTGTAATCAATACAGAAATGACCATTTTCCTGACAAACACCCCCCAAAACAACGGCCACTCTGAAGGACCGATAACATAATCGTTAAGCACAAAGCTTATTGATGTCGGTGGATCGAGTCATTTCTTAACGATACCCAAAAGGAACCGGTTCTCGATACACATCCCTAGCTGCTAAGGGGTTAGCTCATTCCCTTTAGAGGAACAAACCAGAGCTAATGTGCCATTCTAACGTGCAATTCTTACAACAGGAATATGGCGCAACACAAATTTAAAACAAAAGAAAATGTGATACTCACAGGCTGTACTGATTGCTGGGGTTGATTTTGTCGCAGAGTCGGAACTGACCCTCTACTGAGTATTAAATGCCGACTGCCAGCTCGAAATCGTGCAAGGTTTGTGAAACAGTCCTCCGTGAAATGCGCAGAGTAAAGAAATAGTCAGCGGTTGTATGTACTGGGGATGCAGTTAAAAATGAATAAAAGCCAGTGATCACGTACATTGCTTTCCGTGGGAAGATCTTTTGAAGTATACAAAAGGCAATGTACTGTATAGGAAAAGATTTGAACAATACTACAGTACATGCAATTTAACTTTGGGTTAACAATAAAAAAGCGCTGTATAACTTAAATGTGTATAGTTATATTGTTTTACACATACACTTTTTCAAGTTGTACTTAATTTATCACATCTACATGAGCTGCACAATTTTGACATTTTTTTCTATTTTATTAACAGAAAATAAATTTATATATTTATATATATAATATATTTGTATCAAATTATCTATTTACTAATTACATTATTTCAGCTATTTCCAAAACACTTAAAATTCTCAAAACAACCAAACGTGTGTCATCCAACAATGTAATATTCTTAATTTTGTCACCTTTTTTTCGAAAGAAACTGTAACCCAGTAATCATCCCTGTGGAACCTCGATGTATCAATACTCCTACATTTATCATCCAAATGCCAAACTTTGGTGCTATTTTTAAATCCAGTGTATCAGCATCCACTGGGCTGTACCTACAATCAAAATGCGAATAATACATTCTGCCCAGCGCAATTTAGTTTGACTTTCTCAAAGCCACCCGATACAGATGAGTAACAGCATTTGTATACAAATTAAACATCTTATGTAAAAAGCAAATTTGCTTCCAGTTGTGCAAATCATAAAATGACCAAGCTAATTTCCTCAGAGAGACAGAGAGAGCAAAAGAGAGACAGACAGAGAGAGAGAGACAGAGAGAGCGAGAGAAGACAAATTTCCTCATATTTAGTTTTTACAGAACATTGACAGGAACATTATTGTTTGACAGTGTCCAGTTTAAATCATACAAAAATGCACTCAAATATATAGAATTTAATGAGTTTGGAAGACTTTAAGTGTTTCCCCAAGTAGTAAAGTTACAATTGAGTGATTAATATGTTTATGAATTACTTGTAGGGAGGCTGTCTTATGTTACTTCTTGAGGTTTTCTCTCAAATTGTACTCGACAAGCCTAGCCTAATCTAGTCAGCTCTGCATTTCTTTACACTGACTTTGCATTGTGCTCAGATAGTGAAGCTGGGTATTCACTCGGGGACTCACTCTACATCAATGGTCTCCAAACTATTCCAGAAAGGGCCGAGAGGGTGCAGGTTTTCTTTGCAGCCACTGACTTCAGCAGGTGATTTCACTGATTAACATCACTTGGAGCAGGTGGGATGAGTTATCAGTTTATGAGTTTATGAGTCAGTGGCTGCAAAGAAAACCTGCACCCTCTCGGCCCTTTCTGGAATAGTTTGGAGACCACTGCTCTACATTATATACCAAAGCATAACGTGCCTGAAGACGTTTCCTTCTGGTTCTTCAATGGCAACTACGTAGTCAAACATTACTGCACCTTAACTGCTTTTCCACCAAAAAAAAGAAACCTGCTATTGAACAAGTTCTGCTCAGCATCAGCCTAAATGTATGCCACTGAGTAATCCAGACTGCATTTGCACCAATTCATAAAGGAGCCTTTACTCCTTTATGAATTTATGGCAGATTGTATTGAACTAACAATGAGTTGTCACATTCATTTTCCTTCCCTACAGTTTCACTGAGGTAAATTAGAAATCCCTACCCATGGTGCAGTTATTCAGTACTGCACTTATCTGGTGGAAATTCCACCATTTGATGGCCAAAGGATGCCATAAATGGTTTGGTCACTATCAAGCACTTTGGATTTTGGTAGCTGTGCATTGGGACTGTCATCTACATTTCTGGACATCAACAAGACATCGAGAGGGCAAAGGCTTTTATATCATTCCTTTTGGTTGGTGTCATCTGTGTCAAGATGACAATGTTGTTCATGGTAAATGGACTGCATTCATACAGTGCCTTACCATCTGCAACAGACGCTCAAAGTGCTTTACAAATAATGTCTCACATTCACCCCACTGTGAGGGTGCTGCCATACAAGGCGCTCACTACACACCAGGAGCAATAGGGGATTAGTGATTTTCCAGTCAGGCTGGGATTTGAACCGAGGATCTTCTGGTCTCAAGCCCAATGCCTTAACCACTAGACCATCACCTCCCCAAGGTGACCTCTCAGGTTCCACACATCTGTCTCAGGCTGGTTAATGCAGGCCCCGTCAAAACAACAAGCCAAGTCCATCCTTCTTTATAAACCAAAAGTACCCACATTGTCATGCCCAGTCATGGAGACTAGTTTGTCTCATCCCAGCATCTGACAAAATCACAAAGCATTTTTTAGAATAACATTCCAAAAAAGGCTGAGCATCGCTGACACAATGGACATCAAAAGCAGGAAAGACTGATGCACTGCTCTAGAAAATGACCATGCATCACAAAAGCAGCTCCCTTCATGAAAGCTTCAACCTCTGCTGCTCATTAGCTGCTTGGCCAAATGTGCCTGTGTTTGCTTTGTAGACAAAATGCAAGGAAACTGTGCCGTATAATTCATAATCTCTCCAAAATCCATTGCTGCATTCATCACATGAAAGTTGAGCTTTTCCACTGCAACAGGAACTAGAAATAGGAACCATACCATATTGGGACTGACACTACAGTAGATATACGAGGTCTGTCAATAAAGTATAGGTCCTTTTTATTTTTTTCAAAAACTATATGGATTTCATTCATATGTTTTTACGTCAGACATGCTTGAACCCTCGTGCGCATGCGTGAGTTTTTCCACACCTGTCGGTGACGTCATTCGCCTGTGAGCACTCCTTGTGGGAGGAGTCGTCCAGCCCCTCATCGGAATTCCTTTGTCTGAGAAGTTGCTGAGAGACTGGCGCTTTGTTTGATCAAACTTTTTTCTAAACCTGTGAGACACATCGAAGTGGACACGGTTCGAAAAATTAAGCTGGTTTTCGGTGAAAATTTTAACAGCTGATGAGAGATTTTGAGGTGATACTGTCGCTTTAAGGACTTCCCACGGTGCGAGACGTCACGCAGCGCTCTCAGGCGCCGTCGTCAGCCTGTTTCAAGCTGAAAACCTCCACATTTCAGGCTCTATTGAGCCAGGACGTCGTGAGAGAACAGAGAAGTTTCAGAAGAAGTCGGTTTCAGCATTTTATCCGGATATTCCACTGTTAAAGGAGATTTTTTTAATGAAAGACGTGCGGACGGATTGCAGCGTCGGCTCGCAGCCGCTGCGATGCTCCGCCACAGGAAAAACACCTCTGTTGGAAGCCTTAAGGACAAGTTGGAACATGTCCAGCTGTTAAACAATTTCTCATATACTCACTCCACTGAAAGCCATCAAAAGCTGCCTGGATTTTACAAATGGTTATCAACACGGAGGTGTTTTTCCTGTGCCGCCGACCGCGTCGGCTGCGTCCCGACGCGCGGACCCGTCCGCACGTCTTTCATTAAAAAAATCTCCTTTAACAGTGGAATATCCGGATAAAATGCTGAAACCGACTTCTTCTGAAACTTCTCTGTTCTCTCACGACGTCCTGGATCAATAGAGCCTGAAATGTGGAGGTTTTCAGCTTGAAACAGGCTGACGACGGCGCCTGGGAGTGCTGCGCGACGTCTCGCACCGTGGGAAGTGCTTAAAGCGACAGTATCACCTCAAAATCTCTCATCAGCCGTTAAAATTTTCAACGAAAACCAGCTTAATTTTTCGAACCGTGTCCACTTCGATGTGTCTCACAGGTTTAGAAAAAATTTTGATCAAACAAAGTGCCAGTCTCTCAGCAACTTCTCAGACAAAGGAATTCTGACGAGGGGCTGGACGACTCCTCCCACAAGGAGTGCTCACAGGCGAATGACGTCACCGACAGGCGTGGAAAAACTCACGCATGTGCACGAGGGTTCAAGCATGTCTGACGTAAAAACATATGAATGAAATCCATATAGTTTTTGAAAAAAATAAAAAGGACCTATACTTTATTGACAGACCTCGTAGTTTTGGTTCCAGTGTGTGCATGCTTCCACTGGTTTTAGAAGAAACTGCACTGCACATCGTGGACTCAGCAAAGGACAAATGGTGATATCTCTTTATTTAGTGCTTATCGCCATGTTTAAATTCCTTTTAATTTCATACAGTATAAATGAGACATTTTTTCTCAGTGAATAGAAGAGTGTGACTGCAGAGGAAGATTGTGGACACAGAGATTGAGCTTCAACACAGACTCCAATGCAGAAGAGCGGTAAGGCCGCCAACCTAATAACAATAAGGTCTTGTTAGACCAAGGAATCATTGCTGAGTTCATTGTTTTCTTGTTTTTAAGTTGGCACAAAACAACCAGTCCTCTGCTCACAATGGCCAAAAGTACTGTGCTGCAAACTAGTGCTCTGTAACATCCCATCAGTACCCCAACATCCCAGCAACCAACGTCCTATTGGTTCTTGTAAATGGCACATGTTGAACAGGAACTACAAAATGGAACTAGAACTGGAACCTTTTGTACATGATAGTAAACTGATGATAGGGTGCTCGTCATTACATCCAGATTTCATATTATTCCACCTCGACAAAATGTTCCACCTAGTGTTTCACTCAGTGGCAACTGGCAATCTGGTGCTGCTGCAGTTCTTTTTGTCAGCTCGAATGATGAGCAAGACTTTGACTGAGCCTCGAATCAAAACAAATAAGTGTCATTACCCCAGGCATTACCTCTGCTGTCAGACTGTGATATTGGTGTCCTAAATGTCTGACACAGTCAGAATTTCATCTCAAGGCTGTTATAAAAATGGCTAAATTGGACATCAGCGACAGTGCCTCACACAATGAGATACAATGTTGGAGTCACAGCAAAATTTCTCAGTTTGCCAGCTTTTGTTTGAGAGCCCAAAATGTGCACAATATGCATGTTTTTTTTTTTTTGGGGGGGGGGGGGGGGGGGGGAATTGGTGGATAAGGAGTAATGTCACTACTTGTTTGACAAAGGGCATTTTCTCAATCTTACCATACATTTAGTAATTTCCATGTTAAGGTACTTTCATATAGTATAATGCACATGTGTTGCATATCAAAATGTTTAGAAGAATCTCAGTTTTCTGAAGGTGAGGCACATATTTGTATTCTAAAATATATAATTTGGCTCTAATCCTGAAAATATGAAATGTGTTTTTTTTTTTAATTCTTCAAATCTTTAGTGAATATATATTTTGATTTACTTGAACAAGCTGTTTTGGTATTAGAAATGGGTTTACCAAAGTGTTGAACCAAAAAAGTAGTGTAATATATGAAATGATGAAACTGCGTCATGCAGCGCAGGACCACAACAAGCTGTGAATTACATGGCAGAGATTCCTGAACATTCCAAATCAGCATATTTGAAAAATATAACACAATGCTACCGTATGAGCGTAACAAATGGAAACTGAATGTGACCTTTTGACCTCTTAAAATAGGTCAAGGTTAGCCATCTTTGAACTTGTCCAATGTCTGTGTCCCAAGAATGTTCCGTGTGAATTTGAAGACCCTGGTAGTAATAGGACTGGACTTATGCTGAGCACAGACAGACGGACAGACAAATGGAATGAATGAACGGATGGATGCAAGGCCTTCACAAAACCCAATGGCCATATTTTTTGCCTCAAGTAATAATATCACTTACCTGTCTGCTGAATGTCTTCTCATTATGATTAATTCCTTTTTGGATGAATAAAGTCCTTTAGTTATGAAAACTGATGTCAAAAACTGTTCATTACTGCCTTGAAAAAAAATTGCTGCACAAATGTACCAATTTATGTGTGCTTTCCAAAATGATTTTCTCAGTCTGCAAGACTAAATAAAAATTTTAAAGGTGTTTTTTGATCAAGAAGACTGTTCTTTAAGAGTTTATTAGAGCTTACTAGTGTGTCTCAATGAGGATCTCCCACTAACAGACGCTACAGCCAGAGAGCGCAGACTCAGCGCAGTGTGAGAGAGGAGACATACCCAAGTGACCTTCTCCAGACTCGAAGATTAACTGTGACTCAAAGATCATCTGGAGGACAGATTAATGTTATATCTGAGAATTTGTAGTTTCAAGAAGTGGCCAAATTAAGTCTCTGATGTTCTGTCACTGATATATGAATAGAAATATGACGAAAAGTACAGTTGGACGCGCTGGTGTGTGTTTGGACTCCAGAGGGTTAAATGACTTATTGAGCACCAATGCAAATGTCCTGTGTGGGGAAGTAGAGATGAGCAGCAAAAGGTCAAGGTAGACTATATCAACATGCGCCATGTGCATATACCCAGCTTTCTAATTCAGCATCACCACTGGAGAATGATATTTGCTGAAATTCATCTGTTTCCTTGATGTTTGGTATAAATGTTAAGCACCTCCATTTCCTGGTTGTAGCCCTCCCCTGTCCGCGGGGGGGGGGGGGGGTCTGGAGGGGAGCCTGTCACTCTGTCAAAAATGCTGTACTGCGGATGATTACTCATAATTGTTTGTGCTGTGTTGACCAAAAGTGCGGTGTGCACAGGCTTTAAGCAGAGCCAGTCCTGCTGCTTTCATTCAGAACCAAGAACTAGAGGTGGGCGGATCGATCCTAATATCGATAATATCGATACCAACGCTGGTATTGATATTGAACGATCCTCGTGTAAAAAGATCGATACTCAAGCTTTATTTCTCTCCCGCACGCACTGACTGCTGCACATGCAGATTCATCAAAGTCTGCTCTCTGTCTGTAAGAGCAGTGTTGCACTGTGTCACACAACACGGAGCAGCGCACCCTCCCCCTCTGGTCTTTTGTTGTTGCGCCATCATGTGGCTCAGTGGCGCCAGCCAACAGCCATGCAGGTAGGCTCAGCCTGGCCTGCCCACTCAGCGCTCTCCTCGAGTCAGCCCTCTACCTCAGCAGATTTTGTTTTAAGTTGTGTTGAGTGATATTTTTTTAAACAAAAATGTTAATTGTGATAATAAAGTATTTTGTTGTCATGTACAATGTTTGGCGAAATTCTTTCCTAGGTCGTTTGGATCCTTTGGATCTGTGAAGCTTAAGCATGAAAAAGTATCGGTATCGATATCGGCGATACTGGGCCTGTATTTACTTGGTATCGGATCAATACCAAAATTCCCGGTATCGCCCACCTCTACCAAGAACCAGGGTCACTACGTGTAACTGTCAATGTTTAGAGAAGATCTTTGCAGGAGATTTTCTACATTTATCCGATACATCTCCAAATCTGTCTACATCAAGTAAACATACAGTGTGTGTTCCATTTTGGAAAAAAAGCATCTGTGCGAGCAACTACAGACATGGGTTGCGCCAATCAAGATGTTTTTTTTTCTTACCTTGCTTCCCTTCTCCTCCCTTGAGATGTGTGTGTTTTAGTTTAATTTCCCCTTTATATTTGAGTTTGAACTCTGACATCCGTACCTACCCCAGGATGTCTGTCACAAACTGCAGTCCAACATTGTGACAATGCTTTCGTTTTTCCCAAACCTCATTATGAACTTCCTGTTTTCGTATCCTTTTTTCTGTTCTTTCCCTCAAGGTCTGGCGCACCTGATGTTAAACCGCCAAGGTATGGGGTCTATCAGTTTGCTTTTTCCTTCCCTGCCACCTGATCACAACATAACCCTGCCCTGAAATCATTTTAGTTAACTGTGCTGCACTAATATTTCCTCTCCTCTTTTTTTATATACTTGTCTATTTGCTTTTTGCTTCCTGTCATGTTATGCTCACTGCTCACTCACTTTGTCCGTCAAACTCTTGTCCTGACCACTGACTGAGCTACTGGAACATCACCTTTGACCTCTGCAGTTTTTCATCAAGGTAATACATTTATGCTCATAGAATTTCTTCAGCTTGGTTTCATGTGTTCAAATGGAATAAGCAAGTATGAAAATAAAAGCGCTGTTTGTCATGCCTACACACGTGGCACTTCAATAGTTTTCCTGATTAAAATCATCAAAAGGTTAAGTGAGTTGTTAAGATGACTTTAAAAACAATAATAAAGCTCTGATCATTTATGAAGGGATGAATTCAAAAGCAGAGTCATTTGCAATAACAACACAATGATCTGAAATAATAATGTTGACCTTGTGGTTAACTATGGACATGAAAGGAAGAAAAACAGTTCAAACTAATGGAAGTTAAAGTAGGTTTGTACATACAATATGAAAGGGCTCATACTGTGCAAAATTCATTTTATCTACTTTTTAGAGTTAAATATTGTTGGGGTTTTAAATGTTAGACTTCTCCATGGCCCCACAAGTCTGTGACTGTATGTGTACAAGTTCTCCTACTACCAGCAAAATTTAGGCCTAAAACAGTTTCAGATGTGTAAAATATGTAAAAGATGCTCATACATGGATTTCAACTTGATTTTTTGTTGTTGTTTTTGTTTTGTTTTTTGTGAAATGCTCAGTTTTAGTATTTTATTTTATTTTTTAGTATACATACACAGCTGTGTATAAGGGCCATTGTAGGTTTTTATAAAATGCAACAGGAAGGGAGGGCATATTATTTTTGAAAAAAAAAAATCTGAATGAGTTTAAATTGGTACATTTACAAGAGAAAATTCAGACATAACTAAGTCATAAAATTACAAGGCAAAAAGACAAATTTGTAAGAGAAATCATAAATTTATCTCCTTCAATTAAATTTATTTTATTTGTATAGCGCCAAATCACAACAATGCTGCCTATGGTCTAAACTTCCCGACCCCCCTGAGGAGGCACAAAGGCGACAGTGGTAAGGAAAAACTCCCTCTGATGATAATAAGGAAGAAACCTCAAGCAGACCAGACTCAGAGTGGTGACCCACTGCTTAGGCCAACAGTTACAAGGTTTTTACAAATTTTACAAGAATTTCTTAACAAACAGAAGAAACGGAAACAGAAAAAAAACACAAGATCAACAACAACAGCTTTCAGCTGCTCCAATTAGGGGTCACCACAGGAGATCAATGGTTCCATAATCATAAATATGGGATCACAAATTTCTGGCATCACAACAATGGAGTAATACAGCCATTGTTATTTGTATATTTATGTGCCCATGCACATTATCCTTAGCATGCCAACATATGCAGGCGCTCATGTCAGTGGGTAATCTTTGTCTACCAACCTTAACAGCTTGCTGATGAATGCTAATAATAATAATTTTGCTCAAAAATTATTATTATTATTTTAATAAAACTGATGCACACAATTGCAGTGCATACATAAGTACTGCCCCACCTGAAAGGCTGAAGAACAGATTTGTGCTCAGCAGCTCATGATTACTATGTTTCTGGAGAAGGAGGTCCAAGATTTGAAGGAGTCTCAGCATATGAAAGAGACCAAAAAAACTAAAAAATTGAGTAATCTTAATAATTTTTAAATACACCTTCCCCAGTGTATTAAAATAGACCAGTGAGGAAAAATGCTCAAACCTGGATTTTCATACAATTTTTTTTTTTTTTTTGGACACCAAACAGTGCTTACATAACATTTTTTATGTTAAGAGTGTGTCTGTTTGTAACTGTTAACAGAAGCGACTCTAGTGACGACAAGCTCTGTGTATGTTTGTGTTCTCTGTCATATATATATAAAAACCTTATCTGCATCTGCCATCCGTGAATATTGGTGTAGTTGCTAAACAGTGATTGCACATTGTTGATCCCTTCAGACTGTAGAATGCACAAAATTTCTGTGGAGATAATTTTGCTATACTTGGGCAAAATTTTCCCATTATTTATTTATTTATTTTTACAAATGCTTTAATGCTACAATGTGTAGGATTTAGGGGTGTTTATTAGCAGAAATGGAATATAACATTCATAATCATCTGTTCATTAGTTTATACTTTAATTACCTCCCACAACAAATCAATGTGTTTTGATGAGCTGAGAATGAATCCTTCATGGGAATGGACCACCTCACTGAAGCCGCCATGTTGCACCGCGATGTTGATACAGTAGCCCACAAGGGACATACTTACTCTGCTTTTCACATGTTGCAGCGTGGCCAGAAGACTGAATGAAAAAGAACAGGAATCAGTGTTCGCTCCACTATATACCCTCTACTGGTTGCTTGTGTGCAGTAGCAAGTTCGAGGAACCTTTTTTTTGTGAAGTGGAGGATCATACATGTTGCTTTTCACAAGAGAAGGCACGGGAGCATGAATCCCCATATCCAAAGAAACAAAACTCTAGACCGGAAATTGCAAACTGTAATCTGCAACTTCACCACTAGATAGCACAAAATCATACACGCTGTAGCTTTAATAACCTTCTTGGCACATTCATATCGTTTACACTCATTTTGCAATATCAGATTTTGATGCAGTTACTTTTACTTCCACACTACAAAAACTGATACCTAAGAAAGTAAAAAAAAAAAAAAAGGCTTGTTTAAAGAAAGATTGACTTCATTTTTATCTAAATAGAAAAATAATCTTGTCAAGTTTCTGTGTAGGCTCTCTGTGTCCAGGTGGTTTCCATAGTAGAGAATCTTGAATCTTCGACTGGACCTGGATCAAGGACCTGCAGCTGGAGGCAGATGAAACTATGGTGTCATTTGATGTGACTTCGTTGTTCACCTGCATCCCCACCGCTGAGGCCATCTCAGCTGTGAGGCAGAGACTGCTGGAGGATGTGTCTCTCCTGAGAGGACCAAACTCACACCAGACCACATCTGCCAGCTCTTGGAGATCTGTCTTAACACCACGTATTTCCTGTTTAGGGGGAATTACTACAGACAGATCCATGGTTGTGCGATGGGGTCTCCGGTATCTCCCATTGTGGCCAATCTGTACATGGAGCGAGTGGAGAAGACAGCCTTGACGTCGTTCACGGGCATCTCTCCCAGTCACTGGTTCAGATATGTCGATGACACATGGGTTAAAATCAAGCAACAGGAGGTCGAGGACTTTACAGAACACATCAACTCGGTGGATTCCAATATCAAGTTCACGCGTGAGGATGCCAGAAAAAAACATTTAGCCTTCTTGGACTGTGATGTTACGATTGGAGAGAACAGGCAGCTCCAGACAGGGGTTTACAGAAAACCCACTCACACTGACCAATCTGCTCTTTGGCTCAAACCACCCCCTTGAACACAAGCTTGGGGTGATCAGGACTCTTCAACACAGAACCCTACAGGTGTCCACAACTGCAGAGTGAAGGGCTAAAGAACAACAACTTGTATGGAAAGCCCTCACAGTATGTGGGTACCCACGATGGTCCCTGGACAAAGTGCAGAAGTCCCAGAAAACAAAGAGACCAGATAGACAGGAGACGGAGACAAGAAGAAGAGGAGTGTCTCTCCCTTATTTAGCAGGAGTAGGGGAAAAACTACAGAGGATCTTCAGACAGCACAAAATCCCAGTTTACTTTAAACCGGTTAACACCTTGAGACAGAAATTAGTTCACCCTAAGGACAGGATCCCTAGTTACAAACAGAGCAATGTAGTGTATTATATCAGATGTCAGGAAAACTGTAATGAACACTACATAGGTGAGACTAAGCCACCTTTAAACAAGAGGTTATACCAGCACCACAGAGAGGTCACCAGTGGACCTCAGTCTGCAGTTCATCTCCACCTGAAAGACACTAACCACACGTTTGAGGACAAGGAAGTTAAAATCTTAGCCAGAGAGAAGAAATGGTTTGAGAGAGGTGTCAAGGAAGCATTCTTTGTAAAACAGTTGAAACCCAGCCTTAACCGGGGGGTGGGTCTCAGACACGCTTTGTCCCCTGTTTACAATGGGGTAATCAGGTCTAAGCAGTTTCAGTCTTTTGTTCATGGTAATGAGTCATTCACATCATCAGGAGAGTCGTCAAGGGAGCCATCAGGGGAGGCTTCCGTCCCATCATTAGGAGAGTGCTAACTAGAGCAAAATAGGTGCTAATTAGAGCTATTGTTTAGTCACTAGCCTATAGCAGTCGGCCTCTCAGTAGGAGGGGTCTGGTTAGGTTTAAAACTCCAGCTTTTGTTGGCTTCTGGTTTATTCTTCTCTACAAGAGTCAAGACAGAAGTCAGACTACCAGAGCAACAATTTTAGCTGAGGAAGCTTCTGTGATTTGAAGCGAAACGTCCTCACGTCAAGCAACCCAGTCCAGTCGAACATTCAAGCTTCTCTACAATCTTGTCAAGCATTTTTTTTTTTTTTTGCATAAGAAAAATTACTTATTTTGGAAAAAATGTATCTCACTTTTCTTAATAACTTTTTTCCAGCTAATATTAATGCAGCACATAACTGAAACAATCGTGCAAATGGTGATACAACCACCGAAGTTGGTACAAATACTCCTTAGACATTACTCTTTTGAAAAAATAGACTGGCCACTTGAGTTTCAGTAGGCGGCCAGGTAGAGGTCAATTGAAGAATTACACAGGGGTCAAAATTAAAAATGCTCAAATCATTTTGAAAACTATACCACATTATTTGTCTGATCATAAAGATTCTAAAAAGGTATAGTTTGGACTATCTATGCCCGAATGATCAGGAGTTATAGGGTAAAAACAGCAAAAATGGTGACAAAGGTTAGTTTCAGTTTGTACAGGGATCAAAAGTTAAAGTTCCTTCAATTTTGATAAAAAGTGATGCAAATTATTGGTTGAGCTAATAGGATTAATAAATGGAATAGTTTTGATGTGTTGAATGTTTGGTCTCCAAAGTAAAGGTAAAACAAGGTCAACGTCCATTGGATTCTTTGACATGTGACATAAGTTACCCTGTAACATGATAAAGTGTTGTGTGGGCCGCTGAAGAGGAGGTACTGCTGGCCCACCACCACCAGAGGGCGCCCTGCTTGGAGTGCGGGCTCCAAGCACGAGAGGGCGCCAGACCCAGAAGAAGTGACAGCTGTCACTCATCCCCTGCACCAGCTGTCACTCGTTCATCATCACCACCATAAAAGCCGGACTGCAACTCCACCTCCCTGCCGAGAAATCGACTACCATTATCAAGGTAATTTCTCTGTGAACTTAAGTCTGTATATCTGTCTAAACTCTTCTTTGCAGCCGTTTTCCTGTCGGTGAGACTCGTCTGTGGAGGTGGCATTTGAGGTGTTCAGCGACGGCTTCGCAACACTTCCCACCCAGATAAGTGCTCAAACAGGAGCTGCACGAGTGTGTGCTTGGAGGTGGAGGCGCTTCCTCCCTCGCTAACTGTGGATTTACTGAGTGTGCGGACTCACACTCACTCATCATATTTCTGCTTTCTGCCAGCAGTACCAGGGTCGACAGCCGAAGACAGAGGCCACCTGGGGACTCGGGACTTGGCGGCTCCAGTGTTCTTCAGACCGTTGGTGGTGGAAGCCGTGTGGGAAGCAGCTTCTCTCTCGTCGGGGGTCTTCTATCTTCGAGCCTGCCCACACGTCACCTGGTGTTAAATTGACTGTGCAGATTATAGTACGTTTCGTTGTGTATTATCGCAACATTAAATTGTTACCTTTTTGGCTTATTCATTGTCCGTTCATTTGTGCCCCCTGTTGTGGGTCCGTGCTACGACACCTTCCCAACAGGATTTCTCGGCCATCGTCATGGATTCCGAGGGGCGTCAACCCGAGCTTGAACGGCCAATGGAAGAGCCAGGAGCGCAGGCGTCAGCCGGAGGCGTGTTGAGTGAGCTGCAGCAGATCTTAACCGCCTTCACGGCTCGGTTAGATTTAGTGACCGAGCAGAATGTCCTCCTTAATCGGAGGGTGGAGGCTCTCACCGCCAGGGTGGAAGCGCGCGACCAGGGCGCTGCTGCAGCCACTCCTCTGGCTGGTCCTGGGCCTGTATGAGACGTTCCACTGGTCGTTCAACGAACCCCCCCACCGTCCCCTGAAGCATACATAAGCCCTCCGGAACCGTACGGGCGCTGTGTCAAGATGTGCGCGGACTTCCTCATGCAGTGTTTGCTCGTCTTTTCACAGCGCCCTGTCATGTACGCATCAGACGCTAGCCGGGTGGCTTATGTTATTAATTTGCTTCGAGGAGAGGCACGCGCATGGGCTACGGCGCTTTGGGAGCAGAATTCACGGCTCCTAACGTCTTATGCTGGGTTTGTACGGGAGTTCAAACAAGTGTTTGATCATCCCAACAGAGGCGAGACCGCTTCGAACGTGCTGCTGTCGATGAGACAGGGGCGCCGTAGCGCAGCCGAGTATGCAGTCGACTTCCGCATCGCGGCAGCGAGGTCCGGCTGGAATAACGTTGCGCTCCGCATCGCCTTTGTAAACGGACTGTCCCCGGTCCTTAAGGAGCACCTACTGGCTAAGGAGGAACCGCGGGATTTTGACGGGCTTGTCGATTTAGTTATACGCTTAGACAACCGTTTAAACGAGCATCGTCGGGGGCAGGCCGGGGGGCGTGACTGGCCACCAGCCGTCCCTCCCCCTTCCGGTTCCGACAAGGTGACGTCGTCCCCACGCTTCACTGCCAGAGAGCTCCGTGTGGCTACAGCTCCCCCTGCTGAGGAGGCTATGGACACGAGCAGGGCCAAATTAAGATCAAATATCAGACAAAGGAGGCTGGCCCGCGGGGAGTGTTTTGTCTGCGGCTCTTGCGAGCACATGCAGAAGGACTGCCCCAAATGGTCAAACTACAACGCCCGTCCTTAGAAACTGGGCTAAGGGTGGGCCATAACACGCACGCGGGAAAACCCCGCAAATCTGCACGAATCCCAGTAACAATCCTTTGTGGGGATTTAACCCTTCACGCCCCAGCACTGATAGACACGGGGTCTGAAGGGAATCTGCTGGACAGCAGATGGGTAAAGGAAGTAGGGCTCCCTCTGGTGGCTCTGCCGACACCATTGCGGGTGCGAGCACTAGATGGCACCCTGCTTCCATTAATCACACATCAGACACAACCAGTGACTTTGGTTGTGTCTGGGAATCACAGGGAGGAGATAGTGTTCCATGTAACACCTTCTACCTCCCGAGTGATTTTGGGCTTTCCATGGATGGTGAAGCACAATCCCCGGATAGATTGGCCGTCCGGGGTTGTCACGCAGTGGAGCGAAACCTGCCACCGGGAGTGCTTAGGATCCTCGGTCCCTCCCGGCACTACGGCTAATGAGGAGGTCAAAGTCCCCCCCAATCTATCGGCGGTGCCAAAGGAGTACCATGATCTTGCTGACGTTTTCAGCAAAGATCTGGCGCTCACTCTTCCCCCGCACCGACCGTATGATTGTGCCATCGATTTGGTCCCGGGCGCTGAGTACCCGTCCAGTAGGTTGCACAACCTCTCACGTCCGGAACGCGAATCAATGGAGACCTACATCCGGGACTCCTTAGCTGCCGGGCTGATCCGGAACTCCACCTCCCCGATGGGTGCTGGTTTCTTTTTTGTGGGTAAAAAAGACGGCGGACTCCGTCCATGCATTGATTACAGAGGGCTGAACGAGATCACGATTTGCAACCGATACCCGTTACCTCTGTTGGATTCAGTGTTCACGCCCCTGCATGGAGCCCAAATTTTCACTAAATTGGATCTTAGAAACGCGTACCACCTGGTTCGGATCCGGAAGGGAGACAAATGGAAGACGGCATTCAACACCCCATTAGGTCATTTTGAGTACCTGGTCATGCCGTTCGGCCTCACTAACGCCCCCGCAACGTTCCAAGCTTTGGTAAATGACGTCTTGCGGGACTTCCTACATCGGTTCGTCTTCGTATATCTGGACGATATACTCATCTTTTCACCGGACCCTGAGACCCATGTCCAGCATGTACGTCAGGTCCTACAGCGGTTGTTGGAGAACCGGCTGTTTGTGAAGTGCGAGAAGTGCGAGTTCCACCGCACTTCTTTGTCCTTCCTGGGGTTCATCATCTCCTCCAACTCCGTCGCCCCTGATCCGGCTAAGGTTGCGGCGGTGAGAGATTGGCCCCAACCAACAAGCCGCAGGAAACTACAGCAGTTCCTAGGCTTTGCAAATTTCTACAGGAGGTTCATTAAAGGTTACAGTCAGGTAGTTAGCCCCCTGACTGCCCTGACCTCCACCAAGGTCCCCTTCGCCTGGTCGGATCGGTGCGAAGCCGCGTTCCAGGAGTTGAAACGCCGGTTCTCGACTGCACCAGTTCTGGTGCAGCCTGATCCTGATCGCCAGTACATAGTAGAAGTGGACGCCTCTGACTCAGGGATAGGAGCCGTGCTGTCCCAGAGCGTGGAGGCTGATAAGGTTCTCCATCCTTGTGCCTTTTATTCCCGGAGGTTGACCCCCGCTGAACGGAACTATGACGTCGGCAATCGGGAACTTCTTGCGGTGAAGGAGGCTCTTGAAGAGTGGAGACACCTGCTGGAGGGGGCATCGTTGCCCTTCACGGTTTTCACGGACCATCGGAACCTGGAGTACATCCGGACCGCCAAGCGGCTGAACCCCAGGCAAGCCCGCTGGTCTCTGTTCTTCGGGCGCTTTGACTTCCAGATCACGTATCGCCCCGGGACCAAGAACCAAAAACCAGATGCATTGTCCCGGGTGCACGAAGAAGAAGCCAAAGCGGGGCTGTCGAACCCCACCGAGACCATCATCCCCGAGTCCACTGTCATGGCCACCCTCACCTGGGACGTGGAGAAGACCGTCCGGGAGGCCCTGACAAGGAGCCCGGACCCGGGGACTGGCCCCAAGAACAGACTGTACGTCCCACCAGAGGCAAGAGCTGCCGTATTGGACTTCTGTCACGGATCCAAGCTCTCCTGTCATCCCGGAGTGCGTAGGACCGTGGCAGTGGTCCAGCAGCGCTTCTGGTGGGCGTCCCTGGAAACCGACGTCCGGGACTACGTCCAGGCCTGTACCATCTGCGCCAGGGGCAAGGCAGACCATCGGAGGACGACGGGCCTCCTCCAACCCCTGCCAGTGCCTCATCGCCCCTGGTCTCACATCGGCCTGGATTTCATCACGGGCCTCCCGCCGTCCCAGGGCAACACCGTGATTCTCACGATAGTGGACCGGTTCTCCAAGGCGGCCCACTTCGTGGCCCTCCCGAAGCTCCCGACGGCCCAGGAGACGGCAGACCTCCTGGTCCACCACGTCATGCGGCTGCATGGGATACCATCGGACGTTGTATCAGATCATGGTCCCCAGTTCTCTTCACAGGTGTGGAAGAGTTTCTGCAAGGAGCTGGGGCCACCGTGAGTCTCTCGTCCGGGTACCACCCCCAGACCAACGGCCAGGCAGAGCGGGCCAACCAGGAGTTGGAGCAGGCCCTTCGGTGTGTCACCTCCGCGCATCCGGCAGCCTGGAGTCACCATCTGGCCTGGATCGAGTATGCCCACAACAGCCAAGTTTCGTCTGCTACCGGCCTCTCCCCTTTTGAGGCATGTTTGGGGTACCAGCCCCCATTGTTCCCGCTGGTGGAGGGAGAGGTCAGTGTGCCCTGGGTCCAGGCCCACCTCAGGAGGTGCCGCCGGGTGTGGCGGGCCGCCCGCTCTGCCCTGTTAAAGGCCCGGACGAGGGCCAAGGCCCATGCGGACCGCCGGCGTTCCCCGGCCCCCCACATACCAGCCCGGGCAGGAGGTGTGGCTCTCGACCAAGGACATCCCTTTGTGTGTCGATTCCCCAAAGCTGAAAGACAGATTCGTTGGACCTTTCAAAATCCTCAAGATCGTCAACCCGACCGCAGTGAAGCTTCAACTCCCGGCTTCACTGCGGATTCACCCTGTCTTTCATGTTTCCCGTCTCAAACCACACCACACCTCACCCCTCTGTACTCCGGGACCTACGCCGCCTCCTGCCCGGCTCATTGACGGGGAGCCTGCCTGGACAGTCCGCAGGCTCCTGGACGTCCGTCGTAAGGGCCGGGGTTTCCAATATCTGGTGGACTGGGAGGGGTATGGACCTGAAGAACGCTCCTGGGTGAAGAGGAGCTTCATCCTGGACCCGGCCCTCCTGGCCGAGTTCTACGCAAGACATCCGGACAAGCCTGGTCGGTCGCCAGGAGGCGCCCGTTGAGGGGGGTCCTGTTGTGTGGGCCGCTGAAGAGGAGGTACTGCTGGCCCACCACCACCAGAGGGCGCCCTGCTTGGAGTGCGGGCTCCAAGCACGAGAGGGCGCCAGACCCAGAAGAAGTGACAGCTGTCACTCATCCCCTGCACCAGCTGTCACTCGTTCATCATCACCACCATAAAAGCCGGACTGCAACTCCACCTCCCCGCCGAGAAATCGACTACCATTATCAAGGTAATTTCTCTGTGAACTTAAGACTGTATATCTGTCTAAACTCTTCTTTGCAGCCGTTTTCCTGTCGGTGAGACTCGTCTGTGGAGGTGGCGTTTGAGGTGTTCAGCGACGGCTTCGGAACACCTCCCACCCAGATAAGTGCTCAAACAGGAGCTGCACGAGTGTGTGCTTGGAGGTGGAGGCGCTTCCTCCCTCGCTAACTGTGGATTTACTGAGTGTGCGGACTCACACTCACTCATCATATTTCTGCTTTCTGCCAGCAGTACCAGGGTCGACAGCCGAAGACAGAGGCCACCTGGGGACTCGGGACTTGGCGGCTCCGGTGTTCTTCAGACCGTTGGTGGTGGAAGCCGTGTGGGACGCAGCTTCTCTCTCGTCGGGGGTCTTCTATCTTCGAGCCTGCCCACACGTCACCTGGTGTTAAATTGACTGTGCAGATTATAGTACGTTTCGTTGTGTATTATCGCAACATTAAATTGTTACCTTTTTGGCTTATTCATTGTCCGTTCATTTGTGCCCCCTGTTGTGGGTCCGTGCTACGACACCTTCCCAACAATAAAGCATGATACATGGTCCAAACTATTCCTTTTTAAAACCCTGATAACTCAACTAATAATTTGCATAATTTTTTACCAAAATTAGAGCAACTTTAACTTTTGACTCCTGTACAAACTGACACTGACTGTTGTCACCATTTTTGCTGTTTTTACCCCATAACGCCTGATCATTCGGTCATAGATAATCCAAACTATACCTTTTTGGAATCTTTACCATCAGACAAATAATGTCGTGTAGTTTTCAACATGATTTGAGCATTTTTAATTTTGACCCCTGTGTAATTCTTCAATTGACCCCTACCTGGCCGCCTATTGAAAATTCAAGTGGCCAGTCGTTTTTTTTTTTCAAAAGAGTAATGTTTAAGGAGTATTTATGGCAACTTTGGTGCTTGTATCACCATTTGCACGATTTTGCTCTAGATATTCTCTTAGCTGCTGCACTATATCAAGCTGTATTTAACCAGTCACATGTCATGACTGGGTGTGACATGGCACAGAAAGTGGTAGGGCACACAATGCAGACTCACAGTCTGAAGTGTGGAGGTAAAAAATAGGCTTTATCAAAAAACAGGCAATGGTTCGGTACACAAAAAGGCAGTCAGCGGGGCGGCAGTACAGACAAGCAAGAGGCAGATTCGTTGTTCAGTACACAAGCAGGGGTCAGGTTCACGGCGTGGCGGAGATCGAGTCAAACAAGCAAGGTCAAAAACAAGGCAAACAGACTGTGACAAAGAAGGCGAGGATGTGACACACGATCAACAAACTAGCAGGGAAGCGAGGGACTGTGAGAGCTTAAATACAAGGGGAGTAAATAGGGTGTGATGTAAAACAGGTGTGGGGAAGGTTCTGGAAGGGGAGTGGCCAGACAAGACAGGTGGGTGTGAAAGACAAAACAACTAAGTGCCAGTGACACACCCACAACCAACAGAGATAAAAAGAACTGAAAATCACAAACTGATGTGCTCCTGTGTCAGGACCCAAAAAATAAAAAGGCAGGGACTTAACTAAGACAGAACTCACCCTGTGGCTAAAGTATAAAGGGAAATACATATAAGTGCAAGGCAGAGTGCAAGTAAAGAAAAAAAAGCAAGGTCTAGACTAGAACTGATACAGAATAAAGTAAGAAAGTAAATGCCATGACCGACTATTAGCTGACTAAGAAAAATAAAAGGCACAAGACTAAACCAATGACAAAAGAATACCAATGAAGTACAACACAGCATAACTGATAATCAGAGAAAGCAATGAATAACTACAGGAAGATAACAAGAAGAAAACACTGAAGATAAATACTAACCAAAACCAGTGACTAAAGTATAAAGCAATAAATGTGATAAACAAATAACTAAACTGGGACTGAAGTAACTAAAGGGACCATGAGTTAAAGAATACAAATGCATTACAATGAGCCATAAAGAAGAACAAACTACAGATCAGACAGAAACAAAGACAAAACTAAATACATGGTAACCCAGTGATACAAAGAAAATAAATGAAACAAAACTAATCATAAACAGAGCATAACAAGATGACAAGACACAAGACATGGAGATAAAGAGAAACCACAGGCACAATAATCAAAACCAGCAGTGAGGCAAAATGATGAAAACATGACCAGGGTGCTTAATGGGCCGAATCCTGACATCACCCCCTCCCCACGGGCCGTCACCGAAGGACCACAGAAACCCGCCCACAAACACCACCAAAACAAGACCGCCGCACTAGACAAAGGGCGGGAGGCGGGGGAACAGCCAGTTGACACCAGCACCTGGGAGGAAAGGCAGGGACCTGACCAAAAAACTAGGAGCACTAAGTGGCACACCACGTGGCAACCCGAAGGCTGACAAATCATCAGGGGGCCGGTCCGGAGGTGGATGTGGGGTCACAAGGGAGTCCGGAAGGCGGCCACTACGTCCAGTAGAGTGCGAGGGGACAACAAAGGACCGGCCATCAGAGTGGTCAGGAAACACAGTAGGGTCTGGGGGAGAACAAGGACTAAGCTCAGGATGGGCAATTGAGATCTGACAGGTGACAGTTTTACAAGACTGGCGGTAGGTGGTAGGGCGACAGGATTGACGAAGGGGGTGAAAAACCGACCACACCTGTCGCAGACCAAAATACCCCAAAACACCCAGGAAGCAGAGACGTGACACAAATGACAGATCATAGTGTGAATATGGACCGGAAGCAACTAGAGAATAAGGACCCAAAACATAACTCACGCCAGAAACAAAAAAAAAAACAAAAAAAACAAAAACAAAAGACTGACGAGGAAGACAGGGGCGGAAGTACCATAAGATGGAACAAAAATGAACAAACCAACTAACAGCAACATTGCTAGGGCCATGTGAGACAAATGCACTAATATATGGAACGCAGTTTTTAACCCAAAAAGAGCCACCTAAGGCAAAGAAGTGTTTCCCAAAAGAACACAAAAAATGTAAAAACAGGAACCGTAACGGTGTGACGGTAAACAGAATCAATTAAACAGGCAAGAACCTTGCATGTGGCCCATAACCGTTCTCGGGACAAACACAAGAGATGGGAAAACCAGCGGGGCCGAGTTGGGGGAAAACCAGAAACGAATGAATCAAAAACAGAACCGTATGAAGGACAAACAGTACTCTGATCTGAGACAAGAATCCTTTTGATAGGAAACCATAAAAAATAGCAAAAATGTTGAAACGACATCCAGAGACCAAATAAACCAGAAAAAAATGCTATGGGGAGAAGGAAAACACCGCTGGATATAGGAGCTCAAGGAACTGTGGGCCCAACCAAGGGAACACAGAAGCCTCTTCCACCCAGGCAACATAAAACATAACCCTGGAGAGGCATCCACTAAACCATATTGTTGGCAATCGACCTGTTTCGCACATACACACAAGTTAAGGGTGTAGAGAAAAAACAAATAAACTTTAGACACAAAATACTAGAGACAGTTGTCAAGAACTGAGTACACAAAGTATGTGGAAACTTTACCAGACCAGGAAATGTGGCAAAAAACTGATGACTTAATGGATTGTTTAGGTGAAAAAAGGAGAGAAGCATCAGTGTGAAAAAAAACAAAGGAAGACTAACTGTTCTGTAGATTGCATTTCCAGAGATCATCTTCAAAGATGTTACCGACGGTTGTGCGGGTGAAGATGACTCTGAAGACGTGGGCGTGGCAGGGAATCCCGGGGACGTCAGCACCGACGTAACCGTAGGAGGGGCAGGAAATCCAGATGACTCGAGCTTCATTGTAGGCAGAGCAGGCACTGTGGGCGTGGCTGGGAATGATAGCTTCATGAAGGGCTGAACAAACTGTTCTGATGACGTCAGTGTGGTTGGAGAACTCGGCGCCTCCGCCGACGTGCGCACCATGCCTGACTCAGCGGACACGGTCGTTGTCATGGTACCCACTGAAGCCTTGGCCGGAGGAGCTGAGGAGGACGATGAGGTTTAAATGAGCGGCGTGAGTGTATCTGCCGTTGCAGCGGCTGCTGAGGTTGATTCATTGAGCTTGTGTGCTGTGTATTGCTGCAGCGACATGGAACTTCCTGATAACTTGACGGTCGATGATGGTGCCGGGAGCGGCGCAGAGGATTCTAAAAACATTTCCACCATCAAGGGGTCAACCAACGTTGGAGCTACAAATTCTTGGGGTGCCGAGCATGTCGGAGCCCGGGGCTGCAGCTGGAGCATTTGCAGCTTGCGTGGGGCTGGGACCGGGGGGAGGAGAACTGACGTCAGCGTGGAACTCGGCTGTGGAGTTTGTCCTCTTGTCCTGGGCTGCTCTACCGGTTCTCGTGCTGTGAACACCGTGGAGCCGGGACTGGTGGAGACGACAAGGCTCGAGTATAAACCGGAGGTTGCTGAGAAGCTGAAGAAAAACTAGCAGGAGATATTGTGGCATCAGACAGCGTGATGGTGAGTGGTTCGTCTCTGTAGAGGTTGTAGATGTCGGATTCAGAAAGAAAGTCCATGGGGTCTTCTATATACGCAGGAACTCGTCCTTGCTTAAACAATGTTTTTATATGTGTCAGTTCTGGGTATGCTGTAACGATCTCAGGCTCCGCCAGCAGGATCTGATCTAAAGTGGAAAAAATACGTTTCTTGTCCCGCTGATTGGTGCTGTGCTGATAGTCAGAAAATAGTTCTTGGATCCTGAAAAAAAACATTAGCTGTGGCTTGGAGGACTGACCCATCTGCCTCAGATGATTCATCCTCGTCCAAGTCTGACCACTCAGAATCGCTGTCGGCAGATGCAGAGCTGGATGGAAGATGGAGCTCCGGCTGCTTCATCCAGGCGGGGAGTTTCCTTGCAGCAAACAATTCGTCCAGGTCTAGTAAATCAGGGAAGAGTTTAAAAAGCCATGGATTTGACTCAATAAGCTGCCAAGCTTGATCTAAATAATCAAACTTGTATCTTGGGGTGATGGAATCACGGAAGCAGATGAAGAAGAAGGAGAGGTCGGAAAAAATCTCCTTGATGGTGGTCAGGTTGGTCAGGCTGAAGCGTGGAGGTAAAAAATAGGCTTTATCAAAAAACAGGCAATGGTTCGGTACACAAAAAGGCAGTCACCGGGGCGGCAGTACAGACAAGCAAGAGGCAGATGCGTTGTTCAGTACACAAGCAGGGGTCAGGTTCACGGCATGGCGGAGATCGAGTCAAACAAGCAAGGTCAAAAACAAGGCAAACAGACTGTGACAAAGGTGGCGAGGATGTGACACACGATCAACAAACTAGCAGGGAAGCGAGGGACTGTGAGAGCTTAAATACAAGGGGAGTAAATAGGGTGTGATGTAAAACAGGTGTGGGGAAGGTTCTGGAAGGGGAGTGGCCAGACAAGACAGGTGGGTGTGAAAGACAAAACAACTAAGTGCCAGTGACACACCCACAACCAACAGAGATAAAAAGAACTGAAAATCACAAACTGATGTGCTCCTGTGTCAGGACCCAAAAAATAAAAAGGCAGGGACTTAACTAAGACAGAACTCACCCTGTAGCTAAAGTATAAAGGGAAATACATATAAGTGCAAGGCAGAGTGCAAGTAAAGAAAAAAAAAAAAAAAAAAGCAAGGTCTAGACTAGAACTGATACAGAATAAAGTAAGAAAGTAAATGCCATGACCGACTGTTAGCTAAGAAAAATAAAAGGAACAAGACTAAACCAATGACAAAAGAATACCAATGAAGTACAACACAGCATAACTGATAATCAGAGAAAGCAATGAATAACTGGGTTGGGTTGTATTGTGGATTTTCTGCTGTGGTACTTAAAATGAATGCAGAGGTCATTTCATGTACAGCAGACAAAAAGTGAGCAAAGGCTTGTGTCTCATGCTATAAATAGTGCTGACAGAAACAATACATCAGCATGATTTCATCAAATACTGTTGTAGTTGTTCAGTTTTGGACAAAGGTTGACAGACAGTCATCAGTTTGTTTTGAGAAAAAGATAATTTTGTTCTTCATCCAGCTCATAGAAAATCTTATAGAAAAATGTTGGTGGGAAAAAATGGTGCCACTGCATCAGCTGTTTAGAATAAAACTGTTAAACTATCTAATTCTTAGCACGTCATCCATGTGCCCTAAAGCCCTACTGTAATTTGATTTGTCACGAAATGGTGATTTAATATAATCGTATTATTTTGAGTATCAGTGAATAAGATCTACAATCTGGTGATTGACTGAGGAATAAGAAATTACAAAGACTCTCCGAGCATTACACGGTCATATCAGTTGCAATTTGTCACTTTTTATATCTAATTTCCTGAACTACACAGCAGATGAGATATAAAACTTGTTTTGTGCCGTTTTGTTTTCTAAGACTTGTTATTAGCTTCAGCAGCATTCACTGTAACCAGAGAGGACATGCCAGTGAGGACACTGATTAGATTTGTATTGATTTTGACTAAACTAATTTCAGATCAAAAATATACCATAGTTGTCCCTTTCAGGGGAAAGTACTCCAGTCTATAAATGATTTAAGAGCTTTTTGCAGATTTCTCAAGTGAGAAATTCAGGAGGACGTTTCGCTTCAGTCATCGTGTCAGCTGAGACACAGATACAGTGGTGAGGTTATTCAGGCGCACGTGGACTTTGCCGTACAGATAAAATGCCTCAAGCCCTCCTTTGCCTCGAGACCAGCGGGCAACTGCTGCCCTAATGTCCACACATCAACACCCCCGAACCCAGGTTAGAGTGCATACGTCTGCAGCTGAGTCCACCACCTCCAGCCATGAGACCAAATCAACATCTGGCATCTCCACTCCAGTTTATGGGCAATTTGGAAATTAATTGGCTGTAAAGATCGTGTCAGCTATCCACACGTTGGTCTTTGTCATGTTGTGGAGCTGCAGGTGCTGCTGCAGAGGCACATCAGGGGTTTAACCAGGAATTATTTACTGTTTTCAGAATGTCAAATGAGTCCATTATTTCAGGAATCTTTTTTCCCTGTAGGGTTATGAGCATTTTGAAACAGTGAGTGATTTTCTCTTCTAAAACAATAGTTGAGTTTTTTATTTTGTTTTATTTTATTTGAGTTGAATCTTAGACTCAGTTAGTCATAGTTTAACTGTGGAATCGGTGTTGTATGCAGTTAACTTTACATGCAAGTTAGATTCATTAAGCTTTGTGTTAGCTGTGCGTTCAGTGAGCTACAAACAGTTGCCCAGTTCCGGATCACCTTTTTTAAAGTCCCGCTATACGGAGCCACAGTGCAACTGAATGTCCTTTATTGGGTATTGTTGTACGGGTATTTGGATGTTATCTAGCTGAAGAGGTCAGGATGGGGAAGACCTGCTACTTAAAGTGTGAAGCCACATTATGTGTGGTGCAAATATTTGCCTGAAATGGATCACTTTGCCTGGTTCTGGATCACAACACTGTGTCACTTTGGGGTCATTCCTGGCACCTGGCTGGAGCCCTTCTAATGCAGAATGATACACACTGTGCACGAGAATGTGTTTTGAACACAAAATTATATAAATTATACTTATTAAATGAGAATTTACTTAGTTTCGAAAGGTGCCGTTATACGTTTTTACGAGCAAAAAATGAAGTGTGGAGGTGAGATTTCTCCCAAATTAAAAAGTAAAAGCCCCTACATTCATGCCCATTCGTGATTTTGAGATGACCCCAAAGTACACATGGCTCACAAGTACTGACACGAGGCTGCTGCTTCAGTGATCCACAACCAGCAAATTTTCATGTCAGAGATAAAAAGACATAACACACTGACATTTTCTACCCAAGTAAGTAAGTATTTTCCCACTCTAGAACCAGTGACACTGAATGGCTAACTCACCTTTGCTACTTAGTAGAGATCATCACTTTCACACTTGCAGGAATGAGTGAGTCAGAAAATGCGCGCACAGCACAGACACCGGGATGTTTTGATTCCTCTGCTGATCACAAGGATGGCTGGATCCGGTCGAGCTTGTGGTCGTTTGTAGACAAAACATTAGTCTTTCCACTGGTACCAAGTATTAGCTTATTCACGCTGATTACAAGAAATGGCGGAACTGGGCAAGTGACTGTATATATGCAGTTATATATTCGGATACACTCTGAGGCATTTTTGAAATTTAAACAGTAATTTGCCACATAGCAGATAGAAAAATACTGTGAACTGTTTTTACAGTAACATGCTGGCAAGTGTTACTGTAAAAACCTTTTGACATGCCTGTGACGGTGTTCTAAGTCAGTTTGTTTTTGCTAGTTTTATGTACAATTAGCACACATTCAGTATTCAGTTTAGATTCAGTTAGCTTTTAGTCATGTTTTTGTTGAGTTAGCTGGATTCTTCTCGGTGAGGTCACTTGTCTTAGCTTGTTTCTTCTTTATTAACTATAAATTTAAGTTCAGTTTGATTTTGCTAGCTTTATGTGCAATTAACACACATTGTATTCAGTTTAGATTCAGTTAGCTTTTAGTCATGTTTTTGTTGAGTTAGCTGGATTCTTCTCAGTGAGGTCACTTGTCTTAGCTTGTTTCTTGTTTATTAACTATAAATTTAAGTTCAGTTTGATTTTGCTAGCTTTATGTGCAATTAACACACATTGTATTCAGTTTAGATTCAGTTAGCTTTTAGTCATGTTTTTGTCGACTTAGCTGGATTCTTCTAGGTGAGGTCACTTGTCTTAGCTTGTTTCTTCTGTATTAACTATAAATTTAAGTTCAGTTTGTATGTTCTCCTCATATTTGTGTGGGTTCCCTCTTCCCACTTCCAAGAATTTGAAACATTAAATTGACCCTATGTGTGTGTATGACTGTGAACGAGATATCTGTCTATATGAGGTCTGTCCATAAAGTATCATACCTTTTTATTTTTTTTTTAACTATATGTCAGACAAGCTTGAACCCTCGTGCGCATGCGTGAGTTTTTCCACACCTGTCGGTGACGTCATTCGCCTGTGAGCACGCATGTCTATCTTGGCTTTCAGTGCTTACCAGTCCAGTAAGTATCAGTGAAATTGTGGAGAGCTGGACATGTCCAAACTTGTCCTCTGACACGCCGAAACGGAGGTGTTCCTTTGTCTCGCTTCCAAAGCGAATCGGTCGTGACGTGCGAAGCCTCCGCACGGCTTTCCATGACAAAATCTCTTGTTAAAAGTGAAATCTGCCGGAAAATGGCTGATGTCCAGCTCTTGTGATAACCAGAGGAAGAGCACACGACGGTCTCGTATCCACAGAGCCATCCGTTTAGAAATGGTCCGGTGGCTTGTGCCGCGTCGTCGCAGCTCGGAGCGCAGCTCGGTCCTTAAAGGGGTCCTTAAAGCTGTACTAACAGACCTTATTCTCTGTAAAGCCCGTAAAATTTTCACCGAAAGCCAGATAAATTTTTCGAATGGTTTCCAGATGCCAGTCTGATGGAAAAAAAACCCAAATCATTCCGCCATTTCCAGACAATGAAAATCCGACGATGGAGCGGGACCACTCCTTCCACAAGGCATGTTCACAGGTGAATGACATCACCGACAGGCGTGGAAAAACTCACGCATGTGCACAAGGGTTCAAGCTTGTCTGACGTGAAAACATATGAATCAAATCCATATAGTTTAAAAAAAAAATAAAAAGGTACGATACTTTATGGACAGACCTCGTATGTGGCCCTGCGATAGACTTGTTCCCTGTCTGGGGTGGACCTCGCCCCATGACTGCTGAGGCATGTTCCAGCCTTCCTGTGGCCCTTGTTTGGAGTTAGTGGGTATCGAAAATGAATGAGCATGTTCAATTTAGATTTTAATTCAGTTTGCATTCAGTGAGCTTCGCGTTCATTCAGTTGTCAGTTTAGACTTGCCCCCAGTCCATAAGACCTCCTCCACAGGAGTGTGATACACATGCATTTTCCTTTGTGCCTATCAGAGGGTGCTGCAGAAATGGTAATACAGTTATTGTACGACAACATTTTCAATAATAGCTTTCAGGTATTGTTTTAAATCTCATTGTATTTGGTAATGTAGTGTGGCAGCATCAACAGACAACATGATTTTTTTCTGACGTCTCCCTGCCTGTGTGACAACTCAAACAGTCACCACCCAGCTGATGGCCAGATTTAGACTACAACCCCAATTCCAATGAATTTGGGACGTTGTGTAAAATGTCCCAACTTCCCAAAAGTGTGTCCCAAAAACTTAATTGTTTTTGTGCAAATATTTGCTCATTTTGAAATGGAGGCCTGCAACACGTTTCAAAAAAGCTCAGACAGTTTATCACTTTGAACATTAAATATCTTGTCTTTGTGGTGTATTCAATTGAATATAGGTTGAAGAGGATTTGCAAATCATTGTATTCTGTTTTTATTTACATTTTTCTAAACGTCCCAACTTCATTGGAATTGGGGTTGTAAGACAGCATCCTAACTGCTGCATAACTGAAAACCATGTATGGATCCGGTCCCTTGTTTTTGTGGGTGGAGATTAAAAGAGGGGCTGCACCCTTGAGACTGTGGCTGTCTCCCAATCCTCGGTTCATATCCTTCAAAGGCAGCAGTAATCGACTGCAGGCGTCACAGTGGTACAACTAGGCTGTCCTGTTTCAAAGTCTCTTTGGAATACAGACAAGGAATACAGGCTTGTTTCCCCAGAAAACAAAGCATACAACAGGTGTATCGTTAATGGCCCAAACAATCCCAAGAGTCACTGTGCAGTTTTTTCTTTCCCTCCAACACAAAATGGTTGAGATAAGAATACTGTACATCCAGAAAGTATTCACAGTGCTTCACGTTTTCCACATTTAATGTTACAGCCTTATTCCAAAATTAATGAAAATCATTTTGCCCTCAAAATTCTACACACAATACCAATAATGACAATGTGAAAAAGGTTTTTTTTTTTTTTTAGATTTTTGCAAATTTATTTAAAAAAAAAAGAAGAAGAAATCACACGTACATAAGTATTCACAGCCAATTCTCATGGTCTGAGAGACCTTCAGGTGCCTTTTGGCAAACTCCAGGTGGGCTGCCATGTGTCTTTTACTAAGAAATGGCTTCTGTCTGGCCACTCTACCATATAGGCCTGATTGGTGGATTGCTGTAGAGATGGTTGTCCTTCTGGAAGGTTCTCCTCTCTCCACAGAAGAATGCTGCAGCTCTGACAGAGTGACTATGAGGTTCTTAGTCACCTCTCTGACTAAGACCCTTCTGCCCCATTTGTCCAGTTTCGACGTGCGGGCAGCTTTAGGAAGAGTCCTGGTGGATCTGAACTTCTTCCATTTATGGATGATGTAGGCTCATTGGGACCTTCAAAGAAGCAGAAAAGTTTCTGTATTCTTCAGCAGATTTGTGCCTCAAGACAATCCTGTCTCAGAGGTCTACAGCCAATTCCTTTGTCTTCATGTTTGGTTTGTACTCTGACATGCACCATCAACTGTGGGACCTTATATATAGACAGGTGTGTGTCTTTCCAAATCATGTCCAAACAGCTGACTTTACCCCAGGTGCACTCTAATTAAGCTGTAGAAGCATCTCAAGGATAATCAGAGGAAACAGGATGCAGCTGAGCTGAACATTTTGCTTCATGGCAAAGGCTGTGAATACTTACGTACACGTGATTTCTTAGTTTTTTTTTTAACAAATTTGTAAAAATTTCATTAAACTTTTTTCACATTCACATTATGGGGTATTGTGTGTAGAAATCTGAGGAAAAAAATACTTTCATACATTTTGGAATCAGGCTGAAATGTAAAAAATGTGGAAAAACTGCAACACTGTGAATGCTTTCTGGATGCACTGTATATACATGTGATTTCTTAATTTTTTATTTTTAAAAATTAATAAAAAAAAATAATATATAAAAATAATTCATAAAATTTGCCATGATTAAAAAAAATATTTTTTCCTGTTGTCATTATGGGGTGTTGTGAGGAGAATTTTGAGGGGAAAAAATGAACTCCATTTTGAATAAGGCTGTAACATAAAATGTGGAAAATGTGAAGTGCTGTGAATACTTTCCAGGTCCACTGTAAATAAGTATTGATAAATGGTTATTAAACTACACTCATTACCATAGCTTCTCATGGGTAGCTGTCAAGATTGCTAGGCGACAGGGAGTAGGGCCAAGATAGGCTAATGATGCAATCGCAAAGTCTTCTGTGGGCCAAACTGTCTCATTTCAGAACAGTTAGTTGAGCCTCCATGGTATTGAAAGGCCAGCTCTTCTTACGCAGCTTTCAAAGGATACGTCCCCTGAATTGAAACAGCTTGTGGTCAGTTATCTTTCAGTTCAATTAGTTGTGTCCATAGCGATACTGCTCAATCTGAGTCATTTTATAATTGTTTAATTTACTGTTTCAAGTATTGAAACAGTTAATCATGTTATTAAGTAGTTTGTTCATTTTTGTGGAATATTCTTGGAAGGAGATCACAGTCAGCTTCACCACTACACCTTTGTTACGTGCCAGCAAGTAATTTTTTTTTCCCCATTTGATTACATTTCGCAGCTCATCTATTGTACTGTTCCGTACCTTTATGGACATCTGCTTTTTGAGCATAGGCATACGTTCAGTTGCTGTCTGTTTATCTGAAGGTAGGTATTCACTCCGCATTTGCATAGAGAGACGGTAATCCACAACGGTCTTTTTAACTGCAACCACAGCTGAGGATTGATGGGGTCACCCGTCAGCTTGAAAAAGACAGGTGGATGGGGGTGGAGATTACACAAGTAGTGCAAAGGATATGTTGGAAATTATCCATTTATTTTAGCTGGTCTCTTTTGAAAATACTTTTGTGACAGTCAAAAAACAGATTTAATGGTTTAGCGTGTTTTAGCAAGTGAATATCTCAGCACTTAGGTTTTGCTGCATTAGTCACAAAGTGTTTCCCAAAAGGCATTGGGTCATATTGTGAGATTTCATTTCATAAAAACAATCACATTTTTTCAATTCAATATTGGTGGGGTTTCATGTTAAACATTTGTGCAGAAAAATACGAGGCTATAAATAAAATGCCTCGGTCACACATAGCAAGAATGTGGAGGAGCCATTCCAACATAGCAAATACTGCCATTATCCGATGCAGTCGGGAGGAAAATGGGCGTGGTCCAAAGCCATCCAGACTGCCTTGTCCACACCTGCACGATGGTATCCAAAGCGTGTTTAGACAGCAGGTGGATGACACGGATTGCTGTCAGACGGCCACTACAGATTGTCCGAGCTCCAACAGTCTGCATGGCAGACCAGACCGCTGTTTTCCTCTCACACACACAGGGCTGTAATTATCACTCAACTTTGTGGTGTGTGTGTGTGTTTGTGTGTGCATAACACTGCCTGGGCCACTAATAAGCACGCAGGGCACACGTGGACATGTGGACAGCTTCGCTCCAGAGTTTGCTGGCAGTTGTGTCCATGCAGTCCCTCAGACGGAGCCTTTCCAAGGAACGTTTTGTTTTCTTGCTTGCACACTTCAGCAGCAGAATGCAACTCTGGACACCGCGATGGTTGGATTATCACATGGAATTATTTTTTTCTTTTGGGTGAGTGGATTCTAACCACAGGCTGCTGTCCTGGCCTCATGTCCTCGTCTGTGAAACACCACTGGACTGCTGTTGGAGGTAAGATGCATGTGTATTAATGGTGTAACAACCTGCCACAAGCTCCATGTGATATCTCCTCCAGAGTTAGAAGGTGGACATTTATTACAATGCATGAGTCCCGTCCGGCTGAGCCTGACGTGCGCAATGGCGCATAACTGCGCAGCACGGAGAGACGCGGCTGCCCGTGTTATGATGGAGACAATAGTTCACATTATTTACGTCACCCATGGGAAGGAATGGATGCACAGCAGCGCACAGAGCTTTCGGTTTAGCCGCTGTTGACATGATAAGATGAAGCATGCCACATACATTTCAACAGTTCCTTTGCTTTCCGTTGGGGGGGGGTCATTAATATACTGGCACGTGCAGGGCATACCGGACATACTGGCAGGCATACCATGCCAGCTCTGCCAGTATGCCTGCCAGACATACCGACAGGCATACTGGCAGATCTATCTCGAGGTTCTGTCATATGCGCTCAAATCATTTTGGATCGTGTTTTGCCGCCATCGGAATATGTAAATTGCGATTAGATGGTCCTCAGACTGCTTGTGGACCACGGTCAGATAGGCGTCCCATCTTGACCACACCCGGAGAATTATGAACATGTGCTTCACACTCGGGGCCACCGGCAGATTTTGGCCAAGTGTGTCGACTTCCGCAGATGGCTGTCAGAATGTTTTGGAACTGAAATCCGACATCTTTCAGATATGCACCATTTCATAAGTCCGACGCCACTCTGCGTGATTCCAGGTATGTGTGACGGGGGTATAAAGCCTGGAATGCCTCATTTTAGACTAACATGATGTGTCACCTATGGTGATATTTCAGCCCTGCTCTCCCTTTGAGACATGCCCACATGGTTATTGAGAGAAAGACTGTTCAACCATTGCGGCTGCACATTCATTTAAATTTGGTTTATTTGTACAGCACCAAATCACAACCTGTGACCCCAAGGTGCTTAACAAGAGCAAAGTCTGACCTTACCCACCCACTGAGCATGCACATTGTCAACAGGGGTAACTCCCTCAGGTATTTCACAGGACGAAACCTCAAGCAGACCAGACTCAGTGGGGTGGCAATCTGCTTTGACCACAGTACCAACAACAGAATACATCAAATAAAGCATAATCAGGAATAGTAACACATGCAAAGACAGAAATGTTGCAGCTAAGCAACACTATACATATACTGCACATTCCTGATGTGGCCAAAAATGCCATTGGCCACGCCTTCCTGTGCAATAGGGGTATGGCCAGAAACACCTGCTTTAGATTTAAAGCAGCAGACACAGAAACACAATGATCCTTTGACACATGAAAATGGGATTTATTATCTTTGAATGCATCACGTTTTTGGCATATTTTTTGGTTGCAAACTTTAACAAATGTTTTAAGATTACCTATACTGGTATGCTGCAGAGGTATGTAATGTGACCACTCTAAATATAAGCTGCAGTCAAACCTGTACCTTCCATCTTTTGACTCTGCACAATCCTCCCAACACCTGTCATATATCCAGCTCCACAATAATCCGCTAACACGTTGCAATGTGTAACTGTGATGTCCAACACTAGAGACTCACAGAAACAAGGATACTGATCTCTCTGCCTTAAATTAGCCCCAGAGTTCAGGAGCTGACATTTACTACAGCAACACAGAAAATAGGATTACAGGAGAGCTTATCTGAAAGCTTGCTCTCTGCATCTTACAAAAAAGCAAACTAATGGGTGCCGCCTGGACTGACATGAACCAGCCCACAGGAGTTCAAAAACAGTGCTATATAATCGTGGTTCAGCAATGGAAATGGGGATTTTGCTGTTCACCAAAGTGCCTTTATCATTCCCTGCTAAAGGTCTGTGCAAAGCCTTATTGAATTATGGCATTTAATAGATTATTGGGGCCGATACAAAACCACAGTACAAGTCAGTGACATCACATAACATTTGTGGCAAAGCTGGGTAAGCTCTTGTTACTGTGACATCTGACATCTGCGTTCTCTTTTTGAATGAATGAATGAATGAATTTATTCGGCACACAGTTCAACAGTAACAAAAATAACTCATAACAAAACAACTATGTATATATATATATATATACATGCATATATATCTACATGTACACACATACACACACCTGTGATGACAAATACCAAAAAAAAGTGCAAAATTAGTCAATGAACAAAGCAATAACAAAATCAATAAACCTAAGTCTTCAAACTATAGCAAGCAATTTTCTTATTATAATGCCTTTTGAAGCCTACCAAAGTACACCAAGTACTTTAATATTGTCAGGACATTTATTCCAGATGTTAACACCTTTAACAGAAACACAGTGACTTTTTGCAGTATTTCAGATCCTTAATTTCTCAAAAAATAAAATTTCCCTCAAATTATAACTGGGGTTCCTCAGTTTAAACAGATCCTGGACATGTTGTGGCATGTTGTGTTTATTTTTAACTTTATACATAGTTTGGATTGTGATGTAATCAACCAAGTCCCAGAATTTTAGAATATACCCATATGGAAAAGATATACATAAATTTTATATAGTTTGTATCTGTTCTATCTGGAACTTGTAAGTAATGCATGTCAAACCAGATATAAAATCCTGAGTAAATTTGTACAATATGTAACATATATAAATTGGGAAGTTAAAATGAACAACATATGACAGTAATTCCACATACAGAATCCTTAGTAGATATGTGTAATATCAAACTGAGACTTATAAGCACAACACATTTCAAAAATAAAGATTTATTACTGGAATTGATGTAACTTCTTGTAAGTTTTTTCTATTTCTTTTCCATATCAATCAATCAATTTTTTTATATAGTGCCAAATCACAACAAACAGTTGCCCCAAGGCGCTTTATATTGTAAGGCAAGGCCATACAATAATTATGTAAAACCCCAACGGTCAAAACGACCCCCTGTGAGCAAGCACTTGGCTACAGTGGGAAGGAAAAACTCCCTTTTAACAGGAAGAAACCTCCAGCAGAACCAGGCTCAGGGAGGGGCAGTCTTCTGCTGGGACTGGTTGGGGCTGAGGGAGAGAACCAGGAAAAAGACATACTGTGGAGGGGAGCAGAGATCGATCACTAATGATTAAATGCAGAGTGGTGCATACAGAGCAAAAAGAGAAAGAAACAATGCATCATGGGAACCCCCCAGCAGTCTACGTCTATAGCAGCATAACTAAGGGATGGTTCAGGGTCACCTGATCCAGCCCTAACTATAAGCTTTAGCAAAAAGGAAAGTTTTAAGCCTAATCTTAAAAGTAGAGAGGGTGTCTGTCTCCCTGATCTGAATTGGGAGCTGGTTCCACAGGAGAGGAGCCTGAAAGCTGAAGGCTCTGCCTCCCATTCTACTCTTACAAACCCTAGGAACTACAAGTAAGCCTGCAGTCTGAGAGCGAAGCGCTCTATTGGGGTGATATGGTACTATGAGGTCCCTAAGATAAGATGGGACCTGATTATTCAAAACCTTATAAGTAAGAAGAAGAATTTTAAATTCTATTCTAGAATTAACAGGAAGCCAATGAAGAGAGGCCAATATGGGTGAGATATGCTCTCTCCTTCTAGTCCCCGCCAGTACTCTAGCTGCAGCATTTTGAATTAACTGAAGGCTTTTTAGGGAACTTTTAGGACAACCTGATAATAATGAATTACAATAGTCCAGCCTAGAGGAAATAAATGCATGAATTAGTTTTTCAGCATCACTCTGAGACAAGACCTTTCTGATTTTAGAGATATTGCGTAAATGCAAAAAAGCAGTCCTACATATTTGTTTAATATGCGCTTTGAATGACATATCCTGATCAAAAATGACTCCAAGATTTCTCACAGTATTACTAGAGGTCAGGGTAATGCCATCCAGAGTAAGGATCTGGTTAGACACCATGTTTCTAAGATTTGTGGGGCCAAGTACAATAACTTCAGTTTTATCTCAGTTTAAAAGCAGGAAATTAGAGGTCATCCATGTCTTTATGTCTGTAAGACAATCCTGCAGTTTAGCTAATTGGTGTGTGTCCTCTGGCTTCATGGATAGATAAAGCTGGGTATCATCTGCGTAACAATGAAAATTTAAGCAATACCGTCTAATAATACTGCCTAAGGGAAGCATGTATAAAGTGAATAAAATTGGTCCTAGCACAGAACCTTGTGGAACTCCATAATTAACTTTAGTCTGTGAAGAAGATTCCCCATTTACATGAACAAATTGTAATCTATTAGACAAATATGATTCAAACCACCGCAGCGCAGTGCCTTTAATACCTATGGCATGCTCTAATCTCTGTAATAAAATTTTATGGTCAACAGTATCAAAAGCAGCACTGAGGTCTAACAGAACAAGCACATAGATGAGTCCACTGTCCGAGGCCATAAGAAGATCATTTGTAACCTTCACTAATGCTGTTTCTGTGCTATGATGAATTCTAAAACCTGACTGAAACTCTTCAAATAGACCATTCCTCTGCAGATGATCAGTTAGCTGTTTTACAACTACCCTTTCAAGAATTTTTGAGAGAAAAGGAAGGTTGGAGATTGGCCTATAATTAGCTAAGATAGCTGGATCAAGTGATGGCTTTTTAAGTAATGGTTTAATTACTGCCACCTTAAAAGCCTGTGGTACATAGCCAACTAACAAAGATAGATTGATCATATTTAAGATCGAAGCATTAAATAATGGTAGGGCTTCCTTGAGCAGCCTGGTAGGAATGGGGTCTAATAAACATGTTGATGGTTTGGATGAAGTAACTAATGAAAATAACTCAGACAGAACAATCAGAGAGAAAGAGTCTAACCAAATACCGGCATCACTGAAAGCAGCCAAAGATAACGATACGTCCTTGGGATGGTTATGAGTAATTTTTTCTCTAATAGTTAAAATTTTGTTAGCAAAGAAAGTCATGAAGTCATTACTAGTTAAAGTTAATGGAATACTCAGCTCAATAGAGCTCTGACTCTTTGTCAGCCTGGCTACAGTGCTGAAAAGAAACCTGGGGTTATTCTTATTTTCTTCAATTAGTGATGAGTAGAAAGATGTCCTAGCTTTACGGAGGGCTTTTTTATAGAGCAACAGACTCTTTTTCCAGGCTAAGTGAAGATCTTCTAAATTAGTGAGACGCCATTTCCTCTCCAACTTACGGGTTATCTGCTTTAAGCTACGAGTTTGTGAGTTATACCACGGAGTCAGGCACTTCTGATTTAAAGCTCTCTTTTTCAGAGGAGCTACAGCATCCAAAGTTGTCTTCAATGAGGATGTAAAACTATTGACGAGATACTCTATCTCACTTACAGAGTTTAGATAGCTACTCTGCACTGTGTTGGTATATGGCATTAGAGAACATAAAGAAGGAATCATATCCTTAAACCTAGTTACAGCGCTTTCTGAAAGACTTCTAGTGTAATGAAACTTATTCCCCACTGCTGGGTAGTCCATCAGAGTAAATGTAAATGTTATTAAGAAATGATCAGACAGAAGGGAGTTTTCAGGGAATACTGTTAAGTCTTCTATTTCCATACCATAAGTCAGAACAAGATCTAAGATATGATTAAAGTGGTGGGTGGACTCATTTACATTTTGAGCAAAGCCAATAGAGTCTAATAATAGATTAAATGCAGTATTGAGGCTGTCATTCTCAGCATCTGTGTGGATGTTAAAATCGCCCACTATAATTATCTTATCTGAGCTAAGCACTAAGTCAGACAAAAGGTCTGAAAATTCACAGAGAAACTCACAGTAACGACCAGGTGGACGATAGATAATAACAAATAAAACTGGTTTTTGGGACTTCCAATTTGGATGGACAAGACTAAGAGTCAAGCTTTCAAATGAATTAAAGCTCTGTCTGGGTTTTTGATTAATTAATAAGCTGGAATGGAAGATTGCTGCTAATCCTCCTCCCCGGCCCGTGCTACGAGCATTCTGACAGTTAGTGTGACTCGGGGGTGTTGACTCATTTAAACTAACATATTCATCCTGCTGTATGAATATGGGTGTAAACAAGCAAACAATGGATACATTGGCTCACAATATGATTTGTTACAGATAATTCTTATAGATTTCTTTTGCAACAAAAATATTGGATTAGTATTAGTTTTATATGTATTTCCCCAAACTTCAATACAGTAGCTCGTATATGGAATGAACAATGAATGATATAAAATAGTTAATGAGCATTGGGAAATGAAATCTTGACAAAATTATGTGTTTTCCAGATCAGTTTATCATCAATAACACCAAGAAAAATTTTGTATCAATTACAATTACAATTTCAATATCATTTAATAATAAATTTCTGCAGAAATTCCTGGACTTGTTTCCAAAAATGATACACTTTGTTTTACCAAAGTGGAGCGATAATTTGTTTGAATCAAACAGTTTCATTATCTGTCTGGTCACATTTCTGCATCGCTCTACATTTTATATTGTTACTTTGATTGTATGAATACTGTACATATTTGGTTTTGTAATTGCATTTGCATGTACAGTGAAGTGTTACATTTTAGTAAAAGATGTGTCATTCTGCCCACAATAAAAACACAGTTTGGTCCATTGTTTCTGTTGTTTCAAGTATCTATCATGTTAGATTTTATTAAAGTTTAAAACAAATTAATATGAGCTCACAGTGTACAGCTTTAATTTTAGGGTAAATAAATACACTGTGGGTATGTTACAGAAATCTTTTTTTTACTGTGGTCCACCTTTTGTAATTGACTAAAACAAATTGGAGCTTTAGCCATGATTTGGGCGCTTATGAGCAAGACTACAGTTTTACCATACTATCACATACTTTGTTGACGTGAACTCAACTGTTATGTAACATGTCATATCCACAAGAGACCTTTGCTCTGCGAACTTGTCAATGAAATAATGATTGAAATAATGGTTGTAAAACCGTTCGTGTCACCAATTGTCTAAATGCTTTTGGTTCCCACAAATGGAGGAGTACATACAAAATGCGATGTAATGCCAACTGTATTTATTCAATGCAATCAGGGAATAACCCTGTTGTGTCTGATGATTTGTGGACATTCATGTTGGTTATACGGTTGCAAATTGAGCTTTACCGGCGACGCATAAGCAGAGCCAGTATAAAGGAGTTTTAAATGACTATTTGCGACTGTATAACAGTGTCCGCAAATCATCAGACACAAAGGAGTTATTCCCATTCTAATTTAATTCCATAGTTTGCGCGGTTTATTTTTCTGTAGGTAATTCAGTTGGTGAGGCTTACCGTTGAGCCGAGGCAGCGTTGCTCCAACAGCAGTCAGGGCGTGGAGTAATCCATCAAATGTGAAAATCCGTCAAATCCATCAAATGTGAAATGGTAATTCTGTATTAGAATCCACATCGATACTTTCATATGGTAGCTTAAATTCACCCATTCCTGCGGCGGTGCGCGACTTTCTCTCCCTCTCAGCTAACAGCGCTAACAGCTAGCATTGTGCATGGCCGGTGTTCTGCTGAATTGTGCTTCTCGTTGCATAAATCAACAGTTCTGCATCCAGACAATACTACGCATGCGTGCAGTATTGTTTGGATGTGCAGTTGTGTGGAGGACAAGAATGATATTCGACAGGAATGACATCTTGTGAGAATGCCGGTCAGGGCACAGAGTAATAAATGCAAATGTGAAATGGTCGAATATTTTGCCACCGTTACCCCGATATTATACGGTCTGAAATCTCACACGATTAATCAATCGGATTCACGGAAAAAATGTAGTTGGATTAGAATCATCCTTAAAGATGTTAGTAGGCACTTGGATATTTAATTTAAACTCTAATATGCTGTGACTGTTGGGAAAGTGTAAGTACACGGACCCACAACAGGGGGCGCAAATGAACGGACAATGGAATAGGTCAAATAACAACACTTTACTGTTGCGAACATGCACAACAAACACAACAGATTACACAATAGATCAGAGGTCAAATTACAAGGTGTCGTGTGGGCAGGCTCGAAGATAGGAGACGCCTGTCCAAAGCAGAACCAGAACCACACGATTTCCTCCGCCACCAGACCCCGGGACTACTGGAGCCGCCAAGTCCCGAACTCCCAGGTGGCCACTGCCTCCGCGTGTCGGACCTGGTACTGCTGGCGAGGAACAAAAACACAATTAAACGTGGGTGCGTCTGCACCCAGCAATCTGCACGGCAGGGAAGCTACCTCCACCTCTCGTTGTAGAAAAAGTCTGTTATCACTCACAAAAATCACAAAAAGGGCTTTCTATCAAGCAGTCAGGCTGAGGATATTACCTTTCAGGTAGAACGATATCTCGGCAAAGAGGTGGAGATGACGTCTTGCTGATATACCGATGCAGATCAGATGAGTGGTGACAGCTGTCACAGGTGATGAGTGTCAGCTGTCACCCCGGCTGCTCCTGTGAGGCGGCAGCGCCCTCTGGTGCCTGGAGCCCGCACTCCAGGCTGGGTGCCCTCTGGTGGTGGTGGGCCAGCAGTACCTCCTCTTCAGCGGCCCACACAACAGTGACAGACAGAACAAAGTTTATTATTTATCATTTCATCAATGTACTCATCTACCTACGTACTGATCTACCTATCTACCTACACTACGATCTGTCTGCCTACCTATCATCCTTACAGCCTACCAATCTACCTATCTACCCTCCTTACCTTAACTTTTCTGCCTACCTTCCAACCTACCTATTGTACCTATCTTAACAACTTTTCTAGCTACCTACTGATATGCCTACCTATCTGACAAATTCCATACCTATCTACCTACCTAGTTACAATACTTACCTACTTCACTACCTTACTTACTTTTCCTAACTGTCTACCTACCTGCCAACTTTCCCTATATACTGTAGCTACCTTAGCAACCTTTCTACCCACCTACCTACTGTTTCTACCTACCTACTCAACCTACCTACCTACCTATCTGTCTACCTGTTGCATGTATCATCTCAAAATCTTTGTTTTGTAACCTATCTTCTATTAAGCTTGGTCATTTATGATAATTACTATCACAAGGAGTTTGATCAGTTACAGCCTTGGATTTAACATGATACCAGTGGCCTACAATTGCAGGGTAAACTGTGACATTAACAGTGACCCTTTATTTTGTGTAGAGGAACTCAGGGCAGTCGTAGAGTTTTTAGTGCAGCTTGTAAAATAAAGGTGGTTGCTGCATGTCTCAGTGTAAACACAATGAAGCAAAGAACAGCACCTTTTTTTACTGCCGCAGGGTTGAACTAGTCAACAGTCTTGCATATTTAGCCTTTGGAACTTCACAGGTAGATTGAAGCTTTTGAAATTTCACTTTGATTAATGTTGGCAGTCACATAGGAGAAAAAAAAACAAACATCAGATAAAAAACAGAATCATGTTTCCCTGCAGCTGTCTTATCAGAATATTTTTCCTTCAAAATATAATCACTGTTTGTTTTAAAGTAAATGATCTGAATTATGTAACTGATATGTATTTTCACTTGTTTTAGATGTGTTTTTGTTACCAAAGACCAACTCTATTTCCAAATATTACTACGCAAATTTCATGATTTGAAGAGTATTCTGAGATGTTTCTTCTCCCTTCTTAGGACAGGAAGAGTCAGTAGCCACCTTCAAAGGGAATGAGTTCTTCAGCTACAACCTGTCACAGACGCCCATCCAGAGTAGTTTGGATGAGATCACGCTGTCCTTCCGAACCCTGCTGAGGAATGGCCTGCTGCTTCACACAGGAAAGTCCGCTGACTATGTCAACCTGTCACTGAGGAATGGTGCTTTGTGGCTGGTCATTAACCTGGGCTCTGGTGCCTTTGAGGCCCTGGTGGAACCTGCCAGTGGCAAGTTCAATGACAATGTCTGGCATGATGTTCGAGTGACACGCAACCTCCGCCAGGTATGTTCACACCGTTTATAGCTCACTAGAATAATTGAATTAATCTCAAATTGGCATATATATATATATATAGTGTTTTATTACATATTGCAACAAACATTTGCCCTATACTTGAAACCAACCCTCATAAGATACAAGAAAAAATAGGGCTGATAAATCAATTTTACTGCCCTGGAAACTGTGGCAATAAAATCAGGGCGATACAAATCTTAAAACAGGGCAATACAAAAAAGACATTAAAAATACCACGCTTTGTATCACCCTGCTTTTCATCCAATCAGGAGCCACCATTTCTCAACCCCACCAATGACACCCCCCCATTTTGTGTTACCCTGGTGACAACTGCAGGATCCTGATACAGGATCCAGATCATTTCATTCAACAAAGATGTCTGATCAAGGTGAGAGAGTTTTAGCCTCCTAGCAGGGAGAATTCTACAACTTGAGTCTCATACTGAAATTGTGAGACATCAGTGAAGAGGGCACTCATCACTTTATAGAGAGACATAAGAACAAGAACACCACCAGGAAAACAGAGAGTGATGTGAGCGTGTTCACTGAATGGCTGAGTGGAACCAAGAAGGAGAAGAGAGGGCTGCTTATTCTTTCTACAGTGGAACTTGACAATTGGACGATAATTATATGGTTCTGGTTCTTTATTTTTTGTTGTAATATGTGCTAAATATCTTATTACATGTCTGCAGCGTTGTATAAAGTACCGGAAAATCACACTTAAGTAAAAGTACAGATACCCATTAAAAAATGACTTTGGTAGAAGTTCAAGTCACTGATTGAAATGCTACTCAAGTAAAAGTCTTAAAGTATCTAGTATTTATTGTACTTATGTATGACAAGTAATGTACAACTAAATGTACTCAAGTATTGAAAGTAAAAGTACAAGTAAATGTAATAATCAAAAACGGACTGATTTTCTTAATATTACAAAGTTTATCTAGGCTTGTAAATGACTGGTAGTATTAGTCAAAATACAGAAAATTGTGCACATCACACAAAAAACACTTCAGAAACAAGGTTTCAAAACCTAAACAAGAGTAGGCTACTCACTAGGTGTTCACAGGAAACAGTTATTTATTTCTATATGCATTTATTTATTTTCATTGTTACATGGTTTTATCTTTTCTGTTGTGTTTTGTTTCATTATGTTCTTTTTGTCTCGTTCTCTAAAATTGTATTGTAGCATTACTAGTCTATTATTGACTATTGTTGTCTATTATGTAGAATATTATTGTTGTTGCTATAATATATGAATAAAAATAAATTTAAAAAATTACAATTTGACTCTTTTACGACAATGAACGCTGAGCCATTAATTATACAGAAAACAAATCAACACAAACATGCTGATGTGAACAGCTTAATGCTAACTTTAACATTGAAAACGCCATAGACATTCTAACGCGTTAGCATCTGTCCCATTTTTAAGTTATAAAATATATCTATCAACTGTTTCAGAAGACCATAACAGGTCGGTTTAACATAAAAATATTAAATATTACTCACAGACATATGCTCTTCAGGGTTTTAGCGGGGAAAAATTAGGATAAAGCGAAATAAAATCCAAGAATCGTAGATCAAAGTACTGCTTCGACCTGCGAATCACTGCTTCGATTGGTTCAAGATTCAAAGCAAAGCCACGCTGCAGAAAAGTAAATTATAATTTTCCTGACAAACACCCCCCAAGTGCGCAACTGCAAAAAAGCCTATCGGACATGCCTCATGACAAATCGGCCTGACTTCGTTGCAGTCACTAGTAATCAGTGGTGTCTCTGGGTGAAAACACGATTTTTTCATGTGTTTGTGTCTGTGTGTGTGTGTGTGTGTGTTGTTGTTGTTGTTTTTTTCTAACGAGTAACGGCATGGCGCACAGAAAATGTATCGGAGTAGAAGTATGCAGATAAGGTCGGAAATGTAGTGAAGTAAAAGTGAAAGTAAGCTGAATTAAAAAAACTCAAGTAGAGTACAAAGTCTCCCAAAACGTACTTAAGTACAGTAGTGAAGTATTTTTACTTAGTTACTATACAACACTGCATGTCTGTTTGTGTATCACACCCTGCATCATGCTACGATGTATCTGTATCAGACAGACACAGACATGTGATAAGGTATACTTTTGAAATTTGTCTAAAGATGTTGAAGGTTGAGGGGTTTTTGTTGTTGTTGTTCTAGTTGACATGTGTCTTCAGCATCACACGGAAATTGGGAACAGTGCCTGTAGAGTGGGTAATGGGAGTGGTGGTTGTTATTTTCAAATAAAGAAGGGCTCAGAGAGCCTGCTTCAATGATATGGGTATCACACAACTCAGCTGCCAAGGGAAAGCCTATGAGGAGGAACAATGTGCATTTTGCAAATGGCATGGAACAGCACGCCATCTTTTTACCCCTGCAGAGATCCTGGAGGGTTGCAAGAGTATTGTGTGACTGTCCTTGTATAACCATTGCGAGGACTATGTTTGCATCTGCAGCAGAAATTCAGAAGGGTCCTCACCCGGCCTCAGTCATGGGATTTACCTCATTTCTGATTCCATTTGTGATTTTCATGGACACAATCTCAAGGCTCAGCTCAAGGACAGGGACTGTCTGCTTTGTCTACTAGCATAAGGATTGCATTGCTTGGTTTTGTAGATGATTTATTGTTGTTCTGAATACTTCTCCAGAACATGGCCTCAGGTCTGAAACAGTTTGCATCTGAACGTCTTGGTTGTGACTGAGCCACGGTTTAGTAAATTATAGCAGGGTGGTTTTCATGAGGATTTGTAAAATAGGACCAGCAGCAGCAGCAACAGTAAATCAAGTGCTGCTTCTGAGTGTTGTGGTGAAGCTGAACTGCAAGGTGCAGCTTTCAGTTAATGAGCTATCCTACAGTAAGTACCTTTCAGCCTTCACACATGGCTGTGATTTTTGGGTAATGACAGGTGAATGAAGCAATCACAGTGAGCTTTCTCCACTTGAAGGCACCACTCATGCTTAGAGTTGAAGGTGAGGAGTTCTGACTACTAGGAGGAGCTCAAAGTGTTGCTGTTGCCCCTTATCCTGGCATTGTTACAGTTTTTTGTGTCAGTAGCTGGCAGATACATTATGTATAATTTTGAGTCTGTTTACCTTTATTCACACCTCATAATCTTAAACAATAGTGTATCCTTAATAAATACCTTTTTATTCTATTACTCAGTTCAATTTATTTGTACAGCACCAATCATGACATTAGTCCCCCAAGGCGCTATGCATGAGTAAGATTTGAACCTGACTCACTTTATATGTTCTATATAGTTATATCAGGCTTGTTCAAATAGGTGTTAACATAGAACTACCCTGCTGCTTTCTGTGTGCTACTGGTTCATTATACTTTCCCTCTAGAAACTATAATTTCATATGAAGTCATTTCCCTCCTTTGTAATGAAGTAGATTGGTTTGTTGAAAATAACCAAGCCCGTTTATAATCAGAGGTTATTATTCTGCACAAACAAGATTAAAATGATTCTGTTAAGGATTTATAACTTAATTGTCAGAAAGACCCAATTTATACAACAATATCCAGCAGAGGTGTTATTCATTACTCATGTATCATGCAGTCATAATGTAACCTATGGCGCACATTCTCTTCTTTAGCTTTACAGAATAAGAATTGTCATTCATGTGTCACATTTGATAAATTTCTTTGACAGTAGCCAGTGGGTCAACATTGCATGAGTATCACAGTGTCCATACTAAGAATAGAGTTTAGACAGTGTAATTGGTGCAGATATTGTAGTTCCACATACAGTGAGGCAAATAATGATTTGATCCACTGTCAATTTTGCAAGTTTTCCCACTTACAAAGAATGGAGAGGTCTATATTTTTTATCGTAGGTACACTTCAACTGTGAGAGAAAATCAGAAAATCACAGTGTATGATTTTTAAATAATTAATTTGCATTTTATTGCATGAAATAAGTATTTAATCACCTACCAGCCAGCAGGAATTCTGGCTCATACAGACCTGTTAATTTTTCTTTAAGAAACCCTCTTATTCTGCACTCTTTACCTGTATTAATTGCACCTGTTTGAACTTGTTACCTGTATAAAAGACACCTGTTCACACACTCAATCAATCAAACTCCAACCTGTCCACCATAGCCAAGATCAAAGAGCTGTCTAAGGATACCAGGGATAAAACTGTAGACCTGCACAAGGCTGGGATGGACTACAGGACAACAGGCAAGCAGCTTGGTGAGAAGACAACAACTGTTGGCGGAATTATTAGAAAATAGAAGAAACACAAGATGACTATTAATCTTCGTCAGCCTGGGGCTCCATGCAAGATGCCGCCTTGTGGGGTAAGGATGATTCTGAGAAAGCCCAGAACTACACAGGAGGACCTGGTCAATGACCTGAAGAGAGCTGGGACCACAGTCACAAAGATTACATCAGTAACACACAACGCTGTCATGGTTTAAAATCCTGCAAGGCAGCAAGGTCCCCCTGCTCAAGCCAGCACATGAAACATCCCACCTCTGTAATTGCAAACAAAAGTTTCTGTTCCAAATATTAAGGCCTGTTTTTCTGTTGTATCAAATACTTATTTAATGCAATAAAAAGCAAATTAATTATTTAAAAATATACAATGTGATTTTTTGTTTTTGTTTTTGTTTTTTTATATTCTGTCTCTCACAGTTGAAGTGTGCCTACGATAAAAATTACAGACCTCTCCATTCTTTGTAGGTGGGAAAACCTGCAAAATTGACAGTGGATCAAATTCGGTGTGATTGCGCATTGTTCACGTCGAGTGACCATAATGATTGCGTGCCACAGCCTTTGCACATTACAATGTTTCTTTTGCGCGCCCCAAAGAGGATGCGGGGGTGGGGGTGGAGGGGGGGGTGGTGGTCAGGCACATCAGGGCACAATAGGGATGTGCCGGCAGGACTTGGAGTGCCTGATCCATTTTGAGGTTCTCTTGAATACGATCAGAATGCTCTGAATGCAGCATGAATGCTGTATGACTGTCCTTCGACCGTCGTTCGAATGCAGTACAACAGTGGTGTGCATATTCTCTACATTTGTGCTGGCTGTGCGAATTTGACTGATTTTGTTAAGTTCCACACAAATTCTGTATGAGGAATTCGAATGCAGCTTGATATGCACAAATGATGCTCAAATGTCCATTCGTACAGCATTGGTGCTCATTCCTGCTCTAGTGTGACAGGGAGGACGGTGGAGACATTCAGCCAGGATTCGGCGTGCACAAACAATTTGTACAGCCCCTCGAATGCAGTCCAAATGGTTCGAATTGCATATGAATTGCTGTACGGCAGTCAGAATGCAGTACAACTGCAACTCGACTGTTGTTCAAATATTTTCCAACATGAGCGCAACACGAATGTGGAGTGCATGTGCTCTGGCCGCACACATGCTTGTACAAGGCATTCAAATGCAGCTCGAATCCTCATTCATACGGCATTCAGGCTCATTCGTGCTCTAGTGTGACGGGGTATTAAGAAGACCCACCAAATCGTAACCTAAAGCAAAACTATTTTAGGTGTGGTTAACATGAAGAGTTAGCTGTCAATGTTAGCTTCATGTTCATAAATAGAAGAAAAACATATTTTTAATACAACCCCAATTCCAAAGAAGTTGGGGCGTTGTGTAAAATATAAATAAAAACAGAAGACAATGATTCGCAAATCCTCTTCAGCCTATATTCAACTGAATGCACCACAAAGACAAGATATTTGTCAAGATATTTGGCGGCGCGACTCATGTTGCGGCAGCCCTCACCCACTTTGCCTCAATTCGGATGATGGACTGCTTCAAGTTTAGAGCACATAAACAATGTCAAATGTATATATGTTGTCTTTAATTTTGATGTGTCTCATTATTGCTGTAAACAAGTAATAATCTGAGATTAATTGCTGTATTTTGTCTGAGGTAATTGGAGTGTAAACGTAATCTCTTTGTTGTTGCATTTGTGATGACAATGACAATAAATCTCATTCAATTCTATTCTGTTTAATGTTCAAACTGATAAACTTTATTGTTTTTATGCAAATATTTGCTCATTTTGAAATGGATGCCTGCAACATGTTTCAAAAAAGCTGGGGCAGAAATAAGCAGGGACGTCCCTGAAAAAGACGTTGCTTGGATGGCAGCATGTGTTGCTCCAACACCTGGATGTACCTTTCAGCGTTGATGGTGCCATCACAGATGTGTAAGTTGCCCATGACATGGGCACTAACACACCCCTGTACATCACAGATACTGATTATATTATGGACTGTAGATGATGAAATCTCTAAATTCCTTGCAATTGAACGTTGAGAAACATTGTTCTTAAACTGTTAGACTATTTTTTCATGCAGTTCACAAAGTTATTATCCTCGCCCCATCTTTGCTTGTGAACGGCTGAACCTTTTGGGGATGCTCCTTTTATACCCAATCATGACTCACAATTGTCCTCAGTTCCCAAATGATTATTGAGTGTTGTTTGAAGGAAAGGTGATGTAACACAGTGGTAAACATACCACTGTCCCAGCTTTTTTGAAACGTGTTGCAGGTATCCATTTCAAAATGAGCAAATATTTGCACAAAAACTATAAAGTTTGTCAGTTTGAACATTAAATATCTTGTCTTTGTGGTGCATTCAATTGAATATAGGTTGAAGAGGATTTGCAAATCATTGTATTCTGTTTGTATTGACATTTTACACAACATCCCAAATTCATTGGAATTGGGGTTGTAGCACATACACTGCACTTACATAATGCTGCCAATAATTACATCTATGGCATTTTGAGTTATAGCTGATGATGAAGATGCCAGGTGACAACTGGAGTTGATGAATCATTTGGGCAGTAATTCATTGTGCTGTTTTCATTTGCCTGGAACATTTGGTTCTTTGATGTACAAGGTACTACGAGGACAAACAAAGATTTTAGAGGCATGTTAGCAGTGAAGACGAGACTGTTAAAAGCCCATTATCCGAGCACCTGGCAGCTACAAGGATTGGCTATTTTAGTTCCGCCCTCTTGTGCACTTCGTTGTGACAATCCCACCTGCTTTGTGCGCCAGACGTTGTATATAAAATAATTATTTTGTAGCGGATTAATCATTTTCTGCCAGAGTTTGGCAGTTGCTCTCACACAATTAATTTTGACTGATTATTTGAAGAATGAAGATGACTGGACAAATAGACATATTGAGGTCAACAACCAATAGATTATGGCCTAATATATTTGCAGATCTATAGTGCGAGTACAGTACCACATTGTATACTCAACAAAAATATAAACGCAACACTTTTGGTTTTGCTCCCATTTTGTATGAGATGAACTCAAAGATCTAAAACTTTTTCCACATACACAATATCATCATTTCCCTCAAATATTGTTCACAAACCAGTCGAAATCTGTGATAGTGAGCACTTCTCCTTTGCTGAGATAATCCATCCCACCTCACAGGTGTGCCATACCAAGATCCTGATTAGTGCACAGGTGTGCCTTAGACTGCCCACAATAAAAGGCCACTTTGAAAGGTGCAGTTTTGTTTTATTGGGGGGGGGGATACCAGTCAGTATCTGGTGTGACCACCATTTGCCTCATGCAGTGCAACACATCTCCTTCGCATCATCCATGAAGAGAACACCTCTCCAACGTGCCAAACGCCAGCGAATGTGAGCATTTGCCCACTCAAGTCGGTTACGACGACGAACTGGAGTCAGGTCGAGACCCCGATGAGGACGACGAGCATGCAGATGAGCTTCCCTGAGACGGTTTCTGACAGTTTGTGCAGAAATTCTTTGGTTATGCAAACCGATTGTTTCAGCAGCTGTCCGAGTGGCTGGTCTCAGATGATCTTGGAGGTGAACATACTGGATGTGGACGTCCTGGGCTGATGTGGTTACACGTGGTCTGCGGTTGTGAGGCTGGTTGGATGTACTGCCTAATTCTCTGAAACGCCTTTGGAGACGGCTTATGGTAGAGACATGAACATTCAATACACGAGCAACAGCTCTGGTTGACATTCCTGCTGTCAGCATGCCAATTGCACGCTCCCTCAAATCTTGCGACATCTGTGGCATTGTGCTGTGTGATAAAACTGCACCTTTCAGTGTGGCCTTTTATTGTGGACAGTCTAAGGCACACCTGTGCACTAATCATGGTGTCTAATCATCATCTTGATATGGCACACCTGTGAGGTGGGATGGATTATCTCAGCAAAGGAGAAATGCTCACTATCACAGATTTAGACTGGTTTGAGAACAATATTTGAGGGAAATGGTGATATTGTGTATGTGGAAAAAGTTTTAGATCTTTGAGTTCATCTCATACAAAATGGGAGCAAAACCAAAAGTGTTGCGTTTATATTTTTGTTGAGTGTATGTACCATATTTTATGGAGTATATATTGTACCTGGAGTATTTTTCAGTATTATCAGCTTTTTAATTTGAAATTTTGTGCATTGTTTTAGTGTTCTTTTGTGATTGGCATCCATTATGTTATTTAAGATTAGTTTATTTAGTGCTTTGATTCTTGGGAAAGCCCTGTGTGAGTAGGTATTGTCATTATTGTTGTTAAAAAAGAATGCATGATTTTTGAATATGTATCGCAGGACCTCCCAAAGTAGGGAAATAAATAAATGTGACTTAAACTCTGGAAAATATGGTACTGTACTTTTTAATGATTGATGTAAATGGAATCTATGATAATGTGTCCATCCAATGGCTTGTCTAAAGAAAACTAGCTGCGAAAATTATTTTATGCTTACATTTAAAACAATGTCAATTTGTCCAGTTACACTTCTCTACAAACTTTTAGAAGTTGTCTACTTCAGAAATAAAAATGCACTGTTTATTATGGATTTTGACATGCTGAATAATATGACAATAATATTAAAAATAATAACAGTAATAATTATTATCATTATTATTATATTTTGTTGACAGTACAGTTTTCATGATAAATCATAAACAGGTCTTTTCATATTTCTGTGATTGTTCATATACAACCCCAATTCCAATGAAGTTGGGACATTGTGTAAAATGTAAATAAAAACACAATACAATGATTTTCAAATCCTCTTCAACCTATATTCAACTGAATACACCACAAAGACAAGATATTTGATGTTCAAACTGATAAACTTTATTGTTTTTGTGCAAATATTTGCTCATTTTGAAATGGATGCCTGCAACACGTTTCAAAAAAGCTGGGACAGTGGTATGTTAACCACTGTGTTACATCACCTTTCCTTCTAACAACACTCAATAAGCATTTGGGAACTGAGGACACTAATTGTTGAAGCTTTGTAGGTGGAATTCTTTCCATTCTTGCTTGATGTACGACTTCAGTTGTTCAACAGTCCAGGGTCTCCGTTGTTGTATTTTGAGCTTCAT